>NC_134038.1:103422901-104057901 GCF_965140245.1 Athene noctua | reverse complement strand
TGCATCATTTCTCATCACAGATACCAGATCAACAAGAAGTCCAGGGCAAGGCTCAAGTGTTAACAAAATAACTGGTAACTGGGAAGGACCACATATCCTTTAATAACCTGGGAAAGAGGTTATGCTTGTGTCTTCACAGGTCACAGTCCCTGGTGATTACTGGCAAGGTGTGTGCAACCACACCTGAGCCGTGAGAGGCAGCCAGCACTCAGGATCCAGTTGTGGGTGCTGTGAGTGCCCCTGTGCTGACAGTTTGCGATCTCTTCGACTGATCATTTAAACAGAATGTACGGGTAACGTTTGCTACTGCAACAGGACAAAATACACTACAGTTGCCAATTCTTCAAAGAGAAAATGCTAAGAGTAATTACAACTCCTTAATGAAATATATAGGCTTACTAGTCACTAGTGCAAGATGTATTATAGTTTAGATGAAAGGTAGTTATTAATACAGATTAAATGCTCTAAGTATGTGTGTATTCAACTTTCTTTGTTTGGCAATATTAAGAATTAGGAACTCAAAGTGCTTTACCTTATTAGAAACTCCCTTGGTTTTCCCCCGGAGTGGTGGCCAGGCTCGGGGTGGAACCCAACAGGAGGATGAAATCAGATGTTCCCTCTCAGAGAAAATTGCCAATTATTTTGGCCTGTTGATTCAGAGGCTGGACCTGCTTGCAGCGACGTTGGATGCCTCACCTACGGATGGATGCATCGTGTAGGATTTCCAGTTTGCGAGGAAGGGCACTAAATCCTCGCTGCACCCAGGGTTCCCCAGCGATTGTGGATCTGAATGTTAGTACCCCATTAAGTAAGTGTGCTACTCCGTGTTTTCCTTACTGTTTATTTTTGTAGTATTTAGTCATATCCCTTCATTACGGGTTGTGAAATTAGCCTACTCTTTTAAACTAGTAATTGTAACTGCTGTATTGTTTTTAGGCTTCTGTGGAACTATTCTAAGTATGCTATGTTTTTGAAGTTTGTCTAACCCTTAATTGATACAGCTCTCAAACAAGTCTTGCAGGTGCCGCTGCAAAACCAAGAAAGGGGAGATCTGGGAGGCATCGGCCTTACACAGCCTCTAACAAACAGCTACGCTTTCATGAAGAACAGGCCTCGTAAAATAGATAAGAAACTTCTGAGTTGTGCCAAGGTGGCAGGGAAAAATCAATCAGGACAGCGGGCATATTGCCTGGGCTTAGCAACTGCTGCCGACCCATCTCAGACCTGTTTGATTGGAGTTAGAGCTGAGAGGCTCTCTTCCCCCAGTAGCATGTAAGATCAGGCCTGGGGATGTATACAGTTTGGTGAACAAAAAGCCTATCTGACTAGCCATCATGGTTGGTATAATCAGACAGTCTGGCTGGAATGGCAAAAGGTGACCCCTTCAGCAGTACCGATAAATGACATTTGGTTTTGTAGTGACTCTTATACGATGGGTTTACGTCTTGAAGCAGGAAGAATATTTAATAATGATTTTGCTAAAAGGTTACCAATTACTGGATGGTTAAAGGATTTGTTTTTACATGGAATAACAGTTTAAATCGTCATTATAATCCTTTTAATGACATTAAGCTGTGTGTGGGTTTTATGAGAATGATGGACCGAGCAATAAAAAGGGTCTGGATTGCTCAAAAACAAAAAGTGGGATTTGTGGAATGGCTGGAAAACAACGGACATATTATGAGCGATCCAGACTTAGTGGCCTCACTGTAACAACAGGCTGTAGCTGTTGTGAAGAACACCTGCAAGGCCAAGGGGCTGAGAAACTGCATGTGTAGCAAAAAGATAATGAAGCTGGACTGTCGAAAACAAGATGTTTGCCTAGCAGGAGAGCGGCGCATGGACACCACACCGGGACCAATCATAGAGGGCAAAAGGGCGCGTGGACAAGTAGCTGCATGTGTACTTTATGGTAGTCTATAAATTGCTGTGTATCCTTTAATAAAGTGGCATTGTGGAGGCCTGGAGGGATTGTCACTGAGTCTCTCTTAGCCCCAGGAGTAGGGGTTGTAAAAGCTCTATCCACCTTGAACAAAATAGCCTGTTGGAGTGTAAAACAATTTAACTTAACATCTAATATAATAAGTAATTTGTTGACAGATGTAGATAGCGTAAGGCATGCTGTTTTGCAGAATAAAGCGACTATAGATTTTTTGCTACTGGCACAAGGACATGGATGTGAAGAATTTGAGGGTATGTGCTGTGTGAATCTTTCTGATCACTCTCAATTTATATTTAGGCGGTATGAGTAATTGCAAGATAATATGCGTAGCGGGATTATTGGAATGCTGTCTTTTTCTTCTGTTGAAATGTTGTCTATCTTGTGTAGTAAATAGCCTAGAGACCTTAATAAAAAGAAAAGGGGGAATTGTGGGTGCGTATGCCTGGTCATGAACCTTCTGCGTCACTGACAATGTAAAAGTATCATCAGCATTTGGGTGAGAAGATTAACGATGTCTAAATTAATGACACACTTGTGTTAGAAGACTAACAGCATCTAGATTAACGACGGCTAAAAGCAAAAGAATTTGTGCTTGTTAGGGAAGAAGCAGATAAGAAGGGCCTTTTTAAAATAACAAAGCAGAAACTTATCTACTGGCTGCGCGTGGTTAGTAGTCCTTATCGAAAGTGCTGAGAGGAACTAGTTTTTGAAATGAGCATGCGCTAGAGCAACACATGGATTTGCTGTTATTTTTAGAATGTACAAGAATGTATAAGGACTTGTTTTTCTAATAAACGTTGGAGCTTGACTGTTAACCATATTGGTGTGTGTCTTGTCTCACAACCTTGTCCTGCAAATAAAGGGTTCCCTGCAAGCCAGGTAGAAACTGAAATGCAGGAAATTTTGTCTCAAGAAAAGAAAACGCTTTTCTACTTGAGGATGGTTGAACACTGGAGCAAGTTGCTGAGTGAGGTTTTGGCGTCTTCCTCTTTGGAGATATTTCAATCCCGACAGGACGTGGCCCTGGGCAACCTGCAGTAACTGACTTTGTTCTGAGCAGGAAGTTTGCATTAGACAGCCCATGGAAGTCCCTCTCCACCTCAACTGTTCTGTGACTTTGTGGTTGCCATTGAGGCTTGTCATCAGGCCAACATGAGAAGAAACCAAGCTCTGTTGTGCCAGATTTTCTTTTGTCAGGAGCCAGCCTGTGTTCCTAGGAGACCCTTTTTGGTCTAATTGCAGGCAAAGATGTATTAAGCTGCCTAGAGTCAAGCAGTAGCAGCTCCTCCTTCCTTGCTGTTTGTTTGAAGCTTCTCCTCAAAATCATGCTGATATTCAATGACAAGTTAGCAATGTCAATAAAATTAGCAAGGTCTTATGAACCACAGCTATGGACTGCTGCAAAATCCTGAACTAAAGTTTTTCACTGAAGAAGTAAACAGTAGAAATAGAGAAGTCTCCTTCTGAGACTCACACCAGTGGAGACACTCACAGGCTTCTCGGTCTAGCACCAAAGCAAGCACCTAGCACCCTTGAAACCCTCATGGCAAAGAGAGCCAATACTGACTTCTGGCTCTAGTGTGGGAGTGTGGAACAGACATATATGCATCGCTCTATTTGGAAAGCCACTAATGCACCAGCAGTAAAAAAAAGTTTATAAATCTCACAACTGCGGATGGTTCAACAAAAGGCTACAAATTTTGCTTGAACCTGCAGAATAAAACACTCATCGGTTGAAATGATGCCAGGTTGTCCCAGGAAACTTGCTGAAAACTGGCCCATGAATCCCAGATTCAGAACTTGTCTCCTTTACAAGACACCGCAGATCTCAACGCATCTGCTGTAGCACTGCCATTTTACTACACCCATTCCCATGGCTTTGTTTTCTCTCTCTTACTTTCCTTACCTATTTCTCAGAGCCAGAGAGAGAGTAATTAACTGAAATTAACTACAAGTGTTCTCCATTAGAATTTGTTTTTCAGTTACTTTTAGAAAAGCCCACCAGGTAAGATGGACTACCTGAAGAACATGCTACCAAAAAAGGTCAGAATTACCACAATAGACAAACATTTCTGCATTTTTATTCTTACAGTTTGAAGTGGGATGTTTTGTTGGTTAGGGGGGTATGAGAATGACTGGTCTTTCGCCATAGTAGATTTTAAAGTACAAATTAGTGTAGTGCAGCAATGTGCTATAAGCAGTGGTTGAATGCAAGAAAAACATACAAGCAACTGATTCCTAGTTAATGATTTTCTTTTTGTTTGATAGGGCACATTCTATAGAGCTTTGAAATCTTTAAAAGGAAACCTTTTTGTCTTCACTCATCCTCTTGCAGAGTTAGATACAGGACAAAATGGCAACGTAATGGGCAGTATACCAATTTCCCTTTGCTGAGCTTTTATTCTGCATTTCTTGGCTTCACATATGCAAGCAAGGCTTAAGGGTAGATTGCATTTCATGACAAATAAGTAATTCCTTGGACAGAAGATTTTGGTGAGATGTACATCTTGGTCTTCTCAATCCCTGGCATTGATGCCATGTTGTCAGTGGCTTTCCTGACTCACATGAGTAAGAGGACTGTCACTCTCCTTGAGTTACATGTTTTGGTGAAGGTTAGTAAACTACTTGGCTGTCAGCCTGTCTGCAGCACAGCAGTGTTATTCGGCAGTTCTGCTGGAGAGACACTTCTGTTTTGGAAAGACACAAAATGCATAAACACTTTCACAGCAAGGTCTTAAGAGGGGTCAGAGAAATCAAACTGATTGGCTAAAATGAAACGGAGGAACTATGTGCCCCCATTTTCACTTCAAAATTAGCACCTTATAGGACCAGGTCTTGAGGAAAATAACCAGACTGGAGGGATAACAGGCTTTTCTTTATTTTCAGTCTGAAACTTAAGATATGAACAATATGCTTGCAGGGTCCTAGAGAGTCTGGGAAGATTTGGCTTGAACAGTCACAGGAAACAGTGAAAGCTCCCGTGTTTTTTAAAACTGTTATTGACTAATCATATTGTTTCAAACATGAGTGGTGTAGCACATGCTCACAGGGGCACCAATCACTTAAATTCAGCTGCATGTCTGATTCTGCCCGTGTTAAGTATTTATCACTCCCAGCTGTGTATTCCTAACCAGGATTAACAGCTGAATACAGGGCTGCAGCAAGTAGCTGCCATTAAAGGTAGGGGACAAGGTCTGAAGGCCCCACAAAATCCTTCCCCATCTGTGGTTATATAATACATAAAAACTAAGTCAAGGGACTCTGCAAGAGATTATAGTTCATGTAACACTCATTCATTGTCTTTTACAGCTATGAAAGTATTGTGTTACTATTACACTGCTAGAAAACTTCCCACTGTGCTTCCCTGGAAAGGCAGTGGAGGCTGGGGACGGGGTTGCAGCGGCTCCCACCCACCTGCTCTGGTGACATTCTCCAGGTATCCCCTGGGTTGTTTCTTCCTTCCAGTCCATCCTGCCTGGTCATTTCTAAGATTTCCATCTCTTCTAAATCTGATTGCGTTTGCTTCATTTTCCTCATCAACAGGTTCAGAGTGGCTGTCACACCCCTGGACACCCTGAGTAAGTGCTGGGCCATCTTTCTTCTTGAACAAAGTCTGGTTTCTGTGACATTACCTGTGGTAAGGAGAAGAGCTCAACTGCCCTCACTTGCTTAACAAGGGATTAAGGGTATTAAGGCTGACAGTGAGAGTGGTTCTCGTGGTTTTTAAGATGCAATCTAATCTATGAACCGCAAACCTAGTTTATAGATGTCCAAACTAAGCAAGAAGCAGAAGTAATCAACTTTGTTCTCTTTGTTCTTTCAAAAGTCTAATATGTAGGTTGCTTGGGTGTTGAGTTTTTTCCCCCTTTTTTAACCTTTAGGTAGAGTCAGGACAGTCTCACATTTTATAGAGCAGAAACTAAAGATGGATACGTTGATATTCTGTGGATTCATTTAGCAAGTACCAATTAGCAGGTTCCTGACATTCATTCAAAAAGTTAAGAGCTTTGCGGCCAAGGTGCAAGAAATTAATGGTTAGCATTGATTGACAGTGATACTGCACAAGAACAGTTTCTGATATGATAAATACTTTAATTCACTGGAAAATAAACTAAAGCATATACCTCATCAAAGTGTGTCCATCTCATAGAATTCAGGAAGAACTCCCGGAAAGCCTGAACAAGCCACACTGAAATTTGTGGGATTATTCACCTACTTCAAGTTAGGCCAGTACTAATGTGAGCTACAGCTTCAACATGTATTCTAATAAAAGTAATGCATACATTTATAAGATCCTGACCCTTATTCAAATATAGGAATATCCTATAGACGTTCCTAGCCCATATCCTCCCCATATTCTTCCAGGCAGTCAATCTTCAAAATATCTTCAAAGGGAGTATTAAATAATCTATGGTGAATTTCAGTGTTCTTTGCTGACCTGAACTCCTCAGAAATCCTTTAGACTATTTTTTACATTCTGGAGCTTATACTCATTGTCTTTTAAATCCTTCTGAAAAACTAGAGCAGCATACTGTAGCGCAACCTCCCCTGCACTGTCATTCTTTACTTGCCCATTAACTAATGAAATTTTATGTTCCTTATTTCTGTTAGAATTTCTTTTTACTACCTTGTTAGTTGTCGCATTTTGAGACTTCAGCCCTTCTCACTTTATACACTCATGCTATTATTTTTTTACTTGCTTTGAGCCAGAAACCTTTATTTGCACTTTTTATGATTCTCCATCCATTTACAAATCTCAGTTACTGAGGCATTCTTCCCTGCCGCTTTTTCGCCAACTTTGAGTTTTTAATTCCGTTTTTCAGTCACAGCCAATGCTTTGCCCGATTTTACCCAACAGATGAGCTGTTCTCCATTCTTTTCTGGTTGCAGTTCCCCTTGCACAACTATAAATTTCTGGATATTAAAATGAATAAATTTATTTTCTTTCAGGGTTGTAACGTTATCGGCCATCATTTCAATGAGTTTCACTTTCTGTGGAAAGAGATTCCCCCATTAGACTAGGTCCTCTAGAGAACACCCTGTCCTGGTCTTCGTGATCTGAAGGCTGCTCTTTGAACACTACTTTCATTATTTTGCTTCCCTCTTCCTTCCTGACCTTAGAATAACAGACACCATCACTCTGTGATTATTTTTATCACTCAAAAAAACCCCACATTTTATTTCAACATAGAAACCACAATTTTATTGGAAATAATCAACAGTACTGCAAGAAGTTTTAACTCAGGGCTGCACTATGTATCTTGTTATTACAAAACTGCTCTCTGGTTGAAAGTCCTACAACTGTAGCAGCTTGAAAACTGCTTAACAGAACGTTACAAATAGCATTTTTGGTTTTCTTACACACCTTGTAGTAGCAAACCCCGCCGTGTGTGGCAAACCTATTCGAAAAGACGAAGTGGTAAACAGGCTGTACAAAACAAACCATTCGGTACCTATGGCAGTCCTTTTTTTTTTTTTTTTTTTTTTTTTTGCTATTGGCAGCCTCCATTTTAAAGGGAGTGGCTTTTTCACTTCATTTCAGTTTATCCGTGGGCTGACTTAGACTTCTGCCATCATCCGCCTCCAATTCATTTACCTCTTCCTCTAATTCATCCTCCAGCTCATAGTCCAAGACTGATTCAGCGTTATCATCCAAGTAATCAGTTTCATATCTGTCCAGTAAGTATTTCTGTGGTGTAACGTCATCATCAGGAGGATTCCTTGTTTTCTTGTTTTTAATTTTCCTTTGAATCTTAGACAGCTGCTCCTCTTGCTCTTCTGTCCAGGCAATGCTTTCTCTATCTCTTGACGCTTTCAATCTTTTGTAGTCCATTATCTGCTTATTCAGCAGTTCATGATCAATACCAAAGAGATTAGACCGCATGGGTGACTCTGGAGATTGAATTGCTGAAGACAACACTTCACTGTGGAAAGGAAAACAAATGTGAGGGGTTTGCTCCATGTCTGTTTTAAGGGTCACTGTTAATTGTAATTGTTACTGAGTAATAGAGAAATAAAC
The DNA here is from genome assembly GCF_965140245.1 of Athene noctua. Classification (NCBI taxonomy): domain Eukaryota; kingdom Metazoa; phylum Chordata; class Aves; order Strigiformes; family Strigidae; genus Athene; species Athene noctua. The sequence goes on along the minus strand of NC_134038.1, from coordinate 104,049,940 downwards.
AGGAGTTTTCAGCTTGACTTTATTAATGCACTATGTTCAGCACTGTGCTCCCATGTTAAGGAAGAGAGACTACCGTACTATGTGTACAAGGACAGACTGTCTATAAGCCTGTCAGCGTGTCAACAGATTTAATGGGAAGAAGCCAATACAGCAACTACTTTAAAAAGATTAAACCGCTTGTTTCTGGGGAAAGGTATGCATAGGTAACAGAGTGAGCACTGGATCTGGGAGCTCCAAGGAAGTTAGGCTTCTCCCAGCTCTGCCAAGAAGAGAGAAGCAGCAGCTGGTGCCCAAAACACATCAGATGTATGAATGGCAGCATATGGCACCTTAAGCTAGATTTAAGTATTTAAACAAAACACAAACAGAGGAAGGTGTTAGGTGCCCCATGGGAAAGTCTGTCACAACAATGATTTCCCCCAAGAAGCTCTTTCTGATTTTCACCTGATGAACCATCCCCAAACATTAAGGCACAAAAGGCATTTCCACCAACAGATTGCAGCACACAAGGGCAAGGCTGTTAGCTTTGAGAGCATCCGGTCCACAGAATCACTATTTCAATAGATTGTTCATCTATATCCCTCAATAGCCAAAAATCCCTACAGAAGAATGCTCCAAATTAACTAACTTTTTGTTAATTTGTAACTCATGTAGAACAAACCGAATTTATACCAGAAAAAAAGTGGCCAAGTAGAGGAGTACTAGTAAATGTAGAGCTTTTATCCTCATAAGAAAATTATCAGCAAGAAACAAATACTACTGCTGTAAAACATCTTTTAAATTGAATTATCACAAACACATTGAGTCTTAAATTCTTAGAAATTCTAAAAATATTTCCCTAATGAAAATAAAGATACTAATATCAGAAAAAGCAGTGGGTCTGCAAGTAAGAAGTCTGATGACTATGTCACTCAGAGTATAGACATCAAACACAGCTGACTTCTAAGACTGTGTTCTGGTGTCACCTTAGGGGTTAGCTGACTCTTGAGAGCATGTACACTATGCTGTCACAAGTGACAATTCAGTCATTCTCCATAGCTTAAGAGAGGTTATTTTTTATATATAAAAAATAGACTTTCCCTTTCCATATTTGCAAACCTGTGGTCTGCAGCAAGGTACCTGTGCACAAGAACCAACAAAATAGCCTACGAAAATGTCTCTGCACTAAAATATGAATGTAAACCAGAGCATATATAAGAAATATTTTCCCTTAATTTTAATAAATCAGTTTAACTGCAGTAAAGAAAGCTTAAACCACAAAATAAAATGCCATGCTCTACATTTAATTTCTGGGATGATTACATATTAGTTTTGTCCCAGGCTATTCTGTAGGCTCTGCTGTTAATAAATGGGCCCGACTGATCCCTTCAAAAGCTGAGACACCTTTTTGGTAAGGTCTTCCAAAAAGTCTCTCTCTTCTACATTCTACTTCCTCATAAAACCATTTGCTGAACTCTGAGATAACAACAATGTACGCATCTAATTAAAATACACTCATCTAATTAAAATACACTTTCTGTCATGTCAAATAATACCCAATTTAAATTGACCAGTAGAGGTGAAAAAGGACACGTACAATTCTGATTCAAAAACCCTACCTGGAATGATTTTGAGATGTTTCTTCTTCTTCTGGAGGTCCAAAATCAGCAATTGACAACAATTCCTCAATCTGTAAACACATGAACACAATACCTATTAAAGGTCCTGTATTAAATTTACTTTGCTAACACCTACACAAGAAACAGATGAGTATCTAACAAGAAATATTTTCTTTTCTACATGTTTGGAATATTTAACAAAACCATTTAAAAATAGCATTTTCCTCCATACACATGTAACTGCTTATACTTCTTGCCTGGGAAATTTGTGTCAAATATCATGACTGAGCCAGGGGTTCCTACAAAGTTTTTTTGCCTTATGTTCATTCTGAACAGCTGGCTGGGGATTGTGTAACACATATAACTTTTATTTGGTCTTACTTCAGTCTTGCAAATCCTCTTCCATAACATCCTCACACTGAGATTTTTTTCTCACTTCTTACCCCCTTCTGCAAGTTTTCATTTCTATTACACGTAAATATCAAGTTCCTGACTCTCTTTTAACATGACACCTACCCAGTAAACGCTACAAATCTAGTACATTCAGTGTTCATGGACTGTACCTAATTGTGAAAAATTTATCTCATTTGACATTTTTATTCCTAACTTTTCTCTACACTACTTCCCTTTTAATTCAGAGTATTATTCTAGAAGTTGTATTGGATGGTCCTTCCCTGTCTTCCAATACTTAAACAGGTTCAGCTACAGTATTTCAAGCCCTGTTACATCTGCGGATTACATAAATGTAATGATTTGCAAAGTGTAAAAAGATGATCAGTGTAAGTGCTTCCAAGTGCTATTCACTGACAGAAGCTATACAAGGAGGGTTTTTACTTGTCTTGTGTCATTAACTTTCTTGGTGCCTATGCACTGAACTTGAAGGAAAGGTAGACCAGAAGTTCCCTTCCTCAAAAAGAAGAAGTGGTCATTTAACATAATGGAACAGGTTCCAGAATAACTGACCTGAAAGGCAGGACCTGCAGGAGTAGATATTTGTAGCTCCATCTAGGTATGTTAATAATAGAGTAATAGTAATGACAAAGTGCTTCCATAATCACTTGTTACTTATTGTGTAGAATTTCTTGTGTTGATTAGGGGGAGCATAATAAAGAATATAAACAGCTTTCAGAAGCATTTAGTTCATTTCTATTCTTGTGCTTTTAGCTGATGCTAATGCAGGTGAAAAGCATTTGCACTGCAGATCAGTACACTGGCATCAAACTCAAGAATTTTTCTGACCACAGAAAGTTCAAGCACTTCACTACATTTCTAGAGAGTCAGAAGTTCTTGTTATCCCTTTCAGCTCTGCTAACACACACTGCATGAGGTTGTAAGTCACTAACAGTAACTGGTGGTAACAGTAACACATTAAGAATAAGGCAATTCAGGGCACAGAAATGTGAACATGCTCTCTTCAGCTAATGGTATTTCCATTCACATCAACAACTTGAGGCAACATTTTTAATTAAATTCCATTCATTGGTGTCATCTTTCTCTTCTGGAAATCTCACTATTAAAGAGATCTCACTTCAGAGGCCTAATGACAGCAAATTCCTACAAAACATCAGTATTCTAGCAGTATTTCAACTAAAAACTATCAACACCTTGGCAGAATATGTGAAATAGTAAGGATACTTTTTAAAGTGAAAAAACCCCGTAGTATGAGTGATCTTACATCCTCTATGCAAAGATCTGCATTTCTCTAGAAACATTTTAACAATGCACAGATGGGAAAAGGTTGGGGTAAAAAAAATTAAAAATCACTGATTAGATTCAATGGAATTTTAAAAATACATAACATCTAAAATGCTGACAACGGCTCCTCAGACCTCATTTCTATAATCTAATATAGGCAACAGACAACCGCCTACCCTGTATTTTTACTTAAAATTTTAATTTCATTTTCATGGAGTGACAGCTACAAGGATGCTTACAAGTAAGCATCAGTCTTACTCAAGATTCTTTGCTAAAATGCTTTGGAACATGAAGAGGAAATGCTATAGACAAAGACTGATTTTTAATGTAGATTGGTAAGAGTAACTGAATGATCAGCTCTCTCCGTATTCCTAAGCATTATGGTATGCTAACTCACGATGTTTGCATATCATTATATTTGTACATTGAGTCAAAGATTACAATTACCTCTTTTACAGCTGCAGCTTCTTTGTCTTTTACAAATAGTACCGGGGGTACATTTCCTACAATCTGCTGACTCATCAGAAGATACCTGGCAAAAATAAAGCATTCACCAGTATAAGCAACAGTACAGCACCTCCAGGACAGATAAAAAGTGTTAAATTAATTCCAGCAGTACTGCAAATTTAAGGATATGGCTTGCAAAGTCTGATGCATATCCATTCATGTTAGTGCTAAGCAATACAACACTGCAGAATCCCAACTCTGAACATGTAACATACAAAAACTACTACTAGCTGCAGATCTCACCAAGTATTGATGATACTAGATTTGTCTCCTATAATATGCACAGCATGGCACAGGTCTTTCCCCACTTCATTTTGCTTCCTTACCCCCACTGTAGGGGTGAGAGCAGTGGAGGACAGAGCCCTCGTAGCAGGGCAAGACAAGTCCTACATGCTAGCTGCAAGAAGGACTGGCAAGGGTCCCCTCATCTTCTTCCCAGCCAGCAACATTCCTTCCCAGAGTGGAAGCTGTTGGGAGTAGAAGAGAGAGCACTGTGCTGCAGCAGGAATTACGCAGCCTAGAGAAACAAGGAAAAGAGATGGCCTTACAAGTATGCTTCAATGCCACCTTCCCAATGGGGTGAAGTCCTGATCCTCCAATAGAGTAGCTGGATAGCAGAGGGTACGCCAAGGAAAATAATCTCTATGATATCCTGAAAACTAACTGGACCCCCTGACAAAAATGGGTAAAAGCTTCGCAATACAAGGTAGCATCCCAAGATTTCTTTTTTTGATATCAGTATTGTGAAGAATTTCTGTAGTATCAGTCATCCCTTCTGGAGTTCTAAATAGTCCCTAGCAATCCGAATTTCACAGTGAATCTGTAAGGAGGTAACTTCCTGTAATTGCCAGTCCTCTGGTGCAGCATCATATTCTGGCCTACTGTGGTGCACAGCATGTCCAGCCCACAATCACCAGTACAATGAAGTGAAACTTCATCCCGTCTCCTCTTCCTTTCTGCTCAACCCAGTCCAATCCTAGGAAAGCACAGAAGCTGAATAAACCCACTGTGCCCCAGCAGGAGAATACACAGCTGGTCTGACCCAGCCATCCTTCCCTGAGAGACTCATCACAGGAGATACTCTGACTCTAAATACCTAGAAACCTAAAGCATTCTAACAGTCAGATAGTCAGAAATACTTAAGAAATGGTATTAGTACATGGCTATGAATTTATGAAGGGGTCTGTTTATCCTATAGCAGTACCGTATTCGTGGAGCACTCCTCTGCAGTACACTTTCAACATAACTTTGTTTCTCCATAGTAGCAGAAGGATTCCAGTACAAACGACATGCTGAAAAGTTTGAGGCCAGGGACACCTGCAAAAGACAAATATTTCTTTGAAATTATACATATACACACATACACCATATACAACAAAGTCTCTAATTCATGAATAAGCATAAAGTGACCCAAACAGGATAAGTAAATTCTTAGGAGAATCTCTTCTTCCATCTCTGCTCTTAAGACCCATAATGACATGGTGCCTTTGTAGATGTAGAGTTTAAGACCAAATAAGATTTACATTCAGTACATGAAAGGACATTTTTTTATTGAGGCAAGTCACTGCCTAATCTCCTCTTCAAGTGAAATTAAACAGAGAGGTTTGTCAACACCTGTATGTTAGATGTTACCGACAGTGCTACATTTAGTCAATGCGACGGTGCTACCATCACAAATAGTCCAGAATGACAATTTATGGCATGCTGGTTTGGGATACAGTTCAAAGTGTAAGTTTCTGCTAAAGAAGGACCTGTGACACTCCCTAGTTTGCTGTCACATAGAGTTTGGTTTTGAAAGTGGCAGAAAAGAGGAGGCCCTCCACGCCACTGTAATGCAAGAGCCTCTCCAGCTAGGAACCTCCAGTGCCTGAACCTCTACCTCACTAACAGGTAATATTAACGTTGTCACGCATGCAACTGAAAATGCATGGTGTGCAGAGGCCGAGACAGACATCAGATAGAGTGACAATCTTCCCGAAGAATAAACTTCTGAAACACAAATTGGATTCTGAAAGATTTCTACAACTGTCACTCATCGCATCTAACGGTGTCTTATAGAACAAGTCCTCACTATGAGAGTATGCTCAGCAAACTTCTAACAATCTACCTGCTTCAACTGAAGGAAGAAGCCGAGGAAGAGGGAGGAGAAAGCATAAACTACCCATTTGAAGGCACAGTTCAGAGGTCATTTAGTCCAGAAACTAACTCTTCAAACAAACAAGTATCTACTTACACCAACAGGAAAAGACAACTCCATCAGAGTATTCCCAGGAGCAAAAACTGCACCATAGTCTGCTGTCGACAGTGCTACTCTTTCCTAGGGCAAAATGGGCTGTCCCCAAAAAACAAAGTAGATACTCATCTCTTCCACCACCAAATAACTCCTCCCTTGGGAGACCCACCACCCATTAAAAAACCCCACTGTGATCATTAACTGGCTGTTTCCACTTCAGGATCAACCCTCCCACACTGAGTCCAATGTAAGCGCATAAAAACCCTATTGAACACAACCCATTTCTTGTGGTTTAGGTGCATAACCAACCCCATCTAACACAAGCCATGTCACTGAGCGGATAGAAGTCTGATGTATCAGGCCTGAAGTACGATTTTTATCTGTATTACTATTATGTAATTTTAACTTCTGATACCAAAAAAACAAGTTCTGATGGATTGCAGAAAGCCTAGATTTCTGTTGATAACAGCAGTAACGATATCAGACCTGAATCAGCTCACAAGTAAATCAGGACTAAGTCTCAGCCACTTCCCAGGGAAGCACCAACACTAAGAACTACACAGTTGTAACAAAATCTGTACTGTATTTTGAAGAAGGCTGTTCCTTTCTCTCTCGTTTTGTTTCCTTTACAGCAATGCCTCCTGACAATGCTGTGGCTTGCCTACACCAGCCAGTATTTCTGACACGCCACCTGAGCTAGAAAAGCAATACTCAAAGACCTAGAGAAATACTGTAATGAAGGATACAGCACATACAGAGCCAAGATTCCTCTTGCCCATGTAATTTTAATCGCCTGCTTGAAGACAGAACGAACTCAGCTGACAAAAACATGTTTCAATTATAAATGACAAACCCCTTGTCATATATGCAGCTGTAAGGTGCCAATTTTTTTCCATGCTTCTAACAAAGCTAAGTCCACCAAGCTTTTAACCCACATATTGATATCAGTTAATCTTTACAAAACAGCAAATGTAAACGAAAAAACTACAGACAAGAAACAAGAATGTGGAGACTGACTTAATTCCTGAATCAGAGCTTTAACATCCCTTTCAAACCCATGAATTATGACATTAGCTATGATTAGGTACAAATTTCAATTCTTTCTGGAACCTTGCTGGCTAATGCCATTTTCTAAGGTTTATTTTTTTTGAACTAAGCTCATGCCCCACTTAGGTCTTTTGCCTGTGTAATGATGCTGCTGAGGGACACAAGGAGCTATCAACTCTCAGACAACTGCACAAAGAAAAGAATCCTGGAAAGGTAACACTTACATTGGTAAAACCAGGCTCCTCCTTCTGAAAGGGCAAGGCAAATAGTACATGTCTGAGTAACAGAAAACAAAAGTCATACCAGGAGAATCACCATTTAGTTGGCCTAAGTTGCATTTCCATTCTAGTGGTAAAGGTCTACTGAGCCAGGTACAACAGCGGCAAAGTTCTCCTAGTGTGCAAGGTGAAGGCTCATCTTGCTGTGCTCTGTCGCATCAGAAGCAATGCAGTAAAACTCCTCCTGCACACAACACCCAGTGGTGCAGTCAGAGCAGCTCAACACAGGCTGCAGCTTTGGCACTTGCCTTGCAGATTTCCAGCTTGAGATCATAAAGTTCTTGATTAACTTCACCGGTACTCATCATCTCTGTCACAGCTTTATGAATAAGATTATTCAAGACTCTGAGGCGTATGTTATCTTCTTTCCTAGTTTTTGTCTGGTCATCTTTTATTATAGAGGCCAACTGGGTTGGTTTATACATCTTAAAAAACAAAACAAAACAAAAAAATCCCACCACACATTAATCAGTAGTTACAAACTTGTATTAAGCAATTACAGAGAATCTTGTGCGCTCTAAGTACACTCTCACAATGTCATTATTGCAGCTGTGATGGCTTTATATAGGTCTTATGTATCACGTGTTTCAATAAAGAATACCCCTGCCTGCGGTCTCTTTGACCTTCAATATTATAGTCAAGGTTTCTTAGGTTAATATTCTGTAGCAAGTTACACAGCTCAATAAATCAGTTTTCTAAAATACAGCACGTATTAACTGAAAGGCATTGCTTGTTTGAAAAACAAACATAAAAACTTCTTTTCCATAAAACTAAGCTGGTACACAACAGTTTTAACCTGGATCAGTTCTCTGCCATAGGCTCAAGAGCGTGCAAGAGAGTGTCGGTGCTGGCACGGATGAAAGATCAGCACAGAAGAGGAAACGGCCACGGGGAGCCAGATGGCTTCTCTCGACAGCAACCCTGGCATGTCACAGTGAAACTCGAGCCCTAGCGTTCATTCACAAAATTCTGCTATTTCTCCACCAGAAAATGCTTTTCCCAAAGTCAGACACGACGTCAGAAGCACAAGCTTGTTCCTCCTGGTACAGATAAACACAGCACTCTGAAAGCTTGCACTTACCATTTTAGATCCCAGGGTAGGGCTGTTATACCAAAACTTCTTCCTTTTGGAAAAAGGAAATCGGCTTTATGTTTCAGCAACGCCGCCCACCCACGGCCACAGCGGCGCGGGGAGGGGGGGAGAACCCCCCCCCGGCTGCTTCAGGGCTCGGTGTAACCCGGCGCAAGGCCGACGCACCGACCAGAGCCCCACGGCCGCTCGTAGGGCCCCTGCGGGGTGGCCGGCTCCCCGCCAGGCTACCGGCAACACGGCAGCGCCCGAGCCCCACAGCCCTGCTCACGCCGCTTCGCCCAGCGCCCACGGACCGCCCCGCCAGGGCCCGGCCCGGCTCAGCCCGGCGGTGCGCGGAGCACGGCTCGCTAGGCCGCAGGCCCCGCTGCCCGCCAGCCCCCGGCCCGGCCCGGCCCGCGCCGCCCCCCTACTTTTTTTTGTAGAACATTTTCCTCAGCAGGTTCCTGGAGCCGCCCAGGGCGGCGGAGCTGCGCAGCGCCCGGCACCACCGCGGCACCGCCGCCGCCGCTCGGCCGCCCCACATGCTGCCGCAGAGGCCCGGCCCGGGCCGGAGCTCCCCGCGGCGGCGGTTCTGGCGGGGCCGGCTCCCCCTCGCGGCGCGGCGGCCCGGTCCCACAGCGCCCCGGCGGCGGCACCAGCGGGTGCGATGGCGGCTGTGGGCGGTCCCGGAGAGCAGGCGGGAGGCTGAGCTGCCCCCGGGGGCGGGCGAGCCGCAGGGCCCGAGCGGGGGAGAGCCGCCTCCCGCAGCCGCCTGGGCAGGCACCGCCGTGCTGAGCGGGGCGGGCGGCTGGGCTGTCGTGGAAGCGAGAATAAACCTGCCTGCTGCGTGTCCCGGCGGAAGGGCCGCGCCGGCCGCTCCCCGAGGAGCCGCCGGGCGGACACCCTGGCTGCGGCCGGCCGGCACCCGGACACGACTTAAACGACCTTGGTTCGGTGTTACACTGACGGGCCATTTAAAATAAACTACACCGACGCGAAACTCTGGAATCTTTAAGTTTTTCATTGCAGTTCACTGCAAAGTGCTGCAGTTTTCCACACAGCATCGCTTTCGGTTAGTTAAAAGAATTAAAGCCATGCATGATACGTTTCATCTGTATAACGCACATGGGATCGCTACATGAAGAGTGATCAAATTACTGTTTCTTCACACCAGGATAAACACTAACGGCATTAACAGCAAATAAGACCGCATTACAGTAATACTTCATTAGGGATAGGAAGACCTGTGAGACCCGCTTGTATGCTTTCCATCATGTTTTCCATCATAAGGCGGCGTGTCTTTTTGGTGGCACTTCCAATGTGAGGAGTTATTATGACATTCTTCAGCTTTAACAAAGGGTGATCCCTGGGAAAGGAAAAGAAATACTGAACTAGTCACTCACAGAGCATTCACCTGTTACTTTGTCATCTGAAGGGACCCAGGGAAATATTTAAAATAAGAATTAAAAAAAAAAACTAATTGCAGGACCCAAGTATACTCAGAGGCATTCAAACTGCTGCCTAGCTTGCGGGTTTTTTTATGCAACAAATCCGCCAGATGAGTCAGTTTGAATTTTGTTTGGCTAGGACTGAAGGCTTGGGGACACCGTTTCAGTAGGACTAGTGCACCTACATTGTGTGCTCCTACTAACAAAATTATGTAAATTCTCACATGGTCACAAACCTGGTCTTAGTTTGAACCACACACACCCCCACTCGTTTAAGTTAAACACGTGTCCTACCTTGGCAAAGGTTCAGGATATGTCACATCCAGAGCAGCTGCCTTAATAACTTTGTTTTGAAGGGCTTCCACCAAAGCATCCTGATCCACAACCAAACCTGGTTTACAGTAAGAAGGATACTTTTATTTTCATGTTTTGTGCTGTTCTCTCACCATCTTCTCGGGCACGGTGGTCAGGTAAATGGCAGGGCTAGCAATGTGTACAAAGCAGAAGAGGCAGCAGAGAGAGTGTGGTGAAGTGTGAGGAGAAAGCTTGGGTAGAGTCGGACAGTCAGGAATTTTAAAAGGCAGTACATAGCACCATAAAACAAAGTGCAGTGCCAGACTTCAGAGTGGGCTGTGCCACCCTGATGTATGTTAGCAACAACACTGCACTAAATAAATAAAAAGCTTAAGTAGGTGATTATACAAATATACATGGGCTTCTAACACTACAAGCTCACTACTTGCTCATAATTACGGAAATGCTTAAATGTTTTACTGAGTTATCACCATGGACATCTAAACAATCTAGTAATCAGAGAATTTACTGAAAATTTCAGTGTGACAGACTCTGTATTAGGGTTGGCTTTTCCCAGGACTTTTTATGTCAGCAAACCATAATGCAGTTTTTTATTCCGTACCCTACCTCTGCTGATATTAATGAGAGTAGCTGTGGGTTTCATCAGCGCCAGCTCCCTCTTCCCAATCAGTTTGTGTGTCTGTGGAGTCAGGTTCACAGACAGCAATACAAAATCTGACTGCTGGAGCAAATCATCTATCTTCTTACAGTAAATAGCTCCAATGGCACTTTCTTCTTCCTTGTTTCTGAGGGGAAAAATCCAAAATTAAACTCCAGTAGTAAGCAACAAGATAAAGTTCAAATCACCATTAGAGAAAAAGTTTCTTAATTGTCTTCTTCACTCAGTAGTGCAAAGCAGTTAGCCAGTTACCTGACTGAAACAGTAAAGAAAAATGTTAAGCTGTTTCCCACAATAGCAACTGCACCATACACAAACGTGCAATCCTATACCTGTGGGGATGAAAAGTAAGAAATGAGTATCATGTAAATGCACTGAATAAATAATAAAATAAACGCGTTTGTGTCACAGCTTCTGGTTGCAACAAGGATTCTTTACCAACTCAAAAGCAAGACTGATATTTGACATGAAGTCCCTTCCCTGCGAAAAGTAACTTGTCTAAAAATTGCTGAGGAAACCCACAAGACAGGGCAGGGGTTACATCTTCAGAAATTTGTGTCAGCAGCAGTCTTCTTGCTCTCTACATGCTTCACTGACACCACATGCTGCAGGACATGCCTGTGCATTCAATCCATGTCAGGACAAGACTGGGGCATGTACTGCCGGCCCCCATCAGATTCCCACAAAAGAAAAGGACAGGATGGGCCTGATGGGCCTCACAGCATATGTGAAGGGCAGTTACACCTCATCTAGAAGTCAGCAAATGGACTGGCAAGTTTGGCTCTTCATTGTCACCTGGCTCTGAAAGCACAGGATGTCTCTGCCTGCGTCCCTGCCTCACCTAAGTCATGGGAGTTATGTCCTCCTAGACTATTTCTCCTTTCCTCAGTCTATTGCAATGTCACCAACATGACAAGAAGGCCCAGGGAGCTCTGACTCACGGGGAGACCAGTAAGATGGATTTCTCCCATTCCTTCTTGCCTTTCTTTCTATATAAACTGAGAAATGAATGACCATCCTGAAGCAAGTGTATGTACTTTGCCACTTAAAGAGCCAATAATAAGGCAGCGACTTATTGGCATGGCCCTGAGAGCACCACCAGTCTTGGCTGTCCCTGTCCGGCCCCCCGGGGCTCCCCCACATTCCAAGACCCCATGACGGCTCTCCTCGGCGCTGTCAGCCCCTGCGCCAGTGATGCCACAGTAGGGATGGTCTCCAGCTCCCCTCAGCCCCAGCCTGGCCTCCACCCTGCCTTATCATCATGAGTTTGCCTGATGGTTTGGACTTTTGGGTGAACCTGGCCACAATCTGTGGCCCTCACCGTTTCCTGACACAACAATTAATAACAATAGCACAGAGAGCACATCATCCTATCTTAACACAGAGAGAACAGGAGATCAATCTGACAGTGAAAGGTACAAATAATGTTTTAAAGCAGTGACAAAACAGACTTTCCATGGAGCTGCAACCAGCTTTACCTCTGATTCCTGTTGTGGTACAAAATCTTCATTTCAAAGGCTTTGGCTCTCTCAGCCACTTTGTAGCCAATGGTGCCCATTCCCACAATCCCCAGGGTCGCCCCAGAAACCTCAGCCCCCAGCCAGTCAGCAGGGAAATACTCTGTGTCAGGGGAGACTGCAAGCTGATAACCTTGGAAGAGGGAAAAGAAGGAAGTATGTCACGTGAAGGATGTCCTGGCATCTGGTTACTTTTTTCTACTTACTTTTTATTGTAAGACAAGGCAGGAGCAGTAAGGTAATATTATTGTCTTTTTGGACAAGCAGTGGATAATGTTGCACTGTCAACATGACATTTGGTGTTGATTTCTTGCTTAGCATAGAAACATACTCAGCCCCTCTTTGGCAGACAAGGAAGGTAAGGTCGAAGCAGCAACCTCCCTTTGATGTACCTGACACACCTGCCCATCATCTCTCTCTGCCTGCAGGACAGCTTACTGCACCATTGAAACGCACCTCGGCAACACAGCTTCTTGCTCGTGGTGGTTCATCAGCAGGGCTTACGAAACTGGCAGTGCCTACATTGTAAATACTGAATGGTGCAACTGATAAATCAGTTGTAGTACCATCAAGACTTTCAGTAAGGCCAAAATATGATTCCCAGCTATCTTGCAGATACACCTAAGTTGGCAGGAAAAAGAAACACAGAACATGGTGGACAGATTTCTGGACAGCTTGTTCGTAATGACTCAGATACATGTCAGCTTGGCAAAGACAGTTTCAAGCCTCCTTGAAAATATCTCCTGCTAATCCCCTTTTATTAAAACTTGAAAAGCAAGACTGCAGTGAACAAATACAACAAATAAGTGGTTATGAGCTGAGGGAGAAGAGGCCTGAATTTAGGGCTGTCTAAAAAAGGAATGCATCTACCATGCTGATAAGCCTGTTTGGAAATGGCATGCCCTGCATGCAGGTTATTGTCAACATGACAGATTTGTCTTAACTTTTTCCTCATTCCAATATTTTCCTGTATTTCTACTTTCAGGCTTACCTTTGCATCAGCACACACTTTCTAACTGCATGTTTTGATGAGTCACCTTCGGTATAAAAAGACTAGAACTATTTCAGTTGTTACCTTCCACGAGTCTCCTGGAAGACGCCAGCATCAAAGCCATCCCCAAGTCTGCAGTGTCAGTGGAAACCACAAATGGAGTGTTGGACACTTTTACACCATAGCTGGAGAGGAGGTTCAGGTCCAAATGATCTATTCCCACTCCAGAGCTTGCAACTATCTTCAAGTTAGGCAAGCTCTGGAGCAGGTCTTCATTAATAACTGGTTTGTGATACCACATATAAATAGCTCTGATCTTTTTGCTGAGAAATTTCTTGTTTTCAAGATATTCTTTCATGGTGATGAGATGAAAATATTTCTCCATAAATTCAGCATGATCTTCATATACTCCATACCTCCCTCCTATACAGTCAATTAGCACATAAGGCAGTTCCTGACCCTCCATGCCCTACAAAAGCAATAAGAAACCAAAAGGATATGTCCTTAAGTGACCCATTACACCATTTTAAAAAACAGGAATTGACTGGCTCCATTACATGCTGTTTTCCCACTTGATGACAGAGTTGGCTAAAGATATTCACTCCCACATGGATAACTTTTCTTGTGTTCTCCCTGTGTTACTCAGAAATATGTTCAATTTTTATATAATCTTGTTAATAAGACAAGAAAACCTTATATACCAGCTATGCTAACACTTAAACAAAAGACCTATCAGATGTTGCTGCTGTTCAGGATTCAATATCTAAAGGCCAAAGTCTTGATAATTCAAGAATGAGGCCATGTGAGTGGAAGGGTGTCTTTTAGCCCCCAAGTTCTGCCTTTGATTGCCATCTACGCAACCATATAAAGTAATTAGCATTAATGAGATTATCTCAGGAAAAATCTTGTTTAATATGACAGAGTTATGACTTACCAATCATGAACTTTGGAGTTATCAACTTCCTCCCTGAATATGTTTACCTGTTTTTTCCTCGGTCTCCTTCAGTGTCCTGACAACTCTTCCCTCTGCTGACTCTGGAAAGAATTAAGTCTGTGATCTCAGGTTAAAGACAAGAGACCCGCACGCTGCCTCTCAGCCCCGTGGGAAACACTGCCCTAGGGTCAGAGGTACAGAAAAAGCAAATGTATATTGGGCCTGATCCCCAGCTCCAGGGCTGCTGAAACAAGGCTCCGGGGCTCTCGCACCGCCAGCCTCACGGGACCAGCGCCCCCCCCCCCCCAGTCCCCGGCCACCGGAGCGCGATGCAACGGCCAGTTTTGCAGGTTTAGGGCGGGTTGAGCCCTTTCCGAAGGCGTTTGCCGTTTTCCCGGCAAAGCCTGCAGATGGGTCTAGAGATGGGGAGGAGCTGGACCGGCGGCCGCAGGGCTCGGTCCGGCCCTGAAGGATGGCGGGGAACGGGCGAGATCCCCTCCTGGTCCCGCTCCCAGCCAGGACGGGCGGCTGGGTGGGGTGTGGGGACCCCGGGAGACCCCCGTGCCCCGCACGCCCGATCCTACCGACAGCCCCACGGATCTCCTGCTGAGCCGTGGCCACCCAGGGGGTCCCGCGGTGCCGCTCGCAGCACACACCCACACCCGCCTCGCTCGCCGCCACCGCCGCGCCCCAGCCACACCGCCGGTCTGGGCCGGGCCCGGGCAGGGCGAGGGCGAGGGAGGAGCGGGGCCGCCCCTCTGCAGCTGCCCAAGCGGCGCCGGCCTGGTGCCTGCGGCCACCCGCAGAGCTGCTTCTGCCCGCAGGGCAGCAGGAAGGTGCGCCCCAAACCCCTCGGGGGAGCCAGCTGAGAGAGAGCAACAGGTGTTCACAGATAATTGCGTTTCTGACTATGTGTCGCGTTTCTGCGCTGTTAGTAATTTCAAAATAACAGGGATTTTGCATTGACATCAAGCAGGCTGTTTTTTCCATTACCGCCTTTGAATGCCAGCTATGGTCTGGTCTCTCTGTTGCTCAGTACACTAAATGCACATGGGTTAATGTGGCACAAAGAGTTGTCTCTGACTGTCAGACACCAGTGACAGATCTCACTGCACACATGAAGGTCTTTTCCAACCTAGATGGTTCTAACAATACCCTCAAAACCTCTCTTGGAGAACTAAGGAACTGGGGCAGGCTCAGGTGCGCCAGTCACTGCAGCTGTTACCCTGGCTACGGGCAGTCCTGTGACTATCCCAGCCGAGAAATGTGTGACAATTTTCCTGATGAGGTTACTCGGACTGTAAATCCCCAGTGATGGAGGCTTCCCAGTACAGCTTCGGTGGTCTGTTCACTACAGCTGTGCTGGGGCGATTGGCCTTGCTGTGCTGGTGGCCAGCAGACACTTGAGAGGGTGCCTGGCTTCTGTGATCAGAGCAGCTGAGGAGCCAGGACACACTGCTGCTGCCAGCACCTGGGATCTCTCTTCTTCCACGCAACAAAATAACCAGCAATTGCGGACTGCTGAGTCTCTCCTGACTTTTGTCAAATAATGGATTACAAAATCACATCTTCTTGAATTTTACCAAACACGATTTGATATGCTGAGCATTAATGCAGTCAAGTATAACACCAAATCCTCTATAAAATGACTGATGGAAAGATAAAGTATAATAAAATGCTGTAATAATTATACAAAACCATAAATTGTTCTTGTTATCCTGGTGATGATTTTTGAGTATCATTTGCTTACTCAGAATCATTGAAAAATTTGGATTTCAAGTTCAGGCAGTTAAACTTTAAAGCAAAATTTCATTAACTAGCAAGATGAAGTTACAGCATATCAACTGGATTCTTAGTTAAGTCTACTTGAATTTTAAAAAAACAACTGACCCTAAAATGCTTACACATTCAGTGTTACATCAGCTGCTTCCAAGTTTGATGATAAGACATAATGGGTGATCTTTTAACTTACTGCTCACATTACCTGAGATCAAAGGACCATTGTAAAGCTCCTCTCAAAGACACAAGTCATTCTTGCTATGAATCAAGGAAAGAGGTCGACCACATTTTAGTAGTGAAGGTACAAACAAACTTTGGAAGGACAATATGGGAGTTTTTCCCTTTGTACATCAAATCAACAATTCTGAATGAACAAGATGAAGAAGCAATTAGGAGCCAAAAAAAAAAAAAAAAAGATAGTCAAAGGAATGTTAATCTTTTTGAAGGAAAAATCTGTGACATACATATCAAATGTCAAGAAAATGGGTGTATTATGTGGTTAGATGTGGAGAGAAACAGATGGCCTCAAAGTCTGTGTAACTTGAACATCTAATTTTCAAGTTATGGTTCAGGGCTGATATATACCTGTAGGACAGCTGTTCAAATTACTAGGACACAGAATGTCACAGACTAGAGTGTGAGCAGCAACCAAACAACAGTTACCACAAACTAAGTCGGATTAAGGTAAAACAAGATGAGAGTGTTGCACCACTGCACTATCATGTTTTAAGTAGATTTAATTTGTAAAGTACCATATAGACCTCATGTAGTGTGTAAAGCTGAATTTACATAGTATTGCAGTGTGCAGTTTCCTATCATAGAAAGGGATCTATTATACCAGCATTGTGACAAAGTTCTCTGAAATTAATAAAGTCTGTGGGTACGGGGAGTGAAGCATTGCACAGTTTGTGAACTTCGTTCCCATTGTTAAATATTGCCATTGGTGTCCATGTAATACTGCAGGGCAAGCTGATGTCTGCATAATAATTGTTTCTTAGAGTTAGACTTTTGAAGCATTACATTAGCCTAAAAGATTTTTCTACGATGTAATGTATACATTTCCCAGGTGGGATGTATAGACTATCTTAAACATGAAATTGAATAATGGTCTATATTATGTGTTATATAGCAATATTATATGTAACCAGGATTCATAGGACAAGAAAAACAGAGGCAGGAGATTTATGTTCATGGGTTTGTTGCTTCAGGCAAGGCCAACCCAAGTGATGCATTTGTTTTCACTATCATAAAATGTTATCACTAACCCATTTGTTTGCCGTAGGTAAGGCCAGCTTTCCCACTAGACTACTATAGCAGCACTTTATTCCAGATCATCAGCTGTTTGCATGTCAAAATGTTTCAAACAAATCTGAATCAACAGAGTAACTGTAATGGATCATCTCTTTGCTCGGGTGGCCACTGCATTTTTTGATCCATTTTTAGTAATTGTAAGATTGGATGTATTGTGTTTCCCAAAGCACAATGTAAGTAGAATAGCAGAGATGGGAAACTGCATCTAGTAAGCACTGGAAAGTTTCCTTAACTGTATGTCAGTTCATTTGACATATTCAGTAAATATTTATAGATTGAGGAAAGGCAGAAAACAAAGGGCCATTTTTAGCAACGTAATTTGAAAAGAAAGGTAGTTGCTTCCTGAAGATGTTTTGGGAAGATGTCCTTCAGGTGAGTATTTCCAGTCTGTGGAATGCCAAGTCATTAGGCATTGTGTTCGAGTCAACCCATCACTCCAATGACTGACAGGTATCCTCTTGTCTAGCACTTGTGTCTTCCTGTCTAAAGGCACCCCACTGGCAGGAAGCACTTCTGTAACTAATCAACCCAGATTCTTGAAATATCTGCAAAAGTAGAAATAAAACTCCAAGTAAATGGCAAGCATGTTCTATTGGTTTATGTAGAAGTGAAATGAAGTACTGTATCTGATTTTATGTTTGCTGCTTCACATCTGGGGAAAAGTTTGCTTATGCAACACCCTGTGTGTTTTATTCCAGTTTTAGGATATTGATCTAACAAAAGTTTATTTTTTTTCTCTCTGCTGTTTTAGCTCCTTGTAGCTTTGGTTTTGGCTCAGTAATTTATTGCTTAGCCTTTCATTTTGAGAGAATATATAACTTACTTTTGTCAAGGTCATACAGGCAACATTGAAAGGCATACTGGGCGCTTGTACCTCAGAGAACAGGGAGGTACCTGGGACAGCCTTGAAATTCTTGCCAGCCAATTTACAGCTCCTGAAAATCTGCAGTGTTGTTCCCCTGAGCTGCAAAAGTTGGTAACATCATCCTATGTTAAACTGGTGGAAGGAAGTGTCGTTTGGCAAGCACCAGTGACAACCTTCTGCAAGAAAAAGGAAGTGGAAATGGCTCTGTAAAGACGCATGATCCTAGCTGCACTTAATGGGAATTTTGCTATAAATTCTACTGATAGTTTAAATACTCATACTATTCATAACAGCATACAACATAATAAAATGCATAGCACTGCCACTTTGAGTTGTGGTTTATTTATCTTTTGGACTTGGATTAAGAGAACAGAGAGTACATAAAAACAACTGAGAGTATAGCAAACTGTTTCCTATAAAGCTATAGTGAGGTAAATGAGCATTCTTCTATTTAAAGAGATCCTCTTCCTGTAGAATTTGAACAGTTAATTGCAATATAGGTGCTATTTCTAGCAGAGGAAAGCCATGGGATTTGGTTTTTTTATCTGTAATAATTGCAGTAACAAAAACAATTTGTCAGAGTATTTTTTTCTCTTTACAATAGTGAAGCTCCCAGTTTCAAATATAATTATTCTTGCAAATGTCTAGAAGCAGTGACACAAGAAAAAGGTAGCGATTTGGATTTTAATGATGCATGTGTTTTTATAGAATTTGTGTTCCCACTAATTTACAGAATAATGCCGGAAGCTTAGAGGGTTCCAAGTGTTCTTCCAGATACTTGCACAAAGTTGAAAATCTGGAGGTAGACTGCACATAAATTTGGTATTACAAACATAATAACATGTTCACCTTGAAGACTAATTTTCCTTAGTGCTGGCACTTTAAATTATCTTCTAAAATCCAGTCTGCTTTAAATAAGTGATTCTGAGTTCTTTTCTTAAAACTAGTTTAAATGAAGACTTCCATATGGAAGTCAGTAATATTTCTAGCCAGGTAGCTAGCTTTGTTGGTTTTGATAGCTAATAGAATGGGAACAAAATGAATTATGTAATCTAAAATTACATTTTCTTTCGGACTAGGGAACGTAGCAAGAAGTGCATTGGAAATCAGAAGTTGTTTTTTCCCAGAGCCACTTAAAGCCTGCATGCATCTATCTATGGTTAGAAGTGAAAAGTAATGTATTCCTCCAATTTGCAAGGAAATTAAAATGTAAAGGGTGGTTTTTAATGACATGTGGGACCAAGCTAGAGCTTTCTGTGTCCACTTGGAATAGTCTTCTCTTAATGGGGAAAACAAAAAAGTAAACACCTTTAGAGCTGGTGGGGGTAAAGAGAAGAATAAAAAAAGCTGTAATAACCTTTTGCATATCAGCTAGGGAGCACTTCGCTGGGTATGGGGAGACCATTAAGAGCTGCTAGTATATTTTCAACTGCTTCCTCTGTTATCATGTAGGTGGCCTTGTCTGTTTTAATGCCGAGGTGAGGTGTTATAATGACATTCTTTAATTTTAACAATGTATGATCTCTGGAAGAAATGAAAAAAGAGATAGTTAAGTTACCTACTGTTCTTCGTCCAAATAAAGAGGAGTCTTACTTTGGCTTTTGCACTCTATTTAAATATAAAGTTAATTTAATACAGCTTTACAAGTCCCACTTGCATCCACAGAAGCTGATCACCTGTGTTCAAGTAATTTTGGACATTAAAAGGACATATTAAGAGTTTATACTGTGCTCTTTTGTCCAGAAACAGAGTTTCACCATTAGGCAGCAATTTGGACTGTGTCAGAAGAGAGGATTAAGCCCTCCTGACACATTAACCCTATGTAGTGGTCTGAGCTGTAGTTATGCAACTCAGGTAATGGACAATGATGTCCTGGCACACAGACATAACAATACCAAACTCCCCCCAACCCAAAATGTAGCCAGCCCAGTCAACTCCATGAGGCATCATTCTGATAGAGGTGTCTTTTTACAGAAGTTAAGTAGCTTCTGTGCCCAAGAGATCTGCAGTACGTCAGCCTTATACTGGGGAAACAAGTCTGTGGGGAGGGAAACCTCGGGGCAATGCAGTAGATGTAAGAAGGGATGATCCAAGCAGCTTCCACCCATTCACGGCAAGTTGCACCTTCAGATAAAGCAATTTGTAAGTGAAGCACTGCTGCAGCTTCATATGGTGATTCTGTGGAGGAGGTTTAGTGCTCCCCACCACACACAAGCCCCCTCCTGCTGTTTCCTGGCGCCCAGGCTTCCCTTTGACCTGTTGTTAGCAGACCCAACATCTGGGCTGCATCCTATTTGTATTCATGGCACTTTTACACAAACCTCTACGCCAGAGGCGGTGGTGAGCTGCCTCTGACAGATCGCCCCCTGTCTGCTGCAGGGATGCCTCCTGCACCTGGTGGGGCTCTGGCATGGTTTCTGAGAAATAAGCAAGAGATGGCAACCTGGGCAGTGGTTCCGGGTAGGTGACATCCAAAGCTGCGGCCCTGATAACACCAGTCTGCAGAGCTGTCACCAGCGCCTCTTGGTCAACTACTGCACCTGGTTTGGAATAAGAGTGTCTCTGAGTGCCATTTTCAGGTAATGATCTGAGAGTGAAGAGAATAGAAGGGAAGAGAGGAAATTTCACCGTGCCTGATCAGTCCTCCACATATGCACCAGCTGTGTGGTGGATGCAGCATGCTGCTGCATGTAACACAACAGGAGCTGGCTCATACTTTGTGGTCAGAACAGTCAATGGTTCTGGATGGTACCTCGGCTGATGTTAATGAGAGTAGCTGTGGGTTTCATCAGCTCCATCTCTCTTTTCCCAATCAGCTTGTGTGTCTGAGGTGTCAGGCTCACCACCACCATCACAAAATCTGCCTGCTGGAGCAAGGTGTCAATCTTTTTGCAGTAAGTAGCACCAACAGCTTGCTCCTCTTGCTCTTTCCTGGTGGGGAAAAGAGGATCATACTGTATTTCAGGGCATCAGTCATGAAAATACTTTCTTCAATGGTGTCACTGGTATGCAAACTAAAGGATCTCATTATCACATTCATGTAGCAAACAGGTGTCAAACAAAGGTGAATTTAGTCTCAGTTCAAGCCCTACAGCAGGGGATGGATAACATGCCTGCCTCTCATCCACTGCAGTGCAGGGTCAAGGGACTTTAAAGTCTGCAAGTCGACAAGGGCCAAGCACTGGAACAGATGGCAGCACATGGTCCAGTCTCCAGGATCCCCTGTGGGGAAGCTGCACCTCACAGGATGCAGTGATTGTTCAAACCAGAGTAGTGGTATTCACCAGAACTCATGCCTGTGAGCTCTGAGCATGCTGGTGGTCCTCATCCTGTTGTCAGCCTCCAGTGAGCCTGTCATTTTCCGATGAGTGGAATAAGCAAGACAGCTCTTTGTCAGGCTCCTGACTGCCCCAGGACTTTCACAAATTAAGGTGTTCAACACAAAAGTTACCAAAGTAGAGATTTTTAGTTTGAATTTTTCACAATACAAAAAAACCAACTTGCCATTTCTCTCGTTCTTTGTAACTTCAGCTCCCTGAACTCTGGGAACTAAAGAAGCAATGATAGGAGATCTGCTCCCAATTGCATGAGAATGGCTTTGAATTATCTCCTCCCTAATCTAGAACTAAAGAAAGAAGTCACACTAAGAAAATAACTTCAGTGTAACTTTGCAGCATGTGTCTCCTAATGAATGCATTTCACTGTTTTCTTTCAGTGTCCAGGTCAACAACCAGAGATTAAGTGGGTAAAGAACAGACTGGAACTACAGCCAGTTTTGCAGAATACAGAGCGTATCTCATTTCAGCACATAAGCTTGAAGTGTAAATGTACTTTAAAATAAGCAGGTTTTTAATTTCTGTTGCACTGTGCATTGATTATGCATCACAGCACTCTTACATAAATACTAAAGAATGAAAAAGGGAATTAGTGATGATGCACAGAAAAAAAAAATTATTTGTACCTTATTTTCTGCTTTTTGTGGTTTATGAAGAAATTTTGAAAGATCTTAAGGAAGGTGTTCAGTAGTACTTTTTAAAATGTGAGTTTGCTCAGCTGTTTTTATAATTTCTGAAGTAAGAGGAATGCCAAGGAAAGCTAGAAATTTCTGGCCTCATCCACCCTTGTGATTTGGTTAGGGATACCTAGAGTGGTAACCCTCCTTCTGCAGTCTGCATATGGAGAAAATTACTGGAAGCCACATGTAGTAGCACTGCAGCTTCTCCCTTCAGTCAGGGAGGAGTAAAGTTGAATCAGGGTAGATCGTGGTTTATGGTATGTTTGTTCTGATTGTTGGTTGCACCTTGCCTGATTGCAACAGCCTTGAGTTGTACATAGGGATCTTGCCCACCTTTACACTGAAGAGCCCCTGTGCTGAATCTCTAACAAGGATCAGATTCCCAGGTACACAAGCTAGGAGAGGCTAGAAATAACGAGTGAAATCCAGTTAAATACTTGACAAAATTCCCACTAGTTTGAAGAGAAACAAGGTTTTCTCAAGAACAGCTCTCAAGTCAATCAGTTTTTCATATTGTGCCAAGTATAGGTTTCCTATTTCTCCAGTCATTCAGAGTTCCAACAAGATCACTCCTGACCTTCAAAATATGGGGAAAAAATAAGTTACATGTCACTATAGTAAGATATGACGAGAATAAAAACGCTATAAGATTGGTCTTCCTTTTTCTGTTCACATATTCAGGAAACCTTGGGATTTCTAATATAAAACCTAAATTAAGTTTCCAAGTGTTTAATCACCAAATAATTTTTTACAAGACTGATTTGAGGCAACCACTCTTTTTTTTCCCTTTTGTTTTAATTTTGGCCCTATTCCCTCACTTCTTGCTATATTCCTGTTATAATTTCTTAAAAAGGAAATACTGACTATCTAGAAGAGAGTTTCTGTTGTAATTAGGGTCAAGACATATCTTTACCTCCGTGTCCTGTTGTGGTACAAAATGTTCATTTCAAATGCTTTGGCTCTCAGAGCGATCTTATACCCAATGCTGCCCATGCCAATGATCCCCAGAGTAGCTCCCGTAACTTCTACTCCCAGTAAATCAGCTTCACAGTACTCCATACCTGGAGAAATTGCAACATGATAGCCTGCAAGAAAAACACTCCAATATGAAAAATGAATGGGGTCCAACACAGAGGAGCAAGGCAAAAGAGTCTGGTCTTGGTGTGCTACTGTAGCACACTTTTAATGATTACAAACACACAATTTTAAATAGCAGTGGTTTTGGTAATGTCTTAGGTGACTCCCTAATATATCATCTTTCCCTGCCACTTGTGATATTCCCATTTATTCTCACCATACTCCAAAAAGCCTTCTGATGTACTCTCCCCTAAAAATCCTTTTACTGTTTTAGACTCATTAAAATATTGCCCTGTTCTACATCAACAATAAAAATAATTATTGCCAGTAACACTACAGAGTTTGGAAATGTTATGTGGAGAATAACACCAGGTGTTGGGTTTGCTATTTAGAATAAGAACAGGTTTCCTGTTCCCTTCTGCCACTCTCCTTGTAAAGAAAAGTGTGACTTCTTTAAAAATCACTACTCAGTAATTTCTATAATTATCTGTTAAACCTGAAAATTTTTTTATCGTTCTAGACAGAAAATACACTTATATGCACAGAGACAGCACTTAATATTCTGATAGCAAGGTGCCAGGCTTCTGATATTGCAGTCTTCTGATACTGCCAGCTCTTCTAAAACATAAGCAGAATATTGTGAAAGTATCAAAAAATGCCTCAGGATAAAACTCAGTTATGCCAGGGCAGAGCTATCAGAAATGCTACCAGGGATAGTTTATGTAGATGGGAAGAAGAAATTAATTTCCCTTTTAATCTGTCTCCTCCTTGTGAGGTAGAGATAGATTTAGTGGGAGACAAGTCTCTTGAGTTTCTATGAATCCAGTGGTACAACTGGCAAATCAATGGTAGATAAATTTAATCGGATAAATCTGGAAGATCTTTTCCTGAAACAGGAGGTGTTCCAACCAAGCCAAGGGTAGGTCTATCCAGGGAAATGGCAAGAAAAAACTGTGGAAGAAACTAGAAAGGATGCTACTAGCGGAAGTGGGAGCAGGTTGCCTTGTGGCTCTCTAATGTTCCTTAAATTACCCAATTCTGCACCAATCCATTTCAGTCCCTGAGAATAAGGCCATGTGTCTTTCAGCCCCAGCTTTCAGCATATACCCTTATTCTGCTCCATTGTTGCCTCCCACAGTCTAATTTCTTCTGCCAGCCTGTGACTGCAGCGATTGTCTGATCTTTGGCATCCCCCACTTTTGGTCAACAGCACTGTAATACTATCACATCAAGAAGCACGTCTTACATCAGCCAAATGTCATAGTCTCTGAAAATGTGTTGCTGAAGAAAGCAATGAAATTTAAAGTTTTTATATGTAGGAAGCAAACTTCAGTGTGTTGTTCATCTCAAACTATTAAACTAAGTCTACAGCTGTATTTATTCTAAAAACTAAGTTCCAGCTTCTAAGACCACTTGGTCCATAAAGCAATAAGTTGTATTTGAATTGAATGTGATTAGATTCTGCTCAAGTTTTTTCAACTCAGGCTGGTGACCTAGGAAAACTAAACTCACAGAATTTTATTTATACCTCATTGAAATATATGTTATATATGTGTATATAATAATTTAGATATATTTATGATATATAAAATATATGAAAGTACCAACTATTCTATTTGCCAGCCCAACATAGATTTTCACATTTTATGTGAAATTATGTGTACTACAGATAACTCTAGGAAAATTCAAGTTAATGGTAGGTAAATTTTGTATAAATTTTAGAAGCCACAAAAGAATTGAGATGTTACCTTCCACTAGTCTTCTAGCAGATGCCAGCAGCAAAGCCATCCCAGTATCAGCTGTGCTGCTGGAAACAGCATATGGAGCATTAGCCATCTTCACACCAAAGCTAGCTACAAGTTTCAGGTCCAGGTGATCCATCCCTACTCCTGAATTCGCAATCACTTTCAAGTTTGGCAGGCTCTGGAGGAGCTCTTGGTCGATTATTGGTTTGTGCCACCACAAATAGATAGCCTGGACCTTTTTAGCCATATGTTTTCTGTTCTCAAGAAACTCCTTCATGGTGATGAGGTAGAAATGTTTCTTCAGGAGGGCCACATGGCCATGCAGTATCCCATGTATACCACCAATTTCATTTACCAGAAGCCCAGGTAGCTCTCCTCCTCCCATGATCTGCACAAAGAAGAAAGACACAAAGTGTCAGAAGAAAGACATATAATTACTTCCAGACATTTTAAAGAATAATCACTTTCATGTCCTGTTCATGATATCTACAAGAGATCTTATAAACCACAAATTCAGATAGGGAGGCAAACAAAGCAATACAAGAAAGCAGCTCTTTTAAGTAATCTATTAGACACACATATACAGAGGTATTCACATAATCAAGTCTGAACAAGTTCTGTCCCTCATGGTCTGTAAGGTTTCATATTACTGCCACCAGGCTCATAACACAGTTACTTCACATTAATTACTTAGTTTCAGACCATCAACAGTCTGGTGCAATAAATCTCATTCCCTACCCTGAAATCCAAATTACCACATCTAAGTAGTTTAGAAAAATGTTGGACCAAATCTAGTTCGTGAAAATAAATTGTGCAGCTTCACCATGAACTTTGAGTTACCAAGTTAATTTTTAAATGCTTCATTGCAGATTTTTGCAGCCTACCATCCTGAAGAGACACCAGTGACTTTTTAACTTAAGTGCCTTCTCCTGAGGTTTTCACAAATTAACAAAATAATAGATGCTTAGGCGTTTTCCAAGAAGGGCTTATGAACTCAAATTAAAACATGGGGTTTTTTTTTCAGGAAATCACTGACCATCTGTTTGTAGCTCCCAGAGGGTCTGTGAATTGACAGCTTTTTTTTTTTTTTTTTTTTAATTAGACTATTCACAACTACCATTGATTTTCCATAGGAATTTTGGGGAGAGCTGCATGGAAAGCTATTAAAGGGCTGAAGATCTTGTAATCCCCTATTGCTGTTGTCCTGTTATTGAAGTTCTTACCATTATCTTGTTAGTAGTATTTCACTATTTGCAGCCTAATGTCTAACTCTTGTCCTGTCAACACTTCCTGTGCTAAAACTTCATTTTACCATCTCTTCAAGAAGCCTGACCATATTGCAAAATACTGGAAAGGCTCTCTGATTTTATGGAGGTGACAAACATTTTACTGAATTTTCTGACTTTGTTGCTTGCTCATAGTAAAGAGAACGTATGAAAAAGCTTGGCCCTGGGCTGCAAGTTAGGACTGATCACTATTTTTTCTTTAGGCTGTGCCCTCACCCATGTGATTTCAGTGGTAGATCTACCATTGCTTCATGGCCAGTCAAGATAAAAGAATCATTTTTGTCTGCATGGAGGAACTAATTCGCTTGGGTTTTACTTTTGTTTTCAAAGGATCCCCTCGGGAAAATAAAAGATACTTTTTCAAAGATTGGCTTGGCTTTGATTTAACATATAGATGAAGCAGAGCTCTTCTTACATTAGAAAACTGTAGGACTACAACCATTTCAAAGAAGTCTGTTTTCCTCAGTGTTTTGATATAAAAATCGAATATTGCAATATTAGCTGAAAAGTGTTTCAGGATACAGTCAAATTTCTGCAGGGAATTAACAGTCAATTCACCTTTAATATATTTGGGAGTGTTACACAAACTGCTTGGTGTACTTGCTTATCATTATGTTGCAGCAAGTACTGGGAAGAGAACACAGGTATTAACTGAAATAATGGACTGAAGCTATCAAAGTGCAGTTTAAAAGCTTCAAACAGATCCCTTTTATTAGTTCCACTTTATTTTTCAGGATTGTAAATAACACTACAGAACAAGTATAGCGAGATGACAGCTTTGCAGCAACAGGACAAGAAGAGCAGTGCAGGAACAGGTTGTTTTTTTCCTAGTTTAAAAGTGGTACTGCAAGAAATAGTGCCTTCCCATACATAGGAGATTTCGTGGTATCATCTGGCACACATCATTTTGGAAACACTTCACTTGGAATAGGTTGGCCATTGAGAACAGACAGCATATTTGCTATTGCTTCTTCTGCCATCATACGGATAGCTTGGACTGTCGCCGTTCCAATGTGAGGGGTTATGATGATGTTATTTAATTTTAATAAAGGATGACCTCTGTAAGAAACAGAAAGAACAGAATATATTACACAGGGAATTTACTCTGCAGCTATTCCATGCTAGCTGTCAAGAATTGAACCTGAGGAAACAGCAGTGGCATGTTGAGATAAAAGGGCCAGTAGCACAGAACCAGCAGAAAGCTGTGGGAAGCTTGCTTACCCATTTTGTCTTCCTCTCTATTGGTCTTGTTGCCTTGCCTGTCAGTTAGGCTGGCAAAGAACGGACAGATGTGGGAAAGGTGAAGAGTTTGTCATTTATTTATGACTGTGTGAGACAGGCTGAGGTTTTGCCCTTAAACAGTGAGAAAGAGTCCCCATGGAGATCAAGATTATGAGCACTCTTTTGCATACAGTTTAAAACATTTCAGATTAATAGAGTGGAAAACAGGTTTCTTTACCTTGGCAGAGGCTCAGGGTATGTGACGTCCAGAGCAGCAGCCCTAATAACCTTATTCTGGAGAGCTTCTACCAATGCATCTTGATCAATAACTGCACCTGCATTTGAAATGAAATCTTGCTATCGTGACGAGTTAATGAACACATTTTTAACCGGGAGTGGGGAAAGGTCTCCAGGGTCCAGTGAGAAAAATTACAGGATCTTCATCTTGTTAGAAAGTAGAACGTCTTTCTAACAACCATTAACCAAACAAAACAGATTTTATTTATGAATCTTTGATTAGAGAAGGATTATGGTCCACTGCATAAGGCTTTTCCTGGGATGTGACCAGTTTCAGTCTTTTCCTCATTTTGACACTGACTTCCTGTACTATTATAGACAAATAATTTAATCTCTTCAAGATTTCCACTCTTTTATCTCTGCTTTGTTTACTGAAACTATAATCTCTCTCAGTGCCAACAGATCTGTAATACCATGTGATGTTTCTTTTCTATCTAGCTGTTCCAAATGAAACTTATGTTTTCTCTCCTTTTTCCTTGTACCCCATTCAGCATTGGTGATGATAAACCTTTCAGTTATTTCCACTAAAGAAAAGCTGTCTTTAGAGTAAGGCTAAATAGAACAGAACATCTGCTGAGCATTCTCTAAATTCTACAGGACCTTTGAACACATAGCATCTGATCTATGATAAGTCATTAATTTGTAGACTGCCAGTTACTTCATGACTCAAACAGTACAGGGCTACCAGAGACTGAGGTTGGAGGGGGGAATGTCAACATAATCAACACAACCTTAACTGTGGAGCCACAAACAGTGCTTTCAGATCATCCTACCTCGGCTGATGTTTATAAGAGTAGCTGTGGGTTTCATCAGCCCCAGCTCCTTCTTCCCAATCAATTTGTGAGTCTCGGGAGTCAGGTTCACAACCAACATAACAAAGTCAGATTGCTGCAGCAAGTCTTCCATCTTCTCACAGTAGTGGGCACCAACCGCCTCTTCCTCCTCCTTTCTTCTGAAGGAAAAATTCACACACCCCAAAACCGATACAACTATTTCTAACTGGCTTTAACAATCAATCAACCCTAGGAGAGATCTGGAACAGCACAGAGACTGAGAGGTTTGAGGCCAAGATAAAGGAAAAGACATTGATAAGTACAAATGGTGGAAGGGAGGCAGGAAGGATGTGGGCTAATGGGAGCAAGCGGTTAGAGGAGTGGCAGGACCCTGAAGGAGTGACATATGTGTGAAAGCAAAGCACATATGTAGTATTAGGTACAGGACGTTGAGGACGCAGTCAGACTCCACTCTTCTCTCTTGCATCTATGCCAAGCCCTGTAGAGTCTCTCCTTGCCTGACACGTGAGTTAGGACTTGGGGTGGAAAAGAAATGAAGGGGAAATGAAGTCTGAAAGAAAGGGAACCATAAAACTAAAAGAAGTTAAAACCCTTGTAAGTGGTGCTGGTGTGATGAGTGATCTGGCTGGGCTCAGGAGAGGGGTGGCTGGCTGGGTGGGCCAGGGATGCTGCCAGAAGTCTGAAGAAGAGTCTGGCAGGACAGAGGGGACACAATGAGGGCACAATGCCTGATTTACTCTGATAACATCATGAAAGGTTACACAGCCCTTGTTCTGAAGTGCTAGTAGCTAATCAGGGCAGAGCGAGCGCCGGAGGCTAGGGGGAGCTGCTTCTGGAGAGAAGCAGTAGGGAGCCAAAGCGAGGAAGTGGCAGCATGCTGGTGCTCCTCATGCTGCTTACAAGTGTCACAAGTGCCTAGGAAGATCGGGGACAGAGAGCAGAGCTGTGGTTTCTGTCACTGTCTCCTGACTAATCACATGCAGAAAACAGTCATTTTTACCTCCGGTTCCTGTTATGGTACAGGATCCTCATGTTGAAGGCTCTGGCTCTCTGAGCCACTTTGTACCCAATGCTGCCCATCCCGATGATCCCAAGTGTTGCTCTGGTTACTTCCACTCCCAGCCAGTCAACAGCAAAATACTTCGTGTCTGGAGAAACCGCAATCTGGCAGCCTGAGTGTAAATACATACTAAATGGGTACAAACTGACCATAAAAGTAGGTTTTGGGGAAAGAAAAACTTTCTCACCACCACAGCAGCATAGCTCTGGAGTACTCCTTACAAAACATCCTTCCTAATTTTGACCAGTTTATAGAAGGGCCTGGAAGGTGCCATTCCCTGCAGCCAAGGCTGGGGACAGTAACACAGGGGGTCTCCGAGGTGGGTACTGTGCTGGGACAAAAGGTTCCTCAGGGACTTAGCTCTTCCGTGGCTGGAGTATTTTCTTGGAAATTCAAAAATAGCTTCTTTGGCACTTACCACCCTGCAAGCATTGACTTAGCTTATTTTTAGCTGGGGTAAATCTCACTATTTCTCTTCTGGATCACAACCCAGAGCAGCCCCACTGCTTGAATGGGGGTGAAGGTTACAAATTCCAGCTCAGCCAAGGATGACTATGAGCTGTTCTACAAAGAACCTGAGGTCCAACAAGATGCAATAGTGAGAAAACATCACGGGGAAAGTGGTGTTATTTCATGCTCAGGGGCGAAGCAGCAGTGACAGAAATACTACGAGTTGCTGAAGACAGAGGCAACATCTTGTGATAGTCTCTACTGACACCTTCCTTCCCCTGAAAGGCATTGCGCAGCAAGGGTATGTGGGGAAAAGACCTACCTTTAAGGACATGAACTAAATTGTTGGTGGTGCAGTTTGGAATAGGATCATCAGCTATTTCAATAATAGTGCTGATGCTCTTCCAGAAATACAACCCATTGGTTCAGACAAACTTTACAGAAGCAGGAAAAGAATTATTAAGAGTTATACTAATTATTGCTCCTCTAGAGGTGGGGACATGACCATTGGTGCTTTGTACTTTGCTGTAGCTCCTAACACTTGTTCCGAGGGGAAATTCAGAAGCGGTGACATTTAGTTTGGATGCATTTTGCATTCAGTTTTTACAGCTATAAATAACTCACCCAGTGAACAGCCAGAGGAGAATTAAGCCCCAGACATTATTCCAAACAGGGTATCACAAGCAACTTTAAAGTGCATAATTTAGACAAAGGCCTTACTCTTGTCACCACTGCCTTAAAAAGAAGCAAGACATAGGAAAAGAAGGGGCCTTTGAAAATGGGAGTTCTCAGAAATTTTACCCTGTAAAAGCATCCCAAATATTGATTTAGACAGATCATCAAGTGAGATATGCCAAAGAAGTAGCTAAGATCCAGGAAAATTTAAAACATTACCTTCTACTAGTCTTCTGGCAGAGGCCAGCATCAAGGCCATTCCTATGTCTGCTGTTGAGTCTGCCACGGCATGTGGGGTGTTGGTCACTTTTATGCCAAAGCTGGAAATCATTTTCAAGTCTAAGTGATCGACTCCAACCCCAGAGTTTCCAATTACCTTTAAATTAGGCAGGCTTTCTAGAAGCTCCCGGTCAACAGTTGGCCTGCACTCAAACACGAAGACAGATTGGATTTTTTTGCTCATTTCTTTTTTGTTTTCAAGAAATTCCTTCATGGTGATAAGGCAAAAGTGTTTCTTCAAAAGTGATGCAAGGTTTTCTAGCACACCATGAGTTCCTCCTATATCCAGAATCAAAACACCTGGCAACTCTTCTTCTGCCATGACCTGCAACAGGGGAATAGAAGAAATACTCCTTTGTCTAGGAGAACACCCTTAAAGGAATGATGCTGTAGTGATCATTGAAATTCACATTGGTGAAACACGAAATTGGTGGAACGCTGCTTTTAAGGATACAGAAGAAATCCACAGTCACTTGGTACTAGCACGATACGTAAGACAACTTCCCAGTATTTTCACTAAGTGCTGATTTAGACTATAACACCAGGGAATATCCACCCCCTTAGATCTAAGTCCAGTCCTACAGGGTGTTCTTCTCAAATAGTTTTATTTTAGTCTTGATTTAATACAAATCTTGTAGCTTCTCAACCTCATTCACAAATTCATTTCTATAAGCAGTGGTATGAAAGAGGCCGCTAGAAAGTTACTCAAAGTTTCTTGCCTACTGATTATGGTTGGTGAAGCCACAGGTAGTGTAGGGTCGCACTGAGGCTCAGATGGGTCTGACAAATATCTGTCAGGAATGGTTTAGGTCTAACAGATTTGCACAATAAAGGGCCATCCCTGGACAGCTGCTACACTGCTTGTCTTCAGTGTTTTAAACATCTGGATCTGCACCTGAACTTACTTCCCACAAAATTTAGCACATCCATGCCTATATGCTGAACCAGTAGGGAAGAGCACTAGTGGTGGTACTGACAACACAGTTCTTCATATTAGAACTTTTCCCCTGTCCAGACAGTTCAGAGCCCAGTCCTCTCTGCAACACTCATGCAAATGTATTGTATCCTGCAATATCACAGGGGCTTCACAGATAGCTAAATGCCTAATTAGAAGCAGCCCTTACTGACAAAAACGGTAGCTGAAAATTTCCTGCATGTCTTAACAACAGTCTTGTCGAATTTCCTTCACTTCTGTTTGTTGTGCACCACTCGCTTCAGGTCCTACTGTGTCCTAGACTTGGGTCCAGGAAACCTGGTGTTGTGCTAACTGCGTCAGAACAATTTTCCACAGCAGTATGCTCATTTATTCTGGACAGAGAGTGCTGGGCAGGGATTTCCTGCTGCTTCAGTCCTCTCACAGGAGCCTTCAGCGAGTAACCAGAATTCAAACCTGTGACAAAAAGGTGTCAATGCAGATTGGAAGTTTCTGACAAACTGTATTTACCCTTGTCCTGTCCTAACTCAGGCTTATCACAACTGCATCTATTATATGCCTCGAATTTCGACACCAGTAATACTGCTTTATCCTGGCCTTGGCCTGCATTTCTGTCTCAGTTCCAGTCTGCTGCTGTACATGGGCTAGAAGGGGCCTCCATGTTAGGACAGATCTGCAGTTCACCACGAACAGTGTCTCTGATAACACTAACTAGTTTTGAACAGCAGTAAACAAAGCCATGAGATGAACAGTGCAACCATATTGCAAAGGGATACCGCATTCTTAAATATGTATCAAATCT
Source organism: Athene noctua (assembly GCF_965140245.1). Classification (NCBI taxonomy): domain Eukaryota; kingdom Metazoa; phylum Chordata; class Aves; order Strigiformes; family Strigidae; genus Athene; species Athene noctua. The sequence continues at coordinate 104,017,057 of NC_134038.1, read as the reverse complement.
ATTTCTTGCCAACTGAAGTATTTTGAACCCTGCCAGCCCCACATGGTTGTGAAAATTGTGCAAATTTCCCCAGCTGTAGTCTGTATATTTCTTAAGAGCATCACACAACATGACCTTAGAAAGACAAACTAGATTCGTCCTCCAGAATGAATGACACATAGAGTAAAAGACAAGATTTGATGTCATATTGTGACAGCATTGTCCAGCTTTCTGATGATCACAACCTGATGCTCCTGCAGCAACTTACTCAGACTGGACAGCAACTAAAACTTATGCTGTTAAAGGATGGAAAACTGGGTGCCTGATATGATCGACTGACTGGCAGATGTCAGTAAGGCAGCACTGTATTACACTATTTGCTTTCATCACCACTTTCTCCTCCGATACAATACACCACTCATGAAGGTCTGAGTCAGACCCATATTCATTTTAGAAGCACTTCCTAAACTTCACAAGCAGAAATGTGATCCATAAGGAAGCCACGGTGCAGCGCAGCAAGAGCTCGTTTAGCTTTAAACAAACCAGATGGTGGACTAGAAACAGGCTAGTTGCATGCAGTTAATCTTTTCATTACTGTGGATATGCTGAGTCTGCCAAAATTTCAGACATGTTTGATGTGCGTATGCAGCATTAACACACTGCAGCTTTTGTTCAAGAACTGGGGTTCTGCTAGTGCCAGGTATAATCTTAAAAAAATAAGAGATAGCAGTAAACTAAAAACGCTTAAAGGAACTTTGCAGAGGGAAGGGGGACTATTCCGATACCAACCTTGGTCTGAGGAGCACTTATTGTTCGTCCTTCAGCACTACCTGGGCATGTCTTGTACCCCTGTCTGTAATCCACACTTCTCCTGTGACACCGATGTCCATGAGAAGCAATAGCTGGATGAATGAATTTATAAGCCAAATCTGACTGGCCAGGCATCAAGGGAATCAGTTTTAACAGACTGAATGCTTTGCTTCTGAACATAATTATTCAGTTATCAGATGTCTTGTCCAATGCGCTAAATGTAACACCTGTTAAGGATATGACAATTTTGGTTTTGGACTAGTATCATCTGCTGTACCACTAACACTCTTTTCTTAAAAAAAAGAAAAAAAAAAGAAAAAAAAAGCGCTGTCTCTCCTCAAATTTTCTATTTATAGAACATTATCTGCTTCTGTGTATGTATACATCTATAATCACATGGAACACACTAATATAACATAAGTGTACTAAGTTCTGGTCCTCGCATTGCAAAGAAAACTTTGAAAATATGACTCAGATTGAGACAAGTGGGCAAATAAAAAGGACTACATTTGAGCATTAACTTCAGTGCTGACTGAAGCTGGCCTTATTTCTTTTGCGGAGCTTGACTGACAGCTTACTTGCACATTTGTTGACTGGCACTGCTGTAGCACTTGGGACTTGGCCAAATCAGAGCAAACTAAACCTATTACATAATTCTTCCTACCTTCGTTTTAAAAGTTAATAGCACGCGTTATGCAGAATAAACTCCTCCCACGGACTTCTCTATCGGGGAAAACTAATTACCTGGATAACGACCAAAGAATTAACCACGGCTGGTTTCTTTCTGCCGATGTTTCTTCCACAGCTCGCTCCTACCGCAGCTGGAGGAGCCGCCAGCACCCAGCCCCGGCCCCCGGCAGCCCAGGGCCCACCCCGGCCGCCGTCCCCTTGCTGACCGTGCCCAGCTCCGGTGGCAGCTGCGGGCGGGCCCCGCCGCGCCGGGCCCCCCTAACCCCTGCCCTGCCAGACGGCTCCGGGCCGGCAGCTCTGCCAGCAATTCCGTGGGCACTTCCTTCCGTGGGCCCGTCCGTGGGCCCTTCCCTTCCTTCCGTGGGCACTTCCGCGCCTCCAGGCAGGCCTGGCTGCCTCCCGGCTGCGGCCCACGCGGCGGGGACGGCCGGGGCCCCGGTGCTTTTGTCTGGAGTGGGACTAGAGTGCCTTCCTCTCCTCTCACGCTCCCCGGCACTGAATTTTCTAGAAAGGCGATACCGCAAAACGAGGACTTTGATAGTTTTTGGAGAGCTCTGCAATACTGGGGCAAAGGAATTTGGTACCTGTGGCGGTTTAAACCCAGCTGGCAACTAAGCCCCACACAGCCGCCTGCTTGCTCCCTCCCCCCGGTGGGATGGGGACAGACGGAAATCAGAAGAGTGAAAGTGAGAAAACTTGTAGGTTGAGATATTGTGGAAAATATGTTTTTCTCCCTGACTGCTGCAAGCAAAACTTTTAAATGAGTGCACAGTGTACAATAATATGTATGCCTTTCAGGAAGCAAAAGGTTGGCCTGGAATGCCCGATCGCAATGGCCAGCTTGACTCTGCAGCCAAAATGTCCTGGTTTTGCTGCTGACCGCTTCAACTGAAACATTTACCCAGTGTGTTACCGGCATTTTGACTGCGAGAGATGAGAGAGCATAACATTACCCAAGTGCAGCCACTGCCAGGGTCCAGGCAGCACAGCTCCCACGGGCAGGGTTAGTCCTGGGTGTAGGGAGCATCAGAAAGAAACACAGAAAATGGACATGCAGTTGTGACCCAGCTGATTCAAACACACCTGCACCTTCACATAGGACTCCAGCCAAAACCAGCACTACTTCCAGTGTGAAGCTGTTCATTGCTGTGGGTTAATGCATTGACAAAATCTTCCATAGCCAGATGCATGCAGCTGCTCTCTCTCTGTTGCAGTATCTCCTTGACAAAATCCAATAGAGGCACAGGGAGCTTTGTTAACATCTGTAGCAGGTAGTTGTAGGTTTGGGCTGTGGTGACCTCCGTTTCATCCTCCTGGTGCCATCCAGCAGCTCCGCTTGGGCCACCTGCACCCACCACCATGGCATGGCTCCACATCCCTCTTGCGAGGGGAGATGCCTGTGCCCCTGGCCAGCAGACAGGCAGCACAACTTGCCCACCCGTTTGGGTACACAAGGCTTCTTGGGCTGCGGGCACAGACCCACAAAGCCACCTTGGTTGCCCTCTTAGCCATCTCCCAGGGGCCAGGCCCCAGCCCAGGCCCCCTCTCTTGGGGTTGGCTCCGCAGTGGGTGGGGTGGGGGCACAGAGATCCCCGAGAGGACAACGCCTCCGCCTGGCCCTGGGCACGGCTGCCTGGCCCCAGCCCTGACGCAGGGGCTCCCGCAGGCCCCGACGCGTCACTCCGGCGGCGGTGAGCTGCGACACCGCAGCGGGGCCTCTGCGTCCCCAGCCCCCCTCCGCCGCTTGGTGCGGCCCAAGCTGTTCCCTCCCCCCTCCCGCCTGCACGCTTGGTACGGTCCGCGCGGCCGCCCCCGCCCCTTGGCCGCGCTCCGCCCCGCGCGCTGCGGGAAGCCCCGCCCCCTGCGCGGGCCGGAAGCGCGTTTCCCGCCCTGACGCCCTGTGTCCTCACCTCCGGGTCCTCTCCCCCGGGTCTTCTCCTCCGGGTCCTCACCCGGCGCGGATCCTTTGCCCCGTTTCTCCGAGAGAAGGACGCCCACGGGGTGCGAGGCGAGGCGGGGCGGGGCGGGGCGGGGCGGGACGGGACGGGACGGGGGGCTCGGAGGCCCTGCCCTGGAGCCCGGTGCCCGCCGGCGCCCCGCAAGGGCCCGGCGAGTTGGCGGCATCGCTGCGCCGCGGCCGCTGAGCGTCGGGCTGGGCCTGCGGGGGGTGGTGGGCCCCGCCGGGGAGGCGGGGGAGGGGGGTGGGCTGGCGGTGCCGTGCGAGGGCAGGCCGGGCTGTCAGCTCCCGGGTGGCCGCTGTCGTCCCACAGGCCCGCCGACCGCCCTTCAGGATGTCGTACATGTTGCCGCACTTGCACAACGGCTGGCAGGTGGACCAGGCCATCCTCTCGGAAGAGGACCGAGTCGTGGTCATCCGGTTTGGACACGACTGGGACCCGACCTGCATGAAAATGGATGAAGTCTTATACAGCATTGCCGAGAAGGTAAACTGCAGCTGTAACGTCAGACGGGGGCTTTCTGCGCTCAGCGTTTCATACGGTTTATACGAATCCTGAGGCAGGTTTCTGGAGAGGTATTCCAACTTTAGGAGGCAGTGAGAAAGCTGTTTGTTTTGCTTTCATGAGTGTCTCCTAAAGTCATCGACTGCCCTGATGTTTGTAGTATTTAACAGGGTGAAAAGAGCGTTGCCGGTTCTGAAATCAAAATCCCTGCCTGTTAATAATCCTTCATTTAACAAACGTCAGCATTTAAGCAGAAACAAGTGCTTGGTAGTAGGACTGCTGTGACTGGTAATGCAGTAGTCATTTTACAATAAGAATGTACAGTAACTTCAGATTTCCATTTGAATAACTTGAAAAGTTACTTTCGTTTTGATTCTTAAAAATGTTGAGATCCTAAAATGTACAGGATGGTGTCGATAAATCTATCGGTTATATTTGTGGAGGCACATGAGTTTCATGTGCTAAATTAAATTTTGGGAGCCAAATTCTGAAGCTCTTTTCAGATGGAAACTGAATGCCTCCTGGCAGCTGATCACTCACTTAAGAAAGATAGATATTGAGGAAAAATTAGACTGTTAACATACACAATCAGCTATAATTTCTCTTTTCATGTATTTGGTAAAGGTTTTGCGTAGTGATATATGCAGACAGTTGACAGCTCTTCTTTAACTGAACCACGTTGAAATGAAGCAAAAAAATCTGAAGCAGAAATGGGTAGAGAAACTTGGGTAGGAAAAGGAGTCAGCAATCTTAATGTAAAATTGTGTGCGTACTGCATAACTTGATATAGAGCTATTTCCATGGTGTACTCCTTTTAATGTTACTTTTAAGTAAGTGAACTTCTATTTCAAAAATCCCTACAAGAGTTTTATACCTATAGCCAAATGTTGAGACGTGTCAGAATACACTAAGGAGTTGTGACATGGTTTAATGTAGACATTTTGTGTTTAACGTGGTGGGAGTGTCTTATGCTCAGATACTGTTAGTATCAACTTTTGGCAGGATGCTTGGCAATTTGGCAGACATATTGGCAGTTAGGGGTGACTGGGGGAAGAAAGAACAATGTAACTTTTTATTTAAAAATCTCCCTCTGCAGAAATGGCAAATTAAAGGGGAGATCCTTCCTCATCCTCTTGCTTACAAGCCATGTTTGGATCTCTGCTGTTTTAAAGAGTGAGTAAAAGTTCCAATTGTACAGGTGTTTATACTAGAGAATAATACAGAATGTTAACATGCTATAATTGCATGCTACATTTAAAGAAAATGTAGCCATATTTTAGATTTGTTACCATGGTGCAATATTGTAGTCTGCAGCATATTTTTGTGTAGCAGTAATATTTATCTGTACTTTATAATAGGAAAACATGTTTTTTTCAGTTTGAATCCTTTTGGGGGAAAAGAAACTGGAACACTATGTGAAAATATAAAGCAGATTATTTTCACTGAAATGTACTCCATTTACAGTTGACCTCCCCCCCCCAAGTGTTAGATGAAAAAGAAGCAAGGTTTTACTGAGTTTCAAAACCACATGATAATTGTAAGATGTTCAATTTTTGCTTTGTCAGGGTTTCAGACATCTAAGAACTGTATTTCACAAAGTTCCTCTGGAACACCTTCTTAAAAATACACTTTTTTTTAAAAAGGAGGCTCACAATTATAAAAAAAATACCCCCTGAAATACAAGGCTTTGGCTGCTAAATTACTTTTTGTACCCCTTTTTTAAGAAATATTTTAAACCTATGATTTATCTAGGACCGAATACTGTAAATCAGATAACCTCTTGTGAAACCAGGTCACTTTAATCAATAAGTGGTATTGGGTCAATGTGGGTTTAGGGAGGATTGTTCAGATGTTGTACATTTATTTAACTGTAATCAGAAGCATGAATAGCTGTGGCTTTTGCTCAAACATTAGTTGTGCCTCTGCCTTTCTGTTAAGGTTACACGAAAAGTGAGAGAGGAAAAGGGGGGACATGGAAAGAGGGAGCTATAAAAAAACATATCAGTATTGTAGTTACTAGTGTTTGTAATTAAAATTAAGCGAAGCTAATCCACTTATATCTATAGTTTTCAAAATTATTAGTTGTAAGCATTGCTCTCAGCAGTATAATGTCTTTCTCTTTTCCCACAGAAATTTATCGCCTAAGCTTACAGCATAATTATCAGAAAAATAAATTCAAATAAATAGTGACAGTATGGACTTTCAAGTTTGTACTTACTGTGTTTGCAGCCTCTTTCAGTTCAGTAATGCAGGTCTGCTAGCCACCATCAACTTGCATGATTTGTTCAAAAGCTAGTCTCAGTTCCTGTCTTTCTTTTCATGTGATTTCCTGGTCCATGAAGCCATCTAAACATAAAAAATATTGTCTAGAAACTGGTTAGGAAGATGAGATGGAATCTGAGATCTTTTCTCAGATTTTGTTAGGTATTTGCTGTATGCGCTTTGGGCCATGAAGTAACATGGCTCTGAGACTTGCTTCTTAAAGGGAGCTTGACAAAAAAAGAGGAGTATTGCTTATCTCTAACAGAAATTCAAAGAAACTTCGCGATTGTTGCCATTCTTCCTAGTCATTGATCGTATTGCTGTGGCAATCTCACGTTGTCAGAATGCATTAAATTGTTTTTGGAATGACATTGCTAATGAAGAAAGTCAGGAGGGAGAACTTTGGAGGACAAATGAGATTTATTTCATCTGGCATATGTTTTTTCCTACATCTGTGTCTTCCTATTTACCAGCTAAGTGTGTGGTCTTGATCATGATAGGATACAGAATCTGTATCTTGTTAAGGGTTCTACAGATCCTTCTGCTTTATAGTCTTGAGCTGTTCCGTTTAGTCGACCTAAGCAGATACAGTTCTGTGAAGTATTAAAATAATCTGTAACTGTGGCTAAGCAATCGTGTACTTTTGGTTTGTGTATATGCGTGTTGAGTAATGTAGACTAATCTGTGAAGCTACAGCAATTTAAAAAAAAAACAAAGAAAACAACCCAAACAAAAAACCCAACCTAAATTGAAGTCCAACATGTGAAAGTAAGTCTGATAAAATTTTGAATCCATGCTGCTGTTTAACTTCTGGTTTCCTGCTCTGTCCTGTCCCATGGACAGCAACTATGATGGCATGGTAAGACTGAGAAAGTTTTGAATTGAAAGATGGATAAAGAAAGTCAGAGTGTCAGAAATAAATACACTGAAAATTTGGTATCTGTCTTGTTTTTCTGCTGAAAATGTTTTTATCTTCAGATGTTGAACAAGTGTGGAGCTGTCCAAAAGGAGGTCTATCGCTAGAGGTATTTTTATTTTTTTTCAGAAAGCAGCTGACTTACTGCAACAAATCTACAGTGTATGTTATGAGGTTAAGCACTTTCAGAGTAAATTTGTGTTATGTGTTCAACTTCTAAAATACCACAAGTTTTTTTGCATATTGTCTGGACAGTAAGATTTTGGTTGACATTAACAACCTCCATGTAGTCTCAATTGTTAGAACTGCAACTGCTTTTATTTTGTGTGGTTTGCTTGATTAGAGTTGTATTTATTTCTTTTCCAGAGGTCTCTAGACTGTATCCCCAGTTACAACTCAAAAGTCAGAAAGAGAACTTCTTGGCAACCGCTGCCTTGAAACAACAGCGAAGCTTGTTCTATGTAGGAATGTAGTTCTTGCTCCGACAGCTCTATCTGGGAAATGGATTCATGTCCATGGATGGGGAGAAGTTGAGCTTTGGTTTGTCTCCACAGACTTACTAGCTAAAGTACAGATCAACTCCTGCATCCATACCACCCTGAATCCATAAATACTTCATTTGCTTTTGCTTAAAATGAAACCTAAGCTAAAGCCTTGTGAGTTAGAGCTGGCTGCGTGTGAAGCTGGCTCAGATGCTGCCCTGTACTGCTGTGCAGCTGACTCTGTGCTGCTGTATCTTGGCTCCAGTATTGTGTCTGAGACAGTAAGTGCTTCTTCAGACTGTAAACCTGGTCAGTGCTGTGCAGAGAGTTCTGCAGGGCTTGTCTTCTGTTAACATAAAATACCTCTTTGGTGACAAGCCTGCCCAGTCTGGCATTGGCAACTAAACAGTAGATATTATGGACACAGCAGTGCTTCTGCATCACCCCTTCCATATTTAGCCTCTTACCCATGTTTTCATCTAGCTCATTCTTAGGCCTGAATCCCAACCTCCTGCTGCTACATATATCAGAGTGTAGCATGGCAAGGCCTATGTCATGGGCAACCTTGGCAGCCAGTGTCCAGACTCAACGAAACGCATCCTTATTCAACGCATTTGCAAGCTAAGTGGTTTTGGAGTGGTGATCTTGTCAGATTTGAAATTAAGAAAGCAAGGGGGAGAGAACAGAGCCAATTTTAAAGTTCTGAATTCAAATTTGAGAGTCCGTATCTAGCTTTGAGGTGCGCTTTAGACTTCATACAAGCTTTTGGGAAGCAACTGTCATCAGTTTCACTTCTATAAAAGTAGGTAGAGAAGATTCAGTTAATGTCTGAGATACTTAGGTTATGGTGATAACTTGCGTATATGGTGTGCAAAGGTGATATAAATGATCCAGTCTTTTTGAGTAAGATTTATGTAATAACTTATTTAAAGCTTAAGTAGTCTGGTTCTCTTTTCTAAAATCTTAGGCTGTTGATGTTCATTGTTAGTGACAAGCATTTCTGGTTTTGCAACAGCTCAACTAAATTAAATGTATATAATGCAAAACTAACTACAAAAGTTTTGTTGTTCCAGTACTATGTGGAGTACACAGTTCTTGAAAGTAAAATTTTGGTTTAGCAGTGCTTCGTAGTGGGCTTCTGGTGCAACATATAATCTCCTTGCACTGATTTTTTCAGTGAACAAAGCAGGTCCTAAGAATGTTGTATTAAAGCTTGGTTTAACTTAAAATTACTTTCTAATCTCCAAATGAAATAGTTGTTCAGAGATTCTGTTTAGTTTGTGGAATTGCTGCATGTATTGTAGAAATTTCCCCACACGGTGAGGCTGTGTTGCTGCTGCTGCTAGAAATGCCAGCAGGATGGAAGAAGAAATGATGGGAGAAAATGAAAATGGCTCTTCAAGTTTTGGATTTTTTTGTACCAAAACAACACAAAAAACTCAAAATTGTCTTCTGCCTCCTAAGTCTAATCAGGGAGTAACTTCAGTCACCTATCAGATAAATTGTTGACTGAACATCCCATTATGTTTCTTAGAAATCTTTCATATAAAATCGAAATAGGCATTAATGATCACTTCAGAGGGTGTTAGAGTTTGATACTATGACTAACTTGGGTTTTCAAGGCTTTGCTTTTTGCCTGTTTTGGAATATGGCTTAAATAGGATGTTTTCCTTAGGTTATTGACAGAGTCTAGGATTGTAACTGACTCCATAAAAAGCACAGTAAAAACTCTTCAAATGCTGTTTCACTCCAGAAGAGATTTTACTTTCTTTGCTGCTAATACTTATGTATATCTTTGAAGTGTGATTATTTTTTTTATAATTTAGAAACTGTCTTGAGGCAAGAAGTCCATCAAAACTTATTTACTGTGTGCTTCTGTTTTTTTATAAAGAAGCATCTCCATACTTCTCAAAGTGCCTGCTAGGATGTTTAAGTACAGGGTACACCACAGATAATATTTTTCTGGTACAGTCTAATCCTATTTTGTGGACTAAAATAAAACATCTTTGCATTAAGCAAAAATTATACTCATCATAGCATTTCCAGACATTTGACAGCAAAACTAACAAGTGAGAAGTACTGTGACAAAAACTAAGTTTTGTCATAAATGTTAAACCAGATGTGTTACCTCAAACTGGTGATTTTGCATAGTCAGATGGGAAGGACTGAAATTGTATTTTTATGTAAGTAAGGATGGGGCAGCAAGGTTGCGCGTTCATGGTATAATGCATGAGTACAGTTACCGTTAAAGGTTTGTGTAATTTAGCTGCCTACTGACTTCTGTTTTAATGCACGTGTGTTAATTTCTACTATGGGTGTATGAGATAAATTTAGAAGCTAAAACTTCCTCTAATTCCACTTAAGGTCAGATACGCTACATCTAGGAAACAAAAATGTGACATGTTTTTCTTTCAGGAATGAAGACATTAACTATGACATTAAAGGGGAGGGATTCTTGTGCATTTAACTCAGTAAATCTGCAAAATTAAAGCCTGTTTTACTAGAACTGCCCAGAGAATAGCTTCTCATCAAGGTCTTTTTCATTATTAGTTGAATTTTTAAGCTCCTTTTTTAGCTTTACACCTCTCAAAAAAGCTGTCAGTTTTTATTATTGCTAGGTTTATTTTCATTTATTGAGCCTCGTTAAACAAATTATTGGTTTAGAGGGGAAAAAATGCTTGGAAGCAGGCACCAGGACAGTTTAGATCATTCATTTTCTGAAGTCTATAAGCAGCTGATGACAGAAGCAAAATGTGTCAGCTTGACTTGCACAATGCAGTTACTCACTTGTCTAGAGCTGTGCATGTCACTGTGGGGTCTCAGTTATATATAAAGGGCATTTGTTTCTCTGGATGTGGATTTAGCATACTATCTTTCCAGCTGATACTGGATGTGAAATGAGCATCTTGGCTATATTTTGAAATATTTTCCATGGTAATTGGTTGTTGTGGCTAAAAATAACGGCAAGATAGTTTACTATGATTTTATTATGGTATTTTGGAAAATAAATGTTGCAGTAAGGAAAGCTTATGTCTTTTAATCAGTAATACAAATAATCAAAGGCTTCGTAATATATATTGCTTTTATATTTCCTATTTTTTTCTGTTTAGGTAAAAAACTTTGCTGTTATTTATCTTGTGGATATCACCGAAGTACCAGACTTCAACAAGATGTACGAGTTGTATGATCCCTGTACCGTCATGTTTTTCTTCAGGTACATGATGGTTCTAGAATGTAACTCAGTTAAATTTTTTGTGTATCAAATACAGTGTCTCAGTAGATCATTTCTAAACACACATCAGCATACTGATGCTTATATTTTCATTGCTTTACAAAAGAGTAAACCGATTAAATAGTAAAACAGCATATTTTCCAGCTAGCCTAGTAAATGTTCTGATAAAAGAGTACAAATTAGCGATAGTGAAAACTGGTTTTATTATCCATTGCTTTTAGTTTTAAATCTGAAACTCCCTGTATAGAATACTGCAGTAATACAGCAGTAAGCCTTTCAAACTTGCTTTAAAGATATACCCAAAGTATTTTTTTGGAGCTAAGGCATCTACGTTGATGAGATAAAATGTGCTACTGACAAGTGTGGCACTCTCTTTGGTGTTAGACAGTAGTGGGAAAGAAATACAAACAATGAGGAATATGCTGAAGGATGATTGCACTGAGTAACAATCTCAGGGGCATGTTTGCAGTCTTTGTTCTAGCTTTAGAAATAGGCAGTAAAATGTCAGCTTGAGTGACAGGAGTGGATACTCTTTTCTTTGAGGCTCATTTTGCGAGCCTGTTCATCTTATAGGGGCTTCTTTTGAATCCTACAAGCCATTCTTGTGGGGACTATAGAGTTTTTTTCTGTATTATAATACTTTGTTAACTTGTCTGATTTTTTTTTTTTTTTTTCTCCCTTTAAAGGAACAAACACATCATGATTGATTTAGGTACAGGTAATAACAACAAGATCAACTGGGCAATGGAAGATAAGCAAGAGATGATTGACATTATAGAAACTGTTTATAGAGGAGCCCGCAAAGGTCGAGGTTTGGTGGTATCGCCAAAAGATTATTCCACTAAATACAGATACTGACGTTGCTTTGGGGCTACCTTTTTTTTAACCCTACATTCACTTAAATTTATTCTTGTGTATGTGTGTACATATATATATTAAAAGAAAAAAACATACAAATCCTTCAATTTTGAGCATATTTTGAATTATTTGAAAGGTTTGAAGTCCATTTGGAGAAGTAGAAGACACGAAGCCTGGAACTGTCTGACTGCAGTAATCCTGCAACCAATTTGGGGTTGTTTATTTACTTTGGCTTGTCCTTATGGTATTACATATTTTCATACACAAAAAGCCTGTTTGCAGAAAAACATTTCAACTGTTTGTTTGTTTTTGTTACACAAATACCTGGGAAAACTATATATTTTTTTAAAAAGAATAAAGTGAGTTACACTTATTCACCTTAATTTTCTTTTAGCTGTTTAAATTTGAGAATAAAACCAAATGTGATTGGATGCAAAGTCATAATGTTGAAGATGAGGGCTTATCACTTCTGCAGGATTTCCTTGCATAGTATCTTGGTCTTCTGCACCCACTAAAAGTAGGAATAAAACACTAAGGTGCATTTATTAATATTTAGCAAAACTCAAGAGAAAACATCTTCCATGACTTTGTGCACGCACACACATCCCCCGCCCCCCCCATTAATTCACTTGTGATGGACTTGGTTTTTTATGGTGTTTATGCACACAGTAGTCAGTTTGAAGTACTTAGTAGACTCTGCAGTGCCAAAGGCTAATTGCGGTTCTGGAGCTGACTGCATAATCAACAGCTGAAGAAAGGATGAGCTATGCTTTCTCTCAGTTGACCTCCAGTTTGTCTAATGGTGTACTAAAATGCATATATACTCATGAGACTTGGATTGAAGTTTCCATTTGCATTTCTGACAGCTTTTGTCTTGTGGTAATGGAACCATTGTTGTGTGGGTTTTCTTGTTTTGGGTTATCTGGGGGGGTTTGTTTGTTTGTTTGTTTTTAACTGATACATGCATATGTACAGGATCAAGATAAACTAAGCCAGACTCTGCAGAAGGAAGGTACCTGTACTTTTGGTCTAGTTTGTCACAACACAAAGTAGAGACCACCAACCTCCCAGTCAAAGTAGGTCCCACTTGGTCAGGTTGCCCATGACTCTGTCCACTGTTGGGTATCTCTATGGATGGAGATTTCCTCAGCCTTTCTGGAAAGTTTGTTCTTTAATAGTTGAAAAAAAGCACTTTTTCACTTGAGCATTTTAATAGTTGAAAAAAGGCGTTTCTTGCATTTAGTTGGAATTTCTTGTGTTTGAACTTGTGTCTGTTAACTCTCTCTCATGTAAAACACCTTCAAGTAGTTAGTTTAACTGTTCCTCATGCTCTACTATGAGGTGGTTGTTGCTAGCAAGAAGCTGTAGTCTTTTCTTAAGGTTGAACTAACAGAATTCTCTCAAACCCTCATATGGTTTGTACTCCACCATGTCTTGGTGGCTCTGTTTTAACTGTCTCATAACATGTATTTCTTGAGCTGGGGAGCCCCCAAATTAACACAGTATTCTGGGTGTGGTCTAGAGGGCTTTACTTGCGCTAATAGTGACAACTACGTAGCTGAAGCCTTTGTTGCCAGGGCACCCTGCTGACTCATGTTCAACTTATCCACCAGACCCCATTCCTCTCCTGCAAAGCTGTATGCCAGCCAGCCCCTCACAACTGCCCTGCAGCATAAGCTTACCCTGCCCTAGAGGCAAGGCTCAGCACCAGCCCTTGAACTTCACGAGGTTCCTGTTGGCACATTTCTCCATCCTGTCTTCTAGCATATCAACCTCTCCCCTGAGTTTGACATTGCTTGCAAATCTGCATGATGAAAGCATTGATTAGAATCATTTCTTGATATGAAGACTGTGTAATAGATGCTAAGTATTAATACCTGCTGAAGTTTTAAGAATATTTGATAGAATCATAGAATCCCAGAAGGGTTTGGGTTGGAAGGGACCTTAAAGTCGACCTAGTTCCAACCCCCCTGCCATGGGCAGGGACACCTTCCACTAGACCAGACTGCTCAAAGCCCCGTCCAACCTGGCCTTGAACACTGCCAGGGAGGGGGCAGCCACAGCTTCTCTGGAAAATCTGTTCCAGTGTCTCACCACCCTCGCAGTAAAGAACTGCTTCTTTTTTACATCTAATCTAAATCTATCCTCTTCAATTTAAAACCATTACCCCTCATCCTATCACTACACTCTCTGAGAAAGAGTCCCTCCCCATCTTTCCTCTAGCCCCCTTTAAGTACTGGAAAGCTGCTATAAGGTCTCCCCAGAGCCTTCTCCAGGCTGAACAACCTCAACTCTCTCAGCCTGTCCTCACAGGGGAGGTTCTCCAGCTCCTTGATCATCTTTTGTGGCCTCCTCTGGACCCTCTTGAGCAGATCCATGTCCTCCTTAAGTTGGGGGCCCCAGAGCTGGACACAGCGCTCTAGGTGGGGTCTCATGAGAGCAGAGTAGATGGAGATAATCACCTCCCTGTACCTGCTGGCCACACTTCTCTTGATGCAGCCCAGGGTACAGTTGGCTTGCTGGGCTGCAAGTGTGCATTGCTGGCTCATAGTCAGTTTTCCATCCACTACTACCCCCAAGTCCTTCTCCATAGGGCTGTTCTCAATCCACACATCTCCCAGACTCTTTTTGTGCTTGGGATTGCCCCGACCCACATGCAGGACCTTGCATTTGACCTTCCTGAACTTCATGAGGTTTGCACGGGCCCACCTCTCCAGCCCATCCAGGTCCCTCTGGATGGCACATCCCTTCCCTCCAGCATGTTGACTGCACCACACAGCTTGGTGTCATCAGTGAACTTGCTGAGGGTGCACTCAATCCCACTGTCCATGTCACCAACAAAGATGTTAAACAGCGCCTGTCCCAATACAGACACCTGAGGAACACCACTCCTCACTGCTCTCCGCTTGGTCACTGAGCCGTTGACCACAACTATTTGAGTGTGACCATCCAGACAATTCCTTATCCACTGAGTTGTCCATCCATCAAATCCAGGTCGCTCCAATTTAGAGGCCAGGATGTTGTGCAGGATAGTGTCAAAAGATTTGCACAAGTCCAGGTAGATGATGTCAGCTGCTCTTGCCTTATCCATCAGTGCTGTAACCCTGTCATTTGCGGCCACCAAATTCATCAGGACGATTTGCCGTTAGCGAAGCCATGTTGGCTGTCACCAGTCATCTCCCTATTTTCCATGTGCCCTAGCATAGTTTACAGGATGATCTGCTCCATGATCTTACTGGGCACAGAGATGAGACTGACTGGCTGTAGTTCCCCAGGTCTTATTTATTTCCCTTTTTAAGACTGGAAATTTATCTTTCATTAGCTGAAGTATCCTATTGACCTGGTAATGCTTCAATTTCTGTTGTAAGAGGTTCCCATTAAGTTTCAAACAAAATCTTTTCTGTGAAAAGTGCCACTGTTTTGGTGTACAAGAACTTTAAAGATAGTGCGTATATCCTGTTTTGTTTGACTACAGCATGTCTTGTTCAGGACATGTTTAGTAACTACAATCCCTTATCTATCTCAAGGTGTTTAAAATAGGCTCTTTCTTCAAAATGGCAAATTTAAATAACTGAAATTGGTACAATGTGCATACCTGGATGATTTTGTGTGCACAGTTTTGGGTGGGCTTGTGAAAAGAGTAACGACTGAACAGCTGTCATCTGTGCAAACACTGCCATTTCTTTTAGTGCAGAATAGTTTATATTTATTGGACCTATGAAGTTTTGCAAAGGCACCTTTGTAGCAACATCAGATAAGGTGCATTTTGTAATGTAAAACATTTAAAGCATCAAAATGGCACATGCAAATGGAAAAGTTTTGTCACAGAAGGATCTTGTTATTCTAAGAACATTTAAGTTAAAAAGGCAACAAAGCACTATAATGAAAATTTTAGTATTATTAAAATAAATACATTTTCATACATTGAAAAAGTTTGTGACTGGATAAGTTCACTATACAGGATATAGTTTTCTATCCAAAATAGTGGGTTTGTCTTCCCTGACATTTAACAGTTCTTTCCCAATCACAGGAAATACAGTGTCCCATTGATGAATAAACCCAGTTTTCTGCTTTCTCCTGGGGCAACAGTTTAAAAAAAAAAGAGAGAGAGAGAGAGATATTATATTGTGACATGATGCAACCACGTTTGTTTTCACTGATGATTTTTGTAACTAGTGACACTGGTTGTAAACTTCTAGATTCAGTGTGGTGCTGTTCTCCCTTTATCTTTCTTGATCACATCCTCATTTAAGTGCTGCAAAGAAACAGTGAATAAGTAGGTTAGTGGTTTAATTATTCATGAATGTGATTCAGCATAAAAATAGGAAGATTAAGTACAGTTAACAAAAATAGGAAGATTAAGTACAGTTAAATACATCTTCACAGGTTGTCTCTGTATTTCTGAAAATTATTTAATAGCTTATCACAAAAAAGGCATCAGAACGAATAGATGCCTAATTTAAATAATTTAAATATACAGATATTCCTGTCTTTCACTGGGTAAGCAGTCTCTAAGTGACAAAAATAACTGATGTCTCTCAGTCTGCATCAGGAAAGCATGCAACAGGAAGAAAACATCACTCGCACCCACAGAACACGGAAGCAATGCTGTCACATAAATATTAAGAACACCAAGGCATCTGTCGGGGGGAGTGGGGGGTGTGGCATTTGCAGAGTCAGCGATATGAAATCTGTCAGGCAATCCTGAACTGTACCGTGATTTTTGTATTAGTGTGTTTGACAATAATACTGAAGTTATCCTTGTTCCTTCCATCCCCCATCCTACTGCTGCAGGAGCAAACCACTGCTGTGTTCAGGGTGAATGTATTTAAGAGGTGTGCTCTGAGACACGTCGGGAAGCTGAACAGCTTTAAAAGCAGATGTACATAAATTCATACCAGTGGGAATCCTCAGTCAGCTAGGTTAGCATACTTGAGGGACTGGAATGGTGGGCAGAGTGCTTTAAGCCACACACATTTTATTACAAATGTACAGCCTCAGTTTACAGGTTTGGGATTAGTTTGTACTACCCCTTGTATATGGCACTCAGCTGGAACAGAAGCAGCAAGCTACAGGTTTCTTTTGAAAAAATAGTAGCTTGCTTTGGCTTTTGGCAAAAGGAAATCTGAGGTATTTTTTTTTTTTTTAATCTAAGTATACTTTAAAATCCGAGTAAATGCAGGTATGATAAATATGTAAACAATATTTTCAGGCTAGGTGCTGCCCACAGTTCAAACCCATAATGGAAACATATAAAATACAGTAAAAATTAAGTTACTTTACTCTCAACTCTTCATTGGTGTTCTCTATCCCAGCCTCTGTCATTAGGTCAGCAACGTGCTTCTCAAGATCATCAATGCGCTTGCCCATTTCTTCCAGTAAAAAGTTAAAGATAACTTATTTATAATTAATT
Organism: Athene noctua; assembly: GCF_965140245.1. Lineage (NCBI taxonomy): Eukaryota > Metazoa > Chordata > Aves > Strigiformes > Strigidae > Athene > Athene noctua. Next base: position 103,999,953 of record NC_134038.1, on the reverse strand, counting down.
CTAGGATTTTATAGGGTTTTTTCTTCTGCGAGAAAAACAAGCAGCTTTCTTACAGATGTCTCAGCCTCTTATTCATGTTAAATGCAAGATGAAGCATGCACAAGGTTGTATTATTACAAGACAATCCTACTTTCTCTTGCAACAGATAAGCATTCAGGTTCTTAATATTTTCAAATGCCTTCCTGTATGCCCAAGAGTGAACTGGAGTATTTTCTATGTAAGAGATTGTTTTCTTTCTGAGGAACTATTTTAGGTGATACCATACAGTCAACCTACACAATCAGAACAGGAGTGTTGCTAAAACATCATTCTTCTTTTACATTAAAGCAGCCACTTCCTGAAAGGTCAAGTTTCAGAAAAATTAGAAAATGTAATAAATCTGTAAGTACATCTAATGAGAAAGTTCAGAGCCCCTTCAGGTCTTAATTTCTCTTTTTGAGGGCTCACCTTCCCACACTCTTGAGGCCAGCAGCTGTTTTTAAACCAACAACATGCAGTGACACACTGACATCAGTGGCATTCTTGAAGATTTTTTTTTTAACGTACCTTCAGAATTTTTCTACATAATTTGATGTTTATTTTACTTGAAAGCAAGAATTGTCACACAGAGACTAGATCAGCGGGAGTTGACAATACTTCTAGTCAAACCTTTTTTAGGATTTCCTTCTTAGCCTAAGGGAGAATAAATGGGCTGGGGGGGGGGGGGGGGGGCTATCTTTACACCATAGGTGTTAACGTTAATCACTGTATCTTAAGTTGATGTTCAGGAAAAAAGCGCACCCCGCCGTTAAAAAGCAAAGCCCTTCTTTACACCAAGCCCGGTCCAGGGGAGAACTGCAGCCGCAGGAGCACGAAGCCTCTCCCGCGGGGTCGGTCACCCGGGTTGAAAGACGAAAGAGGATATTTCTCAGCGTTATCTTTTCAGTCAAAGCTTGAAAATTCTCCTGCAGCTGATACAGCAGATTCTCCGCCTGGGGGGGGGGGGGGGGGGGGGGGGGGGGAATAAAAGACAAAGCAGAAAGCAGGAGCCCCGGGCGGCGGCGCACGGAGGGAGCTCCGGCCCAGCGAGCCGGGCCGGGTCGCAGGGACCGGGCCCCGAGCTCGGCGCCGCCCCACCGCCCTTCTCCGCTCGGCCCGACCGAGGAGGGGGGGACCCGTCGGCCAGGGCGGCTCCGAACCCGGCCCCCGCTCCCCACCAGTGGGCTCACCAGCTGCGACAGGTCCCCGGCGCCCGGTGTGTCGGCGGTCGCCATCGACTCCGGCTGCTGTTGCGGGCAGGGCCCGCCGGGCGCCTCCCCGGCCGCGGCGGGGTGGGGCGGGGCGGGCAGGTGAGCTGCCGGTGCCCCCCCGCTCCGCGCCGGCGGCAGCGTGGGAGGCCCCGCGGCGCGCTGAAGGGCCTGGGTGGATCGGTAAATACCGCCCAGCGGCGGTGTCCCTTTGTTTGCCAGAGAAATCGTAATTCTGCTGGGCAGTAGCGAAATAAGGATGTTGAGCCCTGATCTCCAGAGGCCTTACGATTTCACAGAAGCAACAAATCAAACGAAGGGAAATGCTTGTCCACCAAGGGCCGAGTTTTGGGTTTGGTGTTTTGTTTTGTTTTTAAGGTTTTCTTCCTTTTTCCCATGTGATTAGGTTTGTAATACAGAGTGGTAAAAACGCTGCTTGTTGAAGTGCCTTGCATCAGAATGTCTGAAGAGACAAGAGCAAAGGCATCAGCAAGGGCTGGGCGCTGCCTCTCACAGTCGTGTCAGCATGTAGGTCATCCCTGTGGTTTTCAGCTTCATAGCTGCCCTGGTTTCACCTGGGATAGAGCTAATTTTCCTTCTTAGTAGCTAGGCTAGTGCTGTGTTCTGGATTGAGTGTGGGATTTGGTATGAGAAGAATGCTGATACTGCACTGATATTTTCAGTTGTTGCTAAGAAAACAAGGACTTTACAGCTTCCCATGTTCTGCCTGTGCACAGGTGCACAAGACGCTGGGAGGGAGCACAGCCAGAGCAACAGACACGAATTGGCCAACAGAATATTCCATCTCGTGTAATGTCATGCTCAGTATGTAGATGAAAGTGGGCCAGGAAGCTGGGGCACCCTCTCTTCTGAGATGGCGATTTTGAGTTCTTCCCTCCTGCACAAATACAACGGAAAATTAGCAAGGAGGTTTGTAAACACAGTAAAGTGACTTGTAGCTGGGGTGTCAAAAAACACATATATCATACTAGTTGTTGTTTAGCTTTGTATGCTTGACAGATGGAATGTCTGCATTTAGATAGCATAGGCCTGTGAGAGACCCAGAGACACCTTACCGAACATCCTTGAGATTCCTGCCCTGCTTCGGGAAGGATGAAAGCACCATGGAAAACTACGCCTGCAAAAATCCCTGATAAACAGGCAAAAGCAGCAGGTTTGGGATCTTTTCTTTCTTCTCCTCTTTCTGGCCAGCAACGACCGAGCTGTGCGGTGCCTGCATTCTCGCTTGTGTGCCTCTGCGTGGGTGCTGCTGCGGAGATCTCCCAGGTTAGGTTATGAGGTAACAAGAATAAATGTACTCTTTGTGTTTCATCCATGGTTTTTGGTTGTTCCTGCATCCTCCCTGTGCCGGCTCACACACCTCCTCTGGGACCACTAACCAGGAACAGGCTGGGCATCGGTCAGCAGGTGGTGAGGAATTGCATTGTGCATCGCTCATTTGTATATTCTATTATTACTATTATTATTTTAATTTTATTTCATTTAAATTATTAAATTGCTTTTATCTCAACCTATGAGTCTCCTTACCTTTACCCCTCCAATTGGCTCCCCCATTCCCCAGGGCAGGGAAAGGGTGAGCGAGGGGCTGCATGGTGTTTTGCTGCCAGCCGGGTTTGAAACACGACAGTAACACAAAAAGCTTCTGGTGCATCTGTTGCAGAGGTGTCTTGTTTTGTTCGCAGATGTCCTGAGTGCTGTAACTGTTGCTGATGTAAATGAAGAGGTTTTACATTTATGGTGCCTTTATGGTTAGGAGAATATCACTGTTGGGCAACAGCTTTCCTTAGTCTATTACTCTGTAGATATGCCCAACACATAACAGTGCCTTCATCCACAAAGTTTATCTCCTGAGTTAGTAGTGACCTCAAATGATGGAAAGATTATCTCCTGTAAACCTACCACTAAGAATCTTTCTTAATAAACTTACTTGTTCTCCTTCTTGACCTTCCCCACCTCATTTGGGAAGGCATGTTAATCTCCATGGTGAGATTCTGGCATCAAAGCAAACCTCCACATTGCTGCCTGCTTCCCATAATCATGGCTTCTCCTCTGTACATCCTCATTTTCCCACTCTCTCAGATTCTCCTCTTTGACATTCTCATTGTAGAAAGAAAAATCAAGTAAGTTTTGCAGAGCTTGAGTGCTCTAGTAGTGTTACTGCCCTAGAAAGCTTCTAGATGAAACAATCTGAGCAATAATATGCATATTGATATGCTTTGCATTTGTACATAGCCACTACCTGCAACCACATCGCTTTTTTGTTCTGCTGCTTAAATAATAAGAAACGATTGTTGGTTCTTACCTGTTTGTTCATTGCTAATAAATCTTTCACTTAGGGCTAGACAGTAGAGCTGTAGTATTTTTGCATTTTTACTCCTGTTAACAGCAATAGTTCTCTTGGTTTTCCCTCCTGCCAGAACAGCTACATAAGCTTTGCAGTATTTTCCCTTGGAAGGCAGCAGTATTTTCCCCTGGAGACAGTGGAAGTGTCTCTGCTTGTGTCCAGACACCTTGGACAAAGTCACAGAGTCCTATTTGCAGTGAAGAGCTTGCAGGGGTAAAGAAATGGCTGGAAATACGGAGGAGCAACCATTATAGAACCAATGAATTTGCAAGAATCGCACTAAATCTTTGTAACGCCACATTTTAGCAATGGCTAGGTTAGAGTTCAACTGAAAACAAGCATGACTTGGGAAAGGCTTTTTGTAATTAGCTCCTCTTGTTTGAGAGGCAGGTCAGTAGGGTCAGAACAAAAAAACATGGTATCCAGCCAGAACAGCAGTGCAGGAGGGGCAATTAAAAGTGTGAGGGAGACTAAAAGAAGTATTTCACCATGCATTTCCCCCTCCAAGGGTACCATTCTTTTACTTTGTGGCCTCCACAGCTAATTTGAATGACCCTCCTAGTTCAAATCTTGAGCTGAATTAAGCCACTAATCCCAAACTGGGTTTATGGAATAAAAAGGGAAGTGTCTGTAAAGCTAAAAATGGTCGTGGAAAAGTTCAAAGTTCAGAAAACCTTAGAAGAGACAAACAGCAAGATCTAAAAGTCTTTGTTTAACACTGAATTTAATTAAAATAGAACTGGTGCTCTTGGCTTTGCCCTGCTGTTCTCTATTCTCTCCCACCTCAGAGAGCTCAGTTTTTTGGAGTTGATCTGTTACATATATTTTCAGGGTCTGAAATCTGGGGATGTAAGATGAACCATATTTTAAAAACAGTAATCCATGTTAAGCGTGCATCCATGGATTAAGGGAAGCTGAGCAAAAATCTTTTTGGTGGTGGTGGTGGTGTCAAAAGCAGAGGTTTAGCCAAGAACGAGTAAACAACCAGTCCTACCAGTGCTCGTAAGAGTATTTACTGCAGTGAGTAAAGAAGACTTAATTTGTTAAAAGGGTACCAAGAGGTTTGTTTTGGCAATGAATACAAAAATGGGTCTTGAGCGGGTTAGAGAGAGGAACAAAAGAGAAGATTTGACAATATAAATGAATTTTCCATAGCAAAATATGCTCTATGCCACTTTCAGTAAAAAGCTTAGACTTTAGTAAGTTTGAATTTAGATATGTCCTCTTGGTATGAAGCACATGAAGTAAAAATAAAAAATAGTGTGACCTAGAGACTGGGGAGCCATCCGCTTCTATTCTGTTTCAGAATTGCAGGCCTGTGCTGTGAACTCTTCACATTGTGCTTTTATGCTGAAATGGTATCCAAAGGCTGTTTCTTTTGCTCTTTCCTAGGACAATTCTAGTCCCTACAGTGCTGGAAGGAGAAGTCAGGGTACCAGGATAGAAAATAAAAGTATGTTTAAACATTTATAGTCCTAAGCTCCAAGTTCAGTGCCACTACTATACAATGCCATGCCATGCTGTAAAAGCCTGCGGTGTGGAGCAATAAAGGAATTGTTTTGTAGAAATGCATTACTCTCATTGTTTGGATGTTATATAAAGTCCCCTCCCTCTCCAGTTTGCTGATAAATGAGATTTTATATACCAGTCAGGAATACTCCAGTCACATAATCCAAGCACGTCTGGCTCAGGTCTGCTTTGAAATGGAGGTGAGAGAGGGTGTCTCAAAAAAAGCGCCTAACATTATATTTGTGGTAAGAAATAAAACAGAAAATTTAGTCCTGGAAGGAGAAAAGAAGGCAAGTATTCCTGAGCCACCATGGCAACTTGTCTGTCTGTAGATCAGAAGGCAGGATGCAAATCACAAAGAAAATTTTGGGGTTTTGCTTTTTCTCTTCCTTCCTGACAGAGGCATGGTCACTTGTAGAAGTTTTCTCTGAAGAGAAAAGAGCTAGGTACAAGCTAGTTCTTGCACCACAGTCATGGTATTTCTGCTACCAAATTGTAGGGTTGGGTCTTTGAGTCATGCTGTGCTTGGTCTTTCCCTCTCTCTTAGGAAGCTCCTCTTGTGTCACTTTGCAATCAGAGGGACACAATGTGCAGAAAAAGTGTCTGGCTTTGCTAGGTCATCAGCTTTTATATGCTGAAATCCTACATGGTTCTTGCAAGCAAACTATTAACATTTACCTGTTTCTCGTGACTCAGCACAGTGTAGTTCACTGAAAGCTTGTTCCACTGGAATAGTACTGGTGAAGACATCACTTTTCTTTTATCTGGTAACATCAGTAGAAGTAACAAGTTGCTGTTATTTCAAAGCGTGGAAAGATGTGGTGAGTGAAATGCAAATGCTTCAGGCACGGGGGGGGGGGGGTGGGGGGGTGGGGGGGGGGTGGGGGGAAAGGCATTCGGGTCAATGGTGTCTGGCAACTGTAGTGCCTTTTTGAAAGACAAGTCATTTGAGGTGAATTTTAAAAGCTTGGGTGTTTGTGCATGGTTCGAATTTCAGGCTCTGTATCTTTGAAGATAAAAGGGTAATTCCAGCGGTTGGTTGTGAGCTGCTGCTCACAAATCCCCTTATTGTGAAACTTGTTCAGTCAGCCCCTTTCTTCAAGCTTCTGCAGAAAGCAAAATGACAGGGTTAAGGATATTCTCTATCAGAAGTTCCCTGTGTGTACTATGGGCATCATGTATCGCTAAGTAACTGTAACAGAAAACAGGGCATAGTTTTCCTTCTAAGTGTTCTGCACTGGGGATAAACATAGGAGCAGCAGAAAGGCCGCTGCAAATGCTTCAACTGACGTGGTGGCATCCTTTGGCTCTGTGAAGAGTTGTGTGTAATTTGTGGCTGTGTGAAGTCACCCATCTAGCTGCTGTTGTCTGAATTATTATGTGGAGATCCAGAAATCCCTCGCTATGTTTCCCAGGCATGGCTGGTAACAGATGCTACTTCCTATATTGCTTTCTGCTCTAGCCTTGTCCCTACTATATTTCGACAGTGAAGGTGGAGGAGCATATTCATCCAGCAGTTCCTCTCCTGAAGGGCTGCAGGAGGGAGCTGGAGGTGTTTGTCCCAAGTGGAAAAGAGAGCGGGGTCAGTTTCTCTGGTTTTGTGGCCCACCCATGGCATGCCTGACACTGGATCTGGCGGTTACGTTCAAATCATCTCACAGTTTTGCTCCTTACGCTGGGTGTCGTATGTGCACGGTGGAGCTTTGTTGAAGAAAATTCAGTGTGTAACAGGCAAGTCTCTGCCACTGTCTGCTGTGAGAACAAGATGGGGCAGGCTCTGCAGCACAAGGACAGTAATCCAACCTCACATGTTCAGATCCCACAGCCTTGTGTGGCTCTCTTTCAGGTACCTCATGATCCACAGCAGAACATGTGTTTTGTACACAGAGATTAAATGTGGCGTGGGGTGTATGGCAGTAAGAGTACTTTTTCTACAAAATTTGATGAGAGAGGCTGTGCTGAAGAGGCTGGAAGCTCGGAAAAGGAGAGAATGGTTCGTCTGAGGACACACGTTTTGCTCTTCCAAAAGCTGTAAAGAATTGTGGCTCAAGTTTCCTGGGAGCAAAGTGCAGCTATGTTCAAGCTTAGATACCTTCCTTGGAGCTTCAGAGATAATTTATCACAGAGAAGACAACTGGAGTTTTCCTGATACAGTCAGTTTAAATTCACCTTGAATTAGTGGAAAGCAATTATTATGATTGCAGAAAACATGGATGGATTTGAGCAAATATGAAGAGGAACACTGGGAAGTATCAGGTGTAGGATAAACAGTATGTCCTCTAACAGTGCAAGGTCTGTATCAGTGAGCAATGACAGTAACATAAAAACCCAAGGGCATGGAAATCTGATTCTTTGGCTGTTCTTGTTGGGAGAAAAACCTTGTGCTTTCTTGTCTGAAACAAAGATCCTTTGCAAATATGTGTTTAAAACTGAAACCTTTACTGACAGTAGCCTGCCTGTGAGATATTTGCAGCAGAGAGGGGGGTGCTAAGAGTATGACAGATATTTTGTGCAGCTTGGGGCTGTAGGAGGCCCTCCCACCCCTACTCTGTTTAGTGCTTCATATGGCATTTGCCAGCAGGAGTCTTGTGGGTGCGTATTCCAAGTGTGCCTGGCAAACGGCATCTGAAACAACAAGGACATACAGGGACAAGAGGGTGCCAAGGGACGCTGCCCGTGTAGGCTGGCACAAGTGTCACTGGGGTAGAATAGTGCTGGAGACTTGGGCCTCCACAGACAGGGGCAGGGGTGCAGTGCCAACAGGCTGCAACATTTGTCTCTCTCGTCTAAATTACTGTCTTGGACTCAATTGTTACTCACACAGTAAAGTTGGGTTTGGGTTTTTTGCCCCCCCTGCTGCATGTAGGCTGGGGGTGGGCAAGAGGGTGAGCGGGAAAACAACCAGGACACCTGACCCCAACTGACCAAAGGGAGGACATGCTGGACCATGTAGCATCACACTCAGCAATAAAAATGGGCTGGGGGTGTGAGGGGGTAGCTTCTTCTAAAGTAGCTGTTGCTCAGAAACTGGCTGGCTGTTAGTCTGATGGTGGGAGGTGGTGATTGTCTTTGCATCACTTATTTTTGTTCTTTTTCTTCACTTATTAAACTGACTTTATCTCAACCCATTAGTATTTTCTCGGTTTTACCTTTCTGATCCTGCTGGGGGGAATTGAGTGAACAACTGGGTGGGGGCTTCACTGCTGGCTGAGGTGAACCCACCATACTCCCTCATTCCCTTCTCACTGCCCAACATCAGCAGCTTCTTGCTGAATGCAATGATCTTGTAATTAGTAAGTATTCTGCCCTGGGGAGGGGTGAAGTGCAGAAGAGAGGGACATGGTGCAGGGCTCTTTCTGCATCTTGTCAAGAAAGGTCCAACAAAAAATGGCTTAATAAAATAGCCATTTTAATAAGACAGAATAGAGGAATACAGATAGCGTGTAAACCTCACGTCCCGTCTGATGCTGGGCACCATGCATTGGTTCAGCACTGGATGGAACCCGCATGGATTTTCCCACCGCACACTGTGCAGATCCCATCTGTGGAGACATTCCTTGGTTTTGGTCCTTCCGGCTCTACTCCTCGATGTTATTGATGTGAGAACTTTCTGGCTGCACTGTTAGACACGGGCAAGGATGCACAGGTGACAGGTGGGAGCTGCCTGCAGGCTTCTCTGCTGCAGCCTGCTGGCTGAGGTGACCCTGTGGCCGTGGGACACGTGCGATGGTGGCATACGAAGAGCATGTGGGGAAGAAATGGTTGTAGTCAGCTGGACCTGTTTGACAGAACAGGTGTGGCTCAAGAAGTCCCGGTTCCAACTTCTTGCCTGTGTGTTACATTGTTTATTTCTCCACTGGCCTGAACTTTGCCCATTTTTTCAAAGGTTCAAAGAAGGGTTCATGTATCTCTGCCAGCAGTCAGGTTGATTCCTGCTTCTCTGGCATGTTTGGTTTGGGGATTTTTCTTCATTGGTCTGTGGAGATGGTAGCAGTCCAAGTACAGAGAGGAGTCTAACAAGCTCAGCCTGCGTGGTCCTGGTTCCCGTTGCATGGTGCTGCCCAGAGGTGGGCTTGTAGGCTGGAGGTCCTCCTGGAAAGTGGAGATGGAGTTCCTCTGCATGCCACTGGGTACTTCACCCATGTTTATAGTCACTGCTCTGTTTACAAAGGCCAGTGCAGGAGAAAGACAAAGTGGTGAAGATGTGCAATAATACAGTATCTCCTGTTAATGCTAGCTTGATTCTGTCCATCAATTGCAAAAATGGGCTCACCACTGTTTGATGGGGCCAGGAGGTAGCTTTTGCCACCAGTTGCAGTGGGGTTGCTTTAGAAAATCAAAAGTGGAGAGGACAGCTGATTTAGTGATAATCCATCTTGGTAGGAAAGACCAATTTCAAGGTATTTAAGACCCATTTACTTCTTTTATGAACAGTACAGTGAATATTTCTTTTTAATCTCACCATGACTATAGCTGTAGAATGAGATATAATGTGATATTTGAAGGGATTTTGGCTACCATAGGAATTCATATAATCCTTACACCACTTATTGTGCAATGTGTTCAAGGAGTGACTTAGAGCTTATCTGCACCGTGTCTTTAGCCTACATCTTGCAGGGACTTCCTATGCTTGCTTCAGTGCAAAAGCATTTCTCTAATGTAGAATATAAAATAATTTTAATACTCATCTTTCAAAATCAATTGACAGAACAACAGACGGGTTAGAAGACTTGCAGCAATCTGCTATTTTTGCTACTGTAGTAACTACAAGTGAAGCACCAACAGCCCCCCTCCTCCTGTAAAAAGATGCAAAGAGGTAGCTAAGGCTTCTGTCTTGAAACTGGTCCAACTTGTGTGGTTGATTCCCGTGTCCTATTGGCCTTACTGTCCTTCTGCTAGGAATATGGCTACATGGAGCAAACTGTAGAAATAAGCCTCTACTTATTTTCTAATTCAGTGGACCTATTTGCAAAAGAAAACCTTATGTAACAATTTTTACCATCTCTACTCATGTTATAATCCCTTTGAAAACATCCCATGTCTGTTCACCACTTTTAGCTTGCTTAAACGGTATCCAAAGATATTACAGGAACATTTCTTAACAAGTATAATCTCTATCAGATTTCTTAAACTGGAGTAAATCAAAGTTCTTGTTATGTTTGGAGGTTTAGGGACTATGCTGTTACCAAAATGTTAACTGCTAGGAGCTAGTTCAAAACTAGGCCGCTAGAGCTGCTCACATACTCAATTTCGATTCCCTTACAGCAGTTGTCATAAAAAGATTAATATTAGTCTTCAAAGACCTGGTGTGAAACACACTGCCTGCTTCTGTTTTCTGAATGGGTTCTAGTTCTAGCAAATGGAGATTTTTTAAATTTTTTTTTTTTAAAGGGGGAAGTTTGCCAGTCTGTGTGGAAAAATAAATGCACCTGTTCTTTTTCTCCTCACTCAAAACCAAAGAATTGCTGTCTGGCCGTGAAGCAGTTCTGTTTCAACAGTAGGCTCTGCTTTTACACCAAGGAAGTGGTCCTTCTGAGCTTCCTCTCACTTTACAACTACCAAAGAAAACTAGTTTGGTGCAAAGCCTGGCAAGGCTGAGTGTTCTCATCTGGCTGCTGTCAGACCTGCAGGTTGTGGAATTTGTCCTTGATGAGGGAAGACTCTCTTCAGTCACCAGTTATCACCCAAGCTTTAGATAAATTTTCTCCAGGGGACTCTCCTATTGGAGTCTTGCTGGGTCTGTTGTGGTTGGATGTTCTGTGTGCTGGGTTGTCAGTGAGCACCTTAGGATGGCTCGACCACCAAAGGAAGTTGCCCCTGGCTGCTTCGAATATTCTGAGACCTGAATGGTCCCTCCCTGAGGCTGGCACAAACTTGAACTACAGAGTTCAAACCAACCTGTCATTCCTCCCCCTGCCCAGTGTCTGGCATCACTACTCAGTTTAGTTTACATCAACGGATTAACTCCTAAACTAGGACATTTTTCAGTGACCAAATCTGAACTACATTCACACAGCAACATGCCGTAATTTGACATTTTTACCCTTGCAATTTTGAGTAAGGGTAAACAACCTAAGTTAAGGCACTGATCTGTTTCCAGTTGAGTAACTTAGAAACTTAATATTGTATGAAATCTGTTATCACATAGGCTTGAAAGTATTCTGGAATTATTTGGGAAGCTAACCTGGAGAACTGGTGTCAGCCTGGGCAGTTTCTTCTATGTAGGTAACCATTACTTCAAAATATCTATTTTCTTGAAATAATTTTTCAATGTTTTTTCAAAACACTTCCATGAACAGAAGTTGGCTTCCTAATCAAGGCTACACTTATTTTCAGCCTGAGGCTTTAGACCATTGTGCTTAAGGAAAAATAATGTGGCAAGGGCTCCCAAGAAAAGTTTGGAATGAAGTTGGCATAGCTGCATGATTATAATAAGGCACAAGTGATATATGGAATATGATCCATTAAATAATAAAATAGGTTTTATGCAGTTTATACATAATTTGATTGTTATACTCTCTCTGAATGAATCAGATGCTCTGAAATCAAGAACTTGAGGCTCCTCATCCAAAAATCAGAATTGAAGACTTCCACTGTGTATTTTTAAGTTTGACAATCAAACTTTCAGGAATAAAGCATAGATTTGTTCCAGTAGCAGAGCTACTACTTCCTTGTAGGAAACGTGAGTCCTAACGTTATTACTGGTCACATCATCTATGTAGGGGAGTGTTATGGATGTTTGTGTGATGGTACCTTAAAAACGGTCTTTGAAAAATACGCTCTGCAGTAACGTGCAGGTTGACGTGCTGCACATACACTGAAAAATCTTACCAGGTGGCAGATATGGTTGCAGCTGAGTAAGGTGCTGCCATGCAGCAGGTAAACAAAAGGCTTCAGAAACCCTCAAACACTCTTATTTTTAATTCAGCTCCTTTCCATTCAAGACTCACCACAGACATTTGCAGTTGCTGATACACGACAGAAAATAAGAAGTGATTCTGTTGCAGGAAAACTCGTTTCTTGCCTGTTGGATGAGCAGCAGGAGTAGTACCTAGAAGGAAGGAGGCAATGTCTATGAAAGCGTGTTATGGGGAGCCCAAGGAGCAAGCTTTGACGACGGCTGTGCAACCGCCTGTAAGGCTAGATGGATGAACCGTCCCTTTGAGTGTCACTGAAGTTTGCCACCACCTCAAGCAGCCGTTTGTGGGTGCTGCTTCCCTGCTACCCTGGAGCATCTGCGCGTTGCAGCACTTGTACCTCTGGGCGGGCCGGGTGCGAAGAGCAGCGCAGGCCTGCCCATCGCTGTGGGTAGGAGAGGCATTCCCCACCCCACCCCGCCACCTTTTATCGATACCGTTGTGGGGAAAACCCTCTCTCCTCAGGAAGTCGTCCCGGTTGCAGTTGTGTTGCGTGTAGTTAAGGACCGACTGCAATTTTGAGAGCCACCGAAATGTAATTTTCACGGAGCGTGGCGGAGTTGCTCCTAGCCCTTAAGGAAAAGGAGGATGTCAGAGCCCGGGGAGCGAGACCTGGGGCAGCGCCTGACACCGGTACAGCGCCGGTACGCCCGGCGCCGCCTCTTTTCCGGGGAGCTGCGCACCCTCCGCCCTCCCGGGGCGAGGGGCCGGTCGCCGCAGCCGGCTGCCGTGCCCTGGGCCTGCTCGGGGAGCCGCACCGGTGCGGCGGACGGGCAGTCACGACCCAGGTGGCGGCGGCACGGCCAGTGCGGCCCGCGGGCAGCCTGACACGGCGCCGGCAACGCCTGGTCCTCGGGGCTCGACAAAGCGACGGGCCGGCTCCGGCAGCCCCGCGGCTGCTCCCGCCGCCGCCTGCCTCCCGCCCCGTCGCCTGCCGCGGGGCCGCGCGCGCGCGGCGGAACGGGGCGGGGCGTCCCCGCCGCTCATTGGCGGAGGCGCAGCGGGTCATCGTGACGTCACGGGCCGCCCGGGGCCCGCCGCTGCCGCCGGCCCGTGCCCCCAGCGGCGGAGGGGGATGGCGGTCGTCGCCGGAGCTCGGGAAGCAGGTGGGGCGGCGGCGGGCGGGCTGACAGACAGACAGACAGACAGACAGATAGATAGACAGACAGACAGACAGACAGACAGATGGATAGACAGACAGACAGACACACGGACGGACGCGCGCGTTTGTGTGGCTCCGAAGGAGCGGAGCGGGGCGCGGCGGGGAGCCGCCGGCCGGCCGGGGAGCGGGCGGGTGAAGGAGGCTCCCTCAGAGAAGTGGTCCGGCGGGTGGGAGTGCCCTCCCCGCCCCTCAGCCTGGCCTCCCCTCCCGGCCCTCGACTCGGGGTGGGGGTGTCCCCTCAGCGGCGGAGTGTGGGGGGGTGCCGCCCCTGGACCGTGCTGGAGCCGGGGTTCCACCTCCGGGGGGTGGGGGTGGTGGTGGTGAGCCGTGCGAGGAGCGGAGCAGCCCGCGGCAGAACCAGGCTGACGTCCCGTCCCCCTCCTCAGGTGCCGGCCCTGCGGGAGAGGGCGCAGTGACGGTGCCGCCTCCCGTCCGGGGGCCCGTGCGTGGCTAGAGCCGACCTCCACCGGGGAGCTGCGGCGGAAGACTCCACCCGGCGCGACTGCCCCCGGGGCGGCCGCCCCGCGACCCCCCGCCATGGAGGCGGGGGGCTTGGAGTGGCTGCTAGTCCCTATGCAGCAGCTGGTGTCGTGGGGTGCTGCGGGGGCCATGGTGTTCGGCGGCGTGGTGCCCTACATTCCCCAGTACAGAGACATCCGCCGGACACAGAACGCGGAGGGGTTTTCCACCTACGTCTGCCTGGTGTTACTGGTGGCAAATATTTTGCGGATACTCTTCTGGTAAGTTGGTTCCTTCTCTGTGTGTGCCTGCCCAGTTCTAAACGTTCTTTACCGGCTTGCTGGTTGCCGAGCTTTGATTTGGAGTAGAGGAAATAATGCGTTTTACGTACTTTCCACCTCTCCTGAAGATCAAAATACTGTCTTTCCGTAAGCGGGTGAATCTGCATTGAGTGAAATGAACTGGACTCAGGAGCGCTGTCCGTTACCCTTCCCCGGTCTGATTTTCAGTGCTTTGATGTCCTAAAATGCAACTTTTGAACTCGTCGGTAAAGAAAAGAGGTTTATTGAAGTCAGATCTCTTTTCTTGCTGACTGTATTTTCTGCTTCTCTCACCTCTCCAGCTCTGTTCTCAGAGCGAAGGCCCCGGTCAGGTGCACTTACTGTAGCATCTAGTTGGTGTTAACGTCGCTGGGACACCGGCCATATGTTCTTGCATTTTCCCGGGATGCCAGCTGGCTTCAGAGGGGTTCACTTCTAGGGCTCCATGCACAACTACAGATGAAAATATTTATTCTTCGATAAGTGGGCAAAAGGTGGTCTTTCAAAGTGAATGATTTTTGTTTTCAACATCACTTCCAATATTTAGAAGTGAGTTTGTTTCCATGTTTAGCTCTTGCGCTGTTGGCCCAAGAAAATGTTACTAGGATGTGATTTCCGTGAATGAATTTTATTAAATTACATTCCACATTACTAATTGTAATATAGATGCCACAACACTGGGAAGGTATTTGAGAAACCAAAGATAAAATAGTCTTGGAAATTATTGCAACTCAGAACAGTTATTCTAAGAATATTTTGACTACAAAATACTGCTATGTGGTCCACAAAGAACTGATAGGTAATAGGCTACATCCTTTTGTTGATTTCCAGTTTCTTTTTAAAGCTCCTCTGACTCTTTAAGTATAAGGAACTTCCTGGATTATTCTACAGCAAAATGCAACATGTAAGTGCTGTGCTGGAGTAGAGAAAATAGGGGATCCTTTCTTGGGACCACATCTGGCAGTCAAACTGATGAGATGTTACTAGATCAGAGCTACTTCTTGCATTGGACCGGTGTTTTCTTGGGGAGAAGTACCTGGAGCAGCCATTGGAGAAAGCAGAGGACAGAAAGGAAGTAGAGAAACTGACAGGGGGAGAAGTGAAAAGCCCAAGTTGACAGTTTGAGAAAGAAAAATTGTCTAATTTTTTGTTTCAGTGGAGGTAGTTGAAATACACAAATGATTTTCACCTGAGCAGAGGTGCTGGCAGTTTCTAGGTAGCCCAGGCGAGTGCATCTGTTAAATGAGATTTGGACTATGGAAGAAGTGAAAGATCTTTAATTTGAATTGATTCTACCTATATCTAGTTAAGACATGTGCAGAAGAATAAATGCTATGAGTAGTGAAAAGCTGTAATTTATGTCTATGCTGATTTGTCAACACTTCAAAAGAGAGAGCAGTTTTATTGATAAGATTATATGATTTTTTTTTTTTTTTACTGTATTTAAGCCACAAAATAGTACGGCTCCCTGACACATACTAACTCTGTGTAGGTTCTGGTCGTTCTGGAGCTTGGTTGAGGGCACAGAATGGCTTCACACAGCAGGTGCACAGGTGTGTCTGGCTACAGGGGGAGTGCACAGCTTGCTGCTGGCTTGTGGTACAGTCACTTCTGTGGGGAAATGTTCCAGGCATGAGCCCGCAGAAACCTTTCTGTCTGTACTTATAATGAATCGTCTCTTTCTAGTCCCGTTGAACTAAAAGACAGAAATGAAGACTTGCATAAGGATAGTTCAGTGTTCCCTGAGAGACATTATTTTGCATATCTAATCTTAAAAAGATTAGGCATCCGTGGTAGTTCATTATAAACACCTGTAAGTCGTGAAAGCAGCATTGAGGGTGGATATGGATGATTAAAGGAAGATAGCAGCGAAAAAGCCTCTGGTTTCTGTGAACATGTTTAAAATGCACCCATAGAACAGCCTGACAATTCAATTTTTGCATTAATTGTTTAATGTCACCTATGGCTGATGTATTTTCTGGGATACAGGACTCTAGATAATGTGACATAAACAACAGAATTATTTTAATTGTAGTATTCATTGGAAGGAATTACAAGGGTTTTATTTTTTTTATTTATTAAATAATTTGATCCATTCTTGTGCCAGAACTGTTCCTACAAGTAATTTTGCTTTGTGTTGATAAGATTATTTCACCTTCCCTTAGCAAACCAATGCAGACCTAAATCCAAGTCTCTCTTCTGAAAACTTTACTGACTTATAGCTCCTGTTTTCAACTAGTTTTAGTTTGTTGTTTTTACTTAATTGTTTCAATTGTTGTTACTTCGTTACCTCTGGCTTTTGAGCATATGATTTGTGCCAGATTCATCCCTCCTGACTTCCCCTCCATCCTGATCCTAAAATAAGTACTTGAAGTGGTAGGCCTTAAACTTTTGATTCTAATGGTGTTGCTTTTCAGGCCTTAATTATTTCTTAGGATGGCTCGTGTTGGTTTTTTTTTTTTTTTGTTTAACTTCGAAGATGTTTCTGTTGTTACTTCAGATTTTCCCTGAATTTCATATATTCTTGAATTTGAGGCTCAGAGTGAAGTGTTAACGTTTTTCAGATGAATAGGCAATAGGAACAGACAATTCCTGCCTTTTATGGCATGTTTCCTCTTTATTTTCACTCTTGAGCTGGTCTTTCTGTATCTCTGTCATCCATAAAAGACCCAGTCCCACCTTTCCCCCATGGCTCTACTATACTTTGTTCACCTCAGCTGTGGGGACAATTCCCTCATCTCCTGTTTGTGACTTGGAGATTCCACATGTTCCTAGAATGGTACTTAGTTATCTCGGGGGTGGGGGGGTGTTGTGGTGTTTTTTTTAATGTTTAGTTTTACAGTGGGTGAAGTTTGACCTTTTGTCTCTCCTCCAAATAGAGTATTTACTTCCTAATCTTCTTGGCATGTCTGATGTGTCAATAGAGTTGCAGCTGGTGTATTGCACTGTGACAGTAGCCAATGAACAAAGTACTGCTGAGATCAAGGATAACAATCCTGTTTCCAGTTACCTGTTTTCACAATTTCTCTTCCTCCAATTAGACTGTCTCCAGTAGTAAGCCATCTGTTAAAGTCAAGAGGACTCAGTGCAATGCCTCTCCTCCTTGTCTCCCTCCCACCTAATCCCTTAGTTTCAGGGTGTGCTCAAAGAACTTCTGTTTGCTAGTGATGACAGTAACCCATTATTCATTAAGTAATTTTTTTCATGCTTCTCTGTTTCACAATGTCTCCAAATGTCATCTTCAAAGAGACATTTCTGCTTTCACTTATGTGTCTCTGGCCTTGCTCTGTTCCAACAATGAGTTATATGCCAGAACTTTCATGGAAAAGCAGCGAGAGAGGGCTGGACTTAAAGAATGAAAATTGCATGTAGATAGCAGTGGGCATGATTCCACTTTGTTTCTGCACACATGGCTTTTGTTTAGGAAAATGAAAGGTAGAAGTTTGACCATGCAGACTTGCGGTTCAATGTGTTGACTGTATGTAAAGTCTTTTTCTTTGGGCCTTTTAAAGAGGATTCTGAAAAAAAATAAAAATTGAAAAGTAAGCAGTCTGTGCTCACAGCGTCACACAATGGGATATCTGTTTATTAGTGTGAAAAGTAGATTTTGTGCTGTGGCTAGACTTGATATCAAGTTACCTTTATTTTTAGTAATAATCTATTGTTATAAATTTATGTAACACTTCAACGTTTATTTTGGGGTGCTAATTAGTGGCTGGTCATGATTTATTATTGGTAGCAGTTGCTCCTTTGTTTTAGTCCTCCTGCCATTGTCAGTACTGCTTCTCTAATCTGTCTTCTCCAGACCCCATAGGTCATTGTCTCTTGCTTTCCACTCAGTTCAGCTTCAGGACTGGTCAGCCTGGAGAAGGTTTGCACTTGTGGGTAAAGTGGAAGAAACAGTACAAAACTCAATGCCTTTGTAATTCTAGTATGTACGAAGATGTATGGCATGCTTCAAAAAAATCTGGTACCAATTTTTTCTCCTCTGAATTTTTAATAAAACATTTCATTACCGGTTTTGTTAGATAATGTCTTATTGTACTTGCTAGGGTTAGCACTGATTTCTTGTTCAAGACTGATTGTTAAAATATCCAAGGGATACCCCAAGTGTTATGCTTGAGCTTTGAGATGGTTAATCATATGGTTAAGCTGCCCAAGGCTGTTTTGAAATTGTGGGCCAGCTTCAGAACAGACAATGGCACTTGAACTCAGATGTGACCAAGATGGACATATCTTCTTGGCTTGTGTGGCCTGCAATCTACCAGCTGACTAGCTTTGAATTGTCATGATCAAGAACAGGAACAAGAAGGCGGGCGAGAGTTGTGTAATCAGTTGGGGGTGGAGAATGTAGAATTTACTTGTGAGTTTCTCCCTCTCTTCTGCCTCTCTCTCTTTTTTTAAAACAGAGCTTATGGTGAGATAAGTTATGGTTTCTTTTAATATTAAAACCAGAATAAATAGCTAGAGGAAAGGGAACTGAAGATTTCTTAGAAGTCAGCAGTAGGCATTTTTATTTGTATCTTGAGTAAGTTCAGCCAAAAGTACTTGTGCTCCCTGCTATTCCCAGAGGTTTTTGGACTTTTTTTCAGTTTTGCAGTCCATAAAATGTTTTATGTAATAGTATAGTATGGTTTGTATATTTTCCTGGAAGACAATTCTTTCCAAGGGTTTTGAGATGCATTTATGTGGCCACTGGCCTAAACATTATACAGCAACACTGTAGAAATCCAAACAACAGAAAATAAAACTGTCCAATTTAGAAGTTGTTTTCGCAAAATAGTTGCCTTAAGACAAACTGTGGAAACAAGTTCTGACAGTCAGGGAAAAGATGAAAACTAGGGAGTGTGCTATTTTTAAGCAGAGGTAACCCTCTACCCGTTCCATATCAGTTCACCTGAAACAAAGTGCTTTCTGAAAACTGTAACATCAGTAGAACTAGGAGCTTTCTGTGCTGGAGCCAGTGGCATAAGCTCCATGTTGTGAGTAGAGGTTTACTGAGGCAAGTATGCAACTGGAGGTCGTTTATAGGAAAATGTTGGACTTGCTGTTGTCTGGGGTAGATTCCTATGTATTTATTTATATTGCTGTAATACCTACAGTGCTACTTGTGGATCAGGTCCCTGCTGTCAGGTGTTGCTTTGGCTTTGGATAGTGGGCCAGTGGTGTCTGTAGGACTTCCTGTGGGAAGGAGAAACTTTTGCTTTTAAGACATGCTACTAAAATGATTCTTGCCAGCTTTTACCATGTGGGCAAGGTGGGATGATGCTATAAACCAAGCTGGCAGAGTGACTACAACTTTGAAAGATTGCATTACATATGGCCTGCTGGTGGAATCTTGCTGAGATATTGAGAGCAAAAGTGTTATGTAATTCCTCCTTCTTTTTATAAATACCAGAGAGTGAGGATAAAATGCACTGCTCTTCTGTACAAAAAGTAAAGGCAACATAGGATTTTGTATGTCCAGGTGACAAGCTTGGATTGGGTGCTCCATAAAATCCTGGAAGCTTGTGTGTCAAGGAGAAACACATGTCAAGGCATCCTGTTGTAAAACTAGTTTGTTTCTTGTTTTTCCTGCTGATTAAATTCCGTAGTTGTATGGGCTGTCTTTCAAGGCAGCTGCCATGCTGCTACCCCGGCTTTCTGTCATGGCCCTGATGGTGTGAGCAGCATCCCGCATGCTTTCCATGTTGCTTAGAATCTGTAACTTTCCAAAGAGCTGGAAAGGTGAGGTCTGTACTAACTTTGGTGGTTTCTACTCTTGCGGTGAGTGGAACTGCCTCTGTGATCTGAGGCGGTGCCTGCCTGTGTCCGGGCAGAGATGGGGCCCAGCCTGGGGCAGCAGCCAGCCAGTGGAAGCTCAGACAGCATCCCAGAGCATTGCAGGAAGCAGTGTGGTCAGGGTGATAGTGATCTGATTGCACCAACAGCAGTCAGTTTCTTTTCAGAGATGTCTTAGGAAAAGAGATAAGCAAACCTTTTGTGTTTGGGCTTCTTTCATACAATTGGCATTTGCTGTTTTGAGTAGGCCCAGGGCTGGAATAGCAGGATTATTGCCACAGAATTGAGTCGTACTGATGGAATTACATAGTTTTCTCAATGACCAGTTAGTCTCTGCTCTGGCTTGAATGTTCACTTCTCTTGTATTCATCACTCTGAAAATGCATTAATCTGTTTCCAGCTGTTGAAATACCAATAAAATGTAAGCCCCTCCCCTCCTCTATTTGCATATTTGACTAGTACAGGAAATAACAGTTACTTTGTTTTTACAGTATTAAGTAAACAGTGAAAAACTCTTTGTGTGTCTGTAGTCTGACATATGAAGTTTGAGTTCCCTGAATACTGCAAATGACACTGTTTTATGTCACTTTTATGTCACATAATGTTGTAGTGGGGTGAAAATGCAGAATGATGATGGTGACCCCCTCATCCCCAGGACTTAAAAGTTGTTCTTTTCCGCAAGCCTGATTTAGTATCCTAAGGCTCTTCATCTTTCTCTCATAATCTATTTTAATGTTCCTTTCCTCCTGGCTCCTGCTTAGGCAAAGATGGGAATAACACCTGCGAGGCAGACAGTAACAGAACATGGAGCAGCGTGCTTTCCCTGCAGGGCTTGCATTTTGCAGTATGTCTAGCTCCAGCTGGCTTGAGGAGTCTTAAACTGGATTAGTGTTACAGAATCATAGAATCACAGAATTGTCTAGGTTGGAAAAGACCTTGAAGATCATCCAGTCCAACCATTAACCTAACACTGACGGTTCCCAAGTACACCACATCCTTCAGTGCTACGTCGACCTGACTCCTAAACACCTCCAGGGATGGGGACTCCACCACCTCCCTGGGCAGCCCATTCCAACGCCTAACAACCCCTTCTGGAAAGAAATGCTTCCTAATATCCAGTCTAAACCTTCCCTGGCTCAACTTGAGGCCATTACCTCTTGTCCTATCGCTTGTTACTTGGTTAAAGAGACTCATCCCCAGCTCTCTGCAACCTCCTTTCAGGTAGCTGTAGAGGGCGATGAGGTCTCCCCTCAGCCTCCTCTTCTCCAGACTAAACACCCCCAGTTCCCTCAGCCTCTCCCTGTACGACCTGTGCTCCAGACCCTGCACCAGCTTTGTTGCCCTTCTCTGGGCACGCTCGAGTCATTCAATGTCCTTTTTGTAGTGAGGGGCCCAAAACTGAACACAGGAATTGAGGTGCGGCCTCACCAGTGCTGAGTACAGGGGTAAAATCCCTTCCCTGTCCCTGCTGGCCACGCTATTGCTGACACAAGCCAGGATGCCATTAGCCTTCTTGGCCCCCTGGGCACACTGCTGGCTCCTGTTCAGCCGGCTGTCAATCAGCACCCCCAGGTCCCTCTCTGACTGGCAGCTCTCCAGCCACTCCTCCCCAAGCCTGTAACGCTGCTGGGGGTTGTTGTGGCCCAAGGGCAGCCCCCGGCATTTGGCCTTATGGAAACTCCTGCAGTTGGCCTCAGCCCATGGCTCCAGCCTGTCCAGGTCTCTCTGCAGAGCCTCCCTACCCTCGAGCAGATCAACACTCCCACCCAACTGGGTGTCACCTGCAAACTGACTGAGGGTGCACTCGATCCCCTTGTCTAGATCATCAGTAAAGATGTTAAACAGGAGTGGCCCCAAAACCCAGCCCTGGGGGACACCACTCGTGACTGGCCACCAACTGGATTTAACTCTGTTCACCACAACTCTTTGGGCCCGGCCATCCAGACAGTTTTTTACCCAGCGAAGCGTGTGCCCATCTAAGCTTCGAGCAGCCAGTTTCACCAGGAGAATGCTGTGGGAAATGGTGTCAGACGCCTCACTAAAGTAAAGATAAACAACATCCACAGCCTTTCCCTCATCCAATAAGCAGGTCACGCTGTTGTAGAAGGAGATCAGGTTTGTCAGGCAGGACCTGCCTTTCATAAACCCATGCTGACTGGGCCTGAGCATCTGGTTGTCCCGCACATGTTGTATGATGGTTCTCAGGCTGAGCTGCTCCATCAGCTTCCTGGGCACTGAAGTCAAGCTGACAGGCCTGTAATTTCCCAGCTCATCCTTCCAACCCTTCTTGTATATGAATGTCACATTGGCCAATTTCCAATCAGTCAGGACCTCCCCAGTCAGCCAGAACTGCTGGTAAATGATGGAAAGCAGCTTGGCGAGCACCCCAGCCAGCTCCTTCAGCCCCCTCGCGTGTATCCCATCCGGTCCCATAGACCCGTGTATGTCTGTGTGGTGCAGCAGGTCACTGACTGTCGTCTCCTGCATTGTGGGGGGGTCGTTCTCCTAGTTTCTGTGTTCTGGCTGAGGAGGCTGGATTCCCTCAGTACTAGTCTTGCTATTAGAGACTGAAGCAAAGAAGGCATTAAGCACCACAGTCTTTTCCTCATCACTCGTTGGCACGTTTCCTCCTGCATCTAGCAGGGGATGGAGGCTCTCCGTCGTCTTTCTTTTGCTGCTCACATACTTATAGAAACATGTCTTGTTGTCCTTGACTGCTGAAGCCAGATTAATTTCCAGCTGGGCTTTAGACCTCCTGATTTCTGCCCCACATAGCCTCACAGCGTCTTTGTAATCACTGTGACTATCCCCTTCTTCCAAAAGGGGTAAACTCTCCTTTTCTCCCTGAGTTGCAGCCAAAGCTCCCTGTTCAGCCAGGGTGGGCTTCTCTGTCGCAGACTTCTCTTACAGCACCTGGGGACAACCTGCTTCTGGGCCATTAACACTTCCTTCTTGAAGAGTGCCCAACTTTCCCGGAGCCCCATACCCTTCAGGACTGTCTCCCAAGGGATCCTGTCAAGCAGTTGCCTAAACAAGTCAAAGTCAGCCCTTTGGAAGTCCAGGATGTCAGTTCTGCTTTCCCCTCTCCTGGCCTCTCTAAGAATAGAGAACTCTATTATTTCATGATCACCGTGCTCTAGTCAGCCTCCAAGCGTTGTTGCTTTGGCAGGCCCTAATATCAGTGCGAAGTAGAGTAAGCAGCTTGGAGTCGTATTTGTTTCCATGATCCTGAGCAAAATGTGTGTTCTGGCTTTACTTTGAAAGCTTAAAGAGCCCAACAATTGCCCTTGACATTGGTATGCCCTTCAGTCTTGTTGTCCAGGTAGTGTGGTGTAGGCCCTGTCCTGTTCTGCCTGTTGGTCTCCATGGCAACTGTTTGGTTTCCTGTAGATGTGATCTAGTTAGAAGGTTGTGTTGCTTGCAAGACTCAATTTGGGGATTGGTGTTTGGGGAGGTGTAGTTCACATGTTGTGTAATCTTAATTATTTTTGGCTGACAGGTTGTAAAAAAATCCAGGTGTTGTGCATTTTTGGAAGTCCCTATAAGAATTTTTAAATTTCCAGTTTGCCTCTATTGTGTGTTGCGAGTTTTGCTTTACTTGTTGTTTTTTTTTTCTTCTAGTTTTTAAGGGGTAGAGGATCTGCAGCAATACTTCCAGTCTCATTTCCATTAAGGTTGTGGTGATGGCAAATTATGATCAGATAGCAGGTGGCCATGCTTATGTGTGTTTGTAGTGGGTGGATGTTTATAGTGCAAGCAATACTTTTGTGAGGCACCTGTTACTAAATGGCCAATAATCTCAGCAGCAGGGAGAAACTTAACCTTGCAATGATCTGTGGCTGGATTTACCATGGTAATAGCTTCTAGTTTATTGCGCTGCTAGCTCAACTCCCATTTAAATGCATTACTATATTTTTACATGCAAATGCATTTGTAATTGGAGATGGCTTTTCAAAACCTGATGTAAACAGTTGTAACTGCTCTGTAATCCTGAGTAAGTCCAATTTTTTTTCCTCATTCCCTGAATAAGAGACACAACAGTAGTGAATTCCAGCAGTTCAGGGGAACTTGGTCACAGTCAGCAACACAGGCTGAATGAGCTTTAGGATCATGGGCATGGGGCATAGGCTGGGACAAACTATTGCTCTTCTTCCCTGCATTTTTTCCTAGTGCAGTGAAAGCCTTACCCAGAGTGCACTCTGCTTGTGGTTAGTTGTGTTCTTTATTTCCTTCCTCATAGTGTCCTCTAAATTTGTTACGATAATAGCTTTCATGTGGCCCACTGTAAATCCGTCAATGGTAGAAAGAAAGGGTGAGACTAAGGTACATGGAACTGCTGTTCTTCCAGTAGCTACTGATGGCATCTGTGGCAGTCAAGACATTGTCATACTTCTCCTTAGCTGTACGCTATTAGGGAGGAAATACTTGGCCATTTTTATTGGTGTGGGCTGCTTGGCTGTTTTGCACAGGAAGATTTCCAAGGAAGCTGGTCAAGGACTTTCCAGTCTCTCTCCTGTTCCTTATTAGTTGACTCACAACAAAAAAATCTCTTTGGCGAAAAGACTATAGTTGAAATGCAGTACTGAGAGAGTGTGGTGGTGAACCTAGTTGGGTTTTGTTAGCACAGAGCTCTGCCATAAAAATAGCCCAGGCATAAGAAATTATACTTTGCTGGGGTGCTATAAAACAGGAACTGTCAAGAAGAGGGCAGTGGTTGTCATCCCTGTGAGGCTGAGGTCTCAGGCAGCATGATGCGCTCAGGGAATGGCCTTACTAACAGTGCTGTGAGGAAATTTAGAAAGCCTGTGTGCCTCACCGTGCAGGCTGAAGGAGCTGGTGAACATAGCAATGTGTTTTCACCAAATTGCTTCCTCAGCATTCCTGTCTTCAAAGCATAAAACCTGACAGAAGAATTAAGCATAGAGAAGCAGCTCACTGGTGTCCATGCAGCCTTCCTTTTGTGAATCTAATATACTTTGAGGGCTGCATATGAAAAGCTTCCACCTTTTACCCCTAAAGCACTTATTGAGTGTGTCTGGTGGGGACTACTGAGATTTCATCAATTAATGCAGGAAGAGGAACTTGAAGCATCACCAGTATTCACTGAAGGGTCTCATTTTCCTGTAGTAGACACCTTGTGCAATCACGTAAGAGTAAGCTCTTCAGTCAAGATTGACCACGATTCAAGTTCACTCACTGTGTTACATGCAGGAAGAGCTCAGTAGTCCCCACCAAGCTTCACTTATCTGTGAGCAAGCAGAAATTAAATTGGTGGAAGGGGGAGAGCCGTATTCAAATTACATGTTTGGTTGCCACATCTTACAGATTTTCTTACTTCCCCCAACCTTGGTCCAAATGGGACACAAATTGATGAATTGATTGGTGTCTTCTGCAGGTCTGGTCTTTCCACTCAGATGACTAGAGGCAGACAAGGCATAATACCTCCTCCTCCCCCCCCCTTTGGTAGGAAGACATTATATTAAAGCTAGAAAGATAATAGCTGTGGGTATCTATTTCTTTATAGTGAAAGTGATACTGTTTTTATGATTTCACCTTAAAAATGAAAAATTGAGAGACATAAGTTTTGCACAGAAGTCCTTGTCTACACACTTGGTATTAATGCAGCATAACTCTCTGCTCTCCGTGTACTGCCTTGACAGCACAATGAATCTGCTTCTCCTTTCAAAATAATATGTTTACTGCTGGCTTTGGAAACAATGATTTAAGCTTCTGGTTTCAGAATCTCTAGGATCAGTCCACAGGGATGTTGTAATAAGGTTCTCGGATACTTCTGCAAGGGCATTGTGACTCTGAGCTGCTACTGTATGTACATCGAGATTTGGCTGGTGACTTCAGCCTTTTGTACCTGTTACTGTTAGGTTTTCCTTTTTCAGGTGCTTAGATAAGATCAAAGAATGAAAGTACTACATTTGTCATCTTTGAGATGTTTTATATATTTCTTTTCCTTTTTTTTAGGTTTGGAAGGCGTTTTGAATCCCCTCTTTTGTGGCAAAGCATTATCATGATCATTACTATGTTACTGATGCTGAAACTGTGCACTGAAGTACGTGTGTCCAACGAGCTAAACATAAAACGCCGCTCTTTTGCAGGTTAGTGACAGGAACGGGCTTTTGCAGCTTAAATCTTTTTGAAAGCATGGTGCACTGTACTTTGCATATAAGTTCTGTCTGAATTGCAATCCAATCTCCTTTTTTGATAATTCAGTGTAGTGCTTCCTGAACTTTTTTTTTTGAAAGTGTTTTTATTTTCCAGGTAAATATGTAAAGCTGTAATTTTATTTCAGATGGGTCTTTGTTCAGTATAGAAATCAGTTCTTCTTAATGTTTCACACCATGCCCTGAATACACAGCTGGGTGTTATGCCATTGTGGTAGCCTGGCTTTTTTTAAGATCTTGGCCATAATAAGAAGTTATTTTCTTCAGCTGTACTTTCTACCAAGTTCTTAGGTATGATCATACATTATTATCTGAAATATTATTTTGAAATTGCAAATACTTGTTTTTATACATAATTTGTTTTCTACTTGTCAAGTTAGTGGCTGTCAAAATAGGAAGTGCTGTCATGTCATAGCTGCAAATCTGTGTCTTTTTGTATATTATTTCCTTGGGCTTTAGTGTGGGAGTAATTGGGTTTTATGCAAATTTTCACATATTTTTAATTTTGCTTATGTGTTAATTTTTAGGCATTGATAATTTCAGTTGGTGCCAGAATATTATTCTTTATTTAATGAAATGTTCAAACTTTGTGGGAAGTGCCTGCTTTTTTTTTCCCAGATAAGAAATATGCAAGGGGTTGTTTTTGTTTTTCTCTGTGTTGACTTTGACTTAACAACGTTTAATGTTACAGCTTATTACCCACAAGAACAGAATTAATGCTGTGAGCTTTTTGTCAGTTGTTTTGCCAATATGGATGTATAATTTATTCTCTCCATCTGTTCTCTTCCCTCACTCCCTAATAATTGAGGGTTCCAGATATCCACAGCCATCATCAGAAGGCAGCAGCTACTGGCTGTGCAGTGGGCTAATTTATCTAAAAGCTAAGGAAGCTACTTCCATTCTCACTCATAGTGTAGTGTGAAACTATTCAGGTAGGTGAATTCATGTGGAAGAGGAGCTGCACTTCAGCTCCCAAACACAAACTGCTATGTTCACAAGGGTTGTTAGTCTGACAGAATGAATGGTTTAAAAACTACTTTCAGCCAGATTTAGCAGCACTTGGAAGTCCAGGAAGTATTTGGGAGGGGCATGTATCCTTTCTCCCTCCTTTGCTCTCTGTGCTAGTGTTTCATGAAACAGCAGAAAGGTTTCTCTGTTTGCCCTTTCTGAGGGAAATTATCCTCATGCACGTTTACACACGCACTCTTGCAGACTCATTCAGTAACCTTTGGACAAAAAGGGAGGCTATTCGGTTTAGTATATAGCCCTCCTTAAACAACTCTCCCTGAAAGACCTACCGTCTCCTAAAGGATAATCAGTCTTTCCCTTACCAGGTAATGGAAACTTCTCAGGGTTGCATTGTGTCATTTGATCCTTTTTCCTGAAACTCAGCTTGTCATGTGTTTAATTAGCTAGAGAGACTTATTTTACCTACTTGTGGTCCTTAATTATTTGTTTTCATTGAAACACTTGCATCCTCCCACAAACTTTGAGAACAGCTAAAATCTTTTTCTTACCTGTGAGTGGTTTTTAGTTAAACCAACTATAATGCAATGGCTCAGAATAAACATATAAATGCATACAAAGCTCCTTTCAAGCAAGGCAGAAAGATAGGTTTGTATTTGAAGCACAATATGAGTAGGAGTGAGAGTCCTGTTTCTAATCCTACACCTAATCTTATCTCTGTAAATTTTATGGTGATCTAGGCAAGCTGATAAATCTGTGTACTTACTTTCTTTCCTCATACCTTACTGTGGCAGTGAGAAGCTAGGTTTGAAGTCAGTGTTTTTGATTAACCTTGTAGAAGAGTAATCCAAAATACTTAGAAAGTGAATAGAATAGTTCAGTGGAAAGGAGTTTGCTTTTTTCTTGTATTGTTATTAAATGCGGTATTCGCCCCCCAGTCACATTTAGTATATGATTACCAGTGTGTTTTGAATTATGGTGAGTTAGCCTTTTTAAAATTTGTTTTTATTATTCTCACAGATAAGGTTCCTTAAGTAATAACTAGTTCAGAAGGAATCTACTTAAAATTTCTTGAAATTTTAAGGAGCAGTCTCTCCTAATCCTGACAAGCTTGTTCTGTATTCTCTAGCCTGATTTATGGTGTTGTCACTGGGTTAAAATACGTATCAAGAGCGATTCAGAACATAGACATAAGGCCATTCAGTCAAAATGCTTGTACTTGCATTTATAGGGTTAACTGTCATAGCATGAAAAATAGTCTCTCTGGACTCTTCCCAGTAATATTTGATTATTTCTTGTAGGCTCTATATGGAAAACTTATTAGGAAAACTTGCATAATTTTTTTTTTCCTTCTCTGTTACTTCTTGATTATGGGATTTCCCCCCCTCTTTTAGTCTTGCAAAATGAAAGTAAGTTGAAAGTGGCGGAGCCCATCTTGTGTTGCTGCTGCCTTCTCTGACTTTTTGTTCTGGATACATAAACTTTATCCTTCAATTATATATGCTGACTGTACGCCATTTTATGTATCCAACTCTATTATTATTTTTTAAACTTGGACTGTATGGCCTGTGTTTAACTACTCTGAATTGCAAAAATAAGCCCACCAGATCAAGTAAAACAAGAAAACAACAAAAAACCCTGACTTTTTTTAAAACCTCCAATGACAGGACAGTTCTTTTTCCTGCATATGAATACTTTGAAAGCTATGTGAAGGAGTCTTCAGATTAAATCAACAAGCACGAACAATAAATACCTCCTCATCTTTTATTCTTTATTTAACACCACTTTAATTGCATCTTGACTGCTTTAATGCAGATCTCCTGGTGCCATTGTTGTGGTAACAACAGCTCTCCTTATTCATTACTCACTTTTAAATTGGTGTCTGCAGCCCTATGTTTGCAATGTTGTTGGCTCAGTACAGAAAGATTCAAGGTTCGGTGGTAGTTTCTCTTGTAGTTGGTTTTGTTCACAGCATTGTAGTATTTCTGGGACATGATGGTGCTACCATGTGAGAAATAATATTGAAAAGGAAAATATGTATGTGCCGTGTCTTGATTTGAGAATCGAGAGAAGGTTGAAGCAAGGTGCTCACAGATACAGACAGCTAAAAACATCTGGTCACTCTTGAAAATGTTGGCAGGCCAGAGTATCTCTTCATATTCTTGGAGACAGGCACTCTACAAAGAACCCTCTTTTTCTTTCTCCAAGTAAGCCTTCCACCTCTCTCCCACAAAGATTCAATTTCAGTTATGCCCAAGTCATTGCGACAGATTTCGAGCACCCTGAATGTATGAACTGTATTGAAAACCAGTGGACATTGTTAAAAATGGGCTCTTAGATGTCTCTTCTTATTATAGTACAACCCAGGCTCTTTAAGTACAACATGGGCTTGTTTTTACATGAAGATAATTTCCTCTGGTCATTCATTTGATTGTCTTCCCTCCAACTGCTGGTTGTCTTAACGTGCTTTGTAACTTGTATCTTACTATAGCACCCTTCAAGAGCTCTGTTTTTGGCACTGGGAAGCACTCTTGCATAATGCATGGTTTTCAGATGGCAGAGGAAGGCTAGAGTGAAAAAATTTAACATGCAGAATGGTTGCAGATGGGGTCTACTCTGTCCTTCTTGATGATTGGCTTTAGCTCAGACTTTCAGAAACTGTCTTAGAACAGTGTTTTCCACAGGAGGCAAGGCAGCCGTTAGCTGATGATACATACATATCTACACCCTCGATGTTGCTGAGGTAATAACCTGTTTTCACTGATTCATGATGAGTATGTAAGGTACGAGTTAAGCTGTTTGTTTCACTGCTTTTAAGTCTTCATTTTTTCCACCCTAGGTACAGTGCTGTTGGGTTGTGCATTGAGACTGTTCTGGAGTTTCCTCGACCCTATCTTAACATTATGGGGTGGGAGCCTTTATAGAAAGCATGGGGACTAAAATTTCTGGCATGTTTTGTTTTGGCTATTATTTTTTTATAAGCAAAATGTACTAACTGACTAAACTGTAACTAGAAGACCCACTGTTGCATTTAATCATATAAGTCTGTTTGTCTTCCTTCCTTTTTTTTTTTCCTCAACTGTTTTTCATGTAGCTGCAGATAGTAAAGATGAAGAAATCAAAGCACCTCCCAAGAGATCCTATCTGGGTATGTACTGTACAAACCCATTCTGCATGAAATTGTCCTCTCAACTAAATATTTCATGCTTTGCTACTTTTTGTAACCATTTTTAGAAATGATGGCACGATCATTTCTATAGAGAATGTTTGCATTACCTTTTCTTGACATACTAAAACCTGACGCATGATTTTTTTTTTAAATTTTTCCCTCCCCACTTTTATAGAGGAAAAGATGCTTTCAGCTCTATTTCAGAAACCAGATTTTTGAAGACAGTTGAATTCACCACATTTTGTGTCTCAATGATATCTTCCATTTTCTTTTCCCAAGCTAGACAAGCAAAATATTACACGATACAGGGATCTATCTCTTCAGACTTGTATTCCTCCTTTTCCAGCTCTGACTCTGAAGGAAACAATGAAAAATACAAGAGTATCTTTCAGTATTGTTCAGAAGGCTAGATAAGAAATTTCCCACCACACTTGATGTTCAAACAAAATTCCTGCATCCTTGTGAAATTTTATGGCTTGTTCCTCTCTTTCATTAGAGTAGCCTCAAAATTGGTATTTGGGGATTAGTAACACTTAAGGTGAGAGCTTAAGTTTCAGTTTCAGAGTTGGAATCTATGCTCTTTAAATTGCCTAAAGAGGACATATTAGGTGCAAATCAGCTTTGCAATATTTTTAACTCAGTAGTTTGGAAAGACAGTCATGGTAATTTTGTTTTAAATTAGCTGGGGTACACATTAAAGAAGTTATATTGACTAGAGAACAGAAGTTCCCCAAAGTCAACTTTCAGACTTACTTTATTTGAACTGATTCAGAATTTCACATTGATAGTAGTTGTGCTGTGTTGCAATTCTCGAGTTAGTAAGGGGTGAACTAAAACAATACAGGGTAAGGAAGAATATTACTGGTGCAGAAGGAGAGCCTCTACCGTATGTGTCAACATATGGTTAGTTAGGCTGGAGTTAGCTCTGAGCAACACTACCAAAGAGTAATACTAACCTGAGTGCTTTCTTGAAGCCATAAGGCCATTCCTGCTAAGGTTAAATAGACTCCTTTAATGATTCATCTTCTGGATCTCCCCTTCCAGATTTAGGGGCAAAATGCATGCTTTGGGAAATTAACCTTTTTTGGTCTGACACCAGTATTTTGCAAAGCAACTTTTCCTTTTGTGTTTTCAAAACATTTTTTTTCTGGGCTTGGTATCGAACTATTTTGTTTTTCTGTTTGTCTTAATTCTAATTTGTAGTCATTCTCACTGGCTTGCAACACTAACCAATACAATGTAACCTTTAAACAGTCCTGTCTTCCTTGTGCATATATTCCTGTTGTCTTTTACCTAGTATTCAGCAATGCGCTATTTACAGTGTCAAAGCTAGAAGCTAGCTGTCTGTGCTCCTAGTTAAATTGAGTAGATTATTAAAAAATGCTTCAAGTGGTTAAAATTAAACAGAAATAAGTAACTTCATGTGACCTTTTACTCATTTCAGATTGTTTTTCTTGGCTCTTTTTTGGTTAAAATGTCATTTGCTTGGTAGTTTGATAAATTAAAAAGTTGAGATTTGTAGAAAAAAAGCACCATACTTCATAATCCAACTGATTTAATTCTGAAACATTGGGTTAATAAATGTCACTTGGAGTTCATTTTGGAATTTCTTAGCAAAATGGGGTGAATTGAATTATCACTTAAGGAACAGGATAGTCTTACACTATTGCTCAGAAGTTTAAAGACTGGGGTGGACAAGTCTGTTGAATCTGGTAATTCTTACTAGTGTAAACAAATTAGAAATGTTTTGAGATATTTGTGTATCATGTGTGTACAGAAGTATATCCTGGTGGTTTAAAGTGGGATGTATGGTGCTTTACATCACAGTGTAAGTCATACTTCAGTTTACAGAGGGGTCAACAGAACTATGTCCTGCAGTGCTGTGTTTTGCTACAGCTCTGGGGAAGCTAGCGTAGAGGTTAGGTAAGGGTAGTATTTGCCATACTTTCATGTGGCAGTGCATTCTCACAATGTCTTTTAATGAGTTTTGATTAAACTTTTGTTCAAGAACAACAAATTGGCTTCTTCATTCCTCCGTTTATTTCAGTGGTGTAAAAATGTTCTTCGGTATGTTTATAGGCTTCAGAAACCCTTACATTATTTTTCTGCTTACATAGTAAATGCTCTGTATATTGTGTTTGTAATTGAAGATTGACAATCCATGAATGCTATTTTGTTGTAGGACTGTTCAACTGTTAATCTGAAAATGTATTGGTCTACCAATGAATTTCAGGTGAACTTGTTAGGTAAATATTGAGGCATTTGTTTGATGCCTCCCTTTGAGTAGGGACTGAGCTCCTGCTATGTTCCCTGGGATTGATTTAGGTATGTTTTATTGTCAGTAATCCAGCAAACCACTTTGCCACTGTTTTTCCATGTGTTATCTGAAAAAGCCTTTATCTGGCACATGACTCTGAAAACTGACTTTCTAGCAGTCAGTGCTGAGGGGAATTGAGGGTGTGGGGGAAGGTTGCTGCAGTTTCTCTGTCCTAAGTAAAATAAAGTAATTTACAGTATGGTGGGCCCCAGAGTGTAGGGTTTCCTGATTTCATACAGAAATAAAATCATTGCTCTCATTTTCTAGGTGAGGGAAGGATTAAAAAGTAGCTCAGGTTCTGAAAGAGTGATGCTTTATTCGCTTTATTTTCTAATGCAAGTATCTAGTTCTACCTAGTGCCTGCTGCTGTTTGATGGCTACCCCTGGGGCTGAGCAAAGCTACAGTTGAATGGTATTTTTTTCTTGATGGGATATTTTAGAACAAATGTGGATAAATGTCTTAATCAGTTACACTAAAATACAGGTTTCCCAGGTATATATTTTGAGCCCTGTGAGTGTTGGAGATTGTTGGGGCAGAAGTAACAACACTAAACAAGACACTGCTCCAAAGAGGCTGTATCTTTTGAAGTTGTTTATAGTGGTCTCGGTGGTGTGGCAGGCAAGTCTCAAAGTGAATGTGACTTGTTTGATTTTTTTCCAAGTAGGTGTTTAAACATTTTAAAGGACACTTCTGGAAGATCACAAGGGTTTTTATTTCCTTCTCTGAAGTTGATTTTAAAACTTCCCATATTACTTCAACCTTGCCTTTAGCCCAAACAAAAAGCTATCCAAGTAACATTAAGTTTTAAAACAGTAGTAGTAAAATGACAAAAACTTTAAATATTTTTACAACAGATATTGGGTGAATCTAAAACTACTATTTTTGGAGGGGGGAGGAATGTAAAACATCTATGTAGTGAACTTATCGGAGTTAGTATCTCCATAATAATGAAGAGAAAATAGTAATGTGAATTAAGCAAGTGAGTCGTCTGCTACATGGTTTCCATTTCTGTGGTCCTCGCTGTTTACGTGGGGCATCAGTTGGCTTGTGACAAACTAAGTATTGGCATACTCTGGACAGCACTAATACATTACATGTGCCACGAAGGGTGTAAAATTTATTTAATCAGATTTCTGGCTCCCTCTGTTAAGTGTTTGGTCTGTTTGGGTTCAGCAGGGGCATCCGGCTTGCAAATGTGTAGTGCACTCTGTAAATAATGTGCACAATGTGCTTCTCTGTCCAGGCCTCAACATCCTG
The DNA here is from genome assembly GCF_965140245.1 of Athene noctua. Lineage (NCBI taxonomy): Eukaryota > Metazoa > Chordata > Aves > Strigiformes > Strigidae > Athene > Athene noctua. Next base: position 103,966,328 of record NC_134038.1, on the reverse strand, counting down.
AGCAGAGCTGAGGACAGAGCAGAGACACAGTTTTCCTTGGCCGGTTGTGGGCAGCACTTTGGTTTCATTGAAAGTATATGACTTTTACACCATGTTCTCTAGTAGTTGAATTCCCCTGTGTAGCTGCTGTGCAGTTGAATACATAACAAAAGCACAGTTGTTGTTGGGATGCAGCTGCCACCACCTCTATCTGTGCATAACTAACTGCATGTGGATGTGGAGGGGTTTAGATCCCTTCATACCCTTGTTAGACTAATTTCAGAGTGCTTTTGTTGATTTTTTTGGGGGGGTTGGGATGGGGGTGGGGTGCCCAGGAGAGGGGGATTATAGTGGTGTCTCTGTGTGAAACAAGGGTACCAAAAGGATTTTTTTGTTTGTTAATAGAGTTCTAGTTGTTGAGGAATTCGGGTCTACTTTGCCTGAGGAAATGGCACCCAGCTGCATTGGCACTTTGGTTGTATTTCTGTGTATGGTGGGAACCGTTATTTCCCTTAATCTTTCTCTACATCAATATTTAGATCTTTTCAGGAGACAAATGAAAATAAGAAATGGAGATTCTAAGGATGAAGTGGCATTTTCAATTTGTTATAAGTAAATACTTGAGTTGAAAACTGTAAAATCTTTGGGTTTTTTTAAATATGTAATCTTGGTTTCTTCTTAGTTGATGTTGCAGATGAAACAAACATAAGTCTGTGCTGGAAGTCTAAGTTAATGTTTAGTCATTTCAGAATAGTTCAATCCAAATAGAACACTATTAATTTTTTTAAAAGAACTTACAAATCTCTTGCATACTGAACAGGTAACTTTTTTTTTAACTACAGATGCAGACAGAGAGAGGAAATAATTTCATAAAAAATGTGATTCTTATATTTTCATGGGGAATTTATGTTTCTTGAACCATTGCAAAAATACTTTTTTTCAGAAAACTTGAGAAAAATTTATTTGGGTCAGTCTGTTTTATGGGGTCAGTGTTATGTTTCTCAGTAGATGCTCTCTTTCAGGCTTCAAAGTTCTAATCTGTAAATCTTTCGTCAGCTCCTCAGGCTAATGGGCCTCAAATGAAAAGTTGTGCTGTGGCTTTTTCCTGTCCTATTGAAAAGCGTTGGAAGTTTTTCAGTAGGAGGGCATACCTTTTTGCAGACATTTACTGTTATTCAGAAGTTATAAAAGGAAAGAGTAAGTTTACTTAAATTCTGTATTCCAGAGAGACATTTTCCTTTTAGAAAAGACAGCTGGGAAGGGAGGAACCCAAATAATAGTTTGATTGTTGAGGCCTCTGTGCAACTATGATCCCCCCCTCTGGTAGCTTAGTTTGTGGTTTCCTTAACATGAGAGACCCAGAAACACACGCAATGCGCTCTCCACAGTGAGGTGGTGGAATGAGGCCGGTGTCTTTGCTGCATTCCTGTGTGCTTGTTGCAGGGTAGAACATAGAGCTCGATGTGAAAGCACATTCCTGGCCACAGTGCAATACTAGCTTTTCTTTCATTCTGTGATTTCCCCGTGCTGGAGGTAACTGGGCCATGAGGCTGTGTCAGGGAACAAGGAGGGAAGAGGGAGACCTGTGATAAATCTGTCCACAGACTTAGAGATGCTGTGGTGAGGGATCCAGGTGGGCAGGTCACTGGGAATGCTTGGCATGTAGCATGTTTATACCTGAGAAACAAGTGGTTGAGATGCATGAGAGAAAGGTGATCACTAGCTCTTTTCTCAAGGATGAACTCAGCAACAGAAGATGAGACTGACATTACCTGCATGAGTGATACATGAAGTATGAGGCAATAGCTTCCAAGACTAAAGCTGATTTCAGATGTATTGCTTCATTCATGAATCCATCAGTAGTTGTAGTAAAGCCACAGGGAATAACACACCTGTCCCTGTGTTGTGGGTTGACGTGGGTAGGCAGCTCAGCCCCATGCAGCTGCTCGCTTGCTCCCCTGCAGTGGGATGGAGGGGAGAATCAGAAGGGTAAAAGTGAGAAAACTCATGGGTTGAGATAAAGACAGTTTAGTAGGTAAAGCAAAAGCTGTGCATAAAGGCAAAGCAAAACAAGGAATTAATTCACTGCTTCTCATTGGCCGACACATGTTCAGCCATTTCCAGAAAAGCAGGGCTTCATCATGGGTCACAGTTCCTTGGGGAAGACAAACTCCATAACTCCAAACATCCCCACTCCCTCCTCTTGCGCATGCTGCTTACACTTATGTTCACTTGAGAATGTGAGCCCACACAGGCAGTACACAGGAACATCATGAAACCACAGAGGAAATGCGAAGTAAATTTATTTTCGTTACCTCACAAACCGGGGGATCCCTGAAGCAGCACCTGGGCAGAGGCACATATGCAGGCATCACAGAGCTTGGTCTGTGCCAGAGGGTTGACAACCCTGCTGTTTTCACCTGTTTATCAAGGATTAACACAGATATAGTTTACTACTGTGCTTTGATCTTTGCCACAGTAGGGCAGGAATCTCAAGCATGTTTGATAGGGTGCCTTTAAGTCTATCACAGGTCTGTGTTATCTAAACACGGGGGTTCTGCCTGTCAGAAACAGCAGTTAGTATGATATATGTGTTTTTCTACACCCCAGCTGCAGGTCACTTGAGCATATTTACAATCCTCCTGCCAATCTTCCTTTACTTTCCCACAACAAACATCTGCATAAAGGCCATTGTCTGGACCAATTAAATACCAATATTACACTGAGTAGTCAGTTTTTAGACATCTGGGCCTTCTTCCCTCTTGGAAAAAGGTAAGGTGATGGAATGTGATTTATATAAAAAAAAGAAAAAAAGGCTGGTTCTTTCCAGAGACCAAGAAATGCCAAGGACTCATGTCTTAATCCTGCTTTCTTGTTTATTAGTATGTGTGATCTGTGGAGAGCCTGCTACTTCACGCTAGCACATGGGTCCTTCTTTTCAAGTTGCAGTCTTATATTCTTAGTCAGCACAGTTCATGCTGAATTCATACTGGGTCTGACTGTAACCTGAAAGTGAAATGACATATATCAGCCAGGTAAACAGCTCTTTGACTGCTGACCTGCTGTTTTCTTTGTGTAGGTAGCATGTAGGTAGCATAATTCATGGAGGAGAGGGGTCTTGTTTTGGGTGGTAGCACTTAATCCTATTTCCAGAGTTTTGGTTAGCACAATGATTGGTTGAAGAGGTTCCTGCTAATTTCAGGTTTTGGACTGGAACTTGCATGTTTTATCCTCTTTTAAGATGAGACTAAGTTTGGTAGGTAGAGAGGTAATGTCCTTTAACGGACTACTTGTGGAAAGAAGTGTTTTCAGCTGTCTAAGCTCTTGTGCAGATCTGAAACAGAAGCAGCGAGCTTCAAGCTCTGTTCAGTTTGGAGGCTAAATTTCTCCAAGTTTAACTAGTTTAGCAGTTAGACCATTTAAGTGAGAAGAATAGTTGCCACCTGTCAGGTCATTGCCCCCTTCTGGAGGGATAGAAAAATGGGATAAACACTCACTATGGAATGTGGATGGGTGCATTGCATTTCGGAAATATTTTAACATGCAATGAAGCCAACAGTTCTAGAGTGTCAGTATTTTTTATAACCATTGATGAATTTTAGTTTTTAGGCTTGTCTTTTGTAAATGTGACAGAAAAAAATTTCTTCCCTGAGGCTTCCTCTCAGAGATTAGAGGTGGTGTCTTCAACAATAAAAACCTTGTTTGACTGGTAATATTTCTCTCCTTTGAGTTTGTATGTGGGAGTTGGTGTATAGTGGTTGTTTAATATTAGCCACGTGTTTTCCACCAGGCCATTTGATACACTGAATTAAATATTTTACATTCAGTGATAAGCGTAAGTAGCATCCCTGGACTTTGAGGGCTGTAGTGGAAGGGTGTGCTGGTTTTGGCTGGGATAGAGCTAATTTTCTTCCCAGTAGCTGGTGTAGTTCTGTGGTTTGGATTTAGAATGAGAATACCATTGGTAACCCATTGATTTAGTGTTTATAGCAAGTCAAAGACTTTTCAGCTTCTCATACTGCCCTACCAGCAGAGGCTGGGCACGCACAAGAGGCTGGGCGGGGACACAGCCAGGAGAGCTGACCAAAATGAGCCAAAGGGGTATTCCATACCCGATGATGTCGTGCTCAGTATATAAACGGGGGGGATTTGGCTGGGGGACACGATGGCTCAGGGATTGGCTGGGCATCGGTCAGCAGATGGAGAGCAATTATGTTGTGTCAGTTGTTTTGTGTATTCTACTACTACTGTTACTATTATTTCCCCTTCTTTTTCTGTCCTATTAAACTGTCTTTATCTCAACCCATGAATTTTACTTTTTTTTCCTGATTCTTACTCCCCCATCCCCCTGAGTGAGGGCAAGTGAGCAAGCGGCTATGTGGTGCTTAATTACTGGCTGGGGTTAAACCATGACAAAAGGTAATTGTAAAAAGTGTTTTTTCAAAAGGAGCTGCTACTGAAACTTCTTTTAGTTCTTAAACTGAAACCTCCAAAGCCTTAAGGGCTGAAGGGATTATTCTTACCTCATGCACAATGTGGGCAATAACATTTTGATTATATATTATTATAGTGCACGCAGTAACTTGGAGTCAAGCTGGTTCATAGTTTAAAAATCTACCTATTTGTGATCTGAAAGGTCCAAAGTACCACTTGGTAAAGTGAAATGTTGTCTGTTTTAAGATTTTTAACAGGTTACCTTTGAACAGGAGACTGGACTAGGTGCCCTGCAGAGACCTCTTCCAATCCAAGCAACTGTTGGGTTGTGAATAAAATACTCTGACAATGGTATACTGTGATACTGCCACATGCAATTTGAAAATGCAGTCCTTTTGTTCCTTTTACTCACTTCTCTGTTTCACTGTAGGTTATATATATATATCTATATATATATTAACTAATGAAGAATACTTGTACAGTAGTCACAAATACACGATGTTCTTAATTTGGTCAGTTGTATTAGCTTTGTAATGTTTTGCATTACCCAACTTAATTCATTTGGCTCCTGTTGGTGGTGGTAATCAAACAATACACATCTCTATCCCTAAAACAGGGAGTTGAGAAGAAGGTGTTACGTGTGTTTACTAGTGGTTGGGGCAGGGAACCTGGAGGATGGTGTCATGGTTTTGGGGCTACCAATACCAAAAATAATTTTAAAATTATTATTTAATTCCCTTTTAAGATTTCAGCTTACAGGCAGTAGGGAACACAGCCAGCCAGAGACTTGTAAAATCTCTACTGAGTCAGAATGGTTTCAGTAAGACGTTTCTTTGTAGTAGAGCAGTATGTTCAGACCCAAGTTACAGGCCTTCTGACCCCTCCTTTAGCACCAGCCTTGCTACTGCTTTTGAGTGTCTTCAACATGAAGACAGAAGCTGGCCATTCTTTTTATTTATTTCTAATGCAGTTTACAGTGCTTGTGTTTGTAGTTTAAAATGATCAATCAGCTTGAATGTAGCATGTGAAGGGCTCATGCCTATGCTGAAAGCCTACCTGCTGCAAGGAGAAAAGGGATGGACAGTCAAGGCATGGCTTGTACAAGCAAGGCTTGTACAGTGGGAGGCTTTTGCCATGTGGCATGAAGCGCACACTACAGTGGTTGGAGGAGTGCACCTGTGTTCTCAGCCTCTCTATTAAAAAAAAAAAGGTGGGCAGGGAAGTGAAAAAATGCTTATTTGCTACCAAGAAATTTTGGCTTTATCTTAAATTGAGGGAAAACTGTCCTTTCACAAAAAGTGGTTCTCCAGCTTGGTGTGAGCAGTAATACCAAGAGGTGTCTCAGGAGGGAAGAGTGCTGTGTTTCTGGAGTGTGCTGCTCCAGGTTCTCACCGGCTCTGACTGCTCCTGTCCCTGCCCAGCCCTTCAGCAGTCCCAGGCCTGTCATCCAGCTGTAGTCTTGTGGAAAGAAGACAACTTAAACAGGGTCTGTTGGAAGAAACGTGCGGTGGCAGAAACATTACTTCTGGCACAAGTACCACTTCTTGTTGGTGGGGAAATAAACCTGTGAATAAAATGTAAATTTTACTTGTGCTGCATGCAATTTTAACTGGAGGAAGGAGAGCTCATAGCAACATCTAGCCACGTGAGGGTGCTCTTGGGTTTCCAAATCTTGCCTGCTGAGCTCCTCAGCTGAAACCTGGGAGAGGACTCTGATCTTGATTTCAGAGCTGCGGTGGCAGCTGTGGAAATAGTGAATAAACATATATTTTTTTTAAAACATCTTTTCCTTCATCGTGGGAGCCAGAATAATTAGGTGCTTTAATAACATCAGTGATGAAACATCTAAATGTTCAAACACAACTGATTTGTCTGCCCATCCTGCAGATCAGGGGAACATGTGTGCAGCAAAGCTACTGCTTCAGTTTGGTAGATGTGAGAAGCTTTTGCAGTTGCCTACTTCTTGAGCATGTCACATGCCGTTGTATACTTGGTCACATCTAGATCTGAATGATGAGATTTGTTCTTTAAACAAGGTCACAGAATGATTTGGCTTGTAAGGAACTTCTGAGGTTATTTGATCCAGTTCACTGTTTGAAGCAGGTCTAATTAGATTAGGTTGCTCAGGGTCTTGTCCAGGTGAGTTTTGAATATCTCCAAAGATGGAGATTCCACAACTTCTCTGGCACCTGTGCCAGTGTCTGACCATCTTCATGGTAAAGTTTTTCTTCCATCTAATTAGAATTTCCCTTGTTGTAACTCATGTCTGCTACCTCCTGTTCTGTCACCATGTATCTTCAAGAAGAACCTGCCTCCATCTTCTCTACACTCTCACCTTGGATAGCTGTAGGCAGCAAGAAGTCTTCTCTTCTTAAAGCTGAACAAACCCAAACTTGGTTCTCTTACTCTCTTCATGAACACCCTGTAATCATCCTGGTGGCCCACCACTGGGCTCATTCCAGTAGGTCAGTGCCTTTCTTGTACTTGGGAGCCCGAAACTGAACATTGCTCCAGGTACAGTCTTGCCAGTATTGAATAGAGAGGAATGAACACTTCCCTCCATCTGCTGGCCACACACTTGCTCAACTGTACAGCCCAGTAAGTGATCAGCTGCCTTTGCCATGAGGACACACCGCTGACTTGTGTTCAGCTGTCTGCCAGGCTATCCTCCACTGATCTACAAAGCTGCTCTCTAGTGAGTCAGCCCCCTGCCCCTGTGCTGTGGTGTGTGGTTACCCCTTTCCAGCTGTGTGATAACCCTGAACTACATGGTATTCCTGTCAGCTCATATCTTCAGACTAAGATCCCTCTGAATAGCAGTGCTATCCTTCAGTTTATCACACAGTTCACCCTAATTTGGTATCATTCATGAACTTATAATCATCCAGGTTGTTAATAAAAGATGTCAAAGAGTGTTGATCCTAGTATTGATCACTGTGGGCTGCTTTGTAACTGGTCATAAATTGTATGTTTTTCTTTTGAGAGGAAAAATTCTTTGAGCCTGATGATCCAGCCAATTTTCTAACATTCTTATTGTCTGCTTACCAGTTGATGTTTTGCTAATAGATATACTGTAGGAGACTGTCAACAGCCTTGCTAAAGGCACTGTAAACAATATCCACTGCTCTTCTCTTGTCCTTAAAGCCAATCATCTTGTAATAGAAGGCAATCAGGTTGGTAACATGCAATTTGCCCTTGGTAAATCCACACTGGTTTTTCCTAGTCATTTTCTTGTCCTTCATGTGCTTTGAAATGACTTCCACAAGGACTTTTTCCATAACCATTCCAGGGATGAGGTTGGGTTGACTGGCCTGTAATTACCTGGATCCTTCTTGAAGATGTGAAGGTGTGATTCCTTTTTTTTAATTTATTTTTATTTTTTTCTTCCCCCACCCCCATTCATGGAGAACCCCTGCAAGTAACCATGACCTTTCCGAGATGTTAGAGCAGCCTTGCAAAGACATCAGCCTGCACTGTCAGCATCCTCTGATGCTTCCCATCTGTGTCCCATGACTTGCATAATGCAACACTGTCCTGTTCTGTGGGTACTGCTTCGCTCTCTCAGCTTTGCTAGTAGGGCTCAGGAACTGTAGGGGGCAGACCTTGCCAGCAAAAGCACATTAAAGCATTACTAGTGCAGGAAAGCAGTAGGTAAGTTTAAAGGCATGGTGAGAATTAGTTGTTTAGCTTTCATTGTGATATCCTGCTTTGCTGCTTGTCTGATGTCTTTCAGTTTCTGTAAGCAAAACAGGTGAGAAGAGAAATGATTTTCTAAACGATGACCAAGTTGGCAGTTCAGTGCAAAAGGTAACTAGTGAAACATGCAAAGGGTAACTCCACTCTCCACAGACTTCAGAATAAACTTTCAAGCTGGGGTGGTTTTAGTTGTTAGTACAGATGCAATGATAGCTTGCTTTTGGTTTGTTTTTTTTTTTTTTTTTAAGTGGTTTGTAACACTGGATGACATGGTGTGCGCTTAAAGAAGCACTGTTGCCCAGTGCTGCCTGCTTAGATGTAATGGATTGTCTAGACAGCTTGCTAGGGAAAAAAAATCTGGCTGTAGCACATTTTTTGATCTCGTTACAGATCCTGGCACTTTCACATTTTGTAGATTTTATGTATTCTTACATAATGTTATCTTCCCTTTTATGTAAGTGGTGTAGAATCAACAGTTCAACACATGAACGCATCATCAGAGTCAACACATCAAGAGTTATGTTCTGTACGGGAGATGAGGGCATAGCTTACACTCAGTTTCTGCTGCTGGCTCTTGTACATAGAATCCATATGAAAGACAGACATACTGTCATTCTGGAAAGCTGCTTGTTTCATATATTGAAGCCCTGTGGGCATCATTTGCTCAGAACTTTTGCTTCTGTTTACAGTTTGTCTTAGTCTGTTGGAAATGAGCCTACTGAGATAACCGTACCTGCTGCAGTATACAGAGTGGGAAGAATGGACAATGAGGTCATCCAAAGTCTAATACTTCTAATACTAATACTGGGTGGCAGCTCTCACTTGGTCCCAGTTAAAATGGTGTTACAAGGGGCTGGTGTGACAGTAGGTTGTCTGAACTGACTTAATATGCTCTATTAACTATATGTGGAGTTGATGCTCACGGTATAACCTAATTGTTGTACTCAGATTTATTTTTTCACTACATTTTATGTTCTATATGTTCTATTAGACTTCTTTTATTTAAAGTGCACTGGGAATATGCAGTTACTAGTTTCTACAAAGCTAGAAATAGGGAATATATTTAATAAGTTTGTTTCTGAAGCTCTTATAAATAATGACATGTTAACAAGACATTTCCTTATGCTGGATATTGAAAGGCACTTACACTGATGCATCACTGCTTTGCCACTTTCATTGTTGTATGAAGGGAAAACAAAATAAACCCATTTCTACTTAGACACAAATGTCAGGCTTTCAACCTGTAATGCACTGCACTGACCATCCTTGACTGAAAACAATTAGGGATAGCTTTATTGTACTGAAAGATTCCCACCTTCCCCCCACTCTATACTCCCACTTCGCACAAGCAGTGATGCACCAAAGATAGTTTTATTGGCAAAGGGTTTTCAAGCCCTAGATGGGCATTTCAAGTGAGAAAGAAGAAAAATCTTTGCTACACTCCAGTTAGCCGGTCTCTCTGGGCTGTTCACTTTTGGGAGACGATACAGGAAATTCCATTTTATGTCACAGCTCTGAAGCAGGAAAACTAAGCAGTGGAACCTAGGTGCTCTGTATCTGTATCCCATGGGAGTGCTAAGCAAGGGCAAATCAGGGCAGGGGGCTTCGGTGCTCCTGCTTTCCTCTATGTTCTTGATCCCCCGTTGCCATCACAAAAAGGATGCATGCGATTGGCTCTGTATTGCCCTCACCCCACATTCAGTTTGTGTCTGCCTCTGAATGCTTTTAGCCTTGTAAAGACTGGAGCTGCAGCAGTCCGGCTGTAGAGGCTATATGCCAGGATCGTGGCACTCACATGGGATATGAGAGACGGAGGTGGAGGTTCCTGCAGGCACCTCCGAGTGCGGCAGTGGGAGCAAAGTGCCTGTTGTGGTCCCCCGGGAAGGCAGGCTGCAGGCAGGAGAGGGGCCCCAGGGGGAGCCTGGAGGAAGTGCTCCAGCCCTTCGGCACTTTGGGCACTCAGGTTCCCTGTCTTCGAACGTTGCCTATCTGAAAGAGTGATTTCCTCCTGACGGGGAGAGACATCTGAAATCCCACTGTTTCCCGTAAAAGAAAAAGGCCTCCTGTCTGGTCCTACCCTTGACTCCCCGAGTCGTTCACAGAAGCGGAAGGCAGGCCCGTGTCTCTCTGCTGATTGCCAAGGGCCCGAATCCCTAGCTCCGGCTACTGAATCACACTCAAGATCTCTCAAGGCTGGTGAGGTGAATGCTGCCCTCTGTGGTGGTGAGATCGGCACTGCATCATGGAAAACTTCCCTCTGCCTTACTGTATTTTCCTTACTAATTTTCTTTTGCAATAGTCAGTTCACAGTTACCTTTGTTTATGTTGATTTTTTTGAGTCATTTTTTGTGAACCTGCAGGGCCAAGGCATGTTGAAGAACAAAAAAACCAAACACCCCTCTGGTGTGAATGCCAAATTGTCACTTCTGATGTTTGACACGTGCCCAAAGAACAATTTACCAATGCTGAAGAGAAGAAACTTGTTTATGAATTATTCGTTGGTTCTGTTCCTGTGTGCTGGGGAAGTGGGCATTGTTATGCAAAATGGCACAGACCTTGGCATTTAGTGCAGAGGCTCTTTGATGGGAATGCTGCAGTAGCACACACTTGGCCTACGTATAGAAGTTAATAACCAACACTCCTGCTCTGTTGTACTTTTGACAATATAAGAATTTTTTTCTTCTGAACTTTGTGTTTTAAATATCTTTTTCCTGTGCCCATACTCTATTTCATCTTCACTGATAGATGATAATCAATTTGAGGATGGGCAGTGCATCATCTCTCCCCCTTCCTGGCTTGATACTTTTTACTATTGCTTTCACCCTAAATAGATTATTTCAGAAGAGGTAATTATATTAGATATTGGGGCAAACTCTTTAGACGTTTAGTGTTGCGACAGTGCAGAGCGTTCAGCAGTGCTGGCTTACAGCCACATTCCAGATTGCAGCCTGGCCTGCTGGAGGTTTGTACAGGACGTTGTGTCAAGGGAGAGACAGGATTAAGGTGGAATTATTTTTTTGCAAGCCGTATTAGTTCCTGAATTCATTTCAGAGTCTTGTGCCACAAATAGTTGTTCCTGCTTTTAAGGCCCAAGCCACCTCCCTTTTAACTTCCAACAACTAGTTCACTGAAGCTGTGATGAAGTCTTACACTGTAAAATATTTTTTCCTCTTTCTTTGTGGGGGTTTGGAGCTGCCCTTCCAAATCATGATTTCAATTATCAACTAGGAAATACGGGAATAAAATATTTTGTGTCTTTCATTTACTAAAGAAAGGTTGGTTCACATGGTGATGTGTGTAGCAATATAATCATTATGCTGAAGTATGTTTTGTTGCTGATGAAGGAAATGTAATACCTGTACAGTTTAGTAATGATACAGCATGGTATGTGATCCATTCAAATTACATTTTTTATCATGCCATAAACATGTTAAATGGTCATGTATTAGATTACTTTTACTTGTAACTTAAGCTATTTTGGTTGAAAATTAATTTCAAATAGAAATGTGGAATAACTTATTTAAATTTTAAAAATGTAAATAAACTGCAGTGTTTGTACTGAAGGTCTATTTTGTGGAAACATGCTTTTTTTAAAAAAAGCAGGTATTTTTGGATAGAATTTTAGTAAAATGCATTTACTCTTTTCTTTTTTTCTGGCCATCTCATCCTTTTTTACTCTTAGTCACTGTGCAGAGACACAGAAAAAAGTAGGTTGCTCATCTCCCAGTCAGTTTCTTATTGTTTGAATAAACGAGATGTTTTTATTAAGCTAACCTGAAAAAGTTAAAAATTGTTCTTGTACAAGCAGACAAAGCTTTCTGAGGTCTGGTTCCAGTGCATCAGCCAGTAATTCTTTAGATTTAGTTATTTGACTCGTTAAAGCTATGCAGTAGGTGCTCAGTGATTTAAATGATATTAATAGATTGGCAAACATATGCCTCAAGTGTACACAATCACATTTAAAAATTTTAATTTATTTTTCAGAGTAAATGTTTTAAACTTCAAAATTTTATTTTGTTACTAAAATAATTATATGCAATCTCTGTCTACATGAGGAGATGACAATACTGAGTGAGGTTCGAGAAGAAAGGATGTAACTTAGCTGTTCGTGAGAAGGTGCTTCCTGTATCCTCTTGAATCAACAGCAGAAAAGGTGTAATTTTTCAGTGAATCATGGATTTATGGTGATGGTCAGGATGCACACAGTCTCCTTCCAGACACTCAGATTGCAATTGTAATCAGCATGTTTCCCTCCTTGTGGAGGGAACTATACCACCGCTATTCCTGAAGTTATGAATGTCTCCTTTCATATGCATTTATTGTGTGCCCTACTTTCCCTTTGCTCTGCTCTGTGATCAGTATGCATTACATCTACTGCATCAGGATCCTATGTTCCCTCCCATGGGTAGGGGAAAAAAAATCCAAACCCCAGAATTCAGTTCTGGCAGATTTAGTTTTACTTGCATTGTACATTTGAAAAAACATGTCTTGTTCATCCTGGACAATTCCATGGAGACATAGAAACTACGGAAAGGAAGACAGATCCTGAGTCTTTCAGTGATACAGTTTTTATTTTTAATAGCTGCTTAAAAATGTCTTTTTTACTATTACTCATTGCAGTTCAAAGCCTGATGAGAGCCTGGGAGATGCAACATTTTAAATATTCAGAACATCACTGTTCCTTTGCTTAAGGTATATAAGTTTCAGGATTCTTTTCCCCATCATAATCAGGACTAATGCTGCTGTTTCTAAAATACATAGACTGCTTTGGTTTTTATACACACTTCAGTAGCCTTTGCAAGCTCACTGCATTTTTTGTGTGTGCATGTGTGCATCTTTAAAAATTGAAGACCATCTTTATATTCTTGATAATAAATTTTTTGTCATCCCCTCCTTCCTTAAAGTAACTTTTTAATAGGTTGCTTTGTAAATGCCACAAACTGCAGTTGTTGCTAGGAAATTATGCCCCCCCCCTCCAATCTCCAGTTTGCATTGCCTTTGAAAAGAAATGATTGCTGGTCTTGAAATCCTCTGCTTCCTCTTGTCCCCATTTTTTTGTCCATTTATAAAAAACCACCAAAAACTTGGAATGACATCTTGCTTATATTAAGATTTTACACTGCTGCCTTTTTTTTGCACCCCTTGGCATGTAAAAATTGGGAGCAGTTATTTCAGAAAATGTCTTTTGCCTTAAATTTTTTACTGTGTCTTCAGAGACGCTGCTTACTCCCTCATGCCTTCCTTCACCCCTTGTTGGGAGTAGTTTGTAGTAGAAGAACAAGTAACTCTGCACTCAGGGAATAGAGCAAACTTAATATCAAAACAGCTTAAAATAGTCTTATCCACAAGTTCCTCACTATTTCTGTTTACAGTAGATGTCAAAGAACTGATCAGTCTTTGAAGAAATTTACAATTTCTTCACAGAAGAGCACAAATTCAATGAGGAATTTGTGGATAGGACTACTGTTTGGCAGCTCGTTGTTTATGGTTCACCTGTTGTCATGCTCTGCATCCCCTGCCCTCCTGAGTATGGGATGTGTAAGGGAAACAACAATGGAGGGCAAATCCCTGTATCACTCAGCCAGGAATAAAAGGACAGTACTTGTACCCTGTGGTGGCAAAGTCATCTCACTGGTGAACACTGCCAGTGCACTGTCTTCTGTCTGTTTTGGTGTGGAGTTTTTTTTGTTGTCCTTTTTAAAACTAGTTATATTTATAAGGGCCATAACAGCCAAAGTCTTTTGCCTCTGGCAGTGGCTGGGTGCCAGGATGTTTGGCAGCAATGCCAGCCTAAGATATTCCTGATCCTCTTTTTTCTTTCCCCCCCCCACCACTCATTCTTGCCCCCTCAGTTGTACAGACAGAATGGTTTGTGGGATTATGTTTTGAACCAAATCAGTGAACAGATCTGGCTTAAAATGCAGGCTTGTTCTTTTTTATGTGTGTAAAAATCTTAAAAAAAGAAAAAAAAGCCCACGTTTTGTGGCTTCAATGAGAAATGCTACAGGAAAGCTAAATGGTTGTCCTGCTGTAGCTTGAGGGGGATGAGAGGGGCTTAAACTTCTCGTGGGAAATGTGAACAATTTGGGAATATACACTTGTGTCACCACCAAAATCTTCATGACAGAGCACCTTAAGTCTGCTACCATTACCTTTCTTTCCAGATCTTGAAGATACATTGACTATGGAACATTGAACTGCAGACAGAAGGTGCTCAGCAACTGTGGTATTCAGAAGTGCATCTTGCATAACAACCACCGCTCATGCCAAAGCAGGGATTTGTCTGTGGTCAAACTAAACAGCTGGGAAGTTGAAGGGGAAATTCTGTTTCAGAGTAGCTCTGTCTCACTTGACTCCTCGAATTACAAGTGCTGTAATCAGTAAGGCAGTCTGCAAGCACTCAAGTGAAACTCTGTACTGATCTCCCTCCCTATAAATTCTTCCTGCTAATGCAATGAAGTAATTTGTGAGGAAATTCCTCCTGTTTGGTACTGTATACAGGGCTGTATACAGTAATTTGGATCTGTGCAGACTTGTAAATATAGTGAGTTTTGGTTTAAAGGTTATGAGACAATACTGCAGGCATGTAGGTTCTGGAAAACCTTCTGCTACCAGAAGTCTTTTTTTTTCCCTTTCTCTAGAAAGTTATATGGAGATTGAAATTATTCCCAGCTTCACCTACCTATATATTTTCTTAAAAAGTGGATGAATTTCCATAGTCAAATTTACAAATGTCAGTATGCTTAAATTATGCTTATGATAGCAAATGAGAAATTGTAAATTGAGATTTTTCTGTTACTACTGGCCAGAAATTTGTGAAATGAATGTTGGGGATAAGGTTTGTCACTGATGAATGGTCGCATTTTCACAAACACATACATAAATTATTTCAGTAAATCTGTTTGGTCAAAATTGTTTATGTGGAAAGGACAGACTTTATGCTGAGAGAAGATGCTTTCTGACCTGACTAGGCAATAGCCTTATGACTGGATGCTCCCTTAGGACTTGGAAAAACTTGGGTGGAAGGTCCTTAATTCAAATCAGACATGTTAAAAATTTGAGTTTATTTCTCAAATCCCATCGGTATGTTTGCCTCTCTCTTCATCCTCCCCCA
Source organism: Athene noctua (assembly GCF_965140245.1). Classification (NCBI taxonomy): domain Eukaryota; kingdom Metazoa; phylum Chordata; class Aves; order Strigiformes; family Strigidae; genus Athene; species Athene noctua. The sequence goes on along the minus strand of NC_134038.1, from coordinate 103,951,105 downwards.
GATTTTCCAATCTTGCTTTTGTTCCAGCATAGAAATCCAGAAATACCAATTTATTTTTTTCAGAACAGGATTCTTGTTCACCAGTCTGCCCTATTATTCTTGATTGCAATAGATATTTGAAAGAAAGCCCTATGAAACAGAGTAAATTGTGCGGTCATTTTGGAGTATTAGCATCTTTGTAATGCAGTTCAGATAATAAAAACATGTCTGATATTTTTATGTGTAGCAGGGACTGGGCAGAAGAGAGGCAAGTGGATAAAAGAATATAAAGCTTCCTACAATTTCCTACATGCTTGTGATGGTTTTGAAGCATTAAACTATTGATACTAAAACGGGTCATTCTGAGGTTAACTGAGGCAATTGCCAAGAGATGTTTAGCAGGCCATATGACATTTTAGCAAAGGAGGCATTATTCTATTTGGATGCTAAATTAGTAGGGCCAGTTTTGGGGCTAGAATTTGTCTTGGCTGGTGGTGGGTTAGGTAGGAAAGGAGGACTAAACTTCCCCCCCAAAAATCTTAAATGAGGAGAGGAATTTATATTTTTATGAAGAGTCTTTAGCTTTGTGGTGTATACATACTTAAACATGCATGTATGTGTGCTTGACTTCAGTATCTGAACAAAAAAATCACATAAATACTTTCTTTTTGTGGTGACTTTGTGATAGAGGAGATAGGACCTCAGGTATGTCAGGCTCAGAGAAGGCTGAAAAAGAGAGAGATGATTTATATTTAGGTAAGTTCATAATTTTCCCCGAAGATCTGCAGTTCAAAAGGGGGGTGAAATATTACCCCACAGTAACTTGCTGTGTTATACATGCAACCTGGCATTGTAATCTGTGGTATGGTAATATTTGAGGCAGCCTACACCTGGGCTAATGCATAGCTTGGGTTTGTAATGTTTACAAGAACTTTTATTCATCTCTTTAATTGCAGTCTTTGAAGGAGAAGGAGTATGATAAGTGCATATTGTTTCTAATATTATAGTAGTCTTGATATCTTCTGAGACTTAAACTTCAAAGAATAAGCTTCAGTACTATTCGAAATAAATTAAACTGTTTTCACAGAGAGTTTATAACTCCAGCTACAGGAATTTGGAGCCAAGTCTGCCTGCTCTGCAGTGCTTAACTTACTCCATTTTAGCCTTTTGTCTGGAGGCTTTGTGTACTGCCTGGTAGGGCTGTGGGTGATAGCTTAGATAAACCATGCTGAGGATAGTGTAAAATATTGTTAAAATGATAGTAAAAATAGTAACTTGGTACTACACGTTCTTCTTGCTGTGACATTCTCATCATCCCTGCTTAGCTTGCTGTCAGAAAAAGAAGTCTCTTTCTATAGTTAGCACGGGAAGGCGTATCTAGCCAAAAGAAGAGCGAGCTTGGCTCCAATCTGCCGCCCCCGTCATTAGCGCAGTTGGGAGCAAAGGCCTTACTTCAGAGCTGTGCTTGCAGGTGAAGGGTTGAGGAGTTTATTTCTTTAGTTTGACTTGCTTTGGGACTTTTGATGCTCTTGGCATAGAAGGTGAACAGAATCAGGAGTGTTTGTAGTGAAAATATTAGCTGCCCAGAGTCATCAAAACTCTGTTGTGGTGGTCCCTGGGCTTCCCATTTCATTCCTGTGTGGCACCTTGAGAGGAGGACACGCTGCTCTGTGAGAGAAGGATTTCCTTCTGAAGTCCATGCTCTCTCTGTCTCACATGGTTTCTAAAGCTGTTTATGCTGCTTTCGCTCCACCTTTCAAATACATAGCTTATTTTCTGTAGCACTGTTTCCTTTCAGCTGCAGCTACTTCATTCCAGTGTCTTTCCTAGCCCCGTGATCTGCCTAGTTATTAGGCTGGTCTCCTTCGTCAGTCATCTGTAAGTCAGTTAATAGGTGCTTTTGCCAGCTGTTGAGACAGTCTCATGGAGACAGGCACTAAGAAGAATGGTCAATACATTGGAATAGAAAAAGGAGGGACAACTTCCGTACTGAACAGGCAAAAGTAGCAGAGTAGATAATTTATTTCTGTAGTGATGTTACTGAGGAGGCCAATCTTCACAGAGAAGATACAGTCCTATAACTGTATTGATTTAGATATCTCTAGGCTTGAGTGCCTTGCCCTAATAGCAATATTGGTATGTATCTGTGGTGGTCGTTGTCTGTCTTTTTTCTTATCCTAATCTTACTGGCCAGCTCTAGGAGTACAGACCTGGTGTTTTATTTCATCTGGACTTTTGAAGAAAACAAAAGTTTGGATGGGGCATGTTGCACAAGGTAAATTGGTAGGGGGTTTCAAGTGTACCCTGTGCAAAACTGCCTTGAAAGCATCAGCCATCTGGAGAACTCCAAGAAATGTCCTTGCTTTGGAAGAGACTAGACCAGAGTACACTTCTGCAGGCTTTTTTGGGGGAGCGGGGAAGGAGTTTGCTTCTGGCTCACATAGAATTGGTTACACTCATTCTGCAGTAATGTGCAGAGATGGCTGGGCTGAGCTAGACTGCTCCATGTGGATTTCCCAGCTCAGTTGGCATTCACCAGCAGTCTCTGAGCCCAACAGTTGGAGCCTTGTTCACAGATACCATAATTGCTAGAACTTCCTCTGTATTAGAACAAAAAAACTTCACTCTCCTGTGCTTGGTTTTATGATTTTGCTTTCTTTTTAATGCTTATAACATTAGCAGTTGTACTGTGAGGAAGAGGTATGTATGTGTATGGAAGCATATTTAGGTACATATATAAACCATACACAAAAATGAAAATTTTGGCAGGACTGGTAACTGCAGTGCAAGTGATGTAAATAATTCTGCATCCTTTTGTAAGACAATGGAAAATGTCAAAAGATGAGTTAAAGGTCAACCTAATTTTGTGGGTTTATCTAACTGCATTTTTCTCTAAATTTTTTTTTTTTTTTTTTTTTTTTTTTTTGTGAGACTCCCATAAACTGAAACTGTGTACAAAGCAAATTACACTGTGGATAGCACAGCAAAGCCTGTCAGCTGCACAGGAGGTGCCCAGGGTATGATATTTTGCTTTAGGTTTTCATTCTTACTTGTCCTGTGTGTTAGCAGCAGGGGTAGAGCTTTCAAGACTACGTGCAACTTTTAAATTGCTGTTCTTTAAGGTTCACAAAATGGTCAATATAGCTGTTACTGCTAATTATCTGTGGTCAAGACCACTGTGCTAAGTTGTTACTCAAAGGTTTCCCTTAAGCCAAAGGGCATAAAATCAGGAAAGTAGCAAATTAATGGGAAAGGCAGGGTATTATGAAATAGAGTATGGATTGTTTGACTTTTTTATATATACTGGTGCATTTGTGTGTGATTTTTTTTTTTTTTTTTTTAAGTAGTTGTAACTAACATGTGTCTCTTAACCTTGCAATTACTGATTCCCTTTGGTGAGGACGTAGGGTGGACCTTACAGGACCTGAAGTGGTAAGGCAAAGCAGTGGTTGATGCTTGAAGGTGTTGTTATGCTGGGGAACAGTATGGAAGATGAGTGAGAAGCCCTGAGGGAGTCACAATGCTGGAACAATTTCAGCCCACTTGTGTATAATTTTTTATTGAGAAGGAGGAAGAAGAGTGGGTAATAATCCTGATGGTGGGGAAAAAACATGAACCTGATGTGAGAAAACAGAGATCCACCATAAGAGATTTTAGAAACTGGTGACACCACATAAAATAAGGCGGAGAAAAGCAAGGCCTTCATATTAGAGGAGATGACTGAGGGAGACGGGGATAATGTTGATGTAGAGGAGGTTTAATCAGATTTGAGTTTCTAATCTCAGGTGTTCAACAGTCTTCCACCAAGTACCAAAACCTCGGTTCTTTGTATGAATCTTCAAGGTTTATTTGGGTCAGGTTTTCATCCTTTTTCTCTGCAATTAAGATTTGACATTTTTCCCCTCTCATGAAAATCTACTGATTACTAAATGACTTTGTGCTGGGGCTTTATGAAGAGTCAAATACTAAGAGGATTTGCTCTACTGAAACAGACATCAATCTGGATGTGGCCAAGCAAGGCACTGTGTGGGCCAAAGGATGTCAAAAATGGATTTAATTCAGCAACATTAATTTGTTTAGTATGTGCTAGGGTGATATTTTCAGAAGGTGCTACAGAGGAAGAAGTGCCAGTGTTTGGGTACTACCCAATGTGAAGGCTGGATGAGAATAGCCTGTAGATGGGAATGTTATTATAAGGCAAAGGCACATGGAGGGATGCTCAGGTATTGTGGTAACAGGTCTGTGCAGATACTTAAAAGTAGAGATGCATAAATTCCCAAGTCATGGGCCTGAAGGAATGGAGACGGAGAATGGTGATATTAGCATCTTTACAGAGACTGTGCAAGATGGTGGATTCCTTAATTTTTTTTTTTCAGGAGAGTGGTTTGAATCAAAACCAGAAGTTTTTGGTGCTAAGCTCTCATTTCTTTTGTACCATGAGTGAAACATAACAAGTCCCTTTTCAGTCCCGGTGAGTGTGAAAGAAATGCTGTCTTCAGACAGCATTTTGCAGGTTTCTATCACTTCTTTTAAAAGGAAGAAATAAAATCTAAATGTATCAGTTCTCACTGTCTGTCTCTAATGCTGTTTTTTTCCTTCTTTCTGGAAGGAAAGAAGAAAGTGCCTAGCTGGATATGTAGTTGATGAGAGTAAGAGAAGTTATGGATTGCCTATTAAAAGTGATACAGAGTTTTTCTGCTCTTGTTACTCAATTTTCTTCCTGGGTGCCCTGTGGGGTACGTGGGAATTTCAGAACAGAGGATCGGACAAACCCACATGCTGGCTGGGAGCTGCTCAGAATGAGCAAGGTGGGGAGTGCTAGCTAGCATGCTGCTCTGTCATCCCGCTGCTGTTCTGAGATGAGGCATCTGAAATCAGTATTGCCAGGGAGACAGATTAACGCCTGAGGCAAATGCCTGAGGATTTGCCGCAGCTGGAGGACCGCAAGTGTAAAAGGTGCCTTTTCAGAATCCACTGCCTGGGCTCCACCTCTTGTGGCAGGTGCCATCCAAGTCCTCTTCAGAGGATGTGGCAAAATTTATTTATTTTAAAGTGCTACTGCTAAGTGCAGTGCCTGTGTGTAGCTCAGAGCAGTCACTCGTTACAGGTCTGAGTTAATTTCCCTTGTCAGCCTGGGGATACAAGCATGCGTCTTCCAGTTATCCATAAGAGTTTCCCCCTGTTGCCAGGCTGGGATGAGGAGGCGCATTGTATTTACAATGAAACCCTTTTACAGGAGAGACCACAAGCTTCTTGAGACACACAAAAGAGCAAGTGAGGGGGAGTCTGCTGCATTGTAGCCCAGCGGTTAAGACCCACAGGCAGGGCAGAGAGTTGTATGTTCCAGCTCCTGTGTCCTTGAACTGTGTGTTCATTTTACAGTAAACAGATCATGGATAATAACCTGAAATTCCCAGCCATGACTGCATTTTGTAACTGTTCCAGGTTGGCTGAATTACCATTATCAGGCTTTTTCACAGCATCTAAGCCCTCAGGTTTTGGATTCCGGTGTTGTGAAGGGAGGCATTGGGCATATGACTGCTCTGGCTGGGCTCCTTTGATCATGTGCAGGAGTAGGCTGTGACAGGAACAGTTGGGTCAGGTGGGCAGGCACTGTGGTCCAGAGTTAGATGATAGAAATCAGAGTTTCTTGGAACAGCACTGCAGTCTCCCAAAGCACAAGACTTCCCTGTACTCCACGAGAGGAGGATTAACTATCCAAGCATCTGTTTAGAAAGGCACTTGGGAGTAGAGACAGTCCAGCATGCTCTTAGAATGAATTAGTGAGCAGTGTTGTTCATATAGGAGGTCAGGGCTGTGATTATGGGGGGCCATTTGGGTGAATGGCTATGAATTGATGGTGTTTATAAGGAGTGGGAGGGAGCACAGTAAAATAAATCCAGTAGCCTTCATAAGAAGTTCATTTCCTTGGTGAAGCTATACAAAAGGCTCAAATGCAAACTCTCCCACCTCACAAAGACAGGGAATATAAATTGCAAGCTCTTCATTGACCTCAAATGCAAGAAGGAATCAACCAAAAAGTGGGAATTGAGTCAAATTACTAAAGACAAGTGTGAGTGGATGTAGCGCAAGGATGTAGGCACAGAATTAGAAAGGTCAAGGCACAAAATAAGATGCAACCAGCACTGAGAGCTACAGTAAATAATTTTTAGGATGTCAAAGTCTTTGCTTCACTTTCCCAAAAGGAATTAGTGTGGTAGCTGACTTGGTATAAAATGCTTCTTGACTAAAATTAATGTAACTGTTCAGAGCTCTGTGTCATCCTCAAGTGAAAGTTGAAACTGTGTACTCTTATTTGTGTCACTTGTCATCTATCCCACACCAGAATCTTGAATTTACTACTTGCATTTTGACCTGACCAGTGCTAACCATGGTTATTTGCAATGCTGTCTCTACCCGCTTTACATTTTTCATATCTGACATGCAGTGTGCCTCCTAGAGGAGGTCTTTTAATCTCATCTTCACTCTCAAACTGTATGGACTTTTCTCCGTTGGTGCACAAAGAACCTACTGTGCTGTTCCTTCTCCCAGCATCAATACGATTTTCCAACATAACTCTCTTATCTATCAATGGATTAACATGTTTAAAATGCAGCTCACTGAGTGGATTAAAGAGCTCAGTCATGGGTAATAAGATATAATACCTTTCACTGCAGTAATGCCCGTTCAGATCAATCCAGGACGTTAGTGACTGGGAGTTACCACTTGAACTGCCTCAACTAAGTATGGTTACAAACTCACGTCATGAATTTCTCTTTGGGCAGGATGAGGACCTAGTGAATCGAGTGAGCTGTGCAAGCAGTGCCTTCCCATTTCAGTGAATAGAAAGAGATACATCTAGATTTAACTTGGATAGATTTTAAGATGTTTGATAGAAACAAATTGTGGTGCAGTGGGATTTCTTGTCTTGTCCTTTTAAAGAAAAGGGATGATGTTTGCTGGGGGAGAGGGGGCAAAAATCCCAATATCATCTTTATTATTCATAATTTTCTTCAAATGTTTGCAAGAATATTTATAACTTCATCCAGTTCTGCACCTCAGAAGATATGGCCCAGGGCACTGATTGATGTTCTCTGGCTATCTTCTTGGAACATCTGCCTCTCCCCTTGCTGCAGATTGCTCTGTATGGAGGGGGACAGGACTGGTCTGCACACACGTGTAGATTTTGTTCTGTATTTAAAACACTTTTTTTTTTTTTAAGGGACCATTCCCTTTTGTTTAAGCATTTAAAAGCCTTTTTTCGCATATACCTGTCACATTACTCAGCACAACCAACATTTTTTTCTTTGCAAGTATATATCTCCTGTTACGGAATTAATGAATTTGGACCCTCTTGAGGAGGGAGCCACTTGGAAAAATGAGTCACAGTTTATTTCCAAACCTTGAAGAGATGGCTATGTGATTTTTTTTTTTTTTTTTTCCCCTCTGAATTTCTGAAACCATTTGTCACAGAAGATAAGCTTCAGCCTTGGTTAAAAAGAAGCAATCATGTCAAAACAGTTTAGCAGTTCAAGTAAGGGCCAGAGAAACTACAATCCATATGAAAGGTCAGGTATGTTGTTATCTACTTTTTTTTATTTTAAGTTCAGTCATTCTATTACTTCTTTCTGGAAGTAGTTGGTAATGCAGAGTTTGGTTATGTGTAGTGTCCTAAAATAGACTTCTGCATTTGGAAAATACATCTGTTCAGTAGCGCAATTAGTGATTATGTATCGGGTTGTTCTTAAGATAATTCAGATGTTTTTCTCTAAGGCTGTTACCAAGGTTATGATTGTTCTTATCTCATTTTGACTTTCTTTCTTTCAGGAAAACATTACCAAGCAAAATATATAGCAGAAACTAGAACTTACTCATAACCTAGTATAGTGAAATGGAGACTATATAGCATCATGATAGTTATGAGAAAAAGAGAGTATCAGTCTCTTTCCTGTGCTAGTAATTAACTCTCCTGCTTCATCTGAAGACCTGTTTCACACAATAGTTTTTGCATCTATGTATGTTATTATAATAGAAATAATACTTAAGATTTTCAGACAAAAGATGATGAGTAAATTATCATCATTACTAGATTTCTTCACTGCCTAATACTAGGTTCAGGGACATTAGTACTTATGTGAATGGCAATAGACTTCAGTGCACTAGTACTGAATAGGCACATAAACAGCTGGCATAGCAAGAGGTAACTGCGTGTTTAATTGTTTGCACAGGTCCATGGATTTTGTAGCTGGCCTCACAATAGCTGTGTGAACGTTGACTTTTTTTGTTCCCTGAAGTTCCAAACTTCTGAACTCCCATGTAGGTTTAGTTCTTTCATTTCTATTATGAAAATGAACTTGGGGAAATAAGGATTGATGTACAGGGATGTGTATTTTCAAAAGGATCATTGAGGATATGGAGAACGCAGGAAGAGAAACACAAGTGTATGCAGGGCAGCCCTGACAGCTGGTGGGAGGGTTTAATGAGTGAGGGGCCAAGGGTCCTGCATGACCAAGGCAGCATGCCAACCAGATCCAAACTAAACACTGTTGTGTCCAGAGTTCAAGGTGTAATGACTATATAGCTATCTTGAGAGCCAAGATTTTTTTTTTCTAGAGATGGAACTGTCTGGAAGAGTATGCTTCGTGTGTTCTTGCCTATGGCTGCCACCAGTTGCTAGTTTTCGAGTATTGGTCTGAGACAGTATCTGTTGACCACTGTATCAAAGTTCAATTACCCTTGCTGGAAGGTAAACAAAAGTTTTCCACCCAGCATATTTGGATGCAAGAGCTCTGAAGTAAAATGAAACACCTGCTTTTTTGAGGATTGAAAGCCAGTGCTTTAGGTGTCTGTGAAGAAACTAAAGGCTGTGTGAGAACATCTCAGAAGATTTGAAAAAATTGTTTGGTAAGCAGTTAAATCTTACTCAAAAGTCAGCAGTAGCTCTCTTTTTCCAGAGTGGATGTTGATTTTTTAAATGGCCTGAGACCTCACCAACTTCATCTTTCTCTTCATCCTCTTTTCTTCTGCTCTTCATCATTCTGTCCCCATTGAAAGCCCAAATGTCTCTGTCCCAGAGAGCATCTCTTGCAAATGTAACAGTTGTGTTGTGTCAGATTTGTTGTGTTGGGTCATTTGCTCAGTATTGCTAATGAAGCTGAGAAAATTAGTGTGAATAGCCTTTCGCTATTTTATGCTGTGCAGATGTAGATCAGGCAAAGTGAAAGGAATGGGAGTTTTGGGTGTCTCTTACTCCTTCTACTTTGTGAGAGGTTCTCACTGATGCTGCTCCTCTCCAGAAAATGCAGTAGAGATAAATTTAAGTGGATAATGGTTTTCCTAGCATTGTGGTTGTCTTGTACCTTCCTTTTTCTTCTTCATTCTATTTTGTTCTTCCTTCATCTCCAAAAAGGAAAGCCTTCTCAAAGCTCCAGAAATGCATGATGTTCACATGGTGTGTGGGCTGTGCCAGTGTTAGGTCTACCTTTCACTTAGTCTTGTATCTCTGAATTCTAAGGCTGAGGAGCTACTGCCATAAAACACTGAAGGTCGATGTTACATTGACAGCAGCTTTGCCACAGATTATTTAATTCAGTTCTGGGTGATGGCTGACAACGCTACAGGTTGGGTACGGCTCCTGGCCAGTTTTGCTGTCCTCTTTGTGTGGCAAAGTGGTTCAGCTGGATGTAATCTTGAGGCATGGGTTTGCCAAGTACTAAAAAGGGGAGACTAGTTAATAAAGAGTGTCTGAGGGCCAGACTGATACTGATATGAAAGCGTGAAACGATGCAGAAAATGAAACTATGATATGTATCCTCAGGCAGCTAAGTGCCTGTATTCCCATTTCACTGAATTTGTTGTTAGTCAGTGGAGGTCAATGTCTTCCTTGACTGACTTAACAGTAGGACTTTTTTGTAGCATTCTGTACTTCTGCTGAGGACACAGTGACAGAAATTGTTTAGTGATGTGCCAGTGTGTTGCACATACTTGGGCCGGTTGTAATAACCCTGTTAGGTTCATCATCTTGATAATTAACGGAGTCCAGTTGGTCTGAGGTAGATATTAACTTCAAGTGCTTCTGAGAAAGGAAGACATGAGCAGCACCTGCTAATGAACAGTTATTTCAGAGTTCTTACACAATATTATAGTTATTTGCTACACAGTCAACGGTAATGGCGTTGTGTATTTTATTATTCATCAGTAAGATAGCTACATATCTTCCAGCAGTATGCTGTTAATGTGCCAAGCAAAAGCCATGGTTGGTTTGTTCTTTCCTCTCAAGAGAGTGTATTGTGTTTTGTGGTATAGCGTTTTGTTCTGATGGATGTAGAAATGTGTGTGCACCCTGTACTCACTGGTAGAGGCAAAGGCAAGAGCAAAGTGCATTTTGCCCCTGGAGTGCAAAGTGGTGACATCTGTGGGAGGCCTTGTTCCGGGGAGGATTCTTGTCTTGCACCTACCTCAGTAAAGCTGTACCAACTGCAGATGGCAGCTTGCCCTTCACCACAGGCAGCTACACTGCACCAGGGAACAGAGCCATGGAATTTAGGTGACCTTCTAAGCAGCTTGGATTGAGGCTGTTTGAAGATGGAGATAATGACATGAGAGGGAGCGCTTGCATTGATGTGCTTGGGGCCTGTACTTAGTATTGTGAAGGTTTTTCTGAAAGACTTCCTGTGCCAACTCTGCTAGAGTCCTATCCAGAGTTCTTCATGTTTGATAACTGAAGGTCAATGCTTTCTCTTTAAAAATCATCTTTGTAAATGTTTTGGTAGTTTGCAAGTCTTTGTTTTATTGTTTCTTTATTGAACACCCCCCAAAAAATGTTTTCCAAATCAAGACTCCTATTTTTTATTTTTTCTGTTGGTTTTGAGTTCGATGGGGTTTTTTGTTGTTTTGTTTTTCTTTTTTTAATCCTTTCCCTCATTTTCTACCTTCCCCTACCTCCAAAGACTGACAGTGACACCCTTATGCTTCCCAGTTCTCAATTCCACCCTGATTAACTTTGAGTCCGGTTGAGAAAGCATATTTTATTCTTCTCCCATTCCCATTCTGTTGCAGATTTTGACTTGAACTATTTTTGGCATTGGAGCAAGTTTACAGACTACGTGCAGTGTGTCCTGACCTTCACTGGTGTGACCGGTTACATCACTTACCTCTGGCTTGACTCATCTCTCTTTGTGGAAACCCTGGGCTTCCTTGCAGTGTTCACCGAGGCAATGTTAGGCGTTCCTCAGCTCTACCGTAACTACCAAAATAGGTCTACAGAAGGAATGAGGTATGGTGTTTGTCTTACATAAAACAAGTAAGTGTATGCGCGTAGGTAAATCCTTGTGTTAGTGTGGGAATACTTTTCTAAGAAGGGCAATGCCATCTGTCCAAGTTTTACTTGAAAATAGAGCAGCTGTTGGAGTAGATTCTCTGTCAGCAGGAGCTGGTGCAGCAGTGGGAGCTCTGTTACACCTCTGAGGTCTGACCCATTGTCCAAGTCCAGCTGGACAGTTCCAAGGTGAAACATGTTTTAGTGAAATAAACATGTAAAATTACTGCTGTTGCCATTAGCAACATATTACAGTTCAACTCAGGCTATGCTACACTGGTAATTAGAAATGGACTAAAGAGATCTTGCATATCAAAAGTAATAAAGAGGAAGAAAATATTTTGAGCCTCCAGAGAATAACTCTGTGAGTGTAACTCTTATATTACCTCATCACTTTTTCTCACGTATCTACTCATCACTTTTTCATAATACATTATTATGAATGTAGCAAATGACATCAGTATTTATTTTGTGTCAAAGCTTGGAACATTTAAAAAAGCTCAAACAAACGTTTACAGTCATGACTAGGAAACCCTCTGTAAACAAGTGTGGGACAGAAAACTTCGATCTTGTGCTCACTGTTGGAGCGTTAATCTAGATTACATTTTCATACTGTTTACTGGATATCTCAATGATAACACTGATTTCCAAATTGCCAAGGCAGCTTATAAAGCTTTTTAAGAGAGAAAATGTTCACTGTGGTGCATCAGTGCACTGGTCTGTAGAAAGAGTACGGCAGCAAATTCAGTTCACAGAGTGCTGTGATCACTTGTGACTCTAACTATCTTCTCTTTCATTGTTTTCAAATGACTTCTCTTTCATTGCTTTTAAACTTGCTGGGATAATTTTTACTTTGGTCAAAACAAATAAACACTCCCTGCTGCCCCCAAACCAAAGCAATTCTGTCCTTGTTGACATTGTTCTCTTTACTTGTTTGGCTTGGAGATGCTTATACTAGCTACTCTAAGTTCTTTTCTAGCTTGAAACATTGTTGAGGGAATGTTCAGAAATTTGCCTTGATGGTTAAGGCATTTTCTGACTGGGAGCCCCTTAGGTACAGAGTGAGGCAGGATTTACTTCCAAAATATTGGGTTATTTTTCATGTACACAGTGACTTGGAAAGTTCTGTACCTGTGATAATCCAGAAGCCAATTTAGCTACTAGACCTTCTTTACGCTCTGGTTTGACTTTTCCCTTTATGTTTTTTATCTGTGAATCATAATGCCATATTACGATAGCCACTGCCATATAGTGTTTTGCTTTTCCTTAGTTCCTCTCCAGGGACCAGAGTTTAAGTTTTCCAATTTCCGGTACATGCTATTTAGCAAAAGGAGAAAAAACCCCTTTGATCTTCACGACAGTTTCTTTGTAAAGCATTAAGCACAGAATTGCAGCATTCTTATCTAAAACTGCTTGGCAAGAGTGCTGTGTTTAGTGAAGAGAAAACAGCATAAAAGCTCTTGTTCCCTTGCTGTCAAACAGAACCAGGTCCAGCGATAGCCACCCTCCTTATTGGTTGTGCCCACAGGTTTTCCAGAATGCATTTTCCTCTCTGGTTCTGCTCTTGAAGCAGTACTTTGTGTGGCATTGGACATTGATAGGTCTGGGGACCGATGAGGCAATGCACAGCTTATGCTGCTTTACTGCAGTTGGGAGTATGTTTGTGCAAATGCATGTTACTGCTCTTTCTTTTTTCAGGTTATATTGTATTTTTATTTATGTTGCAGGTACCACATATACTTTCTAGCACCATGCAATCCTGAGTGGATTTAGTGGTCTCTAAGCATTACCAGGCTGTTCTGACTGTGAGAATGACTTCTGCTAGTGTATGACCTTTTTTTGAAGGAGCTGTTGGAAGTTATTTCCTCTGAACTTCATGTGCCTGCTTCTCTGTCTAAAAGCACGTCAGGGAAGAGACCCCAGTCCTGGAAGCACCAAAGGGAGCATGTCACAGTCCAGCCGGGCTACTCATAGAACTGTTTAGGAACTTGCATGTGTATTTACCAGGGGCTAGCTGATGCCCGCTGCTCTGTACAGTTATTTACTGCTCAGTGCAGAAACAACATGCATGTGGGTTGTTACCCTGTCAGAAGCACTTGCACTGGTGATCCTCTGCCCATCAGCTGGGCCATCATGGCTGGCTGCCGGACATGCTCTCTTTGTGGTTTTAAGCTTGATTGGGAGGGCAATGAGAATTAAGCTGTTCTATTTAGCGGCCTTTTGGACAATTATCACAGCCTGGTTGGAGGTGGTAACTTCTTAAACCACAGTAGTTCTGCCACCTGTGGTGCATGAGTGGAGCCCATGTCCCTGATAAACATCACAGCCTTTACTACTGCAAGAGAAGGGGTTGTTTGGAGGTCCTCATGGCTTGACTGAGAAAAGCAGCAACATACATCTCTCTCTGAACTGGGTCAGAATGGGCCGCAGCAGCTGATACGTTAAGTCTATTTCTACTTTAGCAAATAATTCCTTTCCTAAATTTAAAGTGACAAAATAGAAATGGAGAATAAGGTTACAGTATTTGGCTGCATCTGATCAGGATATTCTGCCAGAGTCCTCAGACATTGTACTATTTCTGAAAAAAGATGGCAAACAAATAACCCCACAGCCTCCCCGCCCCAATCACCCCTTTCTGTTTAAATGAGAAGCTGAGGATATCTCATGCTTGAGGTAATAGTAATTTCCTGATAAACGCTCTTGGAGACCAGAGGCCATGAGAGAGGTAAATGTGACAGGTGGCTGTGGTGGCAAGCAGGATACACTTTGGGAGTCTGTTGTGAAAAGGGCCTCATCATCTCACCTCTGTATTTCGATCTGCCTGAAAAGTCCCCCACTGAAAAAGTGCTCAGTGTCCGAGGTAAATGTCCAGAGGACATCTGCAGCTGAGTTAGTTACACTTACTTAACAGAGCATGGCTGGAGTGAAGGAATCACAGTTATGTTCGTTGTAGCGCACCTGAGAATGAGTGTTCCAGTTCTTTGGTATCTCTATTCTGCTGGATAGAGCTCCTTACTTCTTATTTTTATGTCTTCAGTTCTCCCTACTTCTCTCATTTTCCTTCTTTTTGTAGCAGTATCACTATTAGGTCCTGTAGTTTCCTCCTCTGTTCTCAGAGAGCAGAGACCAAAGGACAAGTTGGAAAGAGATGGGAACAGTAAAACCAGAAAGGAGATGCATACAGAGTAACAAACAGCTTTTGTGGAGGCAGGATAGTGTAGTATGTCCTGGTGGGGTGATGACTGAAGGGTTGAAATTTTCCCATGACTGAGGAAACAGAATTAAGCCAGTCAAAGGAACAGAAGTTTTCATAATGTTTTCTTTGACAACTCACCTGATTAGTTTTAGGTTTAGTAATTTCTAGAAATTTAGAGCTCTGTTCAAGCATTTACGTACTTTTGAATAGCTGCAAACCTAAATAGTAGTCACGGTTCTATTAATTATGGTACTAACCTTGGCAGAAGTGCTTTTTAAATTAATTGTGTTAATACTTATCAGGGAAATAATCACTTAATCTCCATTCAGTTGAAGAACTAAATTAGTTCTGTCCAGTCACCTAGTAAAAGACTAATTTAATGACATTAATTGTTATTGGGATGGGTTAGAATCAAGAGTATGATTATGTTTGCATTGGTTAGAAAAAGGAGGAAAGCAGTGCCCAAACTTAAGAGCTTTGGAATATAGGAAGCGTCCTGTTATATGGGAAAAAACGGTACTATGACATTAAAAGATTGCTCATCACTTGTAAGGTTTTCTTTATATTATGTGGTAAAATATGTCAAGATCTTGACATTAAAAACAAACCCCCTCTCCCATCTTCCAGGAGGCAGAGATGCTGATTCTTCTACAGTTGGGTTCTGATGCTCCACATATTACTAGCTGCTTTTGCTTTGTGACAAAACCCATAGAGACAAGAACTTCCTCTGTCATTTATCTTTGTGTCCCCACTCCTTCTAAGATACTTGCCTCCCAGTCACTTTCTCCTTCTAATAAACTACAGTCAAGAGAAAAAGTAGTGAGGCTGTGGAGATGGAGGGGAGATTGACTCTGGGTCTGGAAGTGCTGCTGCAGACAGAGGTATGGACATGCTGGCCAGTTTCTTGGGAGAATCACATCCTTGTGGGGACAACAGCTTTTGTAGAGCTCCTGCAGGGGGGAAGTGTGTGGTTTTGTGCAGGGGTGGGGAGAACCTCATCTCTGTGGGAGGCACAGGCTCAGGCAGGCACTGGTGTTGTTATGCTCTCTTCATAATCCCATCAGACCTCCCTCCATCAAAGGAGGAGGGTGGAGGGTGTTTCTCTCTATGTTTGTGACAAAGTTGTAGGTGTGCTGTGCTGTCCTGCCCAAGGATGTGTCAACCCTGGGACTGCACAAGGTGGATTTGCTCCAGGGCAGTCTGTTGTATTATTGCATTCCTGTCTGTTGCCCTGCCCTGCTCTGCTCTGGAAAAAAAACCCAAAAACCGGCACTTCATTGAAAGTTTTCCAGAAAAGCTCATCAAAATCACCTGGCAATGACCCTTTTTGACTGTCAGTTGCTGCTCCAAGCCCATGGAGCAATGGTTTCTTTTCAGTCAGTGCTTGGAGTTCAGAGTTGCTGGATGACAGAATCTCCCCAGGTCCAAGAAAGAGGTCTGGCAGTAGGACTGAGCTGAGTTGTGTATCCTGAAGTCTCAGAAGCCACAGTCCCAAATGTGCCCATCAGTGGTTAGCTTGGAAGCATGTGGGTCCAATAAGCAAGGTCCTCTTGCAGTGGTTGCTGAGCCCCTGGTGTGCAGGGTTGTCCCTTCCAGTCTGCAGGCTGGGTGTGGGGCAGCTCGTGCTGTGCCTGGCTCAGGGCTGTGTTCAAGGCTGCAGGGTCAGAGGAACAGCCGGGGAAAGGCTGCGTCATCCCTCTGCAAGCTGTTTCTTAGGTCTCCCTCCTAGCCTGTGGCCAGTTTTCAGTATTTGTGAAAGGAACCTTCTTTCTGCACATCTTTGACTGTCATGTTTGGTTCATGTTGGGTGAAAGGCTCAAAACTTTACCACCCAGAGACAGCCAGCACAATCAGTTACTCTGCTTACGTTGATAAGAGCCTGTCTTGAGAAATCTGGCCTGAAAAGGCTGAATGAGAACGATCTCAATATTGCATTCAGACTATTGTGTGGTGAAATAAAGAATATATTAATTTAGTCCCTCCTGTGGCAGTACTAGGTCGGTCACTATGATTATCCTGTTTTAAAAACCACAAGTCACCGAAGGAGAAACAATCAGCATTTATTGTCTCAGAAGCTGCTGGAGGCAAGAGCTGCAAATCTTAAGAATGCTTTTCCATTCAGAAGTGTTTTATGAGGTGTGCTGCAGCTGTGAGCTTGTTACGAGCAGGCATTTATCTGAAATGTATCCAGAGAAATAAGTGCAGTGTAAAGAGGTATGAGAGAAAGAAATTATATTAAATGCATATCCTGAGAGATTATTTCCTCTTTTTCCCCTATAGGTAATACTAAAAATACTAGAAGACAGTATTTCTTTAAGGAGATAAAATTTTGTTGTGGGATGCTTTTATTTAGTACTGCTCTATAGCTTTTTCCTTTATGACATATGCAGCTCTTCATATAATTTTTTGAGAGAAGCTTTTGATTTCTGAGGACAGTGTTTGTCCCAGAGGCAAATCCTTCCTGGCTTTATTTAAACTCTCTGAAGATTAATGGTGAGCTGCTAGATTTTTCTGCCTGTACTGAATTAGCCAGGTGCTTTGATGAACAGATGTAGAAGGCTTTATTCAGGACTGGCTAACCAATGGCTGGCCACCTCCTCTAGTGAGATTTTAGATGTAAGGAGATTGGGCAAGTGCTCTAAAAATGCCACTGCTGTGGTTTCTTGGGATTTTTTAGCCTGAGGAAATTCTTGAATAGTGAGTAGGGAAAACGGTTCCTATGAGTTACTTCCTTTGGAGTTCTGCTGTTTAAAAGAAAACAAACTCCTAATAGAGAGAAGTAGTAAGAGTTGTGGATGTTTCTGTTCAGGCACTAACTATGCATTAGCTTCTTAACTAAAGAATTTAGTTCCGCTGAAAAGAGATGTTAGATGCAATTGACATCTGTTACAGCAACTTAGTTACATATCTGTGCTTCATTAAGGAAGTAGAAATAATAAGGAATAAGAGAAATTATCTGAAAAAGGACTTAAAAAGTGCTACAAAGAAGGAAAGTTAAAATAGGATGATGAAGGCAATGGCAATATTGATTTCCCCCCCCCAGCTCCTGTTTCTCAGTGACAGAAATTGCATGGATAAGAGCAAAATCAAACAAATAGGAGTAGGGATAATGGATGCCTGCATGAGAGATTTCCTTTTCTGAGTATGCTGTATACACAAAGCAGCTGCTGGCCAGTACAATGGTGACCTGAGTCAGTAGTGGGACGAACACCAAGGAAGCTGCTGAAGAGAGTGCACTGTTCCTCTCAGGCTTTGGAACTGTAGCCTCCAAATGTTGAAACAACAGGGTCTACTCTTATTTTTAAAATAATAGCTGCTTTATATATTAAACAGTCAAAACAGAGAAGGTGAAAGTGGGGGCCATTTAGGTTTTTTTAAAAAAAAAGCAGAATGGCTTTGTGGGTTCAAATCACCTGACTCAGCTGAGGAGCAGGTTTTCATTACAGAAAGCATTGTATAGACTGTCATAAGGAATTCAGTTATTATAGAGAAAGTTTTTAAGAGAATAATTAGTAACTAAAAGGTAAATCTGGGACTCTGGCAAATGAAATCGAGGTCTTGAGTGTGAGCCAGAAATACATTGGGTAAATGCAGAATTATTAGCACTACTTAAAAGTGGTTTGTACTTACACTTAATGTTGTATAAGCCATTCCTTATTTTCACTGCCTTTCTTATTGCACTAAGTTAATCAAAACTGTCATTGTGCTTACAAATTGCCTATTTTAAACTATTCTTATCATTTACTGTAGTTTTGTGATTGCATTCATTTGTCCTCCTAAATGCCCTTCCTTTCTTCTCAGATCTTGAATTTTCTCCATGGGTCTGTGGAAGTCATTATCATTGCTTCTGAGGCTTCAGCCAGCATTCATACAGTTTTCTGGGGAAGGTTTACTTATTTCATTGCTTTGGTTTGGTGATACTTCTTTTACTACTGTGGCACTGATCAGCTGGTTACTATTGTCCTTTATGGTGGCCTTTATATAAAATAGTCTAGGGTTTCTTATTTTTGGACTTTGAATACACATCCAGGTTTGCAGGGGTTTGGGAAGTAGTCAGTAAACAATTTTCATGACTGGAACGACCAGGTTGTTATGTAACTGTAAGGCTTGCTGCTTACAGCTTCTCTTCTCTTTTCCCCTTTCATTTGTGGTTCTAATAGATACCAGAAACATCAGATTCTCTTCCTGAATCTGGCTGTTTTAAAGTTAAAAGGTTGAAGAAAGTGGTCTCTAGTCCTCAGAAGATTTCTAGTTTCTTTTCCTAATTCCTTCTTTCAGGAAGGTAAACAGTCTTGGTTTCTCTTTAATGCACTCAGGATGAGGGCAGAGTCCTGCCAGCATGTGAAGATTGGTAGATTGAAACCATTTTGTTCTGATCCCAGGAAGGAAACAGATTCTTTCTCCTTCTTCACACCCTTTTCAGTTCTTCTTTCAGCAGAGTGGTGATAGGTGCTCCAGGTTCAAGGACCTGCACTTTCTGCTTGACTCTCTGCAGACATATGACCTGCTGGTTGCTGTGCTGGGGTCAGCACAGTATTCACCTCCGTGCTTGCCTGCTGTGTCTCCCCAGGGCTGTTCTCTCCAGATACAGGCTCCAAGTACAGTTCTTTGTGCCCTGTGCACTCAACATATCTGAGAATTTCAGGAGCTGAAGGAGGAGGCAGGTGGAAAAACCCAGGAGGGAGTGGGAGAACTTCCTTCTCTCACTCTCCAGCACTTCTGACAGTGTGAGTAGCAGTATCCACTTCCCTTAAGCATCGTGCCGATTGCAGCACAGTGTGGACTGTGAAAGCTCTTGCACATACTAAACCTCCTTCTCATTTCTCTTCCCCGGCACCTCATCCCATCAGTTCAGAAAGTAAATTCAAAGCAAATGACTTCAAACCAAAAGCATTCATCTTTTACAGATAGTTCAAGGCTTCTTTACAGTAATAGGAATAAAGCACTGTTGGCATGTCTAATCGGTGCTCTCTTTAGTTGGTGCTTTCCTCTGTGCCCTGAAAATTTGAAATACAAGAGAAAATTTATTGTACTTCTGTTACAAAAACATTCCATTAAGTTTGGGCACTCTGTTTTCTGCTGGCAAGGAAGTGTCATGCAAGGTATTTTGCATAGTTAAGGTCAGGTCTTGCCAAGACACAAAAGGTCAGAATTGAGCTTATCATGAAGGCACTGAGAGATGAAAGTTTTCTAAAAATGTCTTTTTCCTCTGTTACCTAACAAATTTGGGAACATAAGTGCCTCAGTTCTTGAAATTCCGGTACCTGTATTGTTTTGCCAGAGTTCACCACAGCCAGTTGTGTAAGTGGGAGAAGTTATCTACTTTGTGGCTGCAGAATTGTCTCCTCCAGTGCTGTAGGACAGAGTGGAATTAGGAATATGGAATGGAAGTAAAATCAGATTTGGAGAAATGTAGGTTGAGATGCAAGGATGCAGATATCCATAATGGTAATACTGACTGTGATGAAGATCTGTAAAGTGAACAGAGTAATTTAATAGATGAGCTAGAACAGCAGGAAAAAGAGGACTTAGGCCAGGAAGTGCCTTTGCAGGGTGGTCCAGAAAGAGGAGAGATTTTCTGTTACAAGTTGACCTGCGAGGGTGCATGTGGTCCCCTGCTCCTTAGACACAGAGGGACAAGCAAAGAAAGGAAGAAGAGTGACTGACATGTTGGATGACTTGCCCAAAAACTAAGACAGGGAAGGAAGTGCTTGTAGCATTCTTGAGTGGGATGTAGAAAGAAACAAAATCTGGTGTCAGAAACAGCTGTTTCAACAAGGCTTAAAGGTAGGGTTTAATTTGTTCTGGGGAGGATGGCTGGGAATGATATATGTCCAAGTAAGGGAATGAAATTATATGCCTAGCAAGATATTGTGGCATTGTCAGGTAAGCTTTCAGGGTAGTGGTGGAAGCCCTGTCCCTTCAGATACTCAGTCTTGTATTAGAGAATTTCCTGAAACAGGATTCATAGTGTGTAAAGGGGTGGATGGCAAGAGTTTGGGAATGAAGATAGGCTAGGGGATGTCTGTCCTTTTTGAAGTGCAAAGACCCTACTCAGGCTGAAATTCTAAAATTTGTGTCATGCTATTGTGTGTGGGATGTGATTGTGATGCTTTTATTTCCTCCCTACAGCATTCAGCTCTGTCAGAGCAGGGCTTTAAAGCACCACTCTGCAACCACTCTGGGTCAGTGGTAATGCTGCATGTGGGAAGTGGCTCAGAAAGTGTTGGTTTGTGGTGGCACCTTCTGACAAAGCGCAGCCTTGCTGCTGGGCTTTGCTTTGAGAAACAGCACACAGGCGTGTGGTACATGACTGTCACCATGAATTTAATTTCTGTACCTCTGTGTGCACATGTGCATGTGGAAGGATAGGGGGAAACCTGGAATTTCATATGAAGACTTCGGTGCATACCTTCATATAGAGCTTGCAAGGGGTTATTTCCTTATAGCAGTCAAGCATTTTTGAGAAGAATATGAGCTTTTTTTCTACAAAAATCTTATCTCCAGGCAGTAAGCTGGCTGGAAGGTAGGACTTAGTCCCTGAGAGGTTGCTCTTATTCACACTGATGCATTTGGGGTTTTCACTTCTCCAGTGTTTTCTTAGAATGTGAGAAGCACTTTACTAGCTGAAGGATGTGGTTAATTCATGAAAAGTAATGACTGTAATATCATTAGATTTTGTCCTTGGGGGTGCTGGCTTTGGAGACCCCTGAACGCTAGTCATCTAGAACAAGGTAAGCACTAGAGCTAGGACTGTTATCTTGTGTATGTTGACCGAAGTGATAATTGCAGTTACTGAATTGGAATACTAAAATTGCAGTCAGCCTATGTACTGGTTACCATATGAAGATGAAGGGAAAAACGTGCTCAAATTACCTCAAGTTAAATTGGATGAAGAGCCTGGTGATTCCTTTGTTGTCTAGGGCAGGAAGAAAGGAAGATTTAAAAGCGTTACGATTTGAGCCTTGGGATACACAGCTGTGCTGAAGCAAAGCTCTCTTCCCTCCTGTCTTTTTATTACCTTTCAAATTGAATGTGTCCCAAGTTATTTAGAACTAGAGAAGGAAATACACTGAATGGTGTTACACAGGGACATTACTTTGCCATCTCTTACCCCTGGCAGCAGTTGGGGTATGGGCAGCCAGTTCGCCCTGCAGGGAGGCGAGCCATGGGAAGGAATGCTGCCTCTGGAATTTGCTGCCAGCTGGCTGCCAGATTGTGGGGATGGCCCTTTCACCACTCACATTTCAGTGGGTGATGTGGGGCCCCGGGGGTGCCAAGCAGCTGGAGGGAGGAGGGGCAGCATGAAAGCATCCAGAGCAGCATTGCCCACAGCTCCATTGACAGCAGCACCTTCAGCGGGAGGTGAGAGACAGAGAAGGGGGGACTGACACTCAAGTTAGCAAGTGAGATGCTGAAGGTGTAATTTAGGTGTGCTCTGCCCCATTTACATGAAGCTGATGCTAACCATGTGCATGGGCAGCTGACTGTATTACTGCGAGCAGTGCAGGGCGTCGTTTGCTGCTCTGGCACCTGCAGAAAGCTGCTCCCTGTCATGGCAGCATGTCTCGAAGCTGCCAAATCCACCAGCAGCGGAAGCAGAGCCTGTCTCGTGTGTTCGTACCACATGGCTGAGCAGACCTGAGCTTTGCAGTCTGGCCAGGATCCGTTTGTGTCTCCAGGCAGGAAGGGCACTGGTGTGAATTGTTCAAGTCTTTCCTCTGCTCCACAGAAGAGATTTATTTTCGCACCTGCTGCACAGACTTAGGGCCTTTGAAACTGTTAAGACCCACTGCCCTTCATTCTGCAGCACAAGTTATAGAGTACTAGAAATATTCTGTAGCTGTTAAGGCTTACCAGTTTCTGGACCTGTACAGACTAAACTTTAGGCGTAGCTGCTTGAAGTAGCCAGAGGCAATACCAGTGATCTTGGACTATCTACTAGCCCCAGCCCCGTGTTATGTCTTGTAGTTTCCCCTTGACTCTCCTTTGACAGACATGTTCTAACAAACACTGGCTTTTGGGTTGAGTGTGCTAAGCAGGGTCGAAATGCCTGACACCCTGCTGCTCTTGGGAGTTTAGAAAACAGAGTTTAGAAAACAGATGTTCATGAGGAAAAATAATGGACAAATACCTGCTTACCCTATTTTTTCCATAAAATTTTGTTTTTTATTTGTGAGTCTGCATAAAATGCATTTATTAAAAAAGAAGCCACTGACAAACAATCACTTTAACTGCATCTTTCTGGTTTGTTTTCTTGACAGTGTTCCAGGGAGAAATCCTCCATTTCATCTTTCCTCAGTGACGTGTATAGTCCTTGGAAATTACAGGAGCTTTCAGATAGTTTGCTTTTGTATTGCAGCCCTCTGTGGTATCCATTGCTCGTGGATGTGGCTTTAATTCAACTGCTTTACCTTGATTGCAGAAATCCAAAATGAATGTTGGATCTCTTGCTGCATGTTTCTCTTAACTCTTGCTAGTATTGCCAGGCTGGACAAATGACTCCCTCTGGAGATGGTCAGTGCTGCTCCAGCCTCAGAGGAATTGTTGAGAAGTGAGGTAAGGCACTCTCACTGAGGCAGAGCACGTAGGACGGGTGAACAGTTTCATGCTTGGAACCCCAGCTGGCTGTGCAGTTTTTAAAAACAAGATCTATACTTGCTCACACAGAAGGACCTGTTTTAGGGTATGCATGTTCAGTTTCCAGATTTTCAAACTTAAGACACTTTGGGTATCTGATTCCAATGTTTTCATCTTCTCTGTCTTTTTTTTTTCTTTTAATAAATTTTGGCAGGCTAAACAATTTGGTTAGCATCAGGAGAACTCCTTTTATGTTAAGCCGTATGGCTTTTTGTTATGAACAAATGCTCTATTTATTATTTTTTGTTTGTTTTGTGCGGTGTTAAAAATACTGTGGCATTTGGGTTTCATGTTTTCTGGTCTGTGTTTCACTGTTGAAGGCAGGCCAGCCTCTGATTGAAGTGCAGTGTTACGGATGCTTGCTGTCTTCCCTAAGTAGACTATTTTGGAGCTGCAAATGGGAGCTGAAAGTTTTCCAGAGTCAGGATGTTATAACTAAATCTGCTTTCTCTTCCAGAAATTTCCATGCAAATGGCTTGTGGGAGGTAACAGCTTAAAAGGTTGCAGGAGAGATAGCTTCTGTACCCTCTTCCTTGCTTTCCAAAACCAAATGCAGTGTTCAAAATACTCATGTTGTTTTGATGTGGACCTTATTCCTGAAGGGAATACTAGCTTGTCAGCTCTTAAATGGTTTTATTCTGCTTTTATATTCCCAGTCATTTAAACAACCATCACCATTTTTTAACATATATGAAAGCCAAGTGCTAATATATGAAGAAATGTCTGAAACTGTGACAATCTAAAAAGTCAGATCTTTGAATCTGGCATCACCTGTGTCTTGGCCATGATGTGGGGAAGTTGTGGTCAACTTCCACTGATTCTTGAACAAAAAAAGTCCAGGCTAATTCTCCTCTTTTTAGTTCCAGTTGCTTGAGATAGAAAGAAAAAAAACCCGCCAACTTTTGAAGTAGATAAAGATCAGTAAATTATACTAATTTTTCTGTTATTGAGAATAATTTAGGATTTTGAGTTCATTGCCTGTCTGAGCACAGTTAGCACTGAGTTTGTGACTGTAGCAGGGTGTAATTACATCAGGGCAACACGTATCTCCTGTTGCTATTTGTGCTGAGATGTCTGGTCAAACCACTAGAGAATTTCTCAACGGAAGTCACTGTGTAATGTCTGATTCTCTTTGTGTCTTCCAGCTTGCAGGGTATTTTTGGGTTTGTGTGTTAAGCTACAAACATGCAGAGTCATAACATTGATGTGAGAAAATCTACAGTGCAAATGGGAAGCAAGTACTGCCGTGTCTTTCTTCTTGTGTAGGTTTTGTTGTAAGTACCAGCCCGTGTTCTGCAGACTGCTGCTCTGCAGCTCTGCTAATGTGCTACTGTTTGTAAGTTATTCTGATGGATGGTTGCAACTAGTCTTAAAGACAGACTGACTGGTTTACCAGGGAGGAGGAAGAGGGGGCTTCACATTCTCATATTTTTTTATAAAATCCTTTTTTTGGTAGTGTTTCTTCTTTCAGATGAAGGAAGAAGGAAGGTGTAATGACCAAGAAGTGACTAATGTTGAACAGAGTGTGCAAAGACTCCAGTGGAAAATCAGAGATTTGAGACTGTTGCAGCCAGGTTTTGAGCAGAAGGAATGAAGATGCTGAAAAGCTTTGATTCAAGTAGCATTAGTCCTGCATAAGGGGGGGTTAAGCCTAAATATCTGGCTAATCTCATTGTTCTGTAAATTACTCAGCCTCTAGTACAGTTCCTCAAAGAGAAGCAACAAAGTTTTGTTTTTTTTTTTCTGAATGCAATTTACAAGGTCTTCCTATATGTGAATAATTTGAGGAGTATTCTGTAAAAACTATGGTTCATTGGCAGACTGCAGATACGGTGTACTAATAGGCTTTTTACCTCTAGTTGCTGTCACTTCAGAATAAATACACAATATACAAGGAACCTGAATGAAGCAAGTGGTTCCTTGAGAAAATTGAATGCTGTTTTCCAGTATGCCAGTTATTTATTCAGCAAGTGAAGATTGCTACAGTGTGTTTATGAAATCTACTATCAGTGGTAGAGAACAGCAGCACCGTAGGGCATTTTTAAATTACCATATTAAAAAAATAGCATTTAGCAACCCACCCCTAGTCTAGCATCTGAGCAGAAGCGGTGGTGTCTTTTTGAGAAATAATTCTAATGGCAGAATAAATAAGAGCTCTTTCAGATTTTAAGAACAAATACCAGCTTTTCCTCTTTGTGGTCAGTTGCAATTTACACAGACTTGACACTGACTGTTACTACATTAGCAACTCCTTGTAACAAGCTCAGCTGTAAGGAAGGAGCTTGCTTTTAGGAGGTTTGTTGTCATTGGATACTGCAGTACTGATTTACATTACTGGGAAGTGCTATTTTTACCGCAAGTCTGCTTCAAGCCTCCAGCAATACCAGCTATTTCAGCGCAGTTCCTGCCTCCTGCCCCTCCAGTTGGCATCTCTGTTGTCACACAACCAAATGCTGCCATTTGTTTATTTCTGCCTCCCCAAATTGCTTTGGGGCACTGCTTGCCCCTAACCTGCTCACTCATTTGTGCTAGGAGTAACTCTGCTGTTCTGCTGGACTGTATCCTCCATACCAACTAGGTGAGCATTTCCAGCCTTCCAACTCTCCCCAGCTTAGCTTTGGGCTTTTTCAGGAAAGACATCACTTTAGTTACTCCTAAATCCTGCTTTGCTGTGTAGCCAGTGCTGGGCAGAACAGCTTCGCTCACATGGCTTTGCAGATGTGAGGAGAAAATAGTGTGAAGTTGGTCTTTGTGAGACAGGTTAGGAAATTTCTGCAGCGTGCAGCTTCCTTGTGCTGTGCTGTCCAGTCTCAGGCAGGGCTGACGGTGGGCCCTGGCTGCCTCTTGCAGCAAAGCCTCATCTACATTAACAGCGCGGCGTTGCCTCTCGCACCGTGAAACCAAGGGCCAGATGTATGCCAGCGGGCTGCGGACTGCCAGCTGGTGGCATCTGGCACGTGGCATTGCAGAGGAGCAGAGCCACGCAGAGGGCTCATTCACCACCGCTGGCAGCCTGCATTGCAGCCACTGCTGCGTCCTGTGGCTCTCTGGGAGACTCACGCCTTTGCTGTGATCCCACAGATTTTCCATTATGTGGCATGCAGAGTCCTGCAGGGGAAGAAAGCTGAGACTAGAGGGTTGACCCTTTGATATATTGGTAGCTTGTTAAAAATGAGCCTTATGTGTCTTACGGAAGGGTCTGGAGCGTCATTCAGCAAATGGAGGTTACAGCAGAGCAGTGGAAGAAGGGCTTGGGTGTGCTCTCCCCTTTTTTCCTCTTCCTTCCCCACAACCAACGGAAAGCTCTATTTCTTTTGGGCAGTAAAACCCCCCTTTCTGCACAGAGACTGCTCTTTTCTCCTCCAGAGCAGGTAAGAGGCATCTATCCGCCCAAGATAGGTTGCTTGCTTTCTTTTCTAACCCAAAAGTAAGAATAAATACATGAATTACCTCTCTTCCCCAAGAAGAAGTGAAGCTGAGAAGCTGCAGGCAAAGCTGGCTTTTCTATCCGTATGGCATCCTGAAGTGACACAATAGCTGGAAGTAGGAGAGCAGTTGTGGTGTATCCATGCGATCAGTCACGCATAGTCATGTACGCACCGATGCGTTACTGTCAGCGGCATCTGCGTATGCAGTGAGGACAGGGCAAGTGCACAGCCCAAGTAAGGGGGGACACCATTGCTGCGGTACCTGAGGGTCTGGAAATTAGGACATGGCAGAAGCCATGCTGATGGTGTAAACTTCATTCAGCCCCTCTCCCAGCCTCCTGAAGCACAGGCCTCTGATGTGGTAGTGGGGGCAAGGGCCTCTCTGTTCCCCGCTGAGAAGCCACACAGTACTCAATGGGTTTCTCAGCAAGCTGAAACTTTCTGGCTGTGTGTGCAAATGGGTGCTGGTTGAGATAGGGGAGATGCGACAGCAGTTGTAGCATTTCCCCTCCCTAGGGAGGGCACTGGAGGAGTAAGACACGTATTTAATTGGAGAGGGTGCTGGGGGCATTCAGGGATGCTTGCAGACATCACAGCGATGAGGTGGGGGTCTTGGGCCAGTTCACACCTCTTCTGCTCATTCCCTAGCTTCACCCTTGCGGTGGATTGACCCTGGCTGGATTCCAGGTGCCCACCAAAGCCGCTCTATCACTCCCCTCAACTGGACAGGGAGAGAAAAAGTATAACAAAAGGCCCGTGGGTTGAGATAAGGACACGAGAGATCACTCACCAATTACCGTCATGGGCAAAACAGACTCAACTTCAGGAAATTAATTTATTTTATTGCCAGTCAAAATGAGAGTAGAATAATGAGAAATAAAACCAAATCTTAGAACACCTTCCCCCCACCCTTCCCTTCTTCCTAGGCTCAACTTTACTCTGGATTTCTCTACCTTCTCCCTCTGAGCAGCACAAAGATATGGGGAGTAGGAGTTGCAGTCAGTTTATCACGTGTTGTCTGCCACTCCTTCCTCTTTAGCAGGAAGACGCCTTACGCTCTTCCCCTGCTCCAGTGTGGGGTCCTTCCCACAGGAGACAGTCCTCCAGGAACTGCTTCAGCGTGGGTCCTTTCCATGTGTCCTTTCCACAGGGTATAGTCCTTCAGGAACAGACTGCTCCAGCGTGAGTCCCCCGCAGGGTCACAAGTCCTGCCAGCAAACCTGCTCCAGGGTGGGCTTCTCTCTCCATGAGGTCACAGGTCCTACCAGGAGCCTGCTCCAGTGCGGGCCTTCATCGGGGCTCATCCATCTGCTCTGGTCATCCATGTGTTGCAGGTGGATATTTGCTCCATCATTAACCTCTGTGGGCTGCAGGGGCACAGCCTGCCTCACCATGGAGGAATCTGCTCTGGTGCCTGGAGCACCTCCTCCCCCGCCTCCTTCACTGACCTTGGTGTCTCCAGAGGTGTTTCTGTCACATATTCTCACTCTTCTCTCCTTGCTGCTACTATTGTGCAGCAGTTTTTCTCCCCCTTCTTAAATATGTTGTACCAGAGGCGTGACCACCGTCGCTGATGGTCTCAGCTTTGATAAGTGGTGGGTCTGTCTTGGAGCTGGCTGGCATTTTGGCTCTGTCAGACATGGGGAAGCTTTCAGCAGCTCCTCACAGAAGCCACCCCTGTAGCTCCCCCCACTGCCAAAACCTTGCCACACAAACCCAATACAACCCTGAACACTGTTGTCCCAGGCTGTACTCCTCTGTCTGTCTACCCCAAATTCAGGTTGTTGTCAAGGACTTGTGTTGCAAGGTTCCAGTTCTCTTCCATTCCTGTCATTTCCTGTCCTGCTCCAGTCTCTTGCCCATTTCTCATCTGGCCGACCTCTCTGCTCCTCTGATGTCTCCTTGGCTTTCCTCTGGAGCTCTTCATTACCTCTGCTCGCTTCTTGAGGGACACTGTCCTAGTCTTCTTGCAAGCTGTTTTTGGTTACCCCATGTACCTTTAGGTCTGTGCTGGACATGCTCCTTTTGTCCAGTCCCAGCCTCTCCTCTGGAGAGCAGCTGGCAATCCCACAGTCACTGCTTTGCATTAACCCTAGGCTCTCAGTGCAGCTGCAGTACTAAGGTTTTGTGGAACATCAAATGTTTTGTGTATTTTTATTTTGCATTTTTATAGTACCTTGGTGATTTGCAGATTTTGTCTGCTGTTTTGTCCAAGTTACTGGACAGAGGAGGATGTGTATTTTTTGATTTGGTGACAGACTGGTGGTGTTAGCTCTTTAAACTATCCTTTACATGGTTTTAAATAATTTTGTTAAGGACAAGTTGAGATTTTCCTGTGTCATGTCCTAGTGAGAACCCAGGCATGATTCTGATTTCCTTGAGTGATGAACGAGCTGAAGAGTGGGACTCTGGAATGCACAAAGGTTACTGGGGCATGCACCAAGTTACCCAGCTGGTACTGCAGGTTGTTGAGTTCACAGGTGACTTCTTAGCAAAGCCCGGAATTGCTTTGGCAAACTCAGCACAGCACGTGACAGCTAGAGGTGTGCTTCTACCACTTGGCTCCTACTGCACTGCTGAACTTCACATGTCCGTAAGGTTTTCCCCAGTGATTATTCTTTCTTTGGGAGAGTAAGTTCTTTTGTAGGCTGTACATCTCCTGACAGTGTGTATTTTCTCATCCACATCCACACGGCACCATGCAATTGCTTTTAAAACCCAGCTAGCTTTCTCCATGGGGAATATGTGACAAATATTCTTTGCATGTAAAATTCCTATTTAGATATTTTGTGGCATCTCTGCACGGCCTTTCTGACAACAGTGAGCAGTTAGTTTGACCTGCCAGGTTTAGCATGTGCTTTTAGTGAGTTTCCCAGTCACCGTCAGGACAGATTCACAATTAAATTGTGATCAGCAAACACTGATAAGCTTAAAATCAGAGGAGGAGGAATATTGGCTGCCTGCAAACAAGGTGCCAGTTTTATTACCCTCAGAGTTTATCACCCTTCCTAATTAAAATCCCAAACAATCCCCACCACCGCCTAAATCTGTAAACCTCCCCTAAGTGTGATGTAAGGTGACTCGCTGTGATTGGAAACATGCACAAAGTAGGTGGTGCAGGCTGTTTGCACTGAGCACAAATGACGCTGTGGGTTTAGCAGTTGTTTTCCTTCTCTGATTATTTATTTACACTTTTAGAATGACCTTGGGTGGGGAATGACTGCTCACTCAATTCCATATCCTTGCTTGCACTTCCACACAGAGACTCTCTTTGGAAGATCCACAGGATTCTAGACCTGTTTTACACTCTCAGTCACGTAACATGAGTTACAAAAAGGCTCGTGTTCCCGTAGTGCGATGGGGTAGTATAATTTGATGCTCTTGGCCACCCTTCCTATATGGGGAAGGAGTGGGCTGCAGCATTTGGCTTGCAATAACATTGTGTACTGGTGTCCAAAATACAAATTGTGCTAGTTCCCTGCCTGAATGTTTGAGAAATGAACATTAAGTCCTACCCTGCTGCATGGTCCTGACTGCATTTGATGAATTGGAGTCAGTGCTGGCAAAACATAATTGCTCATAATTATGACAAATCATGCACAATGTTCATACTGTGAACTACAAAGCTTTTGTCCACTACTGCTTATCCAGCTGCGTAAAAAGCTCTCCTGTTAAAGTGCATGAAGCTCAGAAACAGCCTTCAGGATCTGGTTGTTCACATTTTGTTGAGGGCACTGAAAAAAATTTGGCCTGTTTAAAGAATTTGCTTCTAATCCCCAGAGTTTCTCCTCATGTCAGGGAGCAGGAGCTGGACTGCAGTACAGGGTATGGCTCAGCAGTACAGCAAGATGAAAGCAAGGATGGCTATTGAAAGGGAGTCTGAGCATTGCTCTTGATCTGTGTCCTTGATAAAAATCCCTAGTGATGTTCATCCTTCCAGTAACAGCTGCAGGCATGTCATTTCCCCTCTTTCTGTATTACTGGGCAATCTGTTTTTCTGGGGTTTTGGTTTTGCAATAAGAAATGGTTTCTTGTGTCTATCAGAAGTGGTTGTTTCAGCAGATGCTAAAAAAGTGTGCATGGATGAGAAAGCAGTCTATGTGTTAACTTCACCTTGTGTGAGCACAAAATCGCACGCACAAGAAGGAACTGCTGGGATGAATTGCCTTTGTTTTCTCTGCCCTAGATTCCTTTGGTTTATGGTCAGTGCTGTCAGCATGTGGCAGTGATGTTTACAGAGCACCACTGAGTCAAATATCCTAGATGGATATTTTAAAATGTTGGATACCTTCATAGCCACAGGCATTTGGAGCTGTAATTGCCAAGATAAGAGTGCTGCAGTGTGTGGGGTAAAGGACTTGATCCTTCCTTCGAAGTGCAGTGCTGCGTGTCTTGGCTTGGCATGCTGTCTGCCCTCATCAAGGGGAGTCCCAGCCCACTGTTGGGTATAAACTCTCACTGAAGTAGGTGGGATCCTCAGGCTTGGCAGGTCTAATCACAAGCCAAGTCCTTCTCAGTAAATACTCTTCCTTTCTTTTCTGTCTTTTAGTGTCAAGATGGTGCTGATGTGGACTAGTGGGGACACGTTCAAGACTGTTTACTTCATCTTGAATCAAGCCCCTTTCCAGTTCTCCATCTGTGGACTCCTGCAGGTTTTTGTGGACATCGCTATCCTGTTACAGGTTTACTTGTACAGCAGCTATCCTCAGAAGCCTGTGTCCCACACTGCACACCCAGCCAGCACCAAGGCCCTGTGAGGCGCTTAGCTGGACAGGTTGCAGGTCGACGGCGCTGCAGACTCAGCCAGGGCAGCTCCTCTTCTGCTTGTAAATACTCCCGTGTTGCTGAGTTGAAAGCAGAAATGAGGACAGGATTGAAAATCTGGCTGCGCTTCCAAACTGGGAGGTTTTATTTTAAATAACTTGCTCTCTCTGTTTTCAGACTTAGCTGTACAGAACTGTTTCTTGGTGGGGGGAGGGGCACTTTATTCTTGCATATGTACCTATGAGCCTTATCAATTCACAAATGTTTGTATATTTAATCACAAGGGCTGGATGGTTTGTGTTTTTAATGCTATTTAAAAATATTACACCACAGAAATTATAGGATATTTTGTCTGAAACTTTTACCTATTTATATAATATAAAGTCTGTATATTGGCAGGAAGTTTGTGGCATATGCTAGCACTCAGTATCTCCACGATGTAGGAAGAAGTATTGAAAAGCAAATGCAGGAGCTTCCTCTTTTAAGCAGGGTGTCTGGAGGGCAGGGAAGGTGAGGGGGGAGGCTCTGCAAAGAAGTGAGCAGGCAGAAATGAACCAGTCACACACCATGTAAAGCATCAGTGTGCTAAAGAGTGAATGGCAGGTGTTCACCCCTGCTGCGGGATCAGTGTGGCAGGCGGACACATCACGGAGATGATGACGGGGCTCTGAGTATGGATGGTCCTGGAGCCATGTTTAGAGCAGGCACAGGCAGTCGGGCGGTCAGACAGAAGGAGGCGCTAACAGGAGACTGCAGATTACTTAGGTATCGGGCTTTGGAACAGTGGGGTTTGGGAACAGCCCGCCCTGCACTCGCCCTGCACTCCCGAGCTGTGCACAGGACAGAGCTGGGCTGTAGGATGTTTTTCACAAACCAAGGGGCCGGCAGATGTGTGTTGCCAGTATTGCCAGGCAAGTACTTCTAGAGCCACAAAGGTAGAAGCAACTCCACTTCCGTTGCCTCAGAAGGAGAAGTGAAAAAGTTTGAGACAGAGAAAAAGCTGTATCCTACAGCGTAGGATTAACATCTGACAGCTTGATCTGTTGAGGCTGAGATTCATGTTCACGTTGTTTAATGCCAAGCAAGAACCAGTTTATGTTTTGGGGTGTTTCTTGCCCTGACCCAACAAGCAAGGAGTCCATGTTTTCCTTTTTCTGTTGCTTAAGATCTTATAGGCTCTTAGAAGAATCAGCAGTCTGTACTTAGACAGAGGGGCTGAGAAATCTGAAAGAGTGGAGAGTTTATTTATAAATGTAGATGTTGTCTATAATGGCTGTTTGCCAGCGTAGGTCAGGGTGCCCTTTCCGAGAACTGCACGTATCTGGCAGCTGCAGGTGCTGTGGACCCACAGCGGGCTGTGACCAAGCCCCTGGGCTTCTGCCAGTTGCCGTCATGGAACCACCCCGCTTAGTATGAGGCAGCCATAGAAGATGCTTGGTCCCAGGAACAGCCACGCCTGTGGTGCTTTCTTCTTCATGAGGCTCTCTCCCTGCTGCCGGGTGACCCTCATCTGACCACAGGCAAGGCGTTAGAGCTGGGACAGATTTTTGAGAATCGTTTTTTCTCCAAGATTAGCCCAAGAGCTTATGTTTTCTTACT
Organism: Athene noctua; assembly: GCF_965140245.1. Taxonomy (NCBI): domain Eukaryota; kingdom Metazoa; phylum Chordata; class Aves; order Strigiformes; family Strigidae; genus Athene; species Athene noctua. The sequence goes on along the minus strand of NC_134038.1, from coordinate 103,918,182 downwards.
GATGGCAGCAAGTCTGAGGTTTAATAACTACAGTGTGTAAATCAGATACTTCCTCTACTCTGTTTTATTTGGGAACCTCATGATTTGAGTCTGGACTGTCTTCATTGGTGGCAAACTGTCCTCTGGAGGGGGAAGTGTCAGCAGGCTGCAGCAGTGGTTGCATGGTGCTCAGTTGGGAATGTCCGTCGTAAGGCAGGGAAGGGCGGGCTGTCCCTGTGCTGCTTTACGGACTTGTGCCCCTCTTGCTCCCCAGGTAGCCCCAGGCTGACATCGGGGCTCCTGCTCCATGTGCCATTTGGTTTTGGAGCTGACGTGTTGGTGCCAGAGGGCCGAGGCCGAAACCTGTGGGCAGAAGTCCTGCCTGGGGCCAAGCTGTCCTGCTCTTTGGTCAGGGCACCACTGGAGGTGGAAGGAAGTGTGTCCTCAGGAAGTCCCTTCTGCCCCAGCAGATCCAGTCAGATCTGTGTGAGTAAAGCAGGGTTGAGGAGAGCTGCTCGTTCAGAGTGCTCTGCCTGGGCACTGACTTCACGCTCTTTGTTCAAGACCATACTCTTTTAGGCCTGAAGTGACCTTAAAAAGACGATGTACCCGGCATGGCAGACTATGAATGTTCTGTTCCTCCTTTTTTCTCCAATGTTCTGATTATGTTACAGGAACACCTGGGCTTTTGTCTTTTTAAATGGAAAACTCACTTAACAACTGGCTTCTCTGGTATGCTGCTTTAATGAGGATTGTATTTCTACTGTATGCAAACACTTTCTTGTGTGTTTTAATGGTCTGAGGGTTTTTTTTAATAACTTGTAATGATAAGATTTTTGTATATGGTGGTCTTTTTCTAATATTCTATGAAACCGGGGATATAAGAAATAAATGGCTCTTAAGAAATACACTTCTGTATGTTATAGCTTCACCTGGGAGTACACACTTTTGGCCACCTCATCAGCTTTGAACTATAGGTATTACTGAGGATAAAACAATTGTTGCTTTTTCCTTTTGGAACTCTTTCCTGGGCATATTCTTGAGACTGTCATCAGTACCCAAACCAGCGAGCTCTGCAGACCAGTCTCATTCACACCAGAGCTGCATATGCTGGAAGAGAAGCCAGTGAAACTGTCTGAAGTCATCTTCTGTATGTGGCATTTAGCAAGGTAGGACTCTTGGCCAGGAACTCTTGAACTTCATCTTGCAAGATACTTTAGGGACAAAATGTTACGGAACTTTGTGTTTGTTCTTTAATTTTCAGGAAGTATCTGTATCAATGATCACCTCAGAATAAGAGATAAGTTACTTTCAATACATCTCTTTGAATGTATGGCACATTTCACTGAGTTTATTTTCTCTGTCAGTTGCAATGTTTTTTAAAATAAAAATTACCTATTATGTATAAATTGCAGTGTTGCTTTGTTTTGGTGGGGCTGGCCCTAAAGGAAACAAGGGGGAGGGAGCCCCTTCAGTAAATGGGAGCCCTCACAGCTGCCTCTGGCTGGGGCAGGGCCCTTGTCCCGCTGCACCAGTGCTGGCCCTGGCCTCAGTGCTGGCCCTGGCCTCAGGGCAAAGGTCTCCCTGGGCCATGCCAGGGCAGGTAGTGCTCTGCCACGGCTCCACACAGACAGAGACTTCATGGGTAGATGTTTGGGTGCATGTATCTACATACGTAGGTAGATGCAACTGGCAACATGTTAAGACAAAGGGCAAAGCTCAAATTCGGCACTGGGTAGTAAAGCCAAAGTTGGCCCACAGATGCCGTTTGTTAAATTTGGTTGTGATGCTTAGCTTAGGCTTGAGTGACAAGAAGGCTTCAAGGACCTGACAGCTGTAGCTTTTGCTGTTGGTGGTTTTCTGTAACAGAAAGAAGATGTTAATGTGTAAGTCAACAATACACCAATAAATAAGCACACTGCCTTGGAAACCTGTGCCAACAGCAGCAAGGAAGAGACATGGACTAGAACAAAACAGGAGGCACACCCTGGAGCAGGGGCAGATCTCCCTGTAAACAGCCTTGTAAAGCAGCCAGGTCCCAAGCGGATGTCAGCTCAGCATCTGGAAATGCCCCAAAGGCAAACACAGACCTAGTACTTCAGAGCCCCATCCTGCCCCTTCTAGGTTCTGGTTTACATGGATTTGGTTCTTGTAGGTGCTGGCTTAGCTGTGCTGGGAGACCAAGGGGTTTTCTCGGCCTCAGGTGGGCCAGCAGAACCATGCTGGATTTCTCTACCCATTAGCACCTCCATCTGCCTCTTTCCTCTTCTGCCTCAAGGATTCATACTCCTCTAAAAGTGTGGCTTGTAGGCGCCAGGCCCTGTGAGAGCCACTGATACTTTGCCCCCGCGAAGCATCTGCTGTGAGGCTGCCACAGACTGCCTGTTCTGGCCTCATCAGTGTGAGATGGCAACCTCTGTCCAGCTTTTTGCTGAGGGGATGATACCAGTGTCATGTTTTTCTTACAATTAGTGCTTTTTCTTAATGGAGGTTGCTACGAGGTAGGAGATGGTTGTGTACATGTGCTGTATGAGCTGAAGGAGTGGTGTTTGACTTTGTGCCGTTCCCTCTAACTCTGTCCATTTACCGGTTACTGAATCCTCAGCTCTCAAACATAAGTTACAGTTTTCAGGTGATTATTGTTGCCAACTGCCAGAATTTGTATGTCCAGGCACACACGTGCTGCCACTGAGATGGCCATGTAAAAGAGCCAGCTTTGCTCACATGCATTGCAAGTCTCTGTCCCACAGGAGAGAGGAATTACTTTTTTATCCTTGGGACAAAACCGATGTGCTACAATCATGCAGTGCTAGATTGGGTTTCAAAGAAACAGGTATATAACTACCTGCTGGCACTGACATGCATGCAGACAGCTGTGTAGCACTTATTATAGTTAGAGATAAATGACCTTAAATCATGTACATGCTGTGTCAAATTAAAAAACAACCATGCACAACAAAACCGCTTCTCTAGCGGCTGGTCAAAAGTAATAAGCATCACCCATAACAACAGCTATGCTGGGTGAAACTTCTCTCCTCTGGGTATCTTTTATGTCTGGCAATGTGTGCATCACAACTTTATACAGCTTCCAAAAATAATTTGTTTAAAAGGTTCCTGGTTTATATTTGTTTCCTCATCTGTCATCTCAATAGATAAAATGAAACTTTATTAAAAGCCAGGCCTTGACTAACAGGCATAATGAGTGGGTTTTGTCACTTTATTAAAACTCTGTGCGTGCTGGAATTAATTATGTGCCTTTTGAAAAATATAAAGAACTTGCTATTGTAAGACAATAGCAACTTGATGGAGCACAGCAGTAATATGTGTGTCATCAGTCTGTTTTTCTACACAGCTGCTGAGCTGCAGTTAGCTGTCCTGGTGCTGTTTTTTTCATGCTGCGGGGCCAAAAGCAGCATTCATTCATGGTTATTTGCTAATGCGGCAAACATCAAACTTAACTCGGCAAGGACGTCTACTCCAACATGGCTCTTCTAAGCTATTGCTGCTGATCACTTGTGGGCCTCACCTCTTTGAGGAAACATGTTCTGCACCCTCTGTGCACACTCGTGGTGATCTCTGCATTCACACCAGAGATGTAGTGCTGGACAGCACCTGGTGTGCGTGAACCAAAGCACCATGCAAGGTGAACTTGTGGGTTCACCTGGTGAATCTGACGGGTCCCACCTGAAGACTGAGCACCCAAGTGCCACCATAAAATACACTGCTGCCCCTCCACACCAACTTTACCCACACACACTGCTCACTTTGCTGGTTTGCGTTTAGCCGGCTGCAAAGCTGTGTGCCTGACACCAGACATTAATAAGCCTTAGTGCAAGAAATGTCTACATCAGGGTTAAAAAAATAATAAAATTAAAGCCTCTCACGAGTCACAGCAACCCAGTGCTGGTATTGCTTTGCCAGAAGCGTGAGTCAGCCCAGGCACCAGGCACGAGCCCTTGGCCCTCCTTGCCCAGCACAAGGCACGGGTGCTCTCCCGGCGGTGGCGGGCTGTGAACAGCGGGCAGAGCCCTGGCGCGTGCGGCTGTGTTCAGTCTGCTTGTAGCTCAACACGGGTCGGGGTCTGGAGAGCCAGAGGCAGCCTGCGGGGTAGGGGGACTCGGTTTTGCGGTCTCCATCTCTTGCAGCCCTCACCAAGGAGCTGAGCTGTGTGTGTAATGCACCTGCTGCTCTGAGCTGCGTGACCTGGCCCAGTGGCCCCGCTTGCCACTTGGGGCAGTCTGGTCTGGCTGGGGCTGCAAAGGACTGGTATCGGGGCTGCTATGGGCCAGAGAGGGCCAGTGGCGTGGGACCCTGGCTGGAGCACTGGCACGCACGGATTCACATCAGCACGGCAAAATACTGCCCCTCCACCCCCCCACCCCACACCCAAATCATCAGAGACGAACATTCAGCACAAAGCTTCTAATTTTTATTAAAATAAAGTGTAACCTTATATTTTCCCTTGCTCCATTCCTATAAGGAATGGCTTAATATGGAAGGTTTGCTAATGTAGGATTGGTGTTGCAACATATGCTGAGGCAAAAAACCCCAAACCAGACAAATCTCATATTCAATACACCAGCTTTTGTTCCTTTACCAGCAGGAGGAGAATATGGAGGGCAATACTGCATGGCTTTAATACCAATGGGGGCGTAGGTACAAGTGGCGGTTGTGCTCCATTTCACCCCATCCCCTGATTGTGTCCCACCTGTAGGAGCACTGAGAGCCCCACACAGCCCACAGACTTGGACCAACAACACAGCTTCCCCGGGAGGAGGCTGGGGAGCTCATGGGGCTGGCATCAGTAAACAAACAGGCAGATGCCACCATATGAGTCATTTTCCATTTAAATTGACTTAAATCTTTGGAGACTTAGGAAGAAAGTCAGAACAATAATTCTCATTTTTAGATGACAGGATTGTCTTTTTCTTAGTAGGGTAGAAAAAAAAAAAAAAAAAGACTATTCCTGAATAGAGCACAGCTGCTACTCTGCAGCTCAGGCCAGAACCCACTGAAGGCGTCTCATTGACTCCACCAGGCTTGGACTACTCCTGTTTGCACATGACTGCAGTCAGTGCAGCCACCACCGCTGCGGAGGAGCATGCAGAGCTGGGCGTTGCTGCTGGTTTAACCTCACTCTCCCCTTCTTGGGCTGTGTGTAGTTCAGGTTTAGTCATCTGTTAAACACATTTTTTAACACATGAGAGATGGAAATAGTTAACAAAAAGTGGAGAAATGGCATGATTTGGAATGATATTTGTTATACTCAACCGTTAGCAAAGGAAAAAAAACAAGTTTACATTCAGTACCATAGTCAGAAAGATTGTCTATGTATATTTCTGTCATGGGGCTAATATACAAAGCTTAGGGTGGTAAATATGCATATTTACTAAATAATGCATACTGCACTAGCGCACGAGTTGGAGCTGGCAGCCCAGGCTGTGCTGCTGGATTTGTAAAACAGACAAAATCAAGGCCCTGGGAAAGCTGAAGGGATGTTTCTGCCCTTGTCTTGCCCTCAACCTTGGCTTGTCTGAGGTTTGTGTCCCTTGGCGGAGCTGCCAAAACAAACCCTGCCGTGCGTGGGGTGTCACAGCACAGGGAGCCCCTTCATTCAGCCCCTCGATACATGGAGTATCACCGAGCAGGGAGGAGGCTGGCTGCTCCGCTGCGCAGCACCCGGCACAGGCTGTGCTTCACGTTACATTCTCCTGGCTCACTACGTTCAGTGGCTGCTCCGTGGGGGTTGCTGAGAATATTTGTTCAATAGAAAAGCCCTACGAAAAGCGATGGAACAGAGCTGTACTTGGTTGTGTTTCTAGGGGCACTTTTCAGAGGGCCCTTAAGATCAAAAGTTGGTCTTTAGAGACAACGCTGTGTGTGTCTGCCCCTTGTTTATACAGTTCAGAAGGTTCTTGCAGAACTGACCCCCCTTGTCCACTGCTTCTTGTGCTGCCAACACATATGTCTTCGGCTGTTCAGAGTCAACAACTTCTCTTGGCTTCCTGGTCCACTGTGGGCTGATCCTGGGGCCCAGAAGCATCTGGTGGGAATGTGACACCAAGACCCTGTGTACTGTCTCCACTTGTGAGTTTGGTGCTCTCTTCTAGCTGGCGCATCTGCCTGCTTGCTGCTCGTTGCTGCTGCTCCTTCAGCTCACTGTAGGAACGGGAAAAGGTATGAAAGATGGATGTGACTGGGAAAGCCATCAGCAAAATCCCACTCAAGATACTGCTCAGGGCTACCACCTGTCCCGGGATGCTACGAGGCACCATGTCTCCGTAGCCAACAGTTGTCATGGAGATCACAGCCCACCAGTAACTGGTGGGGACGCTTGTGAATTCTTGCTTGGCTCCCAGTTCGCTCTCAGCCAAGTACACCAGCGGCGAGAAGAGGGCCATGGCGACGCAAAGGAAGAGCAGGAGGAGCCCGAACTCCCTGGTGCACCGGCGCACGGTGAGCCCCAGCGTCTGCAGCCCCAGCGAGTGCCGTGCCAACCTCATCACGTACAGGATGCGCAGAGCCCGCAGGAAGCGCAGCACCAGACCCACTCGTTCCAGGTACTTGTTCCCAGCTCCCCCGCTGGGCTTGCTGCTATTTTTCGTGGAGACCATATCCACAATGAGAGAGATATAGAAAGGCAAGATGGCCAGGATGTCGATGATGTTGAGCGGGGTTTTCAGGAAAGCACACTTGTTCTCTGCCTGGATGGATCGCAGCAGGAACTCAAATGAAAACCATGCCACGCACACCGTTTCCAGCACAAAGATGTCATAGCACTTCTGTGAGCATTCGCCCTGGGGAGAAGAGGAGCAAGGAACACAGAAAAGGGGAAAGAAAAAAGATTTAGCCAGGGAACGAACCAAAGAATCAGAAAGTGGCAGTTGTTAAAGGAAAGCACCACGTGAACTCGATATGAACTGTGAGGTACCAAAGTAAAATCATCGCTGCTAAGAGGAGCTGGAATGGCTAACTAAAACCAGAGCTACTAGCTACATGTTTGGCTGCAAGACAGGTCAACGATGCTTGGGAGTATCCCGAGGCTGCCAAGAATTTGGAGTGATGGTATCAGCTGTCGGCCAGACAGTCCACTGCTGAAAGGCCAGTGGCTCACACCTCATTTCTAACCAAGCCTTTAACACCCTTTAGAAAGGATTAGTACAGGATTCACGGATTTTAATAAATGGGTCATCCCTCCCTCCCTTCCTGATCAATAATAAATTGCTTATAAATGGCTCATAAACACCTCCAGCATTTTATATTATGTGCTTGGAGCCATCTATAATCTATTAATCACAGAGGATTTTTTATATTGCGGTGATCATTTATTAACACACTAGCCCTGCAGTCAAAAGCTTATATAAAATACCAATAAATGTAGGTATTTCTAAAAAAAAAGTACCACAAGAATAGAGGGAGAGTCTGGAGAGATAAGCATTTTTAACCACCTCACCTGTAACAACTGATGACCACAATGCCTTCCCCAAGCTTTCTGAGGCACTGGAAGAGGTGCTCTTCCCTGTAGGCTCACTTTGTGGAAAATAAAGAGAACTCTGGTTCTTTCTTTAGTTACAGTGCCTGTAAACAAGCCAGCCTTGGCTCATTGGAACAGCAATAAACAATAAGGCTGGTGATGGCTGCTCTTTGATTGTTAATTCAACAGCACAAATACTATGGCAATTCTCTGCTACATCACTGTTTGTAATTCCAGCTGAATAATAATCAGTTTCTCTAAATAAACAGATTTTGATGTGGACAATTATAGGGCTACTGCTGTTTCCTCTGAAAATGCTCATATAGAAGTGTTAATGCTCTGAAGGCTTTGAGCAGAAGGCAAGTGTATATTTACTTAAGAGAAGTGTATATTTATTCGGTGAGCCAGTTTGAACAGTTCCTGAAAACTCTTGTAAGCATATGTAGGAGTCTATCCATGCCAGTGGGGTGTATGACTCCCACCGAATGCAACAGGCATTAGGTACCAATGCAAAACATCATTTTGGTCACCTATGCTAAATTACAGCAATAAAGTATCACTCAAGAGTTGAGAGGCTGTGTGAAGCTGGTCCCCATTTCACCACTGGAGAAACTGAAAACCTGGCACATCTATAAACAGGTCTGCCCACACACTCACCACAGGTGTCTTTTGCTAGGCAGAGCAGAGGGAATTTTTACTGCACAGCATCACATCCTAACTTCATCCCTCTCTAAGTGTTTATGCACAGGTTTTTGCCTGTTGTAAAAGAAAACAGCAAAGGAATGGTGAGACTTTTGCCCTCTTCGCTCGCTACAGTGTTCCTCAAAATGTCAGGGAGTGACTGGATACACATTTAAAGGGCTGCTGCACTGCTGGCAGCAAAAGTGGTGTCATCACATTGAGTATAAGGCCTTGTGCTACCTCAACATGATAACCAAAATGCCGAGGCACCCTTCCCATTTCACGCTTAAGAAGAGGTTGAGACAATGACTGAAGAGATGTCAATAGGAAAAAAATGTGAGAAGGAATCCTCAGAGCAGGTGTTTATGGTCCTTGTATTAAATACAATGAAAGCTTGTAGTGCCTTGTATTTGTAGAATTTTTTTTTGTATTCCACTTTCAATAGGCATATGATGTACCTCCCACTGTTTCCCAGGGGGTCATGCTGATGATACAGAGAGAAAAATTACTTGTTCCATTGAAACTGCTGTCAAGATTTTAAACATATTGCAGGGGGGAAGGATAATCTTGTTTTACTAGTGTAGTAGCTCAGATAGCCTGTCTTTAACTTTCTAATTTTGATAGGTTTGTGAAGACTAGAAGGAGCTTAATTTATATCTGCCTCACTGAACTGATATGGGCATAAATAAGTATTTTTGTCATGGTCATAACACATAGGACAAACATTTTGGATTTTTGGGGCTTCGCTCCTACCACAGCATAATTTAAGCTATCAAGCTCTCCCATCAGATACACAACCGAGATGCTTTCACACCACCGCACAAATCTGGCTCTCTGGGTCAGAGACAAAGCTCACAAAGTCAGTGGAAGGACTCTGCCTGTGCCACTGTAACTTCTCACTTTATTTCCAAGAAACCAGCTGCCAGACTGATATTGTCCCAGAGCCCTGCTGTCTGGGAATCTCTCACCAGGATATGCTTCATCTCACACCTAAGGGCAATGGTTGCAGGTGATTGGCAGCTCCTGATACTATCCTTGCACATGCACAAAGGAATCAAGATGAGACATTAGGAAGACAACCCACAGAAGAATAGCTATGGCTTGAGCAAAGCAGCAGCAACGGCAAGAAGGAAAAACCCCCAATGTGGAAAATTTCTCTCTCTGAAAGGTACATCGCTTACTTGGACCACCATGTATGGAAACTAAGACGTAGCTTGCCTTAAGGGACCTATCTGGCAAGAAGCATTCTGGATTCTGATGTGCATGTATATAATTTTTCTGCCACTAGAAGTTTAAGGAAAGTCAGTGAAGCCTGTGGAGAATTTACCCTTGGAAAAGACCTACAAAGACGTTAACGTGTTTAATAGCTAATTTGGCACCAAATTTTCCCAGTGCTCTCCATTTGGTGCATAAGGAAAGGAAACGCTCCAAAGTCCTTCTGCGTAAGTTTTGGTGTGAGAGCAAACAGGAGTGAAAATTGTTCCTCATTAACGGACTACCAGTGGAGATGACTTTCAGAAGACTCTATCTGCCCTCCCACACTCTGACATTATTTATCCTGTGTAGGTTCACAAACCTACAGCTTTGCTATTTATGTCTCCAATCTTCCTGCACAACTACATCAAAAATGCAGGCACAGGAGCAGCCTGATAACCCTTGCTCAGCTGAGCATGAGAGGCTTGGTGGTCTCTGAAGCTCAGGTCATCCAACACAGCGGAACCAAGCTGGCATCTTTGCCTACGAAACGAAGAGCTGAAATGTGCTCCATCCAGAGCTGATGTTGGGCTCTGGCTTTTCTCTGCTCTTCCCACTATCCACAGCTGACAGCTAACATTGCGAATGCCGAAATGTTTACTTTCAGTAGAGTGGAGCGATAATGCTCTGCAACACAGACTTCATTTTAATGGGATGAAACAATCCCCTCTTTTAGCTAATGCGTAATTATCTTCAGCAAAGTGCTAGTCTTTCTCAGTATCGTTATTAACCTATTGCAATCTGAACAAGCCAGGCTCTGTCCGAAGGCTGTCCTGAGAAGAAGAGGGTCTGAACAGGCTTTTAGAAAACAGACCCATGTGTCAATTAACCTGCCAGAAGCCTTTTTTTCACTAATTAAATGTCTTCCTGTCCCCTGGACCATGTCTCAATATTATCTAGGTATGACCTATTATTATCCTCACATGAAATCAAAAACAGGAACAGCAAAAACGTGTTTCATGCCCTTTGCATTTTGTTTCTTTCAGCTGCAGCTGTTTTTCCTTGCAGTTTTTTCTCCTTGATTGCAGCATTGTAAAAAAAAAAAAAAAAAGGCAATTCTTCTCTTTCTAAAACTTTTAACAATGTATTCCAGTCCAACCGGATGCTGTAACTCTGCTTGGGTTTTGAGGTTTTTTCCATTCAAGAAAACAAAACAAAAATGTGCAGAAAGATACACACAGAGATGGAAAAAAACGATCAAGAATTAATCAGCCTTCGGAATATGAGAAAAACAAGTCCTAACAGAATAGGATAGCATCCTGCCCAAAATAGGTCTGCACCAAATCTGTATGTTCTCAAAAAGATCAAGCTATTCCAATTCATAACATGCACATTACATACAGGCCACAAACATGTACATTAACAACTACGTGCTGCTTTTTACTTTTTGTAAGGAAAAGAGTTAGCTCTCATATTAACTAACCAGATTTCTTCATCTTGTAATCTAATGGATAAATTTCGATGATTACATTTTTTTATCTAGCTTCATGAAACTGGGTCACATGAAAACTTTAAAAAATTTTTCATAACAATTTGATACTTTTTTGTCTTTTTGAGCTCTAAACAATAAATAGTATGAATGGCAATCACCAAATACACTCCCATTGCACTTTTTTAGTATTAAAAAATATTAAATTATTTTTTTCTTTAATGTGCATATAATCATTCCATTAAATATACAATATGTTAGGCTTCTGATTACAAAAAGCAGTGGTATAATGAAAATATATAGAAACAGTTGTTCTTTACAAGATATATGTGTTTATTTATGTGTGTACGTGTGTTTCTTTCAAACAGCAGGTAGATTTTTTTTTCCTGTGCGGAAATTACTTGAATATGGGTAAGTATCTGCAGTTGCACAGGACTTGGGGCCATATACTAATGCCAGCTCAGGGCACAAGAAAAGAAGGAAGGTCTCAGTGAGTAATTCTATGCAGTCAAATTAAAGTGAGTCTCCTTCATGAGGTTTTATAGAAATTTGTTGTCATAAAGCCAACCGCAGTATCTTTCTTCTGGAGAAACATTTTCTTTGCCAAAGGAACCTTTGGCAAAAGGAAAATTACAAAAAGATGAGCTGGTGTCACTGGAGTTCAAATTCAGCTGTACTCACTGCTCTGTATGGTCTGTCTAAAAATTGCAGGCATCTTTCAGAAACGCTTTGGTTTGGCTTGCAGGGTCCCTTTCACTGGTACTTTCCTGCACCATGCCTCAGAAAATTCTCCACTGTGTGTTGTGTGACTTCTCGACCTTGTCTTTGTCTTCTGGTCTCCTGAGAAGAAATTCTGAGTCTCCTCTAGACTCTTGCAGGCTTTGATGCCATCTGCCTCCTCTGGCATTAGAAGATGTCAAAAGCCAGATCACCTCTAACCACCCCAGTTCTTGTGTTGCTTTGCTTTGCACACACGTTTTTGTATGGTCAGCAGCTCCACAGTACTTTCAAGGAAGAAAGTTCAGTGCCATCCACTTCCCCCCTATAGTGAAGATTTCCCTCCCTGTCAAATGTATACATTAAGATAAAAAAACCCCAAACATGAGACACGTTGCATACAAAAATACTTACATAAGCTAATTTTTGTTCTCTTCCCCTTGCCCCTTGTTACGTGAGCCTTTTGGGTCATGTATTTCAAGATTTTCCTGTGCACATCAGATCAAATTCTTTTTTAACAATGTGGAACTTGAATTTCTGATGTAACCGAGGTCTCAGCACCAGAGAAGAACCTTAAGGGACCTGCAGACAAAGTCCCTGAGGCTGCTATGCCTGCAGCACGGCTGCTGTGCTGCGGCAAACAGGCCAGTCCCCAGCCCAGTGACTTAGGCTCCCCTTGGATTTGTGTGTGATGTTGAGCTTGAGCCGCCTTGTTTCAATGAACGTCTGCAGGGAGAGTCTGAGGACAGGCCCCCCCCCCCCCCCCCCCCCCCCCCCAGTTATTCAGCAGCCCAACACCTGGAGCACTTGCCCAGCTCAGGAGATGCCCAGCTCCTGCTCCTCTGCCAGCCCAGCCTGCAGTGCCGGGTGCTGGGTCACCACCATCTCTCATCCCAGCTATTGCCCTGAAATAAAGAAGCCTTCCCTGAGAATAATTCCAGCAAAACAACAACATTCCCAGAAACGTGCCTCCCCAACAAAACCCAAAGATTTTGCTCACACTGGCACTTTCTGATGAAAAGCAATTTTCTGATGAAAAGCGATTTTCTGATGAAAAGTGATTTTCTGATGGAAGCATCCAGCTAATTTTCACAGTAAGGATGAATGCATGCCTCTTGCAAAGTGACCCACTGTCGGAAGGGCAGCATCACACCCTGCCCTCAGGCGTGGGCACAGGCACACTCCCCTCGCCACTGACCACCTACGGACTCGGTGATTGTAATTCAGTACATCTGCCATTAAAGCTAGGGTCAGGCAGCCAGCCTGCTCATGAGTATTTCTTGTGCTCCTGAGCAAAGATGATTCAGCTACTGCACAGTCTGTCCTCAAAGCCGGCTGGCTGTGAATTCAAAGTAATGGTTTCTGTTTTGAAAGTCACCAAGGGGCCATGAAAGAGCCCTCTGCTTCTTGCTAACACACTTTGATCGGTAACTAGAGCTTAGTTTGTATTTCATCTTCAGCCCAGCCGTTAGGAAAGGTAACCAGAGTGCCTTCAGTGGGAAGGGCTGTCACTAACAGTTTGCAGTCATATTATGGACGCGTGATAGCTCTTGTACAATTGTTCCTGTACAACTTGCCTTTGTTGAAGAGAAAGGGCAAGGAGGTGGGCAGGAGCTATACCTACTTTAGACTTAGCTCACTGGATTTACTTTGATCTGGAGAAAGCACAGCCCCAAATCACCACTTTTCAAAACCCCTCAGCTCATCATTTTTATCCTGTCAGTGAAGCTGCAAATAAACATGGAATATCAACAGGAAGAAGGGAGGTGCCAAAAGGCTATGGCAACTGCTAGAAGGTACCTTCAGAGTGTGCTAAAACTGCTACAGTTGCAGTCCTGTAACCAAGGGGTGACTGAGATACAGCTACCTGTATGAGCCTTGCATTCTTGTCTCAAATTGCTGTTCTGACATGCAACTACAAAGCCAAATGGCTATGTTCATTCAAAGTTCAGAAACGGGCCTGGGAGTCAATGAGAGGGAAGAGAAGATCATGTGTGTGAGGAGTTTACCCATGCGCTGTGGTGGTCTATGACCACCCTTGCAGACGAAACAGGCGGGAGACACAGATGGCAGTCATGATCTGGGAGGCTGCCGAGGGAACCACCTCTGTTTCCTTCAGTTACTCTGCCCGATCCACAAGCAGCTTGCTGGTTTGGGCCATCTCAGTCCCAGACTGCACGACCAAAATTAAATACTGTAGGTAGGACTTGGGTTTCTAAGCCATAAATATTGAGCCTTGAGACCTGTTTAGCTGTCACCTTTTCCCCTGCAAATGCCGTAGATGTCTTAACAGCTGTACTCTAACTGCATGGGTTTGGCATATACATCTGAATTGTGAAGAAAGACAGACACAGGGGATTCGGTCACCTACCTACCAGGCATGACTGCTGTTGTGTTCCTAAAGCTGACTTCCATTTTCCTGCCTCCTTCACTTACTGTCCCTGCCACATGCAGATATATTCTACAGTGCACTTTCCTGCTTCTTTTTGCCTCAGTAGAGTTGGTGGGAAGAAGGAAAAGCAGGTAAGTAGTACTACAAATGCACAAAATGCCTTCTCATGAATAACTTCTCAACCAGCATTTCTCACACCTGCATCCACTTTTTGCGTACTTCTCCAAAAGCAACAGTATTTGTTAGAGGGAAAGGAAGTTATCTGGCTCTACTTTACAGAAAGCAACCGAAAACTAAAATCTGCAAAAAGGAAGAAATATAAAGAAAACCAGACCATAAATACCTATGAAACTTGCCGGGTTTTCAGATGCCTATCAATCAGGAACAGCACAGTACCTCACCCAGAGAGGCTAGAGGGGATGTAAAGATATCTAACGTCTTAAAACTGAGTCTGTGACTGTGGCTGGGAGCAGCTTGAGGGAACAGTATGTACTTCAGCAGCCAGCTGCTACTATCTCCTAGTTTGATCATACCACACACCAGGACAGAGAGGCTATACTGTATCTTAAGGAGGAGCAATGTACCCTGGGTAGTATTTTCTTTGAGGATATTCTCCATTCTCATTGACAAGACTGTTCCATTCTCATTGACTAGTGACCTCCTCATAGGCTAGTATTCCCTTCGCTTTCTATTTCTTTGGTTTTGTCGTGTTTGTATTCTGCTTCACTACAGTGAGTACACACAGCTTCTCACAACCTGCAGTTTTCATCCTTGAAACAAGCCTTGACACCAGTTCCTTCTTGCTTACCCAATACACACATGCAAAACAACCAACACTCGTATTTTGAGCTCGCTGACAGGTCCCAATATATAAGCAAAGGGTCTGATTTGTTCAAGAATCACCCATGTTTAACAAGTATGATTCAAACTGGAATGAGCTGGGAGAATAACCCAAGGTTACTTGGATAAGAAAACCTATCTTAAAAACAGACAATTAAATGCATTTGACATGTATACCCTCATCAAATGAAGGCAGAGAAAAGACGTTTGCTGTCTATAAATATAGACAAGGAGATGAAGAGAAGCACTGTTTAATGGTGTGATCAAATGTTCTCATTCAGGTCTATCTGGACCTGGTGAAAGTTCTGCTATCTCCATCTACTACCTGTCTGCTTACAATCCGCAGCTCAGCACACAGAATGGGACATATGATCATTCTGTACTCCAGTGCAAAGTCAAATAGGACAACTCCCTGGTTGGTTATGCTGTTGGTTACAGCTGACTTTGTTCAGGAGTGGCTGGGAAGGGCAACACCAGCAATGGCAAACAGCAAGTGAGGTAGGAGGAGAGGGACCTAACATGTTCAGTTTGCACTAGCTATTTGCTTTCAGAATCTGGATTCTAGAAGATACATGAGGTTCCAAAAGAGCCCCTCTGCAAGAGCAGGAAAGGCCAGAGACCTCTTAAGATGGAGCTTCTCATTCTGGAAATGGTGGTGTGATGTGGTACCCATGACAACAGGGGACAGCACTCACCTCAGAGGACCCCTCTAAGTCCTAACTGCCCATAATATTCAACTAGCAACGGAAATGATGTTCTGCTGGAGCTGGGCCTAAGGGGGTCTGAGATCCCTATCTGGCTTGTCTACACCTTTCATCTGTGCATGTGTGTAAGACATAAGTAGGCTAATAATAATTAAAATTACAGCCTATATGTAAAAGAGTATGTTTACTGCCATTATATTTGGAATATTGTATTTGGGACTCATCAACTCCCATGGCATTTGAGGCAGGATTTCACAGGCCACTGCCCATATGGCTTGCTTTCTGGCAGCTTTGCCCTGCAGCAGACTCCCTCTGTGGGAAACACCCACGGGTGGCAGAGGCATCCAGATGTGTCCACAGCTCCCACACAGCCTGCTGTGCTTGGACCAGGCACGACCTGCACAGCCTGACCTCGGGGGGCTGCTCAGTACAGAGGATTTGTTTATCAGTCACCGCCACAGACAGAGGCAGTCACGCAGAAAAAAAGGATGATTTCACCAAGCAATGGTGTCCAAAGAACAGCTTCACTTTAGAAACACTGATGTTCTTAGTGTTTCTGAGTAAAAGTTACCTTGGCATTTTCTATTTCCAGATTTCCAGAATGTTCTTCTTGGTTCTGGCCCACTTTTTCACTGAAATTGAAAGTAAAAAAACGCCAAGAGATAATTAAGCACCAGAAGCCTCCTTGCTGACAAGTGTCCCCCTCTCCCCCTGATTTCACAGGAACTAGAAATCTTCCTCTTCAGCCCACTCTCTTTTCTAGCTCTGATAGAGGTATCATATACCCTGAAGCTTGGAAACTACAATGTTTTTTTTAAAAATCCATTCTCTGTAAACATAAGCAAACACTTCATCCTGAGCTTTTTACATGAAGAAGCCCAGTTACCTCAAAAATTAGCAAGTCTCCTGACTTCTGGAAAATAATCCTAGCTTGTATTTTCTATCCTAGCGCTCTGAAAACAAGACAGACTCAGTTCTTGCTTGAAAAAACTTGAGCAATGGCACTTGGCACTTACAGCACACCTGCTTCTAATAAACATGGCAGGACTACAAAAATAAAGATGGAGGTTATCTCCTGTAAGTGGCAACGTAAATCAAAACACCACAGAACCAGAGCAGAGCTGAGTCCTTGCCAAGGGCACTCATGTGCAGTTCAAACAGTTTTCCCGGGGAGCGACAACACTTGCCTCTGAAAGGACCAGCCCAAGGGAGACAGGGCTGTGTTATAAACCAGTGGCATTCCCAACGCTTTCACACCTACCCGACACATGGGAAGAGATAGTGCTGTGGTGGACTCCTGGCTATGCCCAGAGATATGTGGAGGTACACAGTGTCTAGAACTGTGGTCTTCCTGAATTCAGCGTCCACTTTTCTTCTCCTCCTCAAGCTAGTCTCGCACTAATAAAGAATCTCAGTCTTCTTTTCTCTCACACTTACTAATTGTATTAAAAAGAACAACTTAATAGCATTTTAAAGTGTTTTTCCCTCTCATTTCCTCCAGTTTTCCCCTTCTTTCAATCCCTGTTTCAGAAGCTCTTCTCCTCCTGCATTCTACTCACTGCTGGTTCTATTTCACTGACCCACATTAGTGTTAATGGTGCCTGCAACACTGTAACCCCCTATAAAACTTGGGGGTGCCTGTTTTTTCTCTTGGAGGAAAGGAGGACAGAGTCAAGCTTAGTCTTTTCCTCTTACATTTTTTTCCATGCCCTTTTTTTTCCCCCTCTCTTTCCCTTTATTTTATTATCTGAAAGGAAGCGAAGGATTTGCCTGTTGCCTGTGGATAGATTTGCTCTCCTGCTGGTAGTGGCTCAGTCACAGCTGGCAGCCTGCTACCACATTGCCCGTACACGGAAATCCTCAAAGCTGTACTCCTGCACTTGCAAAGTGGATGAATTTTTGCAAGGTAGATGTGACCACTGCAAAACCCTGTACTCTCTCATATTCTCTCTTTGCTGCTCAAGGCAACAGTAACTGTTTCCTGTGACAGAATATAAGAACTGCATGACTTAAGTTAGCCAATTATTTTTACGGTGTATGAAGGCAACTAGCTGTGGACTGGGAGAAAATATCCACCTTCTGCCTACAGACACTCAGTGCATGGACCTTTCAGGAGGGTGCTGAAATTCCTGTTTTGTCATTGCCTCTACCCAGTGCACCATGTGCCAAGTTTCCAACATGGCTCAGGATGTATTGGATAGATGGAACCTTCACACTATTCTCTGTATTTTGTATCCAGGCTCAGAAAATGAGCTGGAGCAGAGGGAAATGAAGTGTGTGTGTGCCTGTATGGGAAGGTGAGGGTCCAAGGGCCCTGCCAGTGCATGGCCAGAGGGCTGGGCTGGCACCTATCCTGGTGAACAGCCCGTCCTAGCTGAGGCATCCTGCTCATGAGTGACCCACAAGCTCAAGTCTGAACAGCAGCTAATATTGGGATTAAGCCCCACTGGTAACATGTCCCAGCTCCTGTAGCACATCCTGCAAACACAGTCAGTGCTGGGCAAAATACCTTGGTCAGGATGCTGCCTTCACGGGCCAGACTCATGCCATGTCACTCCTCTTCAGAAAGCTTCCAGCCTTCTGAGGTTTTCTGGCTGCCCTCGCTTCTAATCATAATTATAAACTGCCATGGCTCATTTCATCTTTCTGATGACTTCAGGTCTGCATAAACACAAGGGCCAAGGAAGCCCCAGACGTACAGCATCCTTGCTGGCACCTCCTGCATGGGGGGACAGCAAGTTGGGGACGGAATGCAATTGCTCACTGACCTGTAAGGCCAGGAAGGGGCTCTTGAGCTAAGCCCCTGCAGAGCAGAGGACCTCACCAAGTTGCTCATGAATCAAACGCATGATTTCAACTGAGCTGAGATGTAATGTTTAGAAGGAATGACAGAATGTATTTTAAAACTATATGAGATGCACTCAAGCATCTCTAGCTAAACAGTTTTTGTTGTTAATTACCCACACTAGCTGCAGGTTCCAGTTATTGTTCGCTGCTGTCTACAGACATGCTCTTATTCTGCTCTTTACTGCATTAAAAACTCTTCTAATATCTCACTATAAAGCAGAATTTTAAGATTTTAAGTAATTCTTTTAACTTTTTTAACTTACCTGCTTAATGGATAGCAATCTGGACACAGTGTCTCAAGTCTCATGCTTTGCCTCTTAACTACCATGTCAGATGGGAAATCGTGTACAGCCAGTAGTTCACCAGGGTCTCTAAATCCTTTCTGAGTCCCCACTTTCCAAAAGAGTCTTTTGTCCGGGACTCTCTATGCTCTCTACACTTACAGGTTGCACTCTCTGCTGATGAACACACAGTTACCTTCCCATATTCAAATCAGGTTACTTCCAGTCCCTGACTAGTGTGTCATTTCTGTGCTACCTGTAAATTTAATTTTACATTTTTTCCCATATCATCAGCAAAATACCTAAGTAGCTCTGGGCCAACACCAGAGACACTGGCATGCCTTTCTGCTTACACTGTCACTTGATGATGATTTCTCATCTTAGTTTTCCGCTACTTCAAGATCTGAGAGAAATTTTTTAAACATTTAATAAGGGAGGTTAAGTTTTTGAAAAATGCCATTTTTATTAAGGAAGGATGCTGTGTGGCACTAATTCAAATATCTTACAGAAGTATAAGTACCTACATCAGAAGTTACTTTCTTCAGAAAACTTTATAACCTCTTATACTAAATTTGATTAATGAGTGGGATTCTACATAGACTAGAATTAATTATGCTATTGTCCTCAAAAATACTGCCAAAAGTACTCAGTACAGTTGAACTAATGTCATGCTTACCTTTAGAAAATCAAACAACATTATAGTTTTCTCCTGGTCCTTTCTTAGGCCTTTGTTAAAAACTTATTGCAAAACCCATTTTAACCCCTTTTTTTTTTCTTTCACTTGTATACCACTCTTCTAACCTGAATCTAAATGTCTTCATGCAAAAAGTTTCCAATTTCAAAAACTTCTATATTTCATCTCAATTGCCACATTTTGAGCAATGTAAATGTAAGCATTTATAATGTTAAATGAATTAGTGCAATTTTTCTAAGTGCTATACACATGAATCAGCTCATTACCTCAGCCTAGCTATATGAGGTCTAGCCAAACATAAATCTGGTTGCTTGCTTTCATTCCAAACCTCTAGAATTGATAGCAACATATCCTGGAGATGCAATTTCGAGATGATATTTTTATTACAAATAAATGAAAGATGTATCTATTTCAGACCACTAGGACAGTACTCAATAAGCCCACAAGCTCTCTTGCAAAAGACAGTGGAGGAATCTATGGAGTAAAGAAGCTACACTGTACCCTCAGGATATTACAGAGCAGGCTATAATGAGTAGCTGTAGTAATTTTACAAACGTGACTGGAGGCCAAGCAACTATTATCATGAGATGGATTCAGAGACTCCCTGGATGATTTACCTGGAAGTAAGGAGAATAAACCCACTTGTAGGTATAGTTATGGTGGTGGAACCAGAGAAATATTAAAATAAATTAAATATGGAGCACATTTTGCTGGGTGAGCCACATGGCACCAAACATAAACCTGTTAACATGACATAGCTAACAATGCTTTTATGTAAGAGTCTTAGCTGTTTAATTATTTATCATTAATGTTATATTGCAGCATATTTATATGATATTTAAAAGAAGACCTGAGCCTGCTATTTATTCATGAGAAGATATTCTGTAGACTGAAAGAGTTCATGAGCACAGCATGAAGTTAATAACAAGTCAACAGGAATTTTATCTTCTTCAGTTATTTCCTCATCCCCAAGATAACAGTGCAGAAAAATACTCCCATTTTTTTGACTTCTACACCTAAAACACTGCAGAGAGTCTCAGGTGGTTACCCAAGTCTATATTGTAACCTACTGTCCTCAAAATCTTCCAGGGCAGCTCCTTGTGCCATAAGGATTTCTCTCTTGGGAAAAGCAACTCAGAAAAAGACACTGCAGTGAGACCCAAAGTTGGTTAGAGCCAGGCATGAACAGCTCAGGCAGTAAGCTTGCTGAGATGGGAAATTTTGAACAGAGGGTCTGCAGGCTCACTGTGGGGCTCTGTGCAAACCTGTTCCACAGTGCCATGTCCCCATCCCCCAATCTAATGCAACTCTTTGTGAAAGAAAATACAACATTCCTTCTAACCCTCTTGATACAACATAGAAATATTTTCTTACTGGGACCATGTTTCCTTTACCTTCTCTTGAAGGAGCTGCTATAGAACAACTAGATATATCTACTAAAGTTTAAATAGCTTCAAACGAGTAGGAAGGCTGGATTTGTTTTTTGTTCAGGGGAGGGACGACTGGAGAAAGTAATTTTTTTTTTTTTTTTTTTTTTTTCCAAGAGGAGCAAGCAAGCCAAGAAGAAATGGCAAGAGCTCTCGAAAAGTAGTCCTGACTAAACACAACTAGCTGTTCTCCAGCACTCTGTCCACACAACCAATATCAAGAATGACCAGTCATTCCTTCAAATATTTTCTGTTCATTAGCAGCTTAAGGCAGCCTTGCAAAGGGGAAAGACTATCTCTGAAAAGTGCTGGCAAAGGTGGCGCATGGTGTGCTATTTGACCAGGGGGTTTCCAGGCAGCTGGAGTCCTGGGCAGCCATGGGCAGAGCAGGTGCAGTTGCCAGTGTGTTGTGTGACAGTGGTGCCGAGGACTCACAGCAACAAATGTGTTTTGCTAGTGTGTGAATTTAACAATCCTGAACTCCTGAAAATAAACTGATGCCAAGATACGCTTTAACGCAGACAGCTGGATTTGGACAACCAGTAAAGGAAAGATTTAGATTCAGATCCACAACGGAAGGATTAATACTTGTATTTCTTTTACATTAAGGACTGTACCATTCAGTTCACAGACAAGCCCATTTCCCGGTAAAATGCTCAAAGGAGATGATCACCACTTCTCGGTATTTGCAAAGAACATTTTGCCATTGGTTTTACATTTGCAAAGTTCATGGGAGTCAGATAAAAGATGCACACCACGCAACTCACACAACTCAACATTAAGGTTTAGATTGAGCAGTGCAGAGGTTCTTGACTCCTTGATTTTAAAGCTCTCTGTGTGACCCACAGAAGCAACATCACTTTTATCTTTCAAACCTCATCACTTTCAACTCCTTTCAGACAAACCTGAGCTGTCTGAAAGGCAACATGCACAGCAAATTTCTCTGACCATCAGATAGGAGCTGGGAGACCACACTGATGACTCAGACTTGCACTGCAGAACTTTGCAGTTAGTTACTCCTCAGTTTTGGACTCTAAGGAGATCATACAGTACTTGCATTTTGCATAAACTAAGTTGGTCTCACTTAAAAAAAGAAAAATTTTCCTTGCTCAGAAATCTAGCTCACAGCCTGAGGCTTGAGGAATGTGCCCATATACCTGAGAACCTGTGCAGATGTAATTTTTACTTCTGTTATGACGATGGTCATAGACATTGTGTTTAAGAAATTCTGTCCCAAAGCATTCACAATCTAATGATGAAACTACATGAGGCAGATTGAGCATATAAACAAAGCAAACTTTTGTTTATTGCAGATGACTAAAGCTGTGGGTAAAGGATGCTCTCAAAGCATTTGGACTGTGTTACCATTTTATTTAAGTACCATCTGAGCAGAAAACTACGTTAAGCTTATGAAAGAAAAAAAAAAGAAACACCTTACTTTCAGTTAAAGTACAGCTCTGCAGTGCTGTGAGTCCTACATCCCTTTAAGCAAGGGCATATGAATGTGAAAGTCAACATGAATCTCATGTGTCTACAGGAACTTCCTTGTGCACAGTATTGTAGAAAAGGCAGGTGACAACTGTTACTGAGTCATTTGGTCTTTCCCTGGTCTCCAGCCAGCTGTGGCTTGAACTGCCTGGAGCAAACAAAAAATGCAAACTAGCAACATAGGGGACAAGTACATCAGTAGATCAGTTCAGATGCCATAACTGGTGATATTGTTACAGCTCAAGGGTTTTGCATTTAAATAGCAGAGCTGAGAGAATGGTATAATGAATCCTCAGATGATCCCCAGGGAAATTAGTGAGTCCAATTCCCCAAGATTCTTTTTATAAAAAGTTGCCCTCAGTGCCTATATACTATAAATAGTTATCTGTAAAACCACCAGGGACATTTTTTCAAATACATATTTTATGTTGACTGTGTTGTAATTTCTAGAACAATTTCTTCCATAAAGAAAGGAAAACCACAAGCTGCAATTTTATTCAGACTTTCATTCATGAAAGCAAACCATCTATGCATCACATAAACATGCAGCTCTAAATTGACATCAAGGTCTCAGTATCACATGCAGAAAACCAGCTGAACAGTCACAAAAGAGAGAAAGTGCTAAAAACGAGCTCTCCAGTAATGAAAGGCTTCATTCCAGAGTCTGAAGCAGAGTGCCATCTGAGGATAGAAAGCACCAACTATAACAACTGTTGTACTCCTTTACATTACTTTTCACTGAAATAAGTGAATGATTTAATGCAAAAATGACAGTTTTCCCCACATGGTGTACCTCAAACTGCAAGAGTTTTGAGACAAGATGATATTCGTTCAACAAAATGTTTGGCATTTTTGACATACTGAGGCCCTGAATACTTGTATTTCTTCCTATTTAGCTACCTATTTAGATTACAAACCTAAACAAATCAATAGTTATAGAACTATAGTTATAGAATAATTACAGAATCATAGTGTGATTGAAGTTGGATGGGACCTCTAGAGGTCATCTGGTCCAGCCCCCTCCACCCACTCAAACAGGGCCACCCAGCTGCCCAGGACCATGTCCAGACAGCTTTTAAAGGTCTCCAAGGGTGGAGATGCCACGACCACCCTGGGCAACCTGTGCCAGTGCTCAGTCACCCTCATGGTGAAAAAGTGTTTCCTGATGTTCAGAGGGAACATCCTGTGTTTATGTCCATTGCCTCTGGCCCTGTCACTGGGCACCACTGAAAAAGAGCCTGGCTGGGTCCTCTTTGCACCCTTCCTTCAGATATTTATATTCACCGATAAGATGACCCCAGAGCCTTCTCTTCTCCAGGCAAAACAGTCTCAGCTCTCTCAGCCTCTCCTCATATGTGAGATGATCCGTCATCTTTGTGGCCCTTCATTGGACTCTTCCCATATGCCCCTATCTCTCTTGTACTGGGGAGCCCAGAACTGGATACAGGACTCCAGGGGTGGCCTCACCAGTGCTGAGCAAAGAAGGACCACCTCCCTCAGCCTCCTGGCAATATGTTGCCTAATGCAGCCCAGAATACTGATAGCCTTTTTTTCTGCAAGGGCACATTGCTGGTGCCCACCAGGATCCCCAGGTACTTTTCTGCCAAGCTGCTTTCCAGCTGGGTGGCCCCAAGCATATACCAGTGGGGGTATATACTTGGGGCCAGTGGGGTTGTTCCCTGCCAGCTGCAGGACTCCTCATTTCTCCTTACTGAACTTCCTGAGGTTCCTGTCAGCCCATTTCTTCAACCTATTGAGGTTATTTGGTATGGCAGCACGACTCTCTGGCCTATCAGTCACTCATCCAAAGTGTCTGTCATCAGCAAACATGCTGAGAGCACACTCTGCTCCATCCTCCAGATCACTAATGAAGATGTTAAACAACTGGACCCAGTATGGACGCCTAGGGTACACTACTAGTTACAGGCCTCCAATTAGGCTTTGTGTCACTGATCACCACCCTCTGGGCCTGGCCATTCAGCCAGTTTTCAACTGACCTCACTGCTCATCCAGCCCCTGCATCAACAGCTTGCCTGTGAAAAGCTGTTTAGACCCATTATACAAGACTCTTTTAACCTTGTCTGAAATTACTTCTGTGTGTACCTTTGTGAAATGAACTCTTTAGTCACAAGATTGTTTAAAATGCAGATTTACAATTTATCTATTCCCCATCCTCACCAATATGAAAGTTGAAGCACAGTGTGTAAATTAAGCTTAGAAGGTTAAATAGTTTCAGGCTTCTTTTTGAGCTATTATTAACTTCATTATTTATGAGTCTCTCTCTTTGTTGCAATGTTCTTCAGCTGAAGGTTATTGAACTGTAACTTCCTATCACAGCATCTTTAATTAGACTAGCTTTTCCCAATATGTTAGAAAGCACGGTGAAGAAGGAAGCACCCTCTGATCTTCTTGTCCTGTTTGACACTGTGGTACTACAAATGATTGAGCTCAGTGGGACTCAGGCCTATAAATGCTTTTGTGAATCAGGACAAAATGCTTGATGTTAATTTCTGAGTTCATCACCTCTTTTCTGTGATGAGGAAGATTGTCTAACCAAAGAAAGAAGCTTTCTTCTTCAGATAGAAATGCTTGACATTTCTGATTTCACCAAGAAAAAAATGAAGAGTCTAGTATGATGACCATCTGGCTTTCAGCTGAACCTCTCAATGTGTTTTGGTCATTCAACTCTTGCTGTGTTGCTGAAGCTTCTGCTGTAATGTATCCTCAATGTGATCTAATACTCCTGTGATGTATTAGCTGCTTTCCTTGAGTCACTCAATGCCTGCCATTTGTTTAGAGAGTTGAGAAGCCCACTTAAAGGTATCATATGCCTAAAATGCCTTGAGGATACTCGATGACTCTGGCTATTTTTATGTCTTGGAGATCATTTTTGTGGTAGGCAAGAAAAAACTCAGTGCCGGAGGGCTCCTGTGTTTCAGCAGTGTTTTGCCTTATGAGGAGAATTTTCACCATTAAATCTAGATCTTGCATAGAAATCTCCCATTCTGAAAATTTTGAAATTAAAAATTAACTATTGCTTTGTTACTGTACATGGAAAAAACCTGACTGTCTTTACAGGTTTGTTTTCTTTACACGCTTGAGGTGTCCCTTTCCTGAAATTTCCGGAAGCAGCTATTACGTGCATTACTGGATTGGTGTTTTTTATTTCATTTAATCAGTAAATAAAAGCTAAATGAGAAAAAAATTGACAAGATAAAATATATGTCCTAGTTTGGTAAATAAAAGGTAGTTTAGGATCTGATTCTGTTAGCTTTATTGATAACCGTGCAGCATCTGAAATACATGATACTATTTCCAAAAAAGAGTAACGCTAAAGATGAATCAGAGTGACCATTAGTAAGAACAAGACAGCTACAGTACACAGGAAAATGATCCTTCCCACTCTTGCAAAACCACTAGGGATTGCCACTGTCATCTAGAACATCTGAAGCAGTTAATTAAGTTAACAAAATGTATGATTGATTATTCTTCTGTATTTTAAAAGAGATAGGCAGGTGCCTAAAATAATTTCCTCACCCACTCAGCAATTACTTGTAAGGTCCCATGCTTATATCTGTGAGGTCACTTACACCTCTGCTCATCCATTCAGATGATGTTAAAGGATCAAGGTATGAAAAACTGCTCTCCACGATGGCTTTGTTTTGTTGGTTTTTTTTTTTTTTTTGTGATTGATTCCTCTTTCTTTCTCCAAAGCAATAACAGGACAGACGGGTGACGCATAAAGCTTTTGTTTTCTGGAAAATGCTGGCTCAAGCAAAAGACCATGGCTTGTTAGCCAGATCTACGACAGCTCTGACATGGAACACTAAAAACAGTAATGCCAGACAGAGAGCCTAGAAAATTTACACACTGAGTACGGTGCAGTGCGTCTTTGAAATATTTACTGTTTATTTGTTCCTTAGTCAGGAGGGATGCACATACATTTTCTGCTTGTTAGGAGACGCAAAACCAGTCCAAAGAGGTATCCCTGGGCACAAATTTTAAACTAGGTACTAGGGATACAGCTCAGGATGATTAACATGACTTTGAATTCACATAAGCTCTCTTCTCTCCACACCTGTTATTTGATACGCTGCATTGGCTTGCTAAGCCATGTACAGATGCCATGCAAGGAGTTTGCAGCCTAGGTCTCTGATCCTACAAGGAATTCCATTTGAGTGGATGCCCAACTCCTTGCCCAGTCTTATTGACCCTGAGAGGATCTACATGGGTATTTACATCCATTTATGCAGGACCAAATCCTGTTTATGACTCCTGGCATGACTAATTACAACTCAAATAGAGTGTTGACCGGCATTGAGTCAGTAGCAGGTGAGGAACATTGGGGATGAACTAAGCTATGTATGAAGTGATCCTTCACCTGTCCCCTGTGCTAGAGAAACATCTTTGTCTCAAACAAAATAACCATTTTCACTCTGTCCACAGACTTTTCCCTGTGCAAAGGGCAGAACAAAGCCTATTTGCAGGAGCTCTGTGCTTTCTGAATTTAAGAGCACAGAAAACCACCATCAGATCCTTTATTCTGATCTCCTCTATATTGTGAGCATTTCACCTTTGTAACTTGAACTGAAATCAGTATTTTACTTTTGATTGAAGTAGAGTGTGTTTAGCTGAAGGGTACCTTCCAGAGGGGCACTGAGCTTTGAAATGAAAACATCCAAAAATACAAAATCCACTAATTCTCTTTCTAGTCTGCTCCAGTAATTAATCATTGTGGTATCAAATGGCACCTAGTTTCCCATATGAATTTATCAGGATTCATCTTTTAACCATGCATCCTCTCCCTGCTAAATTTAAAGGTCTTTTAGATGATAAAAGTTCTCCTCCCCCCATTAAAACCACTTATTTTCTTAATCCACTCACCTTCCTTTTGATAATCTAAAATGGAAATGTTCAAGTTTCTTGCTGTATGGCATTTTCTCCACGTGTCTAATATTTATAGGTTTCTTCATCCTGCCCAGCTTTTCAAAACACCATTTAAAAATATGAACATGAGAACTGACTGCAGTATTGTAGTGTCAGTCTCACCAGTGCCGCATACAGGCTCAAAATCATCTTCCAGCTTCTAATCACTACTCCCCATCTTACATGTTCAAGGATCATATTAACCCTTCCAACTTTATGCTACAATAGGAACTTACATTCAGCTGCTTGTACCCTAAATACTTTTTAGAGTCTCATTTTGGAAATCAGATTCTTTGCTTTTGCAAGAGCAAATCTGCATTCATCTTTGTTGTATAATTTTGCATTTGACTACGAAAAAGTGTTCCTTTTAATGGCTCCATCTTACCAAGAAATCCAGGCTTCTCTCATTTGCTTGCTCTATCCTCATTATTACCCTGCTCCACCCAACAAATATTATTAGCCTATTATTATGAGTCCCTATTTATGTTCAGATCATTATTAAAAATGTAACATGCCTGAACTCTGGTAATTCTGAAAGCAATTGTTCAGATCGCACTTAAACCCAGAAATATCTAAATACTAAATACATCTCACTCTTCAACAGTAAAATATCCTTTGTGCTTAAAATTCCAGCATACTGGAGCACTGTTGGTTAATTACAGTAAAAGGCATGTGGTTTGGAAATGATCTTTTAAAAAAATTATTAGGACAACATAGTTTTAACTAGTACACAGTACTACTATCCTCAAATTTTAATCATTAAAACAAAGATCTTGCAATAAATCGAATAACAAACAACACACCAAACATTCTTTTTTTCTTGGCTACTACTGAATGAGTCTGGTTCCATACCAAACAAGTCAGCTGATACCTGACCTGAGCATACCTCGCAAGCAAAGGGTGGGTTTGACTGCACATGAGGGACTCAGTCGAACGCTGGGGTCTCTCTGGAGTTACTGGACCCATTTTCTATCAGCATGCTTTTTACTTTCAACACTACAAAGCAGCAAATGTCTCCTGTCAGGTAATGACCACTTTCTTTTCTGCGAGTGGCAGTGAGCAATGAGCTATTCGGCACCTGGGTGACGGCACACAAGAAGAGTTCCGCTTTCAGGAGATCTTAGCCTTCAGCTGAGAGGCAGAACTTGATGGGGTGAAGTATTACTGTCTTAGAAGAAGTTCACAATCACATTTAATGACCAAGGAGCTGGGAAATAAGCCCAAACATTTAGTGTCAAGCTTGGATTTGAGTAAAATTAGAGACCATGAACTCTTCGAAAAGTCCCCACCCCCCAAACTCCTTAGATAGCATTTCAACACATATTTAATAGAAGTGTGAATTTCCTCCTCTATTGATCTTCAGATGAGTTCTCATTGGCCTACATACAGCTAATCCTAGGAAGCTGAACTGCTTGCACAAATAAGGGACTAAACCCTTAGGAAATCTGTTGAACTAAAGAATAAACAAAATATGCATAAGACTTGATTTTCAAGGGCATGAAGCATCCAGAGCATGTCTGAAAATTGGGACATTTGCTTTGTTTCTGCTGTTAAATCACTGCCTCAGCTTCCCTGCCCTTTACGTCACCCATAGCATCAAAGTATTTTAGATGTGATTAAGTATTTTAGATGTGATTTTTACAGTGGGGTACTAAGAGTTCAATCAAAGTGGTATGATAAAGTACTTTTAAGGAAAACTGATCTGTTAGCTCTTAATCTAACTTTAAATCATTAAGCCTCAAGCAACACTGATTTTTATACCCACAATAGCTAGTTTGTCATCTGGTTAGAGATGTCAGAAAACAAACCTTTTGGGTAAAGCTGCCTGCTGGTGTGAACTGGCAAAGCTGTGGTGGCAAGGCAGACTTTGGCCCAATCTTCCCTCAGTATTAAGTGACACAATGCTTTCTGCGCTCTACCCTAGCCAGCCCTCCACAACATAAATACTGAATGCAATACCTGCATGATTGCTGGAATGACTTTGCCCGTCACCTTTCCTGAGGAGACAACAATGCAACACATGCTTTATTCTGAGAAAAGCTTCACTCACCCGATCTTCTTCCTCTCTGACATCTGGCATGGTGCTGATGCAGAGGCTGACCGCAGTGATGGCAACAAAAGAGATTGAAATACAAGCAAAGATCTTTCCTGGGATCCCTGAGTGGGGGTTCTCCACCATATCCCTGAGCTTTTGCATGCACAAACTCAATCGGCTACTGTCCTGGAAGGCACATTGCGTAGTTTCACTAAATATCATCTCCCCTTCATACAGCCTGGCCTCAGCTGCCTCCTCCTCTTTCTGTCGCAATCTCTTTTTACAGCACCACTCCAGGTGGTCCTCTTCTATCCCCCAGTACACAAGTTCCTCCTGAAAAGAAAGAGCGCACATCTCCCTGAGAAGCCTCAGCTTCCCAGCTGTCAGGAAAGTCATGATCGTCCTGAAGGCACTAGGATTACGGTCAAAAAAATATTCATTGCAGCTAACATCATAATCATCGCAGATGTTCATGATCTCATCATAATTGTTGCAAGATTTTAGCTTCCCAAGCCTGGTCAAGGGGCAGTTTTCCAAGGTGGTCCATGGAACTTTGTATTTAATACCACCTACGTTGATGATCACAAACCTGGTCCGGTCATCGAGGCGGGCTAAGCAGCACAAGTCTTCCCCAGGGTGCAGAAGTTTGGCCTTTTTGTAGAAGAGTCCTTTCTTGGTTTGCACTTCACAGAGGTTTTCCAAGTTGTTGAAGGAGTAGGAGCTGAACTCAGGATCTGCATTCCTAGTGAGCAATGCCATTTTGTGATACATTTGTTGAGTCCATAGGAAGGTTGAGGCTACTCAAATAAGCATATCTGGAGCTTGACTGGAGAGTCAATCTGCAAAACAGAATTTTAAAGTTACAACATAATTAGGGGGTTGCTAGATAAAAAACCAATCCTATCCTCTCAATCCCAAGAAACTTTTCTCTGTGGTATTATTTTTCCTCTATTATTTTAGGACTATCTTTGATTGATAGTTGCTTGGGGAAAGAACTTAAACTGCAATAAGGTCAGAAGCCATGTTGATACTTCTAGAGGGTTTCATCAGTGAATTGAGCTATATCCTGGACATCAACAGATACTGGAAGGGAAAATTAGTCTTTTGGGTAAATGCCAATTTTAGCAACTTAATAAAGAAACTTAGTTGCAAATATTTTTTTTATTATTTTGGCCCATCTACATATGTTTCTATTACAAAATGTCCATAGTGTGAGGACAAAATAGGTACCTACAGTACTGTCAGAAATGTGGGATTGCATAAATGCTGGTAATTCCCAGTTTAAATTCACCAATAGCCATGAATATGTAGGAGCTGAGAACCCAGCCCGCAGCCAGCACTCAAGCAGGTTTGGGTGCCTGAGCACAAAGTGTGTGCTACTAAGATTCCCTTGCCACTGACACCCCATTAAAGCTATTATTGGGTGTATCTACATGAACAGCCCTACTTCTAAAAGGTAAAAAAGCTTTTGTTCTCGTGCTGGGGTGCCTGCTGTCCAGGCTAGTGATGTCTCCTGCAGGGATATGTGCATCCCAGGTCTGAGCAGAGACCAGAGCTCACCTGGGACCCCGGAGCTGCTGGAGGCTCTGCTGCATTTTTGACTGTGGGAGGCAGACAGGGTGCCCAGCAGCAGCTCTGAAATGGGAGACTGAACCCAAGAACAAACCAGAGCAGGAATTATGCACATTATGCATAATTCCAGGATTTAATTTGTGCCTTCTACTTACTCCTCCTTTACCACACCACAGAGTCCAAATACATTTTTTCACCTACCACATTGCTTCCTCACTTTCTCTAGAGCTCTCCACCTAGTTCTCCAAAACCATCTCTCCAAAGCAGTACTAGGATGTCTTGAAATACTACTATGTAATTGCATTAGTGAATCACCTAAAACTTCCTTAATTGTTCAAATGTGAAGTAGGAAACAAGAAATTGGAGTAGGACTGTTGGGACTCCACACAAAATACCTGAACTGAGAATGATGCAGTGATGGGGAAGAATCTTAAGCAGGGGAGCCTTACAAGTTGTAGAAACCTTACAAGTTGACAAAAGACAAGAGAAAAAGCTGAGTTGTGAAGGGTAGTCTGATATTATTGATTACAGAACAGTAACCATGAGGCAGTAACTCCATAATTTATAAGCAACATCCTCCAATTCCCTTTGAATCTCATGCCTCATCCTGGAGAGTACACCAAAGAAGTGGGTACTAGGAAAAAACAGAGAGAACACAAACACATTCCCAGAGCAGCATCTTCCTTTATCCATAATCAACTCACTAACTCTTAACTCATTAGACTTAGTCAAAACAATCTCCAACAGAAAGTGGCAAATACTTGCTACTCACAGCTCTGAGTCACCTTCTGAATATTCTTACCAACAACACAACCGAATCACAGCAATAGCAGTGGCACTCCTGCTTCAATATTTCTGTGAGGATCCAGTCACTGAATTTTAGAAAGACATTTAGGCTGGGTATTTGTAAAAAGTCAGAGAAAGGCTGGTTTACATACAAAAAAAACAAAAGTCAGCTGAAGATACTTCTTGGCGCCATGAAAATTTCAGAAGAACTAATGATGCCAAAATCACTTTGGGAAAATAAACTGTTTAAACATCCATTTATATGGGGCAATATGAAAACAGAAAAAAGCTCCTTCATCTGGCTGAGGGCCAGTAAAGGGTAAGAGGCACCAAGATGCCTTCTGAGACATGGGTGCTTTTACAGCACAGGCTTGAGTGCAGCTGGGATTGCAAATACCATTACTGTCACAACGAGAGCATGCTGTCAGCACAGCATATGCTTTAAGGATTTAATCTCTTGTTGCTTTTTGCTGGTAAGATAAAATATTCACTGCCACCACTCAGGGCACTATGCTTTTGTTTTCATGCCTCACTTGTTACACAAGTCAACATGCAAAAATTCGTTTACAGTGTTTTGACATCAAGGCCAAGATTTGCTTTTCTCCTCTCCCCCGTGTAGCAGGTTGTTGCATAAAGGGGCCAGATACTTTTCACAGAATTACTTTGAATCTAATCTTACATGTGCGTCTTCCTTCTTCCAAGCAGCAGTTAACTCAGTGTGGAAATCTGTAAGTGTATTGTTTACAACAAAACCTCTGAATTACAGAGGTCTTTTATTTTATGGATATGAAATTATATTTATTAAACATAAGGCTTAAGGAAGCAGCTTTTTTTTTTTATCATCAGAGGATAAATAGAAAGTGATAACATAAGTAGTTACAGATAGTATTGCCTGTGGTTTAACAGGTTAATTCTGGCAGTACTGGTAGCATCAGATGCCAGAGTTTAGTTACTAAAGTGAATTTTCTGACCCCACATGTCAAGATCCCAGAATCCATACTAGTATACATTATTAATTGGCAGCATTTGTTTTGGAGATCTCAGCTAAAAAGATAAGCATGTGAGTAGAGTTGTACATATTATTCTCCTTGGCATCTCTGTGAGGTGGTTGCCCTAGACCAGGGCTCAGCTGTCAGTGGAACAGCATGGAAAAGCTTCTTGTGCCACTTTAACTGTCCTACAGAAAAACACTGTGGGCTCCCAATCTGGCATCTATCCTGAGAAGTAAAATAAGCATGGAAGGTCTGTTTCTGATCTTATGTGCATGGAATGTATCATGACCCTCACTGAGTATTAAAGGGTGCTTCAAAATTACATGGGTCTTAAAATACTCTCTGCATGCCAAGGTTATCTAATGTATGCACATGCCTACAGTAAAGCATCCCACTGAAGATTAACGTTAAAAGCCAATACTTCCAGAAATGATGTTACATTATCATCCAGTTGGCATTTCTACCATTTAATCTGACACATGGGTGCAAGAAAGACTATTAAAACATAGTCTGTAATAAGCTGCCCATTGCAGGGACATAGCACAGAATTTGACTCTATATTTGTTGTTCATAATTTTAAAATGCTGTGGGAGAAAGTCTGTATAAATGTTTCAGTTTGATGATCATACACTGAATAGGTCACACATATTGTGGACTCTTTTCTAAGTAGAGTCAAACAATTTTTATTCACTAAGAAGTACTTTCTTTGTCCATCTATGTATGCATATGTGTGTGTCTACACACACACCAACCAAATTCTGCCAACAACAGACATCTGAGATCTTTAAAACTCAGGTATTTCTCATCAAAGATTTTAAAGATTAAATGTCAGAGGCATACAGCTGCTTCATACTCTCCTTTTTATTTTCTCAGTAGAGAGGGAGCTATTTCCCTGCTTACTGCCTTTTTACCCTGCCTGCTCCCATCACCATTCTTCACACAAATACTCTTCATCATCCCTTTTTATCAGTATTGTTACATCTAAATCATATATGGTTTTGCATGTGGCTCCACTGTTCTCAAGTTGCCTTGAATAAGAATGAAAAATGAGACAAAAGCATCCCTGCCAACAAGCTGGCCAGCCTGGTGAGGAGAGCTTGAAAATAGTGACAATGAGGAGGAAGTAACAGAGCAAAGGGTGCAGGGTAGCATGACCAGGAGACACCTTGCGATCAGTAAAAAGCTGAAGGGTGACCACATTGAGCATATGCACATAAATGAGGGCACGCCTACAGGAAAGTGTCATGGGCAGAGCACTCACACCTTTTCTGGGAAGTCATCATGACTAAGTGCCTCTGAAGTGCCTGTACACTAATGCATGCAGCCAGGCGAGCAAACAGGAAGAATTCAGAGGTCTGCGTGCAGTTGCACAGAAACTGGTACTATGAGGGTGGTCAAACACTGGAACAAGATGCCAAGAGAGATCATGGAGTCTCCATCCTTGGAGATGTTGAAAACCCATCTGGACACAGTCCTGAGTAATTTGCTCTAGCTAATGTTGCTTTGAGCAGTGGGGGTTAAACTACAGGAACTTCAGAGGTCCCTTTCTACCTCAACTACACCATGATTTTGTGAACAGTCTCTTTTTAACTGCTGCTGTAAATTACAAAGTACTGAAGGTTTACACTTGTACTACGACAGCAAGAGGAAGCCATGAGGCTTTTTATAGTAATTAATGTTTTAAGATTTTCCTTGTGAAATGAAACATACTTTAACAGAGAACAGGTTATTGTGTTATAATTTAAAACCACAGACATGAAACATAGATTAGGGTGACCACAAGATGTTCTCTCAAGTCCAACAAGAGTTGAGTCAGTGAATCCATTCTGCAGTGTTAGCCATTTCCAACCAGAGATGTGCTGGAACCTGACACTGCTGCCTAGGACCAAAGCAATTCCCATTTCTTACTGTGACATGATTTATAATTTACAACACACACAATTATTTTAATAGTAAAGCTTGCACATGTAAATGACTGTACATTTGGTGGTATTACAGCTAACACTTTGGATGAAGAGGTTTAGGAGATCCAGGTTACTCTTGTATTTACTACATTTCAGTAGAACCTGGAGTCCCAGTTATGAGTACCTGCCAGGCACTGTGGAAACATGAAGAGAGGAGAGCACTTGTCCATGAGGCTTACAAAATACAGAACAGATGGGGTGCAACCAATACACAGATTTAAAAAAAAAAAGGAAAAAGACTGGGAGGATACAGAAACAATAAAACTGACAAAACTTAGCAAGAAGTCAGACTCTTCACCTGATTCAGGGGAATTAGTTTCTGAGTTTGTCCACACTGAACATGAATATGGCTCCCTACACAGTAATTAACATAGAATCATAGAACCATTTAAATAGAAAAAGGCCTATAAGATCATTGAGTCCAACCATAAACGTAACACTGCCAAGTCCACCACTAAACCATATCTACACGTCTTTTAAACACCTCCAGGGATGGTCACTCAACCACTTCCCTGGGCAGCCTGTTCCAGCACCTGACAACCCTTTCAGAGAAGAAACTTTTCCTAATATCCAGTGTAAACCTTCCCTGGTGCAACTTAAGGCCGTTTCCTCCCATCCTATCACTTGTTACTCAGGAGAAGAGACTGACACTCAGTCACTCCAACTTCCTTTCAGGTAGTTGTAGAGAGTGATAAGGTCTCCCCTCAGCCTCCAGGCTAAACAACCCCAGTTCGTTCTGCCACTTCTCATAAGACTTGTGCTCTAGACTCTTCACCAGCTTTGTTTCCCTTCTTTGGACACGCTCCAGCACCTCAATGCCTTTCTTGTAGTAAGGGGCCCAAAACTGAACACAGTACCGGCCTCACCAGTGAGGGTGGGGTCACCCAAACTGAACACTGGCCTCACCAGTGCCGAGTACAGGGGGACGATCACTTCCTTAGTCCTGCTGGCCACACAAAAAAGCAGGCTATGCTAGTCCAGTTAGAGTACCACAGCACCCGATTCTACAGCTTCTTGCCCTCAAGTTAACACATTTAGACCTGACATGGGCACCTTTGCATGGCCTGATGCATTTCCATGCAGACAGAGCACTCATAACTTTAAAAGCTGCATTACGCTACCTCTTGCCACTGTATCATGTCTACAGTCAAATCCTCTTGCTAACGGAACCATTCAACATGTGTCCAAGTAGAACTAAAGTACACACCAAGACGTATGCAGTGAGGTTGACAGGGGACTACAGCTTGGACACAAAATCGAGAAGAGGTCAACCACAGCTATGCAGATCCAAGACCTTCTACCTCAGCACTCCGATCTATGTTAACGCATCATTATAGAGAGATATGGACAATATTTCTCTCACACCTTGCTTCAAATTTTTGTTTCAAGTTTTCTAAGCATATTTGTAGCCCACCAAGCACAACAGGGGTCTGAATGCTGCCCATTGCTTTGCTACTTTTATGTCATGGAAATGTTGTTTCATAAGGAATGGAAGTACGACTAAGTAACATTGGTTAAACCAGAAACATCAAAGAATTTTTCTGCAAGCTTTCTAAAGGAATCAGTGCTGGAAGCAATTTTGAAAAGCGTCTAGATTTTAAAAATCATGAAGACATGCAAATACTACTTGTTTGCTATATATGTTGACAGCTTCACTCTCAAAATGTTCATGAAAAAAAGCCCCAACGAAAGAAAATTAGAACAGAGTAAAACTACTATAATCTATAAAAGAATGCACTGCAAAGGATAAAGGGGAGTCAGGCTGATTTTACACAGAGTATTTTCTCTGTAACCCCCAAAAGTTGGATGTACGTATTTCTGTATTTATTATCAGTAAACTTGAGTATCCCTAACCTCTTAAACCACCATCATTCCTGATTAAAAAAGACAATAGTCCAAGAAGTTGAAAAGGTACTAGAATTTTGAACAGTCCTTTGTCCATTTCTTCATCAGAGTTACAGGAGGCAGGGATGCAATCTTACACATCTAGCTGAGATGTCCCCATCTAACAAAGAAAGGTAGGCTCCTCGTGTAGTAGTGGAGCAGAATAGCTAAGATAGGCTTCTCCAGAGAGTAGTTCAGGGCTATGAGGAGGATGCTGCATCAGTCAGTCCAACAAGTCCAAGAAGAGTCACACTGTAATGGAGGTTGCAAAATTCAGCATGTGAAGCTGGACATTGTTTGCATACTCTGAGTGTACATCTTCCTTAATAGTTTCAGTGGAGGAAAAAAGGGATAGTTTTCTTCTCTGAGCATCCCTCATCGCATTTATGCCACATTATGTAATTAGCTGAAACAATTCAATTTGTTAAATGAACAAATCAAATTAATTTGACTCAACACTAATTATTCTGACATGGGTCCATAGCTATTTGTTTCCATTAGACAGATTATGAGTTATCTAGTATTACTGCAGTTGCCAGAGCTGTATAGCGCAAGTATTAACACTGAGACATCTTCAAAACATCAGAGATTTGGTCCAACTAACTACCTGAAGGTATGGGATCCTTACCTTTATCTTCATAACAAACCAAACTTTTGCTGAGGTTCCACAAGCTTTCAGTGCCCATTTATCTTTGTAACCTAAACAGAATTTAACTATTGCTTCTATGAAGCTATTTGCACACTTCAATTGCACAGCAGACAAAGGCAGCTGTGCTAAAGGACTGACAGAGGAAGCACTGCTTGCTCTTCCATTCTCCCCTGATTTACAGAATTCTGTTCAGGCTAGGAGCTTCAAGATTTCACAAATGTCCTAAAACACAGAGTGCTTTCACAGTGTATTTCACTAAATGGAGCTATCTGTATTCAAAACAATAAAAAATTAGCAAAGCCTGAAAGGTTTAGGCAGATCCTACAAGGATTAGGCAGAAAAGATTTTCCTCATAGAATTATTATTACTTACAGTAAGAACAGAGAATCGTGTTCAAACCACACTTCATTTGTTTAGATGTATTAACCCTCATTTGGTACAAGAAAACCATGTTCCTAAAATGTGCTTTCATCCTCAGTTCATATTTCGTTAATATCTGAACAGAGACACCAGATATGCACAAAGTGAGTGATGGGATGAAGTGAACAGACGTCAGATGGGGAGCTACACTTCCCAGCGTCTGAGTAGGTTAGATTGCATGCAGAGATTTCTTTGATCCAGTTCTTGTTAACTGCAACCATGGATTAAGTACACAGTCTCAAGAGACTAAAATTAAAATGTGTTCTGTCTGCACTTGCTTGGTCAGTGATTGAACCTTGCTAATAGGATACCTTTGACCCCGACTGGAAGCCACTGGATGGTGAAGTTTCCATCCTTCCATGAATCATACACAAGTTTATTTTAGGATCCTTAACGATTAATCCTTTCAGTATCCTGTTTAATCAACCTAAGAGACTCAGGTAAGGTGCTACACTTCACCACTCATGATGGTGTTGGTTGTCAGTCTGAAACATTTCTTTCCCTCTCCTCAGGTTGCTGTACTTCAGAATAACCAATCATCAAAATCCAGTTTTTAAAATATTTGCTTCAGTCATGATTACATGCCTACAGCTGGCCCAAGGTACAATGTGAATGGCACTATCAAATGCAAAAGTGACAGACTGTGTAGTATGTTAAAACAGCATTGTTTATCCCTCTCACCCAGGAAATTAAACAGATTGTCTCATTTCTGTTGCCAAAATTCTGGAAGCGTGAAAAACCAAATGAGTTATGGTGTCTTTGTAAATCACAGAATTATCATTCAGGTGTTCCGGTGGATCTGCAGATCACTGCAGGGGAGAAAACCAGATTTTAGCATGAGCTCTGCTCCCTCTCTAACACTGATACCAGTATGGTTTATTTCTGATTTATCATACTGATTTTTGCAATTCTATACTTAGCAGCTTCCCACCCAGATGATTAATATGCTTGATTTAGTACAAAATGTAGCAACTACATTTCTGACTGGAAATAAGGTTACACTGTGTGATGCCACTCTTGGCTCAGTTTCACATTTGGATGATCAAGAATATTTGCTGAAGCAGTATTCCTAATAAATGGATGGGTGCACCTGTCCTTATATCTCTTTCAGGGCCATTCACAGGTTTGTATGAATGATGTCAGACATACATGTTCGAATATGATAGGATGAGAGGAAATGGCCTCACGTTGCACAAGGGGAGGTTTAGATCAGATGTTAGGAAAAATTTCTCCACCGAAAGGGTTGTCAAACACTGGAACAGGCTGCCCAGGGAAGTGGTTGAGTCACCATCCCTAGAGGTCTTGTAGACATGGTGCTTAGGGATATGGTTTAGTGGTGGACTTGGCAATGTTATGTTTACAGGTGGACTCAATGATCTTAAAGGTCTTTTCCAACCTAAGTGATCCTATGATTCTATGAATAAATGCTTTTATCAAGTGCTCATAGGTTTTAGATGTAGATCTAGGCTTTTTAACATCTACATGAAATCCTTTGCAGAGAAGATAAATTGTATACATGAAATCCTTTTTTGTTAGCTTTAATTAATTAACACTGGGTATTATGTATCTTCATTGTTCTTTTGTAGATGCCATTCTTACTTTTGTATGTTTCATAAGACAATTGTGCACTGACCTCAAAAACATTTTCATCTCTCTTTAAACATGTCTACCTTTGAATTCAACATGATTTCAGTAAACTATTAACATCATTGCACAGAACACCTTTTAATTTTAGACTTTTAAGACTGTATACTTAATCCATGGTTGCAGTTAACAGGAACTGGATCAAACAAAGCTCCAAGTTCAATCTATCTCTGGTTAAAGTACAGCCCCTGGTCTAAAGTCTGTTCACTTTAGCCCATCACTTGCTTTGTGCATATCTGATGTCTCTGATCAGATATTCAGGAAATATGAACTGACAATGAAAGCAAATTTTACAAACACATGAGGGTTAATACAGCTAAACAAAACATAGTTTGAAAATGGTGCTCTGTTTTTTTGTTCTAAGTAATAATAATTCTGCAGGGAGAGACTTTTCTGCCTGATCTTTGCAGGCTCTGCACTAGGATGGTCAGTTCTCTTCACTTAAATACACTGCAAAAGAACTCCAAATTTTAAGACATTGTGAATTCTTCAAATTCAGCCATTTGAGCAGGGTGTCAAATCAGCACAGAGACAAAATGGGCAAAATAAGGATGACACACAGCTGTTTCAAACTGAACCCATCCCATGATAATCCATCTCACAGTCTACTCTTTCTGTTGTATCAAGCCCCCCTCCAACAAAGAGAAGAGGGAAGAGAAGTGGAGATTCATGAGGCAAAGGGACTGCAGTCCTACAGTTCTCATTTCCCTGACTGCTAGGAATGCAGAGGAGCACAGACAAACAGAACACAGGCTAGAGAAAAGACAGTGGAAAGAGTGGGATGGAAGAGAAATACCACATACTATTCAAGCATAGGTGAGATGGAAAAGAAACACAGAAAGTAAAACAAAACCAAAGGTGATTATGATATGTCTTCATTCTGATGTCAAAACATTACAATATACAAATGGTTTCTACTGTCACATGGAAGTATACACACCTTCTGATTTCAGACACTTAATTTCCGTAGCCTAATACTAGAGTGATCAGTTTCTACATAGTGAGAAACAAACTCTCAGCTTACGTGTTCAGAAGCTTGATATTGGGGAATTCACTGCCTGACCACTGCCTCTATGGCTTGGCCTGCATCCTATGGTGGGTGAGGAGCTGGAAGGGAATTCAAACAGCTCCAGGTAGACAGAACCTGCCAGATCCCAGTCCACAAGGAAAAGGAGA
This sequence comes from Athene noctua, assembly GCF_965140245.1. Classification (NCBI taxonomy): domain Eukaryota; kingdom Metazoa; phylum Chordata; class Aves; order Strigiformes; family Strigidae; genus Athene; species Athene noctua. The sequence continues at coordinate 103,877,927 of NC_134038.1, read as the reverse complement.
AGCTGGAGCTGACAAACTGATCCTGTCTGTCCTTGACTCAAATGAAGCTTTCCCAGATTTTCTATTCTGTCTTCCCCTTCATTCCTTCTCTGTTTATCCTTTTCAATGTATCGATGCCTTTCCCCTTTCCCTTCCTCTCATGCTTCTTTCCCATTGTCCTGGTTCAGCTAGGACAGGGTTAAGTTTCCCCAGCAGGGGGAAGGGATCTCCAGCCAGGTTAGGCGCGTTTGAATGCGGGAAGCTTTCCTTTGTGGCTTTGGTCATGGGAAGCAGGCGCAGCGGGCTAGTTGTGTTCACTGCAGTATTTCTCTGTATATCTTTTGTGGTGTTTACTGTTATTACTGTTTGTTGTTGTTATTATCGCTACTGTTGTTGTTCAGATTGTTATTTATTACATGTTGTCCTAAATTTCTTCTTATTTTAACCCAGGGTTTGTGCCCTACTCGGTCCGAGGGTGGAGGAGGGACAATGGTGGCGTGGTCTCCGGGCAGGGCTTAAACCAGCACACCCATCAACCATTCTCAAGTGACTTGTGAGAATATGAGTATTTTCTACATTTTCTGCTGTGCACAGATTATACCGTGTCCTGCTCCAAGAAAAAGCAGCAACAAATGAAGACTGGAGTTAGATGCCATTCAACCACTCAACATCTGACGAAGTCAAAACATCCATGGAACGCATGGCAGGTACAAGTTCTACTAAACAATACTTTATGGAAGCAAGCTCAGAATAAAAAAAGCTAGGTGGAAGTCCCTGCAGCTTGTCAGACTGTACATACACCAGTTAAACCACATATGCTAGGCACACACCTGTAAGGAGCAAAATTGTTTGTAAATATTAGCACTGTTCTTTGAGATAACAGACCCCATGTACTAGGCGAATAAAATTTCAAGCAGTTGAAACCATTAATACACTACCAAAGCATTATTTTAACCTCAGGACCTGCATGCTCATACACTGAATATGCACACTAGCTGAATCTTGTCAACATAAAAAAAATCTGGGATTAAACACCTCTGCCTCCAGAGCTGGTTGTTAGTTCTGCCTTGTTTGTCTCAATAACCCTATCCATACTCACAAGGACGCATGCATTTTCTAGTGTGAGATAAATAAGGCTGCAGTTTCATAGCCCTTGGAGGAGGGTACCTTTAACTGGAGGGGGGGGGGGGGGGGGGGAGGATCTTAACTCTATAGCATGATGCCACACACTGAGCACTGGGAATAATGAGAAATGTTTGATAACTGTTGCTTGATGCAGTGAGCATTGCCAGTTCTACCCTCTTGGGCAGAATTCAAGAATCTTATGCTCCAGAAATGCTTTTAAGTGAGGAGGCGCTCCAGATCTTGCCCTGTACACAAGTTGCTTTTTCACAATGAACAAGCTACCCTGCCTGGAGCGGGAAGCTCCCAGAGCCCTCCAATACTATTCTGCACAGTCTTTACCCAGGAACATTTACATTTTGCAGCTTTCAGGTGTGGTGAACTGGAAATACTGAGGTAGCTTGAAGTAAAATTAAAAAATAAAATTTTTGCTGAAATAAATGAAAATTAATAATATAACTAGCAAAGTACCCCTCACGTATTTATATTAGTTTTAACACAAAATTATGTTTTGAAATGACCGTTTCATGACATCTTCTATTCTGAATTCCTCTTAGACAGATGCTTGTGGTGGCAACATCAGCCTTCCCAACAAAACTGAGAGGACAAAGCCAGAGCTTCTGGGTGGAAGCACTGACGCTTTGGCTCCTCCAAAGGCAGGAGATGGTTTGGACTTTTTCCCTCAAACAGGTGATAGCAGAAGCCTTTCGCAGTTTGGGATTACAGATGCATTTCCCATTCTTGCCCTGCTGATAACCTAAAATAGTCTAAGGCATCTGTAATTTCTCTCACCAGCAATCCACTTCCCCCTACACAGAATTGCCATTGCTGTATTCAGTAGAGAAACACTTAAATTCACTAAACACACTTGCTCACTTAAAGGATCATCTGATAATGTTATAGGAATTCAGTTTTAGTGTTTAATAACAAATGAAAAGGATTAGAAAACTTTGCACTTTTTCTAATGCAATAATTTCAGTCAGCTCACAGAGCAAGTGTGTCAGCATTTTTAATACCTCGTTCTCTATAAATTTGTACTTTCAATGGACTTATCTACACAATGCATTGGGAATGAACGGATTCACTGTGAAGTTGATGGCTTTAAAAATCAAATATGACTGATCCAGCTATATGCAATAACTTCTACAATCATGCTGAACCCTTCAAAAAATCACTTTTCCTTTCAAAAATGCTGGAACCGATACAAGATGTAGGCTGACGGATAATTAATCTTGTGTGTAATAGATGAAAATACTTCACTGATGTCTTGCTGAAGAACACTGGTAGACCAGAAGTCATGAACACACATTCTGATATGATGTTTCCAGAGAACTGCTTCAGTGACAGGAACGTGAGAAGCCCAATCCTAGTCCCTCTTGTCCAGAGGTTTGTGATGCAGGAGGTTTATACGAACCACTGAATGATGTGAGCTCTTGGGGCAATGAAAGCAGGTAAGAAAATAACATCAAGCAGCCCAGGCCTTTGAGTGATGCTCTGGGTGGTTATTTATTTACTAATTGTTTTTGCAATTGGGCTAGCAATTAATGCTCTCCATGAAAAAGCTCTCCTCTGTTCAGAGCTCCTTCAGCTTCTGCCAGATTGCTCACCATTGTTCTATTTGCAATACCAGAAGATACACAGAAACACTGGGATAAAATACAGCTATGGAGTTAATTTTACAGCATCACTACTACTGACAGGGTTTTGTTTCTGAGCAGCTACTTTCATGCTGCAAAAGGACATGTTGTTACTCATAAAGCATACATTATTCTGCAAGTGCTACAAACAATAAATCACTCTGCCAGATCCCTGTATCTCTGGCACACTTGGAGGTTGCTGGTTTCTTCCCCTATGTTGTCATGCCTTAAATATTATTACCATCAGAAAGACAACAAGGAATTTGAAGCTACTTCAGTTAACAGCCCAGCCTTGGGGAAACTGAGGAAGGCTCCATGAGCTTCACTGTCTGTGGCGCTCATGAGTTAAAAACAGAAAATTGGGAGGTAATTAACCCGAGGGCTTCATTCAGGAGGTGTTTAAGACTTCACTACAGCATCCACAGCTGGTTCAGGGTTGCCAGTGGAATGGCTTTTTCACTTGGTTCTAACTTCCCACTGCAATGTTCATACCTCATAGCTCTGCAGAGATGGGCTAATTATGTCGTGCTGTGCAGACACACAAACAGGCTTTACTTCAGCAGAAGTAGTATAACCACACAACCCAGTTTACCCTGCATCTGGATTATGCTAGATAACTGTGCAGAACTGTCACACCAAGTGCCTGCCCTGACGACCTTGCTCACAACTAGATCTATAAAGGGCAACGAGCCTGTGGCAACTCCACTATCAATGGAAAAGAGGAAGGTGACCAAGATGGTGATCTACGCCAGTGGAGTTGATACCTTTATCTCATAAGCCAGCATACTAGCTAGCCAGTTCATTATGCAGCTAAGAGGATATGCATGCCTCTTTCACTTTCAGCAGTGGAAATCTGCTCTAATTTTCTTGCGTTGCCAGAAGCTCTAACAAGCTCTCAAAGAAGCCAGAGATTGCCAAGTGTAGAAATGATTTTGCACCTCTTTTTCTTTCAGACTGCGCTTCCTGACTGCCAAAGGAGGCTCCCTCGAAGGTGCTCTGCAGTTGAATAAGCTGGCCTAATTTACCAGGTCACAGTTGCTTGTGCACTGCATTACTGGCATAGTCAGGGAAGAAAAGCTTGATGTTTGGCTAAATGAGAAAGATAGTGGAGTTTCATAGGTACCAACAAAAAGTGAGGCTCTAGCCCAGCTTCAAGTCCATACTTTGGTAAATATCTGGTATGTTCTGCGTGCTAAGGAGCCTGGTCTCTACAAGGACCCCTTCCTCTCCCTCCATAGTGACAGCACCAAGTAGAAGTGTTTCTAAGGTGCAAGGCTCAAGTGCTCAACAGCTCTGTGATATTTGTATCATGCAATACAACAGAACAACCCAGATTTAGCGACCTCAATTTTACTTATCCTGAGGCATTACTTCCAAACAAAACTTCATTATTTTATTACTAACAACCGATCTCTACTGCTAACACAAAAGAGCCATTGAAGAAACATGCACAAAAATAACTTTCATTCTCTCCTCCCAAAAATTTTCAATAAATAACATCTCATAAAATATGAATTCATATCCCATTTGCTTGCTTATCAAGTAAACATGGATATCAGCCTCTACAAATCTGAATAAAGATCAGTAAATAAGTAGCTAATAGCTACTTAATGAGGATGCTTGAAAGGAAAGCATGTAATCTGATTTGTACTGCATAATTCTTTTGTATTATTTATTTTACATTTTAAATGACCTCATTTTATTTAATGCATTCAGTCTCAGTAGTTCACTCTGACACAGAACCATTTAGCTTAAGCTCTGATCGAGCAGCTTCTCTCCAGTTCATTCAGTCCCCTTCCCAACAAGAGTATTTGCTCTCAAAATTCAATCCCATACAACTACATGAAAAAAGTATTTGGCTGCTGAACACTTTTATAACCTGACAGGAACCTGCAGCCCCATTTAGTCTTAGAAATCCTGTGTTGAAGGATGTAATCATACTCCACAAGCCCTAGCTTCAATTGAATCAACAGGAATGGAAAGGGCTGCAGAAGCTGTCTCCTAGAGAGGTCATTGCTCAGGCTTTTGAGGGACTGGAGCAGAGGGGACCCCTGCGAAAGCTTGCCAGACAGAAAGATCCTATCAACACTATACAGTGAGTCCAGTTCATAATATAAATTTCTGTGTCTCTGTAGTCATTATAGGGATGGTTTTGTGGCTGTAAAGGATAGCTTCATGATCTAGAAGGGAAACAAAGTGTGAAATAAATATGAGACATGAGCAAACACAGATGGGTTTACAGAAAGAGAGTGGGAGAGAGAAAGCACTTAGCTAAACCTCTTGTGGTCAACTAAGAAATGTAAATTGTACTGTTTTCAGATAAAATAAGATAATGAACTAAGAGCACTTGGTAGTGTTATCCTTACAGCAACTAATAAATCAAAAAGAAATATGTAATTTCCTGAAACACTGTGAAAGAAGAGGAGTGAAGGATAAAACCCTTTGAATAGAGACAAGTATGGTATAAAGCAGATACTTCATTATTTTAGAGCCTAATCCAAGCATATGCTGAATCCCCCACTTTTCATGTAAGTTAGGAAGTGCCAAGCAGCTTGTAAGAAGCTCCCTGCCTTTCTCAGAACCAGGACCCTAGTCTGCTGTATCACTCAAGAAAACCATTACCAACTAAATCCACAATTGGTACTAAGTCCGCACTTAAATATATATAAACATATGTAAACACTCCCCTATAAAATTTTATATTTTCCCCCTATAAATATCCCATACACACACACACATATATCTATGTATGTATATACATACATACATATATTCCTCTGAACAGGCAGGGAATGACAGACATGAGATCTGAGACATGAAATACTTGTGGGTCTCCAAGCTCAGCCCTCAGGAGCGCAGGGCCAGGAAGCACCAAGGGTTGAATCAGCCATCAGCTCTCACTGGCGTCCAGTGGAAACGAGGAGATTGAATGTGGTGACTGCACAAAGGCACCTAGTGCAATCTGAGACACCCTGGGGTATCTGAGGGTGACAGATGTGACACAACAGCAACAGCCGGATGCCAAGCAAGGTGTGCTAGCACATCTAAAAGACCACTGGATGCCTGTCTTTGCGCAGCCAAATCTGCCCTAGGTAAGCAGGGTCCCTTAGGTCCTTTGAAAATCTCTGCACAGAGAGCCTTTGGGGATTTATTTTTAATTTCTTGGCAGCACCAAAAGATCCTCCATATTCATAATTTCTTAAAGTATGGCACTCTTACATCAAAAGTCAGCACTGTGTATCAACTGATTTCTCCATGGAGATAAGATACTCACTGAAACAGCAGAAGTGCTGTTAAAAAAAATCAATGGATTTCTACCATGTTGTGGTGCATGTGAACCTGAAATGGTGTGTGATTAGAGGTAAGTGCTATTCTGGAAGAAGCCTTCCATAAGATTCATGTTAGGCAGCTGTATTTATTACTAAATACTTCCTGTTTTATCCAAGCTGAACACATTCAACATTCTGATTTATGAAGCATAACTCCTTAATTCTCAAGTTAAATGTGATGACTGCAGATACCGGTTTTGCATCTACGCAGCCTGTGCATGCAAATTTCCAATGTCCATTGCTTGATCAGGTGTCTGCTCATACAAAGGTACTTGTGATGGGAACCAGCTGGAAACAACGTACGTGCGTATTTATAATTATGAATGTGTGTCTAAGTGGAAAAACAGAGCACATTATTCCTTATTCTTGGAGGGGAGATACTATGGTCACACAATGGCATTATGGAAAACCTAATGATCCTTGAGTAAGAAAAGGGCTGTGGTTTTCCTTTCAGAGTACTCTCATGTTCCTTCTACGACACATACACACACAGGAGAGCCAAACGGCAAAAGAGAAGCCAGTGAAAGGGTCAAACAACATCAGTCAGTGTTACCTCTTCTGCTTCTGGATAAACTTGTTGTCTAAACGTAGTAAATAGCCTTCCTGATCCTGGACTGGTAAAGCAAGACAGAAGGATTTTACACAAAACTGCATTCTCTGGCAATCACAACACAGAAATGTCAGTTTCCTCCAAACCCTAGAAATCCTACTATGCATTATGTTTATACAAAACCAAAGACCAGCTATAAAAAATAATTAAGCAAATCACCTAGATATCCCTTTCTGTAATACATATGCTAGATTCTCACGCTTTCGACCTCTTTCCTCTGTTTTATATATACTCTGCATTTCCACTGACTTAAAACAACTGGGAATTTGTGTACAGTGAAAGGAAAATCAGGGTCATTGAATTCACCAGTCCATGACATTAAAGCAAGATCTTTTTCATAATGTATGTACAGGCATCATATGAACATTAACCGGTAGCTATTTCGGAATGTCTGGATATCGTGTGTTTGTCACACTGTCATGTTATAAATACATAGCTAATAAAGATGCCCAAACCGTAGATGCAGTCTCGCAATATGGACAGCCTACTTCCATCTAAATTAAGAAGGCTTGTTTTAATTCTGGATACAGGATGGCGTAGAATATCCTCTCTCTTTTTTTCATGTAAACTTGTTAAGATTTTCAAACTGGTGGTTATTTTGCAGACAGAAAGCCAGCACTTCCTCAGCTCCAGCAGGCCTACTGGATCCTGTGTGATTCCACTGAATGAGAGGAAGAAAAGAGAAAGCAGAGAATTAGACACTGCTACAAAGGAGCCTTCCTGAACACCGAGTCCAAAATTGTAGGGATCAGATGGAGACAAGGTGAGAGAACAGACAACATGTAATTCTCATCTCCACCCCATCTCACAGTCCTAAACGCCTTTATTTCCACCCAGAAGCAGTGAAAACTCCACTACCCCCACAGCCAAGCTATCCCAGGCATACAGCAGGGAGGAATTTTATAGATGTTACAGACATTTTAATTCCAAATTCCCCTGGATGTGTCATAGTTGTTGCTGAGCTCCTCCCTTATGGACATCCGCTCTTACATGCCTGTCAGTGTTTCATGCTCCCTCCCCTCAACCAAATCTTGAGCTCCACTTTTATTAAAGCACTTTTACTAACACCTTAATCTATTATCCTCCTTTCTGCTACGTTCTTAATAATGAAAAGGCAAAAGAGTCCCTTGTGGTATCTTTTCTTATTTCTCGTAATCTGGAAAATCTCCTTTTAAGTAGTTTCTTTACTCTCTCTCCAAGTTATTCCTCGCTAAAGCAACATACTTTTCTTCTTTTTATGGACCCTTTCACCCCAAATAAATGTCTCACAGTATCAGTTCCAGCTCCTCATTACCAGGTCCATTTTCTCTTTCACAGAGACGTGCATAATTCCATTTATGCGGTATAGTATATATAAATCACCTACCACGTGGTCGTATGTTCTAAGAAAATTGACCTGCAATTGTTATCCGCTGCAGAACTTCGTCCCAATTATTTCTAGCCATCAAATCTAAGCTGCAAAGTCTAAAGTTGACTGAATATGGATTACTGAAGCTGGGTTTTGGAAACAGTAATTTGTCGTATATTTACCTAAGTCCTGCTTTCAAAGATACTGTGATCTCATCCCCACAGGCCTTGAAATTGATTTTTGAAACAATGCTTAAATCACCTTTTCACATGACAAACTTTTGTTTGGTACTTCTTTCAGAAGTTGAGGTTCACCCTGCCTTTTCACAGACTGCTCTGTGCGCCGAGGTCATCTGCTCTGCCCTCCATCCCCACTTACTGCTGTATGCTCTAATGCAACAAGGCTGGTGAGTTACTATTGCCACACAGAGAATACGTGGGCAACAAATGAAATTTTCCTGACACCTTCAATAAGCAATGACTAATAGCTTTTTTAATTACCAAAACAGTCAGTGACAAAATAAATTATATTTAAGGTTACATTTTCACCACCTCCTTATTTGTATGTACAAAATATGCCCACATAATTGCATCAGCTAATTAGCTATGCAGCTATTCCAATGCTTTTTCCAAGTGCAGCTGTCTATACTCAAATGTAGATTTTTTATATCTGAATGACTGTAAACACACAAATCAGAAGCCTGATGAAGACCTGGCTATTTAATCTAGGGGATATTGCATATTAAGTAACACATTCTAAGTTTTAATGTTGTAAATTATTGTTATTGTATCCCTTTATATATTTGCAGTTTCGGCATGAAAAGAATCACACCTGATTCATGGAAAATAAATCTGATTAGAGACTGTTATAAAATTCAGAATGTGCAAAAGGTCCCACAAACAGTCCAAGCAAACCTGTATATCCAGGATTTTTTTCAGTCATTCTGTTCTACTTATGTTCATATTGTTCTTAAAACCTTTTCCTAAGAGTTATTTTATGCTCTAATAAACATTACTTTAAATCCTCCCATTTCTTTTTGTTTAATTCTGCAAATTTTATTGCTTGAAACTTCCAGTAAGTATCTGCAACAGTTACATTTAACCATTCATATGCCCCTCTTTCTTATATAATCATTTACCTTCTAGGACAAAGACTGGTATCAAATTTCCTTTCTTTTTGTTAGGCTTCTTTCTTACTGCTAGATGGCATGTGTAACCCTTAGACTTACATTTTACTAAGTTAACTATCTGTCAGCACTTTTCATCTTCCCCCATCTTCTTTTCTCTCTGCAGATTTATCTCAATTACCCTTGGCAGTTCTAAAAACTTACAAAATTTGGTCCACTGAAATTCAATACCAGTGCAAGATGACATAAGGACAGTCTATAAACCTTGACAAGAGATAATGACAAATTTTGAGCACACGTCTCTAGTTTTGACTAGCCTTATTTCATCTGCCATTCAATGCCTAGAACTGTAACTGGGGCATACAATACAAACCATAAAACCAAAATGCATTCTTTTTCTAGAAAAATATGTATTTCCTCCCCTTTCCTAGGCAATGAATAAACAAACATTTCTAAGTTTTCCTTCTCCTCATCACTTTTACAATACTCCAGCTACTTTGAGTGAAATCACGCCATCCAACTGCTTTCCCTAAGGTAGATGGATACAGATTATTTTAACATCTCTTTATCTTCCTTTTTAATTCAGGAGGGTGAAGCCAGCAAACTTTATACCAGACTATCAACATGCTGGAATGTAAAAATTTAAACAAATAGTCTGGAGGCCTCCCACTCTCATTTTTGTTCTGAAAATGAGTATTTCTTATGTTGATTTGAAACATGAGAAATAATCACCTGTGGCCATAAAAGGGCCATGCACATAGGAAAACAACATCCATTGGTCATGCTAAGTCATACTTGTCATATCTGGCCTTTGGCTCTACTCCAACCACATCACTCTAGTTGTGTCAGTGACTTACTACCATTTGCTCACCAACTCATGGCAGTGCTCCATGACTTCTTCAAGGTGAATCACAGAGCACGAGATCGACAAGTGACAATAAAATGTGCAACTTGCCAGACCAAACAAAACTTCTCTTTCTACTAAGCCCCAGTCTCTTCCTACCTGTGCTTCCTCTCCCAGTCTGAAGATCTTTCAGAGCAGGAGGAAGGAGGGTATTTGAAACATCAGCCTGCAGATGTTTCCAAGATGTGTCCATGGTTAAACACAGATTTTCCTTTGATTTTGTCCAGCTCAGGAGCAGATGAAAGTAAATGGACATTTTTTTCATGATTATTTCTTCTGCATTTAGTTACTTCTGAAATGCTTTCCAAATGTTTTCTCAGGGTTTGGCCTAGAATCTTGGTATGCTGCCTCCTAAAATTCTCCTCCAACATATGTTATTTGCCTTGAAGCTGATAGTGTCTTTCCACTTTGGAAAAAACTTCAGTCAGAGGAACCATGAGATTCTCTATTTCCAGACCAAATCCATTCAGTTATCAAGGAAAGAATTAGGTCTTCTGCAAAATCAAGTTAGGGCACCCACAGAGGAAGCTGATCTGCTAAATAAGGAGGTGCCATTTTGCACAGCACCTTTTCAGAGCCAAACTGCCATATGCTGCTGTCTACCCCTCCTTCATTTGCATCCTCTCTGGAGGAAATCAGCTCTGCGTACTTCAGTCCACTAGCTCAGTCTTCCCCCAAATTGTGTGTACTTTACAACTGGTATCTAGTTGCAGGTTAATGTCTTCCCACCCCATCCCAAGGTGCTGAAATATGTTTTCAGTGCTTTAGGCACCCTTGAAAGGAGCAGATGCATCTTTTCCACACACGTTGCACCAGGTGATGCAACAGGGACATGGGCTCCTCCGAGGCTCCATGGCAGTCTGAGTCACAGACACAAAGAGGTTGATGAGGAGAAGTGACAGTCTCTTGCTCCGCGTGTAACACTTTTTGTCTCCAGTTCCCTGTGAGTAACACATGGGGTTGAGGAGGTGGAGGGGAGCCACAGCGTTGTTCTGATTCCCTTGCGCTGCATCAAGGGAGCAGAGGAGAGAGGCAGTAGGGTAAGAGCTAAAGCTTTGCTAGGCCCAGCCTAAATCTATCCCTGTAAGGTGTTATAACACATTTTTGTATAACACATAACATTAAGGCTGAGCAGTACCTTCTGTATAAAGACAGACTCCTCAACCTGCTCTACACCACCAATGCCCATAAGGAGTGAGGACTGTCTAGTGCCATAACATTCAACCCTCTTATACCTTGGTCCCTATCTTCTCTAGCCATGCATGCATCCAACCACTAGCTTCCCGTCCCTTCCTGGGTGCAATAAACCTATTCCCTCAAAAAGCTTTGAAATGGAAGCTCCAGCCAAGACCTCCCTCTTGCAAGCTCACCTAACCCTTCTCTACTGCCATGTCCTGCATGCAAGGTCACAGAAGGCACTCCTAACACCACCTCCCTGGCTGCCTGCCTTGTCCTTCCCTCTAAAGGGACTTTGGCATCACTACGTGCACATCTTGCCTCCACAAAGCTCCAGGGGACTTGCCTCTCTGTCACACCCATGCCTGCCACTCTACTCAAAATAAAAGAAGGATGGGAAGTCAGAGTCAGGTCTCATACTTTTTTCCTCTCTTGCCCCAAGAAGCAGAGAGGCTGTGCCTCCAGGAATGGCAGGCACTGGGAGCAGCCAGAACTGTATCAGCCAGTAAGTGCAACTGTGAGAAAAAACCCACTCAGCCCAACACACAAACACACATTTCATTGATGAGCTTTGTCTCATTTTTTGTTAAAAATGTTTAGTTTCCTTTAGAGCTATGGATTTAACAACCTCTGCTGCTGCCATGTTGTTTGTTTCAGAGACACTTTAAGGCAGCTTAGAACACACAGTAAAAAATGCAGGTGGGAAATAAAAGCTGATAAATGAGACTGCTTTTCCATAATTACAAAAACCTAACCATAACTGTACTAATACTATACTTATTGCTGTGCTGTTGAGAACCCACTGGTGTAACAGAAATCTAACATGGGTGAGTAAGCAACATAAAAATGTTTTTAAATCCATCCTCAGATCTCTGGAAACCCACATGCTGTTTCCTGGCACTCCAACACTTACCAGTTGGCTTGGATGAAATTACGGAAGTGGCAGAGGGATACCCGTTTCATTATCACATTCATTCATCATCTTTCATCCTCACTCTCACTGTATGAGAAGCAAGCTACATACCACCAATACAGGGCACAGTATCATGCTCCCTCTCACCTCTGCTTTCTCAATCCAGACTCAAGCACTTCTGGCACAGGTGGCACAGCTGCAGCATGGGAGTTGAAGGGAATGCCCAGCCAAGAAGTCAGAGCACTACTCTAGATCTTCAGAATCAGAGATTTTCACTCCAGAGGACAACTTAATCCCAATCTCATGACTCCAGCTCAAGGGCACTGCTGTCTCACCTTACTGCCCTTCTGAAAAAAACAGTGAACTCAGCTCTGTCCTTTCAAAGGATCAAAGGCAACTACCCCTGAAGACCATCCTATTTTAATGGGACTCAGGGGGGTACCTGTTCATGGCTTTGACTCAGCCTTGACTATGCTGCAGGGGTTCAGAAACACTTCTGCGAAGAAAAAACCCAAACGATAATGACAATGTCTAGTCTGGAGCATTCTCTGCCTTCTGCAAAGAGATACACTACTGGGCCGTATCCTGAATCTGTGCTAAAGATATCTAGGTGCCTATTTTCCTGCCTGTTCCCACACTTTCTAGCACTCTCGTTTCCAGAGAACGGTAACTCAGGTGCGCAGGCTGCAGTAAAGCTTTGGGTCACGCTACACAACTCTTAAATTCAGTAACCGGGGAGCAGGACGGGAGTGCGTTACAGAACAGACCTGTGCAGGGACTCGCTTGCAGCACACACGCGTGGTGTGGGCAGCACAGAAACCAAACCTGGGCCTTAGGAGTTCATTCAGGAACCTGAAGTCAGCCATTCCTGAGGCTAGCTTGGAAGGACCTACAGAGACAGCCCTATGAATACGCAGCTGATGACTATGAAGCCACTTCAGGTGGCTCTTTGAGACACCTGTTGCCCCGTGAATGGGTAAGTGAATGCACAAAATGGAGACAAATCTCATGCTCATGATAACAGAGGACAGAAAATAATGCAGATATACGAATAAACAGCCTGAACACTGTTGTTCTACTTTGACCTCGTACCATTTTAAGTCAAAATACCAGTCTGTGCAATTTTACACTGACTTATTTTAAGTGAAAGTGGATCATTATGGTTATATTATAACTATCTGAATACATTTAATGGCCAGCTGAAATTCCAGCAGTGAATGGCTCAAAGTCAGACCACCTCTACTAGCTTTCATAAATGGAAATAGGATGGAAAAATCAGTAGCTAATACAACACAATTCACTGGAAGGTTCAAGGAACCTCATAATGTGCAATCATGGTATATCCTGCTCTTAGGAGCGGTTTGCTCCTAAACCCAAACACTGCATTTTCATTTACATTCTGAAAATAAAGGGTCTGATTTCTTTTATACCTTTCTATGCTATTTAATATAACTGCAGCTGTGTCTCTTTCTTCATTATTTTGCACTAAAATCTCCAGCGATGCATAGAATAACTTAAAAATTGTAGAGTAGGATCTTTCTGTGGTACAATTACTTCTTTTTTTCTTTTTAATAATGGTCCACTTTTGAGAATGCCAAGAGTGGTATAAACTGACATACTCCAGTGGATTCTTGAGATTCACGGAAAATGATAATTAAGAAAATATTGCGCTCTGTCAGGATCGCAAATTATTTCTGTGAATTCCTCTGAGATCTGTGTCTCTTCAACAGTTCTGTCTGCAATTGAGGTTGGTTGAGCTAAGGTAGATACACAGGCAATAACTAGGTTATTGAGAAGGAAAGCACTATCAAAATCTTGTTAAGTAGGTCATTATGGGCCTCACGTAGCTCTTGTGACAAAGTTCAAGGCAAGGACTGCAGTGTATGATGCCAGGACCCTGCAGAGATCTCTGAAGTGGTGGTGGTAAAGAGTACTGGAAAGAAAGATGAAATCTATCCTAAGCTATTGCTAACACCATGAAGGCCAGGATGGTGGTAATTGGCTTCTTTCTTTCTTCCAGGGAGATGCAATCAGAGTTTAAACAGGTATTAATCTGCACAGCTCACCAAATGCACACGCCACCATTGAGCCTACTGTTTATCTTTGTGCTTGTTAGCCTTCTACAATAAACAGTACCTTTAGCTTATAGTTATAATTGGTTAATTTACCCATACTTCCAAGGGTAGAAGAACAAATAGACACTGTCCTTTTTGCAAGGATATTGAGGCGTGAATAATGAGAACAAAGGATGCCAAGTAAGCAAAAAGCAGGGGGAAGAAAATCACGTCCCCAACTCTCTTTGATCTTTAGATCATGCTTGAAGAATCTTCGCAACCAAGAAAAGCCCAGGGAAATGCTGACTCCAGAGGCTTCAGAGAGGAATCTGGCTGCTGCCATTATACATGACAAATCCTCATCTCACTTTGGTTTTTCACACTGATACATGCATATAGCAATGTGCCCCCCTTATAACACTTTTCTATAAGCAGCTCAATTAATCCAGTTCATTAAGCCATATTGAAGTATGAGTCTTGTATCATACAATGGTATTTTCTCACTCAAGATAAAGGTGGATCCCTTGATTTCGGGAATAAATTGATTCTAGACAATCTTAAGAAAAAAGAAATCCAGCATTTAGAATTGTAGTAGGTTGTTTCATAAGGGGCCATGTTTGATATGAAACTAAAAAGCATATTTCTGAGAAGCATGCACATCCACATGTACAGCATCTGAACAGGTGTTATTTGTCACAATCTACCACAGATGCTACCAGAACTTACAGAGAAACACAATGGCTATTAAAAATGATTCACCACACTTATTAACATGACAAAGCATACAAACTGTGAACCAGTAATTAGAATGTAAGAGATTTGATAAATAAAAGGTTTTTTAAATATTCTGTAAGGACCCACTCTTGAAACCCCTTACTTACATGAGTCCATCGGCTTCAGGACACCGATGTATTCAGTAGGATTGTTTGTGTGAATAAGAACTACTCATAAAGGGTAAAGTCTGGCAGGATCAGACACTGAATCTAAGTTCCTTTCACAAATTTTTATTTTAAAGTTAGAAAAAAAATAAAGTCAGAAGTTTTACTCCTGCTTAGCCCAAGGGCAATGTATAATTGTATAATAATCCATAACTCCGAGGGTTTTAACTCCAGACCACAGTACAAGTTCACAGAAATACAAGAACAAACAATTAGGACTGAGATACGCTGTCATCTGTACAAAGGTAGATCTGGACAGACTCCTTTGATTTACCTCAGCATAGCCAAGAAGAACATTTCCCTGCCATCTAGCCAGGAATTGCTCCCATTGCAGACCCCCTAACAGCAGTCTGCAGAACAAATTCAAGTCCTTCTGCAGACATAGGAAGCCTTCACAGCATGAAGCCTCATCAAAGCACCAGGAGACGCTGAACTCAGAATAAGGGTTTTGGGGACACACTAAATTTAATACTAAACTGAGAAATATTTTAGTGACATTTACATTGAAGAATATACACAAAAAAGGGGAGACTCACAATCTATAATTATCAAATGCTGGGACTCTCAAAAGCATGGAGGATATGCTGCTTCTACTCGCAGCAGATAAAGAAAAGGTTGTGCACACTGTGCATTTCCCAGCCTCAAAGGATCCAATTTTTTGTTTCTAAATCAGTAGGTATAAAACAGAGCCTTATGCCTGCTTCAAGACTACTTGTCATAAAAAGACTTCTAAAATTTTTCTTATTTCTCTTTCATACATAACTCTGAGCAGCTTCCCTAATCAATATATATTTTCAAAGGTTTTAACAGGTTTTAGAGTCATACTCAGAAAAGTCCTTTCCTGAAACACCTTTGATGACTTTACAGACATATAATAACATTTAAAAACTACAGCTCGAAGGCAAGCCTGAATAAATGACCTTGAAAAACACGAGTGACAAGAACACAGCAAGAAAATTATTCTAGGTACAGAACTTATAGCAAATCAATTGTATCTGAACTAGAACTGGTATGACTGGAGTTGTTCCTGCCTGCTTGTAGGCTGAAGAGTGGAGATGTCCCTAAGCACTCATGTGGTACCATGACTTTCCCTTAATCAATAAACACAAGTTCAACTGAATGACAAGCTGGAAAAGATACATAAAACTTAGCTGGGAACCGAGACTGAATATATTAATGTGAGTACTGCCCCAGGAACTCTCCCCACAATTAAATACAGCAGGGTCAGGATTTTACTGTGTGCTTCTGGATATTGAAAGACATCATATAAATTATATAATTCAAAGTAAGCATACCCATACACACCAACAGAAACCACAAACAAGCCTCTTGCGGCTTCACTGATTGCTTAGGTCTGGCAGGTAAGACTGGTCATTATTCTGAGCGTGGGGGTAAGCTCAGAACTAGGGCAAATGTGTGTTACTATAAACAAATTTAACAGCTCAGCTGAACAACGTCTTCCAGCCTGAAACGATGGCAAAAGGTCCAGTAACAGTAACAGAGTGGTACTAGCCTGTCCGTGGAGACACATAGCAAGTATCTGCCATCAAAATATAACTGCAAATTCACTACAATAAAAAAATAAAGGAGGAAAGGAAGCATGAAATAAGGAGAGATTGTATCAATCTTGATGTTCTATCATAATCTTCATTAACTAGAAGCACATTACAGTGATCTCCAAAAGCAATCATTTCTGATGTCAAAATTAGAAACTAAAATATCTGAGGACGTGCTCCATGTCCTGGGAAATATCTGCTTTTTAAAGTATTTCCTCCTTAACTCAATCACATTATCAAAGGCAGCTTGTGAGGGAAGAGAACTCATTCTTGAGAACCAAGTAAAAATTTCATCCTGGCAGGTCAGAATAAAGTAGAATCCTAACCCATACAGACTTTAGCCTTGGAATAATATTTGAAAAGCTCTAAAGAGACTTGGGTTTCACTCAGTGTTGTTGAATGAATTTATATAGTGATTGCAGAGTCTCCATGGAGGCTCCAGTTTCCTGGACTTACCAGTTGAAAAATCTGCATGATAATCTCCAGGAAAACAACTGTTTCTCCTGCTGTTCATCACAATCTGTTCATCACGGAGTACCTAGGATTCTTGCACTTCACTCTGAGAAGTTTGAAAACTCATCTTCCCTCAAGCTCAGCCTATCCTTTATCCTATTATTTTGACCATTCAGTGACTATTGGTGTTGACAATGCACTTTCTCTAGCAATGTTTTCCATCTTATTTACAAAGCAGGATGTTCCTCTCCTCATAAAAAAATATATATAAAAAACCCAGAACATTTTTCTGCACACTGAAAAATCCACCCCTCAGTGTGATAACCTGCTTCAGACAGTGGGCTGGGCTCCTGGCCGACATTGCTTCACACTGCCCATGCAAGCAACATGACCTCAACTCATTAATGGGAATCAAGTATCATTCCCTTTATTAATTGACATCACTTGTGTGGTTAAACCACCACATGCCCGTTGTTGATACCGAATATGGTGTTCTTATATTGTTGCTCACCCAATTCTATGTCACTTCAGCTGTAATCAAATTTTGAGTTTAGCTGTGAATGAAATCGTTTCATCTCAGGCCAGTAACAACCCAGTAATCCCAAATCCACCTGAACCAGCAGCGGTACAAGGCACAGAAATCAGGGTTCATGATCACTGAACTGCTGAGTCCTGTGGTAAGCGAGGGACCGAGGGTGAGGAGGCGGCGGCGAAAGGGAGAGACGGTGAGATGATGCCAATTTTCACACTTTCAAAGTCACCACAGTAAGCAGATGTGCCCTAAGAGATACCTGGTTTTAGTCAAACAAGTAACCAAGCAGTATTTTCCTTGATTCAAAGCTAGTTTGATGTAACAAAGATTTAAAAGCAATAGCTTAGTTTCAGTTCTAACTGGAGAAATTAAAAAGTGGGTGGAAATGAGCTTCTCATTCAGGATTTGGTACCATTCAACATTCTGGATAGATAAAATCCCAAAGTCTCAGCAATGAGCTAGACTTGCAGAAGTTAGGTATATTTTTCAGGGGTACAAGGCTTGGCACAAACAATTCTCACAGCTGTGCCAAATCCCTGGAGGATGACTTATCCTCAATCTGACTGGTTTACTTCTCCTTCTTCCTTCATCTGCCCAGTTTCTCCTTAAACATTTTAAAATTACAGCTGTCTCATAATTCAGTCAGTGGGGTAAATATGCATAAAATGACAGCACATGTGAGGAACTTCCTTCACAGCCAACACGATGCCTGCTCTACAGTACACCTGAGAAACCTAATTTTCAGATCATTCCAATAATGTGTTTGACTAGAACATATAAAAAAAATAAAACTACAAGATGGCAAGAGATATACACATTCAGAATGGCTCTTCTCGGAAAATAAACACATTTATCATTCCAAAGTTCCCAGGAGACCATGCTCATCCCAGGTGTACCAAGCAAAGTCAACACAGTGGTGGACTTGGTAGTGTTAGGTTAACAGTTGGACTCGACGATCTTAAGGGTCTTTTCCAACCTAAATGATTCTAGGATTCTGTTATGTGTCAGCACCCCTTTCACGTGGGGAGTGACAGAGTTCAGATGGAGAAGGGTATCACCAGTGCGCACCCAGCTCTTCCCATGGAGCTCCTCTTCCCTGAAGGGTGAGCAGTGAGCATCCTGGCACAAGACAATCCTGCATATAGACAGTGCTGGATCTTACCCATTATTCCCTGCCCAGTTGATATCAGACTATTTATTCTGCTAATGGAGCCATTTATAGAAGGTTGAGACAAATGTTTCTAACTCAATTGTCAAAAAACCCCACACCACTAATATTTACAAAGTGCTTCTTGCGGGTACCCTCTCACTATTCATTTCTTCAAGAAACACAAAGCTCTGAAAAAGAAGACAAGAATAATCTCCATAATCACAAGCATGTATAATCCTTCACATTTTGAAACAACACTGAAAGGATACATTTTTAATGCTTTATTTTTTTTTGTCTCAGTTGCTTTAATATTCCTAGAATCTTGAGTACAATATTTTTCCTTTTAAATGCTCATGTTCTTTCCCATTTGACTAATATTGATTTACCTCCTGCCAGTTATACAGAACTCCAATTTAACAGGCTTTAGTTGGATCCCTTGTTTTCAACAAATTTCATGAATGCTACCAAGAGAGCTCAGAAAACAAAAGACACTAGTTAACCAAGGAACACAGAGCATGAAGAACCATTATTTGTGTAGATATCCTATAAACATCGTGGCTTTATTTTTACCAATAACTGGCACCACAGTTAACCATCTTAATTATCCTTATTTTTAATGTAGTTATTTAGAATCCTGAAAGATAACAATCATTTGGGACCTTTTCTGCTCTGGAGTAGGAACACATTAAAGTGACTTGATTAAATTACAGTAATTTAAACTCTTCCTTTAGTTTTCTGTCATTTGGAAAAAACACCACAAACCTCTGATTTGCTTTAAAGTTTTAGATTTTATCACCAAATGGTTATGAAATGGCAAATTTGTTGGTATAACCTGAATAATTATCAGAGATGCCAGTTCATGTTAAGAAGCTGGGAGACTATATACTTCTCATATTTTTCCAGGGTGAAAAACCATAAAGAGATTTAAAATATTTAATAAGAAGAATAATGCTGCAGAAATTGCTCTTCAGTGGAATACACGCACCTAAGGTTAGCGGAAGCACTGAAAGTTTTAAAACGTAAAGCTCTCATCCTAAAGCACATCAGCTTTTAGTAAAACATCACAGATGATTTTTGAGTTGGTAAGAGCAGAAAGACAATATTAAGAAAGCAGAAGGACTCTGGCCCCTCTCTCACCTTGAACAACATGGGGAGCATCCACATATTCTGCTGGGAAGTCAGGGGAAAGCCATTTGTCTTACATCAGTCAATATGACCAGCACCAGAGTCTTCAAAAGTGTTATTTTTTTTATTCTGCTCGCTATTTAACCTCACTTCACAGAATCTTAATTTGCCTTTGTATCTTAATCCCATTGAAAAAGAAAAAAGCAAGGAGCAAGAAAAAGGTCTTCCACAGGCAAAACGCTACAAAAGAGGAACAAAAGCAACAGCCTGATTTTCAGTATGGCTAAACTGTCTCCTGAAATGGGACAGAGGTTCAGCTGTGATGCAGAATAAGAATACACCAGGAAAGCAATACAAAATAACTTGGGGCTGTAAGGTTTAATTAAGAGGTACTTAAAAAAGCCTGATGCAAACAAAGCATTAAGGTCCATTGATTATAAAAGGTATCATAATCTGATGAAGACATTAATCCAGAAAGGAAACATGCAAGTCACGTAACTCAAAACCGATGTTTTAATGAAGCAAATAAGCTACTCGATGCAATGCAAGGCACTTAAATTTAAAGAGGTACCTGGCCAGAGCTGATATGGTTTCTTCACTTTTTTTAGTAGAGCTACAAAAAATTCAAAAAGAAACAATCTCAACCCTTATCACTTACATACATCTGACGAAGTTTTTGAACCCCCTACTGAGATGCGTCTGAATCACAAATTTAACCCTCTAGTCCTTAACTGCCTATGTAATTTTTAAGACGGGACAAAGGCTCATCAATCACCGAGACCTTTAGAAATGTTTAAGAGTTTTCACTACCTCCAGTTTTCTCTTTCTTCCCCTAATACCATTCAAATTGAACATTTATTTTTATCACCTGTTCGGTCTTAAAATGCTGCCTCTCTTTCTGTCTTGAAAACAATCTGAGAACACAGTGATCACATCCAGTTTGGTCTTTCCCCTGATTGCTTAAAACAAGCAAATAGCTGTCTACATGCAAGTTCACAAGCTAAAGCTATGCTGAGCACTCCAAAGACAATACTCTGGAATAATTCACCATCAGAGTACTCTTACCCTGTATCAACAGCACCTCTACACAATGTTAGCACAGGTTAGCTACAGCATTGTCAGTTCCCACCAGTTTTTCTGGCTCCAGCTTCTCCAATTAGACAGGTCTTGTGCTACAGAAGTACGAGGGTTTCCACAATGTATAAAAATCCATCCAACACCAGCCTGATTACTGATCCTGTCTGACTGTAGACAGTACTGGGTTCAGTGCAAGGCACAATCTGATTACCTGGGAGCAATTTCTTAGCCTGTCCTGAAATCACAGTCAGGCATTTAAAAGGATTTCTCCCAAAATCAAACACAACAGCAACAGAGAAAAGGGAGAGACGAGAAGCATCCGAAGACCACCACAATCCTGCCTAAGCATCCTGTTCAGCAAAGAAATGCAAGTCTTCTCTCATTTGTTTTATCAACACAGAGATGCTAAAGGGAAATAAAATGAACTTGTACGTTTTAGGGCTGTAAAACTAAAGCCACATAAACAAGGCAGGGCTTTATTAATGGGGACACTGCTGATAGACCCAGGCACCATGACAGTTACTCATACACTGGGCTGTATCACATTTAAAAGCTGAGCTGAAACTTTCCTTTGTGTGCTGATTTAAAGCCACTCTGTAATTAAGCCCAAAGAGATGACAGACATTTATTGACAGTTAATGCAGTGCTCCCGCGATGTATTATCAGGCACAAGCCCAGAGGCGCAAGGCCAAGTGCTGTTGATCTCCTAGCGAGTGCAGTAGTGTCTGATACATACTGCCTGAAAATATCTGGTGATACAGCTAATATTTTTTAAAAGACGGAAGTCTTGAGTTTTCACAGAAACTGATAACACTGGTTAATCCACCAAAATAAAAGTGTCACGGAAAAACATCTGAGACAATTTGCCTAGTTTTTAACCCCATTTCCCCATGTAAGGAGTGATGTATAAAAAAGGACAAGCCTCCTTTGCCTTACCTCATGTTTTACTTTAGCAGTGTCAAATCTGATATTTCGTGCTTGGCTAGAAACCTTTCCAAAACAAGGGGGAACGTCTATCAGCTTTTACCCCTGGGAAAAGAAGCGCTGAATATTCTATCATAGGTCTCCTTCCAAACGCTCTGCTTGTTTGTTTTAGCCTTAAGAAGAGCAAATAAAAGAGGTCTGAAATCCTCTGAGCAAAGCTGACTTCCTTCTCTGAAGGTCATCCTCAACTCATTTCAGAGCCACGAAAATAGCCGGGGGCGGGGGGGGGAGTAATAAGCATCCTCAAAAGACGCCTTTCCTTCTGAATTAACTTTGGTGCTTCAGGCTGAACTAAAAACATACCCTCGGGTGGAGGTTTGCCACTTTTTACTGACCCAGCCAATCTTGGGGAGAAAGACTGGGAGAATCCAATGGGGAGAAAGATGAGATAAGAAGTTCTTCTCTCAAAAGTAACCCCAGCACAAGCACTGCGCAGGAAGGACTGCTTGCCTCTTCAGAAAGACCCAGCCAGAAGTGATGAGGGTCGTCAAGGGTCTTATGGACAAGAACCTTCTTCCTCGGGACAAATCTTAACCCCTGTTTTCAGGGCCAGTGCTGAAGTCAGTATATTAAAACCGTACGGCACGGTTCTGAATCAAGACAGACCCTTGATACTCCGTCACAATTTATGGTCTGACCGCACTGAGAACATGCACTCAATTTTTTAGTAACACATTTAGCAAACATTAACTCTGACTGACATGCATAATCAGAGCAAGTTCTGCTTCGGTTCCAAACTGAAAAATTCATAATCACGTTAGCTATACATATTATTTAGCATATATTGCAACCTGACTAAAGACTTAATTTTGTGTAAGCCATGAGAAAGACCCGGGAACCCGGCGGGAGCTCTGCCTAAGCAAAAACTACCGTATTCGGGGCTCCTGTGCCGTTACGTGCCAGGGCACACCCTCGTCATTTCAGTGACAGCTCAATACACCCCGTTTCCGTAACTAAAACGAAACGCCACCCCCCAGAACCCAGCAAGCAAAAAAGTGCTCTCGGGCTGCTCGGGCACCAGCAGCCGCCTCCGAGCCCCCCGGCCCCCTCCGCCCGGCGCTGACCCGTTACCTTCGGCTGCCGCTGCCGGGGCCGGGCCGCCGGCGGGGGTCCCGGGACAGGGTGCGGGAGGGGGGGCCCGGCGGCGGCCACCGCGCAGCCCGGGGCTGAAGCCCGCCCGCGGGCAGCGCGGCCGGGGCCGGGGTCGGGCGGGCAGCGGGGTCCCGGCCAGAGGGACGGGGAGGGCCGAGGCGGGGCGGCCGCGCTTGGTCCCGGCTCTCGCTGCGCCCCTCGCTCCGCGCACGGCTCGGGGCGGGGAGGGGACCCGGCAAGTGAGCGGCAAAGTTGCCGCCGCCCAGAGCCGGGCGGGCGGCACAGGCACAGGCGCAGGCACAGCCCCCGGCCCCCAGCCCCTCGCCCACCGAGCGGCCCCGGCCCGGCCGCGGTACCTCAGGCAGTGCCTCCTCCCCGCCGGGATCGGCGGCTGCTCCCCGCTCCATCGCGGCGCTGCGCCCCGCTCCGAGCTCCCCAACTCGACCCGGCTCGCTCTGGATCGCCGCGGCACCCCCCCGCCTCTCCCCCCCCCCCCGCCTCCAACCCCCAGCGCCGGCCCCGGAGCGCCGCCTGCCGCCGGGGGCACGCGCCCTGCCCGGGGGGGGCCCTGCCCGCCGCGCTGCCGGGACCGGGGCCGGGGCCGGGGCCGGGGCGAGCTGTCGCCCCGCCGGTAGCCGCCGGGCTGGCGGAGCGGTGAGGGGCCCCAACCCGCCCCGCGGGACGGGTGTCGCGGGAGGGACGCGGCGGGGCGGCATCCTCGCCGAGGTGCACCCCGCTGCTAAACGGCGTTAGTGTCGTTACCGATGTATTTCACACCCAGCGCCAACCCCCCCCCGGGCATCCCGCACCCTGGCGCCCCGGGGCTCGTAGCTCCCGCCCGCGAGCGGCTGCCGGGGGCTGCCCAAAAGCGAAGCCCGGGCCGCGCCCTCCCCGCCGACGGACCGGTCCCAGCCCCGCTGCTGGCCCCAGGTGAGCTGGGCCGTCCGCAGTCCCCTGGCAGGCTGAGGGCAGAGCCGGGCCGGGCAGGGTTACCGGCCAGCCCGCCGTGGGGCCGGTCGCCTCCCGCCGTGCCCAGCGCCCCTTGCCCAGCCCCGGCCTGGCTCCGGCGGCGCCCGGGGAGCCCGACGGGGCGGCGGTACCCCACGGCCCCCCCCGCGCCGTCGCCCCCCGGGGAGGGGGGTGCGGTTTGCACGGACCCGGTCCCCAGCGCCAGTGGGGTTTTGCCTGTGCCGGGGCCTGCTGGAGCCCCGGGTGGGCAGAGTGGGGAGCGGCGGTCACAGGGGTACAGGCACAGCCATTTCCCTGCCTGATGCCGCGGTGTGCGAGGGAAAATGTAAAAAAGGCGCCTGGGAAAATGTAAAGCCTTTTGACGGCAGTGCCTGTAGGGGCCTGCCCCCATGTGTCCCCGTGCCGCTCCGCCATGCGAACAGGAACCGTCACACTGGTAACTTCTAGGGTGTCACTAGCGAGGGTGTCTTGCTGGATGCCCCCCGGCCCCGTGCTACATCGAGTTGCAACTTACTGACCAGGATTGAAATACATTTCCTAAGGTGCCGCCTTTATCTCTCAGCACTTTCTTCAAATGCCTCTGTGGCTACTACTTGGCTCCAGATTTTTGGCAGTCTTTAAATCTTTTAATTAATTTACTGTGTATTCTGGCACTCTTTTTTTTTTTTTTAATACTTCCCCCCCCCCCCCCCTTGGGGAAACTTCTGGCTAGTTCTGGCATCTGTCATGATTTTTGCCTCTTAAGACTGAAGCAAAGACTATGTATGTATTAATTGCTGTCTTTTCTCAGTTAGTGGATCAGCTGCAAGAATATGTCAGGTCAAACTTGACAAAATCTGCCAATCCCAGGCAGTCCCTTGTCTCTGCAAGGAGCCAGCTCTGCATGTCTCAGAGTGTAGTTTTGTTGATACGATCTGTAGATATTAGGGAGGTTCTCTGTACCTACGTGTGCATTTCATGCTTTTACTAATTATTGCTT
This sequence comes from Athene noctua, assembly GCF_965140245.1. Lineage (NCBI taxonomy): Eukaryota > Metazoa > Chordata > Aves > Strigiformes > Strigidae > Athene > Athene noctua. The sequence goes on along the minus strand of NC_134038.1, from coordinate 103,852,874 downwards.
ACATTGACTACAAAATCTGTCAATTTTCAAGGGAACACTTAATTGCTCTTGAACTATTTGATTTTCAAGGTAACAGTGAAGAAGTGATTGTCATTTTAAAAGATAGCGCCTTCTAATTTAATTTCCTGTTCTGTCGTTCTTGCATTATGAAAAGACAAACAAACAGGACCACCCATTCCACCTTGCTTATGTCCTCAGCTCCATCTTGGCACTGCTTCTCACACGCTCTCCATGAATCACTCCCCTCAGCTCTCCCACTGAAGTCTGTGGAAGTGAGACGGGCATCGCAGTATCTGACCTTGTTTTTACCATTGCTGAAGAACTATTTGAAACCACTTGCCTTTCTCATACAGCAAGATCTTTTAATTTTGTTTGCTGCTTGACAGCACACGTAGCCTGGGACATATTTCCACTGGCATGAGGTTTTCATGCATTTACTTTTCTGTGCCTGTTCTGTTTATTTACCCATTTAGCTTCACCTGTGTACAGATTTCATTTCCTCAAAATGTTCTCTGTTAAAATACACCGAGGTGTACCTTTATGATTTCTTTTTTTACTGTCTAATTTCTAACCAGTAACTTGACAAGGCTATGGTCGCTAGGAGTCCAGTTCTGTTCACAACCTGATGTGGTGCTGTTACCTTCAGAGGTTACCTTTCGGCTTGCACTGCATCAAGCCCTGCTGTGTGTGGTTCATTGCGTGTTCCAGAATGAATAGTGAACATGACTACACAGGTGTAATTCCACTTTTGAGTATGTCCAAAGTATTAAACTATATTTTTTTTCCCCAAATTCCACTGAGTTGCAAATTCTTTACAAGATGAAATAATTCTGATGATAGTGGAGAGTGATAGTGAAGATCAACAGCAAAATGCCATTTATGGAGTCCGTGCCACTTACCCTTAAAATAATGCAATTCCACTTTTCGAACAGATAGAGAAAAGGTTGCATGGAACAGTTACCTGGTCTGAACAGAATCATTTGTACAGTCTTGGCAGAACTGATGTTGAAAGCTGAGTCTCTGGTGCCAGCCTTCTTCACACAGTGACATTGCTTTTGTGTTGCTTTGTGCTCGTGTTTCTTGTAGGTCATCTCATGTACCCGTTCCCCACCTCACGCAGCACCTGCAGCTGCAGCAGTGAGGCTACAGGCTCCTTTCCAATCCTTCTGAAGACCTAGCAGCAAAAGTGAGCCACAAAAGGTAAAATGGCAACTTTGTTTCATGCCCATGCCTGTAGAAGAGTGGGATAGCTACCATTCCTTCTTACTCTTGTTGGTGGGATTGCTTGGAGTAAAAGCAATTGAGTTTGGTTTACAACCAACCCTTCCTACCGCAGTTAAAAAGACATATACATGGTTTTCTGTGAGGAGCTCTCTTTATATGGGAGTGTGGGTGCAGCCGCATCAGTCTTCCAGTTGAAAAATCCCAGTTTCTAGTTGGACCTGGTCCTGCTCTAAATGAAATCACCATCTGAAGTCCCAGTTATGTCAAAGGGAGCACGATTAAACGCTTTGCAAGTGTGTTTACCCATTTCTTCCTGGTCCATCCCACTAGTGTTGCCGTTGCTTCTGTTCAGTGACAGGGCAAATGCAGAAGCTGGGGCACACCTTTGTATAACTTGTTCAATTAGCTTAAAGTTTCTTAAATACGTTTAAATTTTTTTAAAAAGTGATGAACTTAAAAGCACTTACACTTTATATGCTTGAACTGCTCACTGAGATACTTACATAAAGCAAAAAAAGCAGCTTTAAGTGAGAAAAGATGGACTGGTGTCCCAGAGCTGTGAAGAAGAAAATGTTACCTTTTCCTCTAGACTCACAATAGAATGACTCTTAGCATTGCTTTTTTGTTGATTTCTTTGGATTATTTTATCATCTCAGTTGTTATGACTGCCGTGATGAATTTGGTTTAGGATTTGTGTCATCTAATCCAGACAGGATTTTACAGGTCAACAAGATGTTCCATCTGAGTGTTTAAAAGCACTCTTCAAATATATTTAGCTTCTCGGGACTCTTTTGGGATAAGTAGTATTAGGGATTAGGGTTTATGTATGTATTACTACATGCGTTTTACAGATGGAGAAACTGAGCCACCACGGTTAAATTGTTTCACTGATAACCAAAGAAACAGGACATGGCTGTAGGCAGTAAGAACCTGTACTAAAGCTGTAATTTTGTGGCTTCACCTTGGTGTCCCAGGCAGCCAAGTTGCTTTAGCTGCAAACCAGTATAAAAAGTTGTCTCCATCTGTCAGGAAGGGACCGAGTGGTGAATTGGAAGCCTTTGCAGAGGACATGCCTAGAAACAGAGGCATCAGGCAGAACCTGAGGTTTATGTGAAAAGAGGAATCACAAAAAGGGAGGGAAGGTGATGGTGATCACGAATTTTGGGCACATGGAGTGTACGTAGACTGTGGAGATGGGTATAGAAACTCGCTCCTCAGAGTTGGTAGTGGGCATAAAAGGAAGCCCCTGGAAGCTTGACTCCCACTCCTCGGCTCTCATAGCAGACAGAAGTCCCAGAGATGGATAAGTGAATGTGTCTGTAAAGACTGTGCTGAAAACTATTATTGTAATATTTTTGATCTATTGTCACAAAGTATTGCTGAGTGTGCTTTTGAAGGGAGAGAGAGGCAGCTAGCAAAATTCTGGTACCTGTCATGGAGATAATTATTTTTGTAGCTGTAGGGAGGGAAAAGGGTGGGGGAAAAACAAGAAAGGAAAACTAAGCATCGCTTGCTTCAGGTAAGAGTGATTTTTTCAAACAGGAAAATAATTAAGATGAACTTCTATTTATGTGACTGCAACCGATTCCATTCAGGGCAGCTGATGTGAACAAAGTTCTCAGCACTAAGAAATTATACTGCAGGTAGCAATGCAGTGGGGAAGGATAATATAGAAGTGGTGGAAAAAATACGGTACTTTTCCCCTCGAGTGGTCATGTCATGTGCAAAATATTAATGATTGCTATAAGAGTGGCCACGTGTATATATTACATAAAGATAACATTTTCTGTGTATTTATGTTCATCTGTATGAGAAAGAGAGTTTAGAGTTTTCTGCAAACTATATATAGAAATTATATAACCTGCTGCAAGCAGGATGTACTTTTTATATTAAAGTAAATTTTTCAGATTATTTCAGGGAAAATCACCCAGGTTGGAAAAATCACAAGAGTTAAATAAACAAAGGAAATTAAGAAAGTCACAGAAGACATCATAGAGCTACTGTGGTGGTGGCTTGTAAACACTCCATATCCTTTTTGTGTGGAAATAATATTGCTGTGAGTTACAGCTCTGGTATTTCCTCTTTTATTAGACATCAGGTTATGTTACTGCAGCTTTGCTGAGAGTCACAGCAATGAATCTGGTTCTCTATGATCTCTTGTATCCAGTTGCAAGAGCACAGTCATAACAAACAGCATACAAGCCACCTTCCAATTAAAGCTAAACTCAGTTTTAAGGTAGTATATGCAAATCTACCCTGAAACAGAAACCTCATTAAGCTTGATCTGTACAAAGGCGTTTGTTTTCTTCTGCTTGTGTTTATCTCCAGAGTCATGAGGGTGCTAGAGGGGAGAGAAACTGTTAGCTACTTGGCTGTTCAGTTTGAAAATGAGACCCAGGTATACATATTAACAGCATTTATCAAAACAGGAACCTTATGAGAACAACATATATGGTTAGATTTCAACTACTTTTTCCAGAGCAGATGCAAACTTACACTGTAAACTGTCCCTGTGTACAGATCTGACCAAGCTGCCAAACCCAGGTGGCTGGCAGTGTACCTCTCACCCAGACAGCAATATTGTCCTGATCTAGACCACACCACAGGCTCAGAAATTGCTTGTCTACAAGGGTTTGGATGTAAAAATCAACATATGTCCAACTTTGCATTGGTATAACAAATCTCAACAGCCGTGCTCAGGCTGAAAAGATATTTTGCTAGTGTCAGGATTTGCCCACTCAAAATACCAAGGCAGAAAACATTCTATAAATGGAAGAAATACAGAGCATAAACTGCAAGCAATTTTGGAAATTAGGTTTCATCTCCCAAACCAAACACAAGCAAGGCTCTGAGATGAAACCACACTTACTGAATAAAGATACGGTCAGGCAGCCGAACAAATGGAAAAAGAATCCAACAGTGTTAAGCTTGGTCCTGTCTTGCTTTGAGCAAAATTTCAACCTCAAGGGTTAATGCTTCTTAAATACAATTCATAGTGTAAATTCAACATTGCACCTAAAAGTATTATATTTGCTGCGTTACAGACTGTGCAGTCTGAAGGGTTCTCCTAAGCCATTTGGCTGAAAATCAAGGACAGTGAGAGAAGAATAGTATCAGGATGACCTTTGTGGGGTTTATGTACGTTGTGGTTCTCAGAAAAAAAAAATATCCAAATTCACTAGTTTCAGATTTTTAAAATGTATCATTAAGCCTAACTAAGCTCCTATGTTGACGCTCTTATTCAGAACCAAGGTTTTCACCATAAATTGTAGCTCATTTTGGAAAAAAATATTACGTTTATCCCCTTTAATTCTGAGTGTCAATAGACAGAAATTTAAAACAGTTTAACAAAACCACTATGGAAGTTGATTCAGATCAATACTTAATCATCCAGCATTCATGTCATCTGGAGGCTTGTGATCATGGGAAACAATGTGCTGTAAAGCAGCTTTTAAATTTTCATTGAAAGAGAATACGCCAATTTCAGGGCAGGGTAAACTACCACTAGGAGTGGTCTACAGAAAGAGTTAGTGTGCTGTAAGTTTACAGTCCCACTGACTAACTTCCCAGTAACCTCCTCTATAGCTGTGCATCCAGAGAGGTAAAACTGATGTATTACTCAGCTTGCTTTGCACACATTGCATTGCTTTGGGTACAAAATGGATCAGAGCGCAAACAATGAGTGATGGCTATGTCTGCGCTAGGAGCAAAATAGGTGCACTCTGAGGAGTTTTTCCTTCAGAGTAACTGTGGCATGCTCCCAGGGACTCAGTGCCCATTAGTAGCTGAGGCACATCTTACAGTTTAGTTCCTACAGAAGGATCCCAAGTTGGGCAGTGTGAACCCAAGCACAGTAAATGGGGAGAATTGAGAAACTTTTCAAAAGCATGTTTCTAATCTGAACTGCAGTTCTAGTGTAGACATACTCAAGCAGAGCACAGCTTCCACAGACGGGCCAGTCTGATGTCAGCCTGGGTGCACTGCGAGTCTGGGGTGACCAGTGTCCTGGAGACCTGCTAAGGGATGGCTTGGGGACAACCTCAGTTAGCAGAGAGGCTGGTATTTTCCATTTTATGGAAAAAAGGATGCAGAAAAGTACCCTTCATCTTGATGCCTCTGGCACCATTCAGACTGTCACAGCTCTTGATGCAGAAGAGAGACTTTGTTCAGAACATGCATAGCACTCCATTATGAAAACCACATTATAAAGACTGTATAGAGAACTGGCCCTGAAGCTTTTCTTCCCCCAGCCAGTTTGCCATAAGAAACAGTAAATTAAATACCATCGGAAACTCCAGCCTCCTATATCTAATGAGCATGCAGTCGACAAAATTCACTAAGCAAGAGGTCAGGAGGCTTCATAAATTTGACTGGGTCTTTCTAAAGACTGTGTTATTGATAACATTTTCAGCTTCTTTGTGTGAGCTGAAGTTATGAAGAGCTTTGGAAACATGCTTTAGGGTTTGGGAAGGGATGGACTGTTCTTGACTTAAGCGTTGCATTTGTTAGCGATGTGAATATCATCATCTGGCCTTGAATCCACTTACCACCAAACAGAAAAGAGTCAGGTAAGTGATCTGCTCATGTGATTAATGTCACGTTGCTGGTATGTGTGGCATCTCTTTCGTAAGAAAACAGCAGACCTACTGTTCCAGCAGCTTGCAACATAAATGGCAGAAAACTGTGAGGTTCACCAAATGTGGTTTTGCTCTTTACATAGTAATTAAGATTGAGAGGAAAACAGGTGACCACAAAAGTGGGTCCCAAGTACCTGTACACAAACCTCAAATATCCACCTAAGGCCTAGCCACCTTTTGGGATTCAGGTGGCTTTTGAACAACCAGTGGGCTGTTTGTAAATTATTCACATGGATACTAGCTTATTCCTACACATGACAATAGCACGAGAGAGGTGGGGATGGCTGCTGGAAAGGGAAGGTTAGGGCAGCAAGCTGTACTTTGTGTCATCTGTGAACCCTGTCAATTATGGATTTAAAAAAAGTAGAGAGAATTTGTGGATGATGGTGCTAATGTCCACATCGGGAGGAGGGTGGTTTGGAGGAGAGGGAGGGAATGCGATTACGCCATTAATTCTGGCATGCCTCATATTAGCAGTCTGTCTTTAAAAACAAAATAGGATGCTGATAGGAAGGTGTGATGTATGTTACTTCAGTTGTTAAGTTGAATGATGTTTAAACTGTTTTTTTTGCAAATGCTAGTGGCTGAGCTGTAGCACGAAGCAGAACAAAGCCACTGCAGTGAAGAACATGAGTAATTTCAGCGATGGTACCTGCAGAATTATTTAAGCAGATTTGTGTGATAACTGGGGCTTTTCTCACAGGGTTTAGTTTTGATGAGAACAAGACTGATGTCCTATCTACACTGCTTATTGCATTTACTTCTTAATACCAATGGAGCTGCAGAAAAAAGCAAACAAAAAATTGTCAGTAAAGTCAAGGGATTGCATTACTGTGTAATGGATGCCCAGAGTTGCCAGCGGTATATTTTTGGGGAAAAAAAAAAAAAAGGATTTTCAGAATTTGGAGGACTGAGGTGATTGCTCAGAAGCATCAATGGGGGCTGTGTCAGCAGGAGGTGTCACAAAAAAGCCATTTGCCTTCAGCTCTTCCTCCCTCATTGTGATGAAGGTACCTTTTCCATTTCCACAGTGGGAGAATTGTCGCAAAGCAGAAGGATGGCCAAGCAAGGAGCGGGATGGAGGCAGTTTGTCAAGGAGCAGCAGCCATTTTGGGTGACCAGCTTGTTTTCTAAAGTGCAGCCTGTTTCAGGAGAAGGTAGCTTGGGAAAAGGTAGGTGCTAGGCTGCTTGGGAGCTGGCAGGCTGCCCCTCCTCAACCAGTAATTAACCTGAGCTAGAAGGTAAGGTTGCTTCTTTGTGAACTGCTTATTGTCATATAACGGTCATGATGGAGATGAAACTGCTGGGGAGTGCAAAATTGGCTCAGTTATACAAGTTATAACCTGGCCAGCAGTATTCACAGCAGCCTGATAAATCCATGCTTTTTGCTGGGGCATTCTTGAGCTGAATCACTCCAGGCAAAAGATTTCACTCATTCTGCTTTGCCCTCTTTCAGATACTTTGGAGATGCAGTTTTATTAATTTAAACAGAACCCAACAATCCTTTTCATACTGTTTTTTGAGCCTTTTTTAAAGAAAGATGAATCCCATAAACCTTTTTGTTTGATGGTACATGTTGAGAAGGCATCTTTGCTGAACTGTTTACAAAGATCTTGCTGTATTTTTGGTTTGGTTTGTTGTTGTTTTTGTTTTTGTTTTTGTTTTCACGGGGAAGTGACAGCTCAAATGAGTTCCAGCTGAGACAGCTCCAGGTACAAAACAGGGAGTTTGCTTGGCTGAAGAAGGTCATCCTATAGCAGGACATCTTCTCCTAGCTATCTGTCTTCAGTAAAACTAAGGTGACAGATTAAATGTCACCAACAACCTTTGCACTTTTCCGTTTAATTAATGGCTCTTTCAGTGAATCAGCAGACGTGTTAAGTCTCATCTTTACTATGAGTAATTTGCTACTAAAATCTATTTCACTATTTTATAGTTCAATGGTGCTATGGCTTCCTTACAACACACATTGCAAAACACTCTTTCAAAGTCCAAACAGAAATCAAAACTGATTAAACACTCAGTACATCGCCAAAAGCTACATGAAAATTGAACATGAGTAGCTTCAGAAGCCAGAAATGTTATTCTAAAAAATTTTCTTCTGATGACAATTTCCCTATCCCTAGGAGAGTCCAAAGAATGATATCCTTGTTTACAAAGATGCTGACTGGGAAGTCTAAGCAGGCTTCACTCCCACATTACACATGAAACTGGATGGTTAGATCGCTCAGGTCAAAGCCCTAGTGAAAATCAATGCCTAGCTGGTGGGTTGTAGGCTCCATTGGGGTGGCAGTCCTGTCCCTGGTGATTTTGAGAGAGTATCTTGTCCCAGTGCAGAACAGAAAGCCATCTAAAGTATTGAATACTTTTTCTATGTTGCTAGGGAAGTCAGTACAGCAGGGCAAGGACAGTGTTTTTCTTTCTTTATCCATCCTCCAAATACTTGTAATTTCTGTGATGACTCCCTGGGTGCATTCTTCATTAGCATTTTTGCAAAAAGTATTAATCTGACACTTTCTGGTTAACAGTAACATTTCAAAAAACCTGAACAATAAGTCTTTCATTTTCTCAAGGCAGTACTAGTCAGACACCCTTATCTTATTCCCCATGGGGCTCCTAAGCTGTAAGCAGACCAGGTTGTAGATCAATTAGATTAATCTTTTTTTCCTCCCCAGTTTCCGTTTTGCAGGCTTTTATTTTTTATTTTTTCCTAACACTCAATTGCATTTTAACCTCTTGGTACCCACAAACTTTGAAGCCAAAATACTGAGAAAACAAGGCATTTATGTTTTGCTATGAGAAAAAGCTACCCCAACACAGCACAGAAAAAAAATACACTCTTTGCTCATCATACACCCAACAGAGCGCTCGAACTGCAGGGGAGGTGGAGGCTTGAGAAGTTACTACAAAGACCTGAGGTTCAGACCTTGTGGCTTAAAAGGGCTGGAAGCAGCTACAGTAGCTGGCTTTCAGTTGGCCGTCAGGTGACAACCTCAACATAGTTTTTCCTCCTAGCTGTCTTTCCTAGACTTATTCCAAGAAGAGCCACAGTTAATTATGATTTCTATTTAACAGAAATATATTTACTTTTCTTTCATTTATGATATTACTAAAGATGCTATTGCTCATTTAATTTTCTTTTTTTGAGAAAAATGCCATGCTCTGCTATAATCCCATTGAAGTCAACAGGCTTTTCTGAGGTTACACCAAAGAATTATACCAATTTTGTGTGCTTTTCTCATTGTCCTGCTCCCCTTGCTGCTAAAACATTTCTGTTTCTCTGCACTCTGCATAACTTTCAAACACCAAATTAATCAATTCCACATGACCAGCTGCCCCCCACCCCAAGTTAATTGACAGGTCATTCTGCCTGTGACACTGTTTTGGGTGAAAAGAAGATCTCCTACTGCTGGGGCTGAGGGTCTCAGTTATCTGACTGGGAATTCATGCCACTGTCAGTCTGTCAGCTGTTAATCTGCTCACTGAGCCAAAGCTCTAGAGAGGAACCACCTTGGTAAATCAAGGAACATCACGTACCACAGCCCCATCCCTGGACAGACTTAACCTTGCACTACTACAGCATCTAGCAACTATCTTGTCAGTGGGAAAAAGAAACCATTCATCTGGGATATCAATTTAAAAAATGCAGCATAATAAAGCTCAATATTGTTACATGTTCTGCACATATAAGCAACATCCATACAAATGCTTTTTTTATCCTACTACTTAATTCAATTTATAATAATATAGCAATTGCCCAGGAGCATGAAATGTTCATATATAGGAAACAAATTAACTCAGTAAATTCTGACAAAACCAAACAAACCAAATGTGGGGTGTTTGGTGTTTTTTTTTTTTTGTTTTGTTTTGTGGTTTTTTTTTTGTTGTTGTTGTTTTTGTTTGTTTTTTTTTTTTTTTTTTTTCCCCAGAATAACATCCTCTCAACCACTATCAAACAAAAAGTATCAGTGTGAAAAGCTTATACTTATGGCACCCTTCCCAGCACTGCACTATTCATGATACAAACCCATGCACTTTATTATAGCATACAAGAAAATTATTTGTATCTGCAAGTATTTTGTAGTAGCTCTTTCTTGCATATGAATTATGGGTCATTAGCTACCAAATAAGAAGTATCTGCTCACATAGGTGGCATGTAGCAACCTTCAAAGGGACAATGGAAGTGTGTGCCTAATTAGGTCACCCTGGGAAATGCACATAGAGTCAGGCAAGTCTATTAACAAGTTTACAGAAACAGGGACTGCAAGAAGCTACTTCTCCATCACTTCTCAGGCTAGGCTGTACAGATGGCACTTACTCCAAACTGTTCCACTTTGCCTTAGAAAGTGTGTAATATGCAGGTTCAACCTACTTTATTCCAGGCTGAACATATTCAAGAACCTGGATCAAATTAGTCTCAGGGAAGGTGTTAGAACAACACTTGCAGCTTAACTTTTCACCACAGACCCTGGAAGTTATCTTCAGACCTGCTCTTTGCAGGAAGAGTTTCAGTAAGTGTTAAGTATTAAAGCTGATGAATTCCATGGCGGCATTTAGACACCTAAACACATAGGTGTCTTACTTTCTTCATCATAAGTGATTTGCTTGTGGCGACACAAGATGCTTGTGCTCTTACAGGCACTGAGTCAAACTCCAGCATAGTCTAAACTATATTTAATCCATTGGATTAGCCATAATAAAACAGTAGCGAGTCACCAACACATTGTCTCAAATGGCTGGATGTGGAAAGAATCAGTGGTCTATGTCCAGAGGCTAAAGGCAGGTATGAAAAGAATAAAAAACACCAAAACAAATGCTACTAAGTGGCCACTTGACTTGACCCCTCAACACAATGTATCAGGAAGCTGGAGAGGGGTAGAGCAAGAGTGGCTGGGAAAGTGCAAAAGAAGAGGAACTTCATCCTGAGGAAAAATAGTATTCTCACATTCAAATGTGCAGAATGAAAGAAAGGAGTTAAGTAAATGCCAAGCTTTCAGTGAAGTCGGGGAGAATGGGTTATTTCATCTCTGAAAATTGCAAATTTGACCAACTTATGTCTTCTGCAGAAGACTGTATACCAAGATATTAGCTGAATGGGAAACTACAATTACAGACAGAAAAATGTATGGTCTGAAAAAGTTAATCAGAAGAAAACAAAAATGTCCAAAAAGCTAAATATTACAGAAAATCTTGGACTGCCAGTGAAAAATCAGGAAAATATTTTATTTCTAAAATGGAAGGCACCATCTTCCTAATGGAACCTAAACCACTTGCAGTTTCATTATGCATCACACATTACTCACGATACTAATCCCTTGGCGGAGAGACCATTAGATGACCCAGGTAAAGTCTGAAGAAGAGCCACCACAGACTGTTGAACAGTAGTGAACTGAAAAATATAATAAAAAAAGATAAAACACATCTGCAATTAGATTGTAACTCAGCTATAACCAAGAATGCACAAAGTAAAATGAGCTCTGGCTCAGTTTCTCAGAGAAAATTAGGTAATTCTGCTTAAAAAAAGTAAGTGGGAGAAAAATGTATCCTTTTGCAAATGCATTTTTCTGCATTATGCTTTTAACTACCAGCTCTTAAATTGTGTCTGAAGAGGCCTGGGAAAACACATTAGCACCTCTCCAGAAGTGCTGTGTTTGAACATGGTTGGCTTGGGGAAAGGGGAAAGAAAGATTTCCAGACTCAGTATAGACAAAACCTGATGGCTCTTGGCATAAGCACAAAGCCAGAGTAGTGATTTAAGAAAATGGACAGAAAATGCCTTTAAAGCAGAATTCACCAAAAAGACACTAAACAGCAAACAGAAGACAGGGCCTTCAAGAGCAGAATTTAATAATTAGGTCACTGCTCAGTTGCAGAGCTCTTTTGTGGTCAGCAAAGGTTTTCTACAATGGGAGTCAGAAACCTGCTGACAGCCAGTTTGCCTGCCTGTTTCAGAAACCCTCCTGGATCTCCTGGTTCAGTTTTCACCATTATAATTATCGGACTGCCAGGGTAACTGATACAGCAAATTGACTGTTAACTTCAAAAGCTGCTCACTGCTGATCTTAAAGAGTTAACAGAGGAGCTCTGGGAGGCAGCAGCTGCTGGCATCATGCTTCTGAGCAGCTCATCGTTTGGGGGAATGATGGATCTACCAGCAGTTTCTGTGTGTAGAGGGACACGGTGCAATGGAAAGTTACCGACTGCGTTTAAAGTGTCTCGGGTTCTGTGATCGTTACCCTCCTTTTCCTGCCTCCAGGTCAGTAGGGCACTTACACATACACTGTATTTTAAAGCACAAGCTGAGGTCCTAAGGTCCTACATGTGTTTCTGACTTGGCATTTGTAGACCCTGGCAGCCAGCTCTGTCAGAAAATGCCATCCAAGTGAGTATTAGTCAGTACTTGCACTCTGCATCCAGAAGAGGATTTCATGTTTGAATGAGAAAGGATGAGGCTGCTGTGCACTACCAGAGAGCTACCACAGTAGAGTTAAGCAGAGAAATGTCATCTACCGATGTACAAGACGAAGCATGCCAGCCCCTGGAGTTTTAGTGAACGCATTTCCATTTGTTTTCTTTCTTGTAGCTTAAATATTTTATTATTTTCAAAAAGAAGAGCAAGTGAGCAATAAAAAATTTTGTGCAAGGAGAGCACTTGCATTCTCAAGGCAGCCTCTGGATGGGTGAGCTGGCACCTCAGATGCAGATGGATACAGATTTCCAATCAAGTCAGTCTTTAAGCTGGGTGGAGCTGGGAGTGAAGCTCAGCACAAGTTTAGGCAGGTCTGTGTGCAGTGTGGCTGATTTTCCAGCTGGCGCTCAACTTACAGTGTCATTTTTTATCTTGAGTGATGTTTTATCAATCTAGGGCTATGGAATGCTGGGCTGAGCAGACTTGGGCTGTTCACTGAGCTTCGGGCAGGACCCAGCACAGAGAGGCTTCGGTGGGCAGGACTGCCCATGCCTGCTGCTCTTGGGCTTTGTTGTGGCTCCTGTCACCAGAGTAAGCAGTGGAGATGGGACTGGGGTGAGGATTTGGGGAGCTGCAGGGGGCTTGCAGGAAGGCAAAGTGGGAGCTGAGAGCAAGGCTCATCTGTCAGCCAGAATAGGCGAGGACTTGGCCAGGAGTCAGAGCAGCACTAGCACTGGAGTAGAAACACATTGAGCAAAGCATCGACGCATCAGGACATGTTTAGATTTGCAGCCAGAAGCTCAGGCATCCATTGAACAAGAGTTGGTCCAGCCAGAGCAGAGCCATGGCAAGGTTGTAGTCAGCTTTGGGCCCCCTGAAGGGTGTGTCAGCCTCCTCAGGCGCATCACCACAGCCCTTGTGATGGACTCAAAGCTCCGAGGCTGTGAAGAAGCACAGCACAGACCAAACTATTTGCAATCCCATCTGTGCTGCGTGCTACCGTGCTTTGGTCAAAGTGATACACAGGGAGTTGTTCTTTCAATCTGGTGGGAACAACGCTGTTCTCTGATGTTCCTTCTTTAGTGCAATTGAAATTTTGCTTCTGTTTTATGATAAGGGAAATAGAAGAAAATGTCAATAAACCTCAGAAGCTCTTATTGAGAAAATGTGTTATAGGTACAGGTGCTTGTGATTTTACAGTACATATTTTTTTCCAGTTACAATGTGGAAACAATTTTAAGCATTCTGTGTTATAAAATATAATTTACATAATTTAAAACCAATTTTAAAGGCTAAGATTAAGCTTTCTTTTACATTTTTGCACTAGTGCTATATAATCATTAGATTTAATCATAGATTTAATTGATGGAGTAGTCTTCAGTTTTTGTTGCTTAGCCTTACTGTCCTGTGTAAGGTCTGCTTTAAGCCATCTGAAATTGATGGATGTGGAGCTTACTGAACAGTAAACTGTCATTGGTCTCTGTACGATTAATAGAGATTAAGAAAATGCTGGCATATGTACTGGCATATGACATCATTGTTCCTAACATTACTCATCAGCTCAACATTTGGGATTAATTGGTTTTGCTTATTACAGGGAGAAAAGAGCAAAAAATTCAAGTTACCCTAGCAAAATTATGCACTATCATTTAGTAATCTCTCTCCGGCAGGAAATATTCACTGAATTGAGTAAGAACAGGTTTGGGGTTTTTTTGTCAGACCAATCCATTTAGTCTATGTAATTACAAGCTAAGACAAATGTATGTACACTGACAGTCACTCACTGCTCGTGGGCCACTTCAGTTGTATACTGCCAGTCATGTGCCACTATAACATTTTTTTGGTGTCATTGTTTATTTTAGATTCATTCAAGGCACTTCTGACACCGTGTTTTTGCTGTGAGTTTGATTTTGCAGAAACAAATCAAATCTGCTTTGGAAATATTTAATGCTGGTTTAGGCCCTGCAAAGCTACTGTGGGTACAACTATCTGTACAGGCAGGGATTACTCAGTTGAGAACTTTACGTACTTTAAACCATCTTTTTTACAGTGTTTGTGTGAGCAATTCTGCAGTGTCCTTCTTCCACTAAACTGTGAGAGTCAATGAAACCCAACTGGACTATAGTAGTATTGGCCAATAAACTATATCACTGATGTAAATATTACAAACTTGGCATAGCCCAGGGCTTTCTAGAAGGTTAAAGATCAGTAAAAGCCATACAGGATTTTTCAGAAGAGGTCTGATTTCCTGCTCTGGCCAGGCTATGGTATGAACACCAAGAGAGGAACAGCCACTCTCCATGCAAGCAAGCAGGTCTCAAAAGCCTTGGAGAGCATTTCTGATAGTATGAAGAATGGGATGTCATAAGGAGGGAGTGCCACAAAAAAACAAGGAGAGACATTAAAGTAATGTAACTGTAACTGCTCATCCACTAGTTAGGAAAATTCAAAGGTAAATGGGGAAAAAGGAATAATTTGTTCGTCTTGAAACACTTGGATTTAATGACTCTTTTTTGCAGTTCTGGGACAGTATGCTCACAGCACATCACAATTTTTTTTTATTATTATTCTTATACATAAGATTTGAAATGGAAAAATATAGAGGGAACCAATCATTTTCCAAGAAGTTATTGGAAGAACTGAATTATGCTTAAAAAACCAGGTCCCTGATTTATGCTGTAAAACCAAGGATTTTACCTTTCATGAGGGCTATTTCCATATGCAGTCAGCACTGGGCCATATTTTTGACTGATTTCACTGAAAACACAAATAATCATGAAAAGGCTTTTCTGACCTTCTGAAGCTAGAAAAAGTAATTTCTAGTTTCCAGTACTGTGGTGTAGTTTTGTCACAGAAGGAAGACAATCTACTTTTTCCTTTGAAAGGTAATGTCCTTTCAGAGCCATGGAATTTAATTTTTTTTAAAAAAAGAGTCAATAATGCAAAGCACAGAAATGTCATGTCTTTCTGAGCACTCTTTTTTGTCAAGGTTAATAGATAACAGCAAAATTACAAACCAAACAGCTCTGGGAAAACAACATATGTAATACAGGCTCTGCAGACAAAAGAGACTGCAATGGTCATCTCATATGACCTCCTCCTACGGTTATATTTGGAGTTATTTGTAGAATATTTTATGAGAGTGTACATTGAATCTTCATCTCAGCATCATTAATTAGGGTTAA
This sequence comes from Athene noctua, assembly GCF_965140245.1. NCBI lineage: Eukaryota > Metazoa > Chordata > Aves > Strigiformes > Strigidae > Athene > Athene noctua. Next base: position 103,837,419 of record NC_134038.1, on the reverse strand, counting down.
GAGATGATCGTCTGTCTTTTAAAAATAAAATTATACAGTATAAACAAATGGTGAAGTGACGACTTAGAGGTCAGCAGGGATACTAGCAGAGACATTTGTTAAATAATGTGCATCTGTTCTTTTATGTTTTTACTAATTATCTAAGGTAGAGGATAAAGAACATATTAATGAAAGTCCCAGATACATTAAATTGAGGGAAATTACTAGTACAAAAAGGACATGAAAAAAATAGGAAAGAACTCACACAGATAAAAAATACAGGGAGAATGTGAGAAAATGAGGTCCCATTTATGGAATAAAATCCAATCAAAATGAAAAGCTATTCTAATTCACAAGGGGTAAGAACAATCTCAAGACATGCACAATCAGATAAACCTGCAAAGAGATGACATGGAAAGAATCTTAGGGGAATGTATTTGCAATGCAGGATAGCAAGGTAAAATAGCCAGAGCAACATGTAATGAGGCTGGAATATACAATCTTTTCATGGTCACACCTGGAATAGCCTGTTCATTTCTTTATCAGATGAAGAAGATCTGATAAATGGGAGAGATTTCAGATCAGTGCAGCAAGTGGATTCATCAGGGTCCAAAGTATGATACACAAGGAAGAACGAAAAGACTTCAAAATGTATTAGATTAATTAGAGACAAGTACGGCCTGGGAACAAATGAACACGCTTGAAATACATAAAACCTGTAAATAGTATAGATAAAGGGATTTAAGTAGCAAATTCAAAGCAAACATATATCAATGGGTGAAACTAAGAAAGGAGGAGTTCGGACTGGATGTCACCATTGCTGTTCCTAACAGCACGTCCTGTTAGCTTGCACAGTGATCATGTAGGAGACATATTGAAAGAAACTTCACTTGGCCCATTGAAAACCTGAGAAAAATGTGCAAGAGAAGTCAGCCAGGAGCGGGCAGATTCAGCTGCCCAGCTAGAAGTGACTGATGTTCCCCTGCCCTCCCTTGGCCCCTCAGTTCTTGCCAGAGGGACGTCACAGGGCAGTACCAAGTCAGTTGGATGTGGGGACCCTGGATGGTGCTACCCCTGTGCCCCTGTCCTGCCTGTGGCTGGGTAACTGCTTCTCACTCTCTGTGAGACTCTTTCAGGCACAAATAAACCTCCATCCCACCAGAAGTCAGTCTTTGCCTTCCTTGGTTCAAGTGTTTCTTGGTCACACGATGAGTCTGTGCTGGAAGAATGGCACTGTTTTTTTGTTTTGCAGATCTAGCTGTGCCAAAGCCAGACTGTCCAGCAGATGCTCACAGGATTTCTCAGCCTGGCAAGTACACGAGCATCAGTGGGAAAGGGTGTCAGTTGGGCATGAGGAGCCCTAACTGGGCAGCTGGAAGGCTGACCCTCCCTTTGAGAAGAAGTGCAGCTTTGAATCCTGTTTCATAAAGCAGAGGACAGCAGCAGGTAAAATTTGAATGGCAAATTTAGGGAGCAAAGATGATGCTACGGCTCAGCAAACCAGCAGTGCTGAAACTGGAAAAATGCTTGTTAAATTTCTTGGCATTAATTTCCTGCTGAGCAGTTAAGCCGTATAGCATAGAAAGCGAGTTACTGGGAGGTAATCTCTGCCCTGTCCACCTCTCTAATCCAAGGAGATATTTCCCTCAAACTTAGTTTTCTCTCTGGCTGGCATTTTAGCACCAGCTGTGTGATAAAGGAGTATTTGCTTATTAGTGCAGACAACCTTATTTCATGTACAGTGTGCCCCAATACACAGTTCCTGTTTCCCTAAGACAACTTTTCTGTAGCTATTGGTAAGGATATCATGTTATTCATTAAACCTTTTATTAGTATGCTGCTGGGCTTTCATTGTCTAACAGCACCCACTGTGTTAATGATCATAGAGTGTAATGTTGAATATGTACGGTGGGAAATAACACACATAATACAGGCAGGAGGGCAATTGATTGGACAGTTTAATCTACTGGTTTATTCCCCCGCTGCCATTAGGAAGTCAATATCATTGAGTGAAAATGCCAAGACATCATCTTGTGAGAAAGCTTGCCTTCGGTGGGATTTAAAGAGGTGATGAAAAGTAAAGAGAAAATTAGAAGTAAAATAATACTTACATAAAACTCTTTCAGACCCAAATTAGTCACACCGTGCTTGCAGGTAGATACTGGTTTCAGGCAGAACTTTCATACAGTAGCACTGAACAGCTTTCAGCTTCATTTGTGGGATGAAGTAAAATGCGGTGACCTTTCAGTGTTTTCTCTAGATAAGCCTGAATCAGAATCCCAAACCCAAACACCCCCAAATGCTGGGGACATTTGTATCTGATAGACAGATTAACTAGGTAGTTAGGGATAAGTTTAGATATTTGTGGAGGAGGGAAAAGAAATCTTCCAGTGCATTACAGCCTGCGTAATCGTAATATCTGCATGGAAAGAGCGTGCATATGAAAAGGGGAACTAAGACAGAGGAGAATGAAGAGGAATACACGGGAGAGGGATATAGTTTTCCAGTTACTGAGAAAGGCACTGTGATGGGCACAAGCCACCTGACCTGCTGTTAGGTGCCTGTGCTCAGGTGGGGCGATGCTGCAGGGGGAAACCACCAGCTGAGACGTGGCCTGACTGAATGTGGGGCTTGGATGTCAGCAAGGCCTGGTGGGGGGCAGCTGCTGAAGCACATCTGCTGCCTAAATGCTAAAAAGCAACAGCCAAGGTTGGGCTGGAAACTCAAAACGTCAACTTTTTAGCAAAGGAAAGAGAAGCATCGTCTCGGTGATTTACATCAACCACTTTCCAGTTCTACTGTGGCAAATGAGTATCATGAGTGTGGCTGAGGCACATGAACTGTTTGTAAGGAGTTATGGGCATGAGCCCAGCAGCATCACCTCTGGAGTCCCCCTTTCTCTTCTTGGCTTTCTGCTACCTGGGAGAAGCTGGAAAGCTGGGAGCAAAACGCAAAAGGCAAGTGATTAAAGGTGATCACAGAGGTACATCTGCCAAAGCCTGAGAGCTGAAGAGCCACAAAAGATTGAACTGTTTGTGGCTGTGACATACTTGGTATTTGAGGAATGCAGGCAGCAAGGTTAGCAAAAGCTGGCAAAGCTGACCCCTAAAAACTTTTGTTCAAATATTGGGAGGAAAAGTTTCCAGGTCAGCAGTTTGCTGGAGGCCCCTCCAGCAAAACGTTATTCTGAGGAAATGGCTTATGTCGTTATTTTGGATTCTTTCCACTAACTCTACAAACCATTAAGAAATTTATTACAAGAGATTACTGAGCAGGAGGAGTGAGTAAAAACTATGTTTTTATGAACTTTTCTACAAAGATCCTGGCCTTTATGTGCTAAAGGACATGAGCTCCACCTGCAATTGCACATATGCCGTTTGGTATGGAAAAAAAGTGCAGGGCTGGCTTTTTTTCTGTTTTGTGGTAAGTGCTGGCAGCAGGCAGGGTGCATGCACCCTGAGGCTGACACCTGCAGCAGAAGCTACTGACAGCTCAGAAGCAGCTGACTTTTCAAGGGAATGCCCTGCATTGCTGGGTGCAACTTGTCTCCATCTCTGCTGTCTGTGATATATTTGGAAATAGGATGCCAGGTTGCTGGCAGGCCCAGAAGTTGGTGGCTCTCAGGGGACTGGATTTTAGAGCTTTATGTTGGGCAGCATCACTCCTTTCCACCAAAACAATAGGAAGGATAAGGGCCTGAAGCCCTCAGTACCAACACAGCTTAAAGTGTTGTTGTTTCTTGGCACCAGAGTGGGAAGTGATAACACAACTGTATTCCCTTCCCTTCCCTTTTCCCTTTCCCTCAGCACTGGAGTGGTTCTGGTACAGCTTGTGCTTGCCACTGCTGGGCTTTCACCACACAAACCATGCCCAGAGTTGCAGTGTGGATACTGCCAGGACCAGGACCAGGACAAGGACCAGGACCAGGACCAGGGCTAGGGAGGGTTGAAGCGCTGGCTGGGAAGGAGGTGGTGCTGCACCCAGGGGTCTGCGCCGTGAGTGAGTGGCACATGTGAGAGGTTTCCTGTGGCAGGTGCAAATCTTGTCAGACCACAAGTGCTGGCATTTAACTCTCTGAAGGGATAACGGGGACTTCCCGGCTTTGCTGAAATTAGTGGGATGGCAGCCTTGGGCTTGGTGGGAATTCAGAAGTCCCATCCACTGTGTGTAAGTTGTGATAGGTAATATTTACAAGCCTCAGTGACTCATACTAGAATCCTACCTTGTACTGGACAGGTCTGTCTTTGAGGTACCAATTGCCCAAATGTCCCAGACAAGTCCCTTCCCACAGCAGGAAGGGCAGGCACATGCTGAGCACCTTCACAAATCTCTGCAGTCAGCTGAGAGGAGCTGAGCTGGCACTAGGAGCTCAGAGCTACCCGGGAGGATGGGCTGTAGCCACACTACTCAGCTGGTATTGTCATAATTATTCTACTTTATAATTAAAAACCCAAACTTTTTTGTTCTCTAACAACTCGTGAAGATGTGTAACAAAAATCAAGAGCAGATGTTGTACATGGAAAAAAAAAAGCTTCGGGAGTGAACTGGGAAGTTTGTTTTGAGGGTCCCGGGTGAGCGTGTGCTGCTTCAGGGACCTGATGAGGCACCTGCGGGGCCTGACGCAGCATCCACAGAGCACCCCCTGCTCTGCACCTGTGGCTGGGAGACAGGGATTCAAACCCCAGTAAGAAATAATGGAAAAATGCAATGTTTCTTGCACTGGGTACTGCAGCAACACAGCTAAATGCCTGGAAATGCCACCTTGATGTTAGAGCCAAGCCTGCCGCAGAGCGTTCTGAAGCAGGCTCCACACGGGGACAGCTGGGCAGGCAGTTTCCCTGGCACAGCAGCACCCGCGCCCCATGTCACAGCACTGACACTGCTGTGCCACAGAACAAAACCCTTCATGAGGTACCTCAGAACCCCACAGCCTGCTGCCTGGGGTCAGTTGTCCCCTGGGTCCCACCAGCTTGCATGACAATTAAACACATGGCAGTATTTATCAGCAGATGAAAAAATAACGTGTTTCTTTTCAAGTCTCTGGCCTTTCTCCTGTCATGAACACTATCATTTGCAATACTTGCACCACCCACCCCTTGGGGCTTTGTAGAGCCCTCACTACCCCGGGGGGAGACCTGATGAGCCCAAGCAGGCAGCAAAGCCAGTGCTGTGAAGGGCAGTGCTTGGATGGACACGGTGGTGCTGGAACGGGAGCCTTTGAAACACTCACGCTAACAGGACTGCTCCTTCTTGTGCCCAAGGGGTCCCTGTCTAATGGTTCAAGAGCCAGGACTTGCAGTCCTCATTATAAAAGCCAACTGCAGTCACACCACAGCCACCCTGGCCTTGGCTCTCACTTCCTTTGCAGTTTTCCAGTATGAGCATCAATAAACCCAACCCCTGCACTGATGTGGGAGAAACAAGTAATTCGTGGTTTCTCTGGCAACTGAAGCCCTGCAAAGGGTAGCAGGAGGAAGGGGTGTGAAGCCCAGTGGGGACCCCTCCCTGGAGGTGGGGTGCACGGAGCATGGATGAAGACATCCACTTAGCAAGGGGGGGACTCCCACTAATGAGGGCTTTGCCTGCAGCAGACTTGAGCCCATGCCTGGACTCCCAGGCCTTGCCACGTTGTGATTTTTAGTGAAAGAAGTGGCTAGAGAAAAGAATAAAATTCAAGTCAATTATGCTGTTCAAAGTCAGTCTCTAAATTAATCCAATTATGCTGCAGCAATCTTTGCTTAATGCCTAGAAGCTAGGAAATGATTGTTAAAGCAGTGGTTGGGGAAATTAGTTGATAATGACAATAACCAACAATGGAAGATACTATTCTGAAAGTAAAGTGGCAGGGGGAGGGGTGGGAGAGAAAACACTCTATTATTTATCCTTCAAGTGAAGTATATTGCTTAGCTATTAAAGGATAATGCACCAGAGCCAACCAAACACAGTGCTGCCCCCAGGTCTCAGTGAGAAAGAAGTCGAAACTTGCTTATCATTCTTTACTAAGGAAAACTCCCAGCACTGTTATTATGGAAGTACAGCTCTTAATAACCATTGCACAGCCGTCTTCTGGAACAGCTTGCCCACACAATGTCTCTGCCTCTGTCAGGCAGGCTGCTAAAAGCCTATTTTTATATTTTCAAAATTTAGTCTTCAAATCAACTCAGTGCAGCAGCTCAGCTTCAGGGCCCTGATGTTTTTCATAGGATCACAGAACAGTTTGTGTTGGAAGGGACATTTAAAGATCATCTAGTCCAACTCACCTGCAATAAGCAGGGACATCTTCAATGAGATCAGGTCACTCAGAGCCCTGTCCAACTTGACCTTGAATGTTTCCAGGGATGGGGCATCTACCAACCTCTCTGGGCAACCTGTTCCAGTGTTTCACCATGCTCATTGTAAAAAAATTCTTCCTTACATCTGATCTAATTCTACCTTCTTTCAGTTTAAAACCATTACCCCTTGACCCATCGCATCATTCCCTGATAAAGAGCCCCTCCCCATCTCTCCTGTAGCCCCCTTTAAGTACCAGAAGGCCGCTATAAGGTCTCCCTGGAGCCTTCTCTTCTCTGGGCTGAACCCCAACTTTCTCAGCCTGCTCTCACAGGGGAGGTGTCTCAGCCCCCTGATCATATTTTGGCTTACTCTGGACTTGCTCAAGCAGGTCCATGCCTTTCTTATATGTTGGGGTCCCCAGAGCTGGACACAGTACTCTGGGTGTGGGGTTTCACAAGAGCAGAGAAGAAGGGCAGAATCACCTTCCTTGACCTGCTGGTCACACTTCTCTTGATGCAGCCTAGGATAGGGTTGGCTTTCTGAGCTGCAAGTGTACATCACCAGGTCACATTCAGTTTTCCATCCACTAGTACCCCCAAGTCCTTCTCCACAGGGCTGGTCTCAACTCCTTCATCCCCTGGCCTGTATTGATACTGAAGATTGCCCTGACTCAGGTGCAGGACCTTACATAATTTTTAACACAACTGGCCACATTGGACTTCCCATTTGGGGCCTGAAAAGACTGAGGAGCAGCAGGTGCAAACAAGAATATGCCGTTGCTTTAATTAGATGGTATGTGTGCACACATCTAGCCAGCTGAACTCGGACCCCTTGAAAGCACTGATGAACTGCATATTGACAGTTTCAAGATGGGACATTAAAAATATGTTAAAACATTTGGCCCAAAATGTCTGAGTAATGGATGGCAAATAGCAAATGGAAATTCGGTAACTGCCCTAGACAAATTTCACTCCGAGCCTGCATCTCAGGTAGGTAGCCTTTAAGGGGCAAAAACTGTCTGAAACACGAAGGATGCATTTGAGTTTCGTGAGGGACTCATATTCATGCCACTACATTGAAGTCATTGGTATCTGGGGTGGTTTGCATGCCTCTCAGCCCAAATATCTCTGAATCTTTGTCTAGCTTTCTTGTTTTGTAGGATACTTCATAGCAAGACTTTATTTTTGAGCTTTAACTCCTCTCTTTGAACTACATCGTTCAGATCCTCTCTGCTGGAAAACAGATGCATCCTCCAGTGCCCGATCTCACATATCAGAACATAAAGAATACATTTATAAGATACTCTGCTCTGAAAATGCTTGGATGTAATTTCTGAGGCAGGATCCTTGCTCGTTAACTCTGGAAGAACCTGTTCCCAATATTGCAGCCCACATGCTGCTCAGAAAACGTTTCTTTGAGCTGTGTCAAAATTTCACAAAAGACTTGAAGGAGTCTCATTTCAAGCCAGTGGGGAAATCTCACATTATTTACACCTTTACACCTCATTGCCTCAAGACCATTATTATTCATAGTCCCTCACATTCAAAATTGCATGTAAACCCTCACAAAGCTGTGAGCTTGGTTTAAAAATCACCAGGTATACTTGTTGGTGCTGTGCTTTTTCACAATGCATCCAAAACATGCTTCTAAACTTTGCTTCACAACATGGTGTACAGAAAAAAAATCACATCTTCTTAAAGTGCAAATTGAGATTCTTGTAGTTAGCAGACTCCAGAACCTACCGTTTTAAGTGGAAAGAAGATTGCTAACAGCCGGCTTTGTAGCAAAAGTGCATCACAAGAGTTGTGCAGCTATATTTACAGATACAAATGTATTGAATTATACTGATTACCTAAGTATCTTCAAGGAGAGCCGAGCGAACATCATAACATGAGAACTACAAGCACTGAGCCTTCAGTGTCACATCAGGAGATGCTGAGCAATGAAAGTATTTTCTCCTTTGTGATCTCCAGGTTTCCAAATGCCACATGCTTCCACAATGACCCAGAACAGGATCCTGAATTATTTCTGAATTCTTACTTCTCATCCAGAAAGTGGTCTGTAACAGCTTCCAGAGATGCCACAGAGCACCTGCTCAGTCAGTGTGAACTCCTTGGAGGGCTTCAGGGTTCACATCAAGGGAACCATGGCAGTTTGACTGGGCAGGAGTTGCCCCTTTGAGAGTACCATGGTGTCCTGCAGCCCTTTGCAGCACTAGGGGCATGCACAAAGACAACAAGAAATGGTGGGATCTAAAAAAACCAACATATTTTGTGCCCCTAATAGCAAAACCTGGATTCCAGATGAAGGAGCAGACTGATGAAGCGTGCAGCTCATGCTGACAGTGAGGGCCTGCTTCACCCAAACCCTGGCAGAGGCCAGAGCACAGGGTCTGTTTGCATATCCCTGCTCTAGGGCTGCTCCAGGGTAGTTGCAGACCAAGGTAACAGAGGCACAGCTCAGTTGCAATCTGGTCCTTTCCTGCATGGGCAGCATTTTTGGCATTTGCTCTCTGAAAGCAGCAGTTGTTTCTGTGTTGCTGCTCATGTCATGGTGTGTGCTGCATCATGGCAAAATGCTGTGGCCGGGGGTTGCTCTTTGAACATCTTAAATCTTCAGCATGCAGCTGCTGCATCCCAGTTACAGAGCACTTGGGCTGTCTTCATACTAACCCACTGACAGCAGACATGGGGGGAAGTTACTTGGCGTGCCCATGGGGAGAGTTAGTTTAGCTGGGAGAGGGACGTAGCACAGAGGCATGTGAAATCTATTAACTGAGTAAGCAAAGAGCAGCTGGAGGCTTCAGGCAGTACTATAATGAGGTAAATGATATAAGCTGGGGATAAAACAGGAATCATGGACTTATTCCTCAGCACTTCCACTGAGGCTGTTAGTGCCTTAGCCTCATAGATGACAAATACAGGGAATTAAAATAAAAGTTAGGTAAGGCCACAGCTGAAATTAACCCCTGCTGTGCAGCAGTTTGCACCCGTTGGCAGGCAGAAGGCACATGGATGAGCAGGGCCACCCTCCTGTAATGAAAGAAATGAGGGGCCCCTGCTTTGTGGCCAGTGCAAGGGCTTTGGTTCCAGTTACAATAACAGTAGTAGGTGCTAGGCTGATACAGTCCTACTGAGCTGTAGGACTCTACAACATGGAAACATGCTGTAGAGGACAATTTCTAATCCAATGAATTGCTGTTTTGCCACCCTCTTTCCTCTTACAGACCAATGACCCTCTCATGTAAGGAAACAGTGTTCAGCCTTTGTTTACCATGACAGATTTCTCCTCCTCCTCTTGTTCTTAGAGGCATCCCAGGTTTATAACACACAGACATCCGTGTTGTGGTGTCTTATAGTGGGTAAGGTAAGGAGAGGGCATGTGTTCCGTATTTCCCCAGAAAAATGCAATTTGTGCAGACAGACTGTTTCAGATCGCAACCTTACAGAATAACACCAGCATCACAAAATTACAGTGCTAAATCCAATGCACATCTCAGGGCCATTAGGAATAGCTGTAGGTTGTACCATGAGCTGGAAAAATGCCTGACTAATACTTTTCCTTGCCTGACGGGTATGTGGAGATTAAATGCACGCCAAGCATCGCCTCTCTTGTGAGAAATGAGTTCTTCTGGCAATGCAAAACTTGTAGACTGTTGAGTTTCTTTTCTTTTCTGTCCCACAGCCCACCTGGGGCCTGATTTCAACTCCTTAGCTGCCTTCTGAATTTTAAGAAGGAAGAGACTTTTAAAGCACAGTGCAAAAACAAAGTGCTGAAATGTGGCTTGAAGTACTGACTGGAGGAGCCCACTGCAGGGGAAGATGTGAGTGTTTCACACAAGCAAGCTGAAACGCCATTTCCACCAGTGAGGGAAAGGTGATGGTCAGTGAAGCAGAGGGATGCTGGAAGACACAGCCATTGCTCTGAAATACGCTCTGAGGCGGCACCGCTTCCTTGGGCAGCCCCTGAAGGGAGAGCCAAGGAAGATGCTGGCCAATGGCTGCATCCTGTGGAGCTGGCACAGGGCTGCTGCACATGTGGGTCCCACAGTGGGGCTCTCCTGTGGTCTCAGAGGCTGGCTGAGAACTTGGATCCAAGAACAGAAAGTAAAAACCAGAGAAATAAAATGGAGCATTCTTCATTTGGGATTCAGTGTCAAGGAAAAGAAAGCTTTTCTGTGGGTTGCAGCTATAAGATTAGGAGAGACAAAGTTGAATTATTAAAACATTTATTCACCCAAGCACATGTTGAGCTCTCCAAGGACCAAATGCATCCATTTAATTAAAACCGAGAACTTTCCAAGGACCATTTATATTGGCACTAAGTGACACATTTAATACTTATGTCCTGAAAGGGTCATACATATCCACAGCAGTAGACCTGAAAAGATAAAAAGCTCTTCCGGCTCCTTGCTGCGCTCCCTACCAAAAAGCACCAGTGCTTGGTTTGAAGGCAGCATGATGAGGAGGAGGCTGTTGCCTACGGGCTTTGTTGCTGACAGTTGATCAATAGCAATGGTAGGTTGTGCTTTAGTGAGAACAGCTTGCCTGTTGTGAAAGAGCAACGACATCCAAAATCTGACAGTCAAGACAGGCAAACATTCTTGGGGACTTAAGAGACATTTGTCTACTGTAAAGAAGGGGAAAGGGAGGAGGATGCAGCCCTTCTGAGGGTCCTTGTCAGGGTCCCTCCCTTATGGGTCCTGTGAGCAGAGACCTGTCACTGCGATTCACTTTTTCAAGACTTCCTGTGGCAGATGGGGAAGGGGCAGAGAGGAAACATCTGCATCGCTCATGTCCCACAGAAAACTTATAGAAGGGGGTGGATGTTTTGTCATTGCCTGTTAAACCTACATGGCTTTGCAATACAGTTACTGCCTACTCTGGCAAAAGTTTGGCTCAGGAAGAGAGCAGTGGTGACTTGGGAGGAAGGCCTGGCTCCATTCCCCTTCCCAGTCTCCTGGCTGATTCACAGAGGACAGCCTAGTGGAAGAGGGCAGCACATAGCAAGCTGTGGAAGCAGCTGTATATCCCACAGGTATGGCAGCAAAATGCACTTTTCTTGCCTCTGGTGTTACAGGTTAGTATCTGCTTGACCTTTGAAATGCCTCTAAACCTACCCAATGGCTAAATCAGTCTAACTGCTTCTTGGGACAGAGATATTTAAAGTGCCATACATACTTACATCTACCAGATGACTCCTTGTCTTGTCAGGAAAGAATTAGGACAGAGGGTATAAAGAACAAAAAATTCATCACAGGGGAAACATCCTCTGCCAAGGGAGCTCTGCCTCATGCAGGTAGCTTGGCTTTATTAAGGTGGCAGCACCAGCTCTGTGGGCATGAGACCTGCAGAGGTGAGAGAACTCCACAGGGGTTAAAAATTGACAGTGCACGTCAGCAATGTAGAGTAATGCAAACACATCAAACCTGTCTTCTGCTCAGTGCACACTGTACAGAATCTGTGTCAAAATCAGCCCCCCAAGTAAATGATCTTAGTGCTCTGGGGTTAGGGTAAACGAGCAACTCCACCATGGCTTGGGATTAGACCAATCATCTCTGTTCCTTCAGCAAAATGACAAAAAAAAGTGACAAAGAACAAGAAGTGCAGAAGGGATAACTGGCTGGTACCAGAAAGAGAGGTTGTGCAAAATGGGGCCTTTTAGCTCATCTCTGTTTCTCCACAGTTCTAGCAATCCTGCACTCTGAGTGCTTGGTATCGTTCTCAAAACTTGTTCCCATACAAAAATCTCAAGTGGCTCAAAAAGCCATCACATACATATTAAAATCCACACTCTCCTTAACATGTGGTAGAGAATTCTCCAGTATAGTGGCTAGTATTAGACTTGGAAGAAAACAGGCCTCTGACAATCATTCATCAAAAAGTTTCAGCTCTTGGAGAAACCCAAGAGTGAGGACCACACCTGCCTTATGTCTCCTCTGTCCTAGCCAGCATGGAGTAGTTAAAGAGCTTGTATGACATACACAACAGCAATCATGCTCCTCGTGCTCATTCTTTTTCCCCTTGCACATCCCCTCAAAATAAAAAAAAAATCCTTTTACTGTGAGGGTCACTGAGCACAGGCTGTGGAGTCTGCACCCTTGGAGACATCCAAAACCTGACTAGACATGGTCCTGGGCAACCAGCTGTATGTGGCCCTCCCTGCTTGAGCAGGGGTTTGGACTAGATGACCTCCAGAGGTCCCTTCCCACTTCAACCATTCTGTGATTCCGTGAATTTCTCTGTTTATATGTATGTATTGATGATGACAGATTCAGTCTTTCTTTTTCCTTGGAGGAAAAAGATCACAGGGGTACATGTGGGTGCAGTGGAGATCCAGGAAAGCAGCTAGCCTAGCTCTCAGGGAAAATGACCTTACAGATGCTGTGAATGATCCAGCTCAGAGATTTACATGGGAGCTCAGGCCAGAAGGTGAGTTTCTCCGTTTATGGTTATGAGCTGTACCACACTGAGGAGTAAAGTTTCCCTAGGGGAAAGATGTTCCTCCCTCCACATGGAAGACTCATACCCAGCCTAGAGAAAGGCAGTGGTTTCACTTTTCCATGCTATTTATTACTGCCCTGTTACTATAGTTCGTGTGTATAAAATAAAAACAGTTAAAGACTCTTAAAACAACTGTGGTAGCTACTTTCCCACCTGGAAGAAACTGAGACTTACCTAGATGGGTTTTGCGAAGCCTCCAGCACCTCAGGTAATGACTGTGTGTACAACAGGTGGAGCACCAGCTCCTTCATCCTCCTGCTGCTCCTGAGCAGGACTACCTTTCAGTACTTAAAGGGGGCCTGTAAGAAAGATGGGGACAGACTTTTTAGCAGGGCCTGTTGCGATAGGAAAAGGGGTAATAGTTTTAAACTAAAAGAGGGTAGATTCAGACTAGATATAAGGAGGAATATTTTTATGATGAGGGTGGTGAAACACTGGAATAAGTTGCCCAGAGGTGGTAGATGCCACATCCTGGAAACATTCAAGGTCATGTTGGACAGGGCTCTGAGCAACCTGATCTAGTGGAAGATGTCCCTGCTCATTGCAGGTGGGTTGGACTAGATGACCTTCCAACCCAAACTATTCTATGAGTCTATATACCTTACCTGTTGTGGCCTGAGAGCTGCCTCTGGATCTGCTGGGTTCATGGTTGGGGAACACAAAGTTTTTGCTGGGCCAGCAGCTGGGAGAGCAGCAGCACATCAAGATGAGGAAGACCCTGTTGATGGAGCTGTGCTTGGGGAGGAAACCTTGTATCTAGTGCTGGTTTTGGAATTTTTATGGAGAGATCAGATAGGTGATGTGATTGTAAGAAGAGGCGCTGCATAGCTGCATGCTCTTTTGGCATGCTTTAGAGTGGGAGGGGAAAGGCTGGTATAATCAGAACAATATGATACAATAACAACTATTAATGATGTATGAGTTGGAAGGAAGATCTCATTAGAAAGAAAGTGCAGAAAAAACCCACCCAGGTCAACAGGAAGAGCCTAGGGTATATGCAGCGACAGCAAACCAGCCTGCTGTAGGTGATGCTGCCTGGGGGATCAGATACTGCTGCCTACTATTCCTCAGAGAGGGAGGGGAGAAGAGGCTGTGCCAGGTGCTGGGCTCCAAACACTTCTGAAATGACAACAGAAGGTGGTATTGGATAGGAAAAAAGTGTATAAAAAGCTTGTGTGTAGCTAGTGAGAACTGGGAGCTACTGGATAAAGACAGTGACGGGAAAATGTTACTTCAGTGATGGCACTGGGCACATGATGGCTATGGTTTCACTGAAGAACACAAGTAAAAGAGACAAGATGAGGTGTGGAGTGGCCCACACGGTGTACATAAACTTGAACTGGACAAGGAAAAGAAAAAGGTTTTGGAGGCTCTGCTGAGGAGAGAAGCAAAACAAATAATGTACAGCCTTCCTCCTATTTTAACTTTTGTATCACAGAAACAGCCATTTTATAAATGTGTGCTTTTGTTTTTTAATTAAAAATGATTTGGTTTTTAATTAAAAATGATTCATGAATGTTTTCCTTTTGGCTAAGCCTGATTTAATAATTTAGGGGAGACTTCTTATGATGAATTTTCAGCTACATGAAGAGATCCACTTCCTTAACAGGATCACTATATATTCATTCTCCAACTTGTCATCTACTGAAATGTTCACTGTAGTAAAATTAGGCAGAGCTGAGAAATCTTTAGGTACAGCTCCAGGTTTGTGTGTGTGGATTTTCACACTTGTAAGACAGTCACCTATTCTGCAAGCAGTAGTGCCAAGAAGGAAACTTGAGACTTTCCACCCTCTGCAGAGGACATTACTATTCAGCACTGAGAAGACCCGAGGGCCCACTCCACATATGCACAAAACCTGACAGCAGAAGTATTTGCATGCTTGGAATTTTTCACATCTCAGCACTAAGTGACACTGTTCCCTCATCTTCCCCTCTCCCCAGCACATGCTGGGGAAAAAGCTTGGCCACTACCTGATGCTTTTTTGCTTTTATCACGGGTCCCACTACATCCCCTACACAGAGCTGTGATGTCTTATTCTCTCAAGAACTGCTGAGGGCAAATCGAGACGGAAAAAGTAAAACTGATGGTGTTTAAATTGAAATGACTGCTCTTACCTGTTCTTAAACAACTGTCAGACCTTAGGAGCCGTCTTTCCTGGACAGCAGCAATTGCACCTGCTCAGAAAGCTTAATGCAGCAAAGTGCACTGTACACCCCTTCTGTGCTCACTTCCGTGCCTGGTACCCCTTCAGAAACTGGCACTGCTCAGTAAGTTCAGCAGCCTCAGTGGGAGTCTGGTCTTTGCTTCTGCTCTGCGAGTGCCCTTCCTAGCAGCAGAGTCCTTGCCAGCTACCTAACGTACAGAAGTAGGTCAAGAAGACAGGATAAAACAACTAGTCAAGAGATGTGGGTCATTTAATAAAGAGTTAAAAGCTATTTCACAAAGCACATTTGTTGTCTTTCCTAGGATGCTCCTGCATCTTGGAAAGTGTAAGTTGGTGGGAGTGAGTGACAACTTCATACATCAAAAGACTTCTTGCTGGTGGGTCAGCCAGGTCATTTAACTTATCATCTACTAATTTTCAGTTTCTGTTTCTCTCTCCTGCCCGTGCAGAGAGAGCAGTTAGTCACCAGTTTACTAGATACAGCATCTACTTCCAGACAGAAAGGATGCCTGCTGGGTTGCTCTGGCAGTGAGCAATGGGTTTATGCCTTTCAAACCCCCCCGTACTAGGTCCTCCCCTGCCAAGGATAGGAGAGCAAGAATTGTTACAGCTACCTGAATAATTAATGTCAAAATAAGAACTGTCTCTGTCATAACAGCTGTTAGAGAACTGCTTGGCTTTAATCTGGGCAGCATGCTGCCTGCTTTCAGGGTGTGCAGTACCAATTGCAGGTTTTTGCGGCTCCCTTAGGGGCAGTAGAGTCTTCACAGGTACCAGACGCCTTGAAGGATGCAGCTCTCAGTCTGGTGGACAGCCTTGCCCGGTGTACAGCAGTCCAGATGATATCGAGTCGAGTGCCGATCACTTTTAGGACTCTTGCCCAGACACACATGCCACCAGTTAAACCAAAAGCATCAGCCATAAAATAAAACGAGGAAGAGGACACAGCCTTTCTCGCCAAAAAGCTTCTCAAAATTTACATGTATGGAATCACTCCATGAGCACTATGAGATGGCTGCTGTGCTAGGGACGCTGCATCCAACTAGCAGCTTGAACCAAGCTGTAACATTGCTGAGCTAACAGCAACCTACCCAGTTTTGCTCGCTGGTGTGTTTACATTCAGAGTTTGAATGCTGCCACAGAGCTGTGTGACTGGCAGAGATCATCAGCCAGAACGAGTCTATGCTGTCAAGTCATTTGCAGCATCACAGTGGTCCAAAAAGTTTGTATTATTTCAAATTATTTCAACTGAGTTTAAGAAAACCCAAAATGTACCCCACAACCCCTGACATTTTAATATTTAATTGCAAGGAGTCATCCTCTGATAGCTGGGGAGGCTGCATTTAAGTTGCTGAAAAAAAAAAAAAAAGTATTTTGACTTACCATTTTATAAGCACTAGTCTTTTTCTTCTGTTATACAGTGCAACTCACTTGGAGTCATCCTGCTTGTTTTCATGGAGAGCTACATCAGGCATGTCACTGTAGACTTCACCTATGTGGTACCTGTGTAAACGTCCAGGAAGTTTAATCCTACAGAACCACTATTTTTGTCTTGTGGATGCTGACCTTGCATTCTGAAGTGGAAAAGCAGTATTGATCTAGAAAGATTCTCCTGTTTTCTCAGTCTTCCTTTTATTGCAATTATGAAGCTTTGAAAACTAGCCTGTTATCTGTAAAACAGCTGAGATTCTATTGGAATACTCTGTTTTACTGCCAAGTGGCAAAATTCAGTACTTCTACACTAGAAAGTACTTCCTTTATTCATGACATGTGAATTACTGAGTCTTCTTTGCAAACATGTTTTAAAAGGATTTGTTTCTCTAGTTGTTAACAATTGAGAATAAACCATGGTTCTAGGATCAGAAATTCAATACCAGAGCAATAATTCTTATGTATCTTCAGAGGCCAGTCAAAGAAATGAGAAATGAGAAAATGTCAGAAACTGAGAAAATGTCAGAATGTAAGAGTTCACGTACCAAAGAAAAGGGAATCTTCTAAGCCAGTGTTTCTCTCTTCTGCCTCGGTTACCTGCCCAAATCTACAAATTTACACTTGCTTTTAATGTTTTCCATTATTTTTGTGCAGAGTAAAGGAAAAATAATACGGAAAGGTGCCTTGTGTTTGATGGAAGCAAATGAACAGGAAAGGGAAACAAAGCATACAAAATGAATTTTTATTAAATGAAAGAAAATCTGTTTTGTGGGTCAAATATGAAATAGAATATACAAAAACTTTACATCGGATCTCTTGTCAAAGAAATTAAATCCTATCTAGACTGAAGTAGCACTCGTTCTTTCCAAGACAACACGAATGGGTGAATATGCTTCTTATGGCAGTACAGGATCACACAGTATGCTGTGCTAAATTTCTGGTTACAGAGAAGAAAAGTTAAAAGTCTAAACAATGTCCCTAAAGAACCCAACTATTCCACAAAATAACTTAAAAACATGAGTTTTGATTGTTATGTATTCTCTTAGAGGCAAATGACAGGTGGGTCAAGTGCAGAGTTCACAAAGCTTGCATATCACATTCTCTGTTTCTATACAAATATAAATCATTCTTTTTTATTTTAAAAATCCTTTTATATGTGATAGCATTTATTTGTGGAAAAAGATGACCAGTTCATCAGGTTCCTGCTGTACTACCCAAACAATTCCATCTCCTTTATCTCCTTTTTTTTTTTTGAAGACCATTACCCATAAACCACAGACTGCAATATTTTTAAAAAGTTGCTGCATGTTTAATCCCAAATCTTTGTATTACTGTCCTGTATATGAAGGTACTGCAGAGCTCCTAACATGTCTTTGGCATAGCACACCAAGTTCCATTTAATACTTTTTTTTGTTTAAAAAAGTATATTTTCCTTTAGTAAAACACCTTAAAAACATCTATTTCCGATTTTGTAAAATAATGTGTCACCTCTCGTGTTGCTTTGCAAAATATACACACACATTTTGGAAAAACATTGAGTACTGACATAAGGGACTCAACCGAAGTCCAATCTGTTTATGAGAAGTAAAATATAATTACAAATTCCATCTTCTGCATGAATGTCACATGAAGTCATTCAATTCAGCTTCAAGCGCTGCTGCCATTTCATCCGCTTCAGAACTGCTTCCTTCCTCATCTTCATTGCTAGATTCTTTACTGGATTCACTGGCAGCATCATCTTCATCCAGTTTGCGCTTGTGACCCCTGGAAGGGTAGACAGAGATAATGTCCGTGGGTCAAGGTATCTCACTGCTTATTAACACAGACCACTACTTAACATGAGAAAAAAAATGAGGCTAAAGGACTCAAGTTTTTTTCAGGTCTAGATAAAAAGTACACTTCTTGCTTTTAAATGAACAAACAGTAGCTAGTTCACACAACTGATCTTTTAATTGCGTTATTTGCTGTCAGCTATAGGTAAAAAGAACAAAGTACTTTTAATTTTGTTCCTCCCATTCTTCTGAACAAGGAATGAAAACAAAGTGTAAGACTATTTGAAAATAATGAGTTGATTTACTTTCCTCTTGCATCCCAAAAGAAAGAAGAAACCCATCGTGGAATGAGAGATGACCAAAATACATTACCATATGATTTTGAAATATTCAAGTTTCTGGTTTTTAATATAAACAAAATCTTAACTGATTAACCAAATCTCACTGCACCAGTTTCTACACTTCATGCTTCCAAATGCAGGGATCTCATTCTTCCCTTTTATGTCTCTTTGGATTAGTACTGCCAGGCTGAACAACACATTTCTCAGCATTGCTGGAGAATTAACCAGTTTAAACAGAAAGCTGATGTGCGCCATACCCTGCCAAACAAATCATGTTCCTGGTTGTGAAAGATCTCCAAAGAAAATCGAATGCTTCAACTGGGACATAGCCATAAGCAAAAGAACTTGGATTTGTCGAATCCTGAAATCTCTTTTCCTTGCCAAAAGGGAATTTTATATCAGACGTGTGCTTCTGAGACAAAAATAAAGTTGAGACTTTGCATTGCATAGAATTCATAATGAGCTGCAGAAACACCTTCTAAATCCTTCCTTGATCATTTTATCAAATTTCAAGCAGAAAAATATATGCAAAGGGGGTATCTCTTAAATAACTGTCCTTTTCATTGCTAGGTGGGGTTTCATTAAGAAGAGAATGCACCCACTTGCAATCATGGAAAATTGATAAAATGATCTTTTATCTTTTAGTAAAAAGGAGTAATTCAACAATGGTGCCTTTACTTCCAAGAGCATAAAGTAGCATATAGCAAGAAAGACTTTCAATAAATACTGACTTGAACTATGTATAGCCAAAAGAAATAAATACAGAGATTAACAGCCAAACTTGTGAGCTTGTAAGCAATACTGAAATACAAAGCAATTTTTATTTTTATAGACATTCTTACTGCCATTTTCCCAGAAACATTAATTTTCAGGAGCCCAGACTGATTGATTCGTAAGCTGGTTGAGTGACACCTGACCTCCCCTTTCTCAGCTTCTCAGGGAGATGGACAGGTGTGAAGTCAGGAGGGGAGTCTGATCAAAATGGGAAGCAGGCAGTACTACATTCCGTGTTTTTTCTTTCTGCTGCATCAGTGGGACCAAGAGGTACGCTGCTGCTGCTGCTCCTTTACTGAGTGCTTCCTCAACAGTGATCTTAGGTGAGTTTTTCTCTTCAGTAGTATAGGGTAGTAGGAGTAATACTGCAGGGAGGTAAGGCTGAATTCTGGGGATTCAGCCTGGGGTCTAAATCCCAGGAAGGGAACAAGGAAAAATGGGATGAGGTGAAAGCATTTCCTGAATATTTTGCTACTGAAACTCAAATGTGGCTTGCTGAGAGAGTTACAGGGCACTAAATGCAGTGTAATACACAATAAAAAGCAGTTTCTCAGGCATAACACTGATTTCCATGCAGCCTACATTAGCACATGGTTCAGATGAGGAAACACTCAGACTGAAAAAGCTCAGTTGGAAGAAATCTTAGCACAATTCCATTAAAAGCTATATACATGTATGGAGCTTGAGTTTCACTTGCTCACTTTATGAGGATTTCAGCCTTCAGAGATACAGTGCTATTTTAGGCATTAACAACATTATTAGCTGGATAAAAGCTAATTGGGAATTAAAGAAAGCTGGAAGAGTCTTACTCAGCAAAAGAAGAAAAAAGTTGTGTATAGAAGTATACAGAGAGCTTACTGAGAAATAAGGATAAAGACATGGACGGAATCTATAGCACAGTGTTCACAGCTGAAAACATTCATATTCAGCTGTTTGTAACAGTGTATCTATGGAAACTGATAGTGTCTACCAATTGAAAAATAAAATCAAGAGTCTGACAGCTACAATTTACACATACGAAACATGTACACACAGCCACAGATGATGTATTAAAGAACATGGCAGGACAAGCAGGTTTTTAGAGACAGCCCAGACACTGTGAGTTTACTGGGACCTAAATCAATAGCAAAGATCCTGTAGAAAAAAGGTCTGAAGAAACAGTATCTCACTGCCAGTTGATTATTTCTTAAAAGCGAGGAACAGTTTATTTACTAGATAATTAAGGCAAAGACTAGCAAAATTACTAAATTACACAGCAAAGCCACCTTTCTATTTAAATCTACTCCATAGCAACTAGATTTCAGTGAGGACAATCACCAAAATACAGGAACCTGAAATACTCAGTGTAACTAGTTAATTAAAAATGGAATTCCAGTCTACAAAAAGACTTTCCAGAAAACTTTAAGGGACAGTCCTGACATATTTTCATCCCTCATTCAGTTATATTAAACAGTACCTTTGGAAGTGCAAAAGACTAACTGTGATCTATTTTGTGAGTTCTTGTTTTTTTGGCAAGGCTAGAACAACAGCTCTATTCAATCTAGATATGAAAACTTCCTCACTCATGGGGAAGAAAAAACCCATCAAAACCAAAAAAACCACCATAGCTAAGTATTAGTCCTCTGCTAGAAGAAACAAAAAGTCTCTGGAGAATGTGACTATTGTTCTTATTAAGATAGAAATACCTTTCACTACTCGTGTATTGTAAATTGCAGCTTCACAGCTGTTCCACAAACATTTAAACAAATATTATAAAATCAAATGCAAAGCTAACTCTGATAGAAGTATGGAGGAACAACATCAGTAATACAGTGTTGCAAATTCAGAAAAGCAATAACATCCCATTAATAATTTCTGTTTTCAGAGAAAAACAGTATATGCCCATGGCAGCATATCTATTAACACAACAAACGATTCAAAATTTATATTTTCCTCATTATTTTGTGCCCACTCCTTGTCATTTCTAGTTTCAGAGCCATAGTGCATAACACTTTTCAGTGGAAAAGTTAAGCACATACAGAGTTCTTAATATTCAGCAGTATGTTGCAGGCTGCCATTGGCCAGATTTGCATTTTTAAAAGGAATTTTGCTTGACTGCTATTAAAAACCAAATATATAGATAATAACTGAATATCTTTAACCTAAAAATGAACAATTAAACTTTTCAAAAGACTGAATGCAGAACTTTACATATCTGAGAACTGTGAAAAAACTTGTACAACTTAATATTTTCTTTGCCTTCGTATTAAATATTTTTCCTTCGTACTACCCAGTACTAGGAGGCCCGCCAGTTCCTATCATGGAGAAATCTTTTTAAAAGAGAACTAAATTTTAAAAACCCTTGTATTTAAATAAATTATCAAGAGATTTATATGAACTGCAAATATAATTAATAATGATATTAAAATAAAAAACCACTTGTAATCGATACATGTATAAAAGTTATTTTTAGGGAAATTTAATCTACAGAATGCTAATGAAAAATATAGTTAGTGGTATCCTAAATGAAGAGACGGGAAGAGAAGACATTACAAAGTTGCAATAGAACATGGTGTATGCATGTGAAAAATAGCACAGGAAAAATTATTGAAAATAAAAATTTATTCAGCTCTTGATCTGTTAAAATGATCATTAAAATATGATTGCAAAGTACAACTATAGGTTGAATGAAAACTTCATTCTTATATTTTCAATTTAAATTCACTGAAAGAGCCATAGAGAACAAATCAGTAAAAAAAAGTTCAGTATTTGTTGCTTCTATTATCTCAACTTATAGTTAGTTGAAATATAAATAATGTTGAAAAACCGATTTTTTTCCTATTAACTGAAAAGCAGACTGTCTCTGTGCTGTTTTGTATCCCAGTGGCACCCTTTTAAGAAATACAGTGCTACATTAAAATAGAAACATGCAATAAACAAAGGAACTCAAAGGGCAACATAACCCTTGTTTTAAAAAAAGCAAACCTAAACCTTTTCCAAACCTTGTTTTAAATTTTCAAAAGAAAAGAAAACTACACCAAGTATTTAAATAAACGTTCACATATACTTTAAATTCCAAATATCCACAATCTTCATCTTCTGATAAGAAGTAAACTTCTAAATTATTGCAAAGTGACTTGATTTTTTTCAGTAGCTCCTAAAACTTGTATAGTAACAAAGGAGAGTCTGCAGACTAAATGTGTTTAGTCTTTTACAAGCAACCAGCTTACAGCATTGACATCATAAATCAGGACTTGTATTTGGTACCAAATACAGTCAAGTTACTCTCTAATGAGAATACTCGCATAGCAGCCGCAAGCAGTTTGGAAGACGATGGTTTGAAAAGGGCATTTTGAAACAGCTTGCTGCCTTCCAACAGCATTACAACCCATTTAGACTGCCTACGCTGCCCCAGGCACACCTCTGAAGTCCGATGTGGAAACATCTGTCCCAGTTTCCATACAGCCCTAGCCCAAAGCTTTCTGTAAACTTCTTCCATAATGGAGAGAAGGTGATGCTGAGTTTGGTAATGCAACAGGAATTCGACTATGAGAAGTTTATTTAGATAAACTAGGTCTTTGGTAATGTCCAGTTATTAAGAATTAGAGCTGGTAAACCAGGAAAACTGTTCTTCAACCAGTTTTGAAGATACAGCCCAGTACCTGGCTAACAAGGTTAAAGGATGTGAGATCTGAAAACATACAGGTCGAAATCAGTGTTGTGGGCATTAATACATTACATCGGACAGACAGGATGATTAAATTTTCAGGAAGATGTTCCAAGCTTTCTTAACATTTTCTTAACATGGAATACATGCAACATCTTTTATGTATGCTTGATACAATAGTGAGTGATTGTCCATAGCTGGCCTTTAAAACTCAGGTGTCTACCCTCTGGCAATTTATCTCATGCATCTGTGCACAAACATTGAGTTTTCTGTCCTGGTGCTCCTCTCTGGTCCTGGCACAGCATGGTGCCAAGCACACAGCATTAAGAGCAACAAATAGCACTAGCCCCATATTGGCAAGCTGGAGCGTGTGTTTTTACTTTACGCTCATGCTATGACAAATGGGACAATTTTTAGTGTCGCAGGAACAAATGCCAGACACCTCACATATTTCCTCGTGAACTCATCCAGCGTTGTCTGTGTGATTACAGGATGATCCACAAATCTAATATGCAGAAAAATGCACAGCAAATGTTGACTGCACAGTCCCAGCGTGCAGAAAGAGATCCTGCAGTTGGATGAACAGCATGCTTTTAACGCTCTTCACAAAAACGCCTTCGCAGAAATCCACCAATTCCAACTGACAGTTCCAAAATGTATTTTAACTAACACAACAGTAAAGTGAGATTAATTAAATTCAGTACAGCTTTTCTGCTTTAAAATTTAGCACACCTGTACACTATGGTAATGGTGAGAAACTATTATAGAAACTTTAAAGCTGTTGATAAAATAGTCTTAAAAGTTTTCTGAAGTAAATACTCAATTCAAAGAGAGATTTTAAAGTCAGGACGTCATAGAAAATTTAAAATAAATAAAATTACGACAATGGTATTTTGTAAATTTTGCTAAAATCTTCCATTTAGCAAGGCTGTGTTTTCCTCATATGTAGGCCAACGGGAAAGTTTAATAACAAAAAACCCCCCACCTCAACTCATTGAAAATGGTTATTTAACAGTTAAACATTTTCTAGAGATATTTCAAAACCAAAAAGTGTAGCCATAAAGATTTAAAATGAAAGACTGTGCACTTGTCCTGGTTTAAGCCCAACCACTCTCTCACCCACCCTGGCAGAGGGATGGGGCGGTGATCAGAAGACAGCGGTGAGACCTCATGGGCTAAGGACAGTTTAATAGGACACACAAGGAGAGAAGAAATAATAGTAACAATAGTACTAATAAAAGATAATACAAAGTGAGTGATGCACAATGCGGTCACTGATGCCCACCCCCCCAACCATGATGCTTTGCCCCTTTCCAAGCCACGATCCCCCAGTTACGTGCTGCGCATGATGTCAATATAGTATCAACGATACCGATCCCCTTGGCTATTTCAGGTCAGCTGTCTCACTGTGCCCCTTCCCAGCTTCTTGTGAAAATTAACTCTGTCCCAGCCAAGCCCAGGACAGCACTGAGCTAGTCTTTTCTGTACTGAACTAATGAGATACAGATAACAATTGAATTGGATAATGCAAAACTGAAAAGCTGAATCTACAATTTTGCTTATATAATTAAATCAGATAAATAAACTATGCCTCTAAAATATTCCTTATTTTATTAACATCAAGCTGTTTAAAAATAATCCATGTAGTTGTTATAAGGGGACATTTAAAACATGCAACATTGACTATTCAAAAGGCAAATGTGACAGCGGCAGTTCGAGATAACAAATACTCTTGTCATGATTTGTAGAAGACAACAGAAAATTAAATATCCTTTTCATCAATATGTAGGATGCCAGACTGTTACCTGACACTTTTATAATGGAAAATGCACAGATGCACTCAGGCACATCACCTCTTAATCCTATTGTAAACAAACAGAAACATGGTGATCTATTCACTTTTCCTGAACAACTTCACTCCCTTTCTAGATGACTGTATTTGAATAACTGCCCAACAGGGGAACAAGCTAATGTTCAGCCAAAAAATACATGTCCATCAACATATCAATAGTTTTAAAGCTAAACCAGGCCTTTGTTGTTTGAATCAAGTTATTTCTTTGGCTTCAAGTTACAAATATTACCCGTTCTGACAACAGATGCCAGATATAGAGATTCTTGGTAGCTCTGGGAGGCCATAATAGGAGATACCAAGGATCAGCAGTGAGCAAAGGAAGCTTCAAGCCTTTCTTCACCAGCACCTAATGAGTAAAAGGTGTCACTTTCTGTTACAGGAAGCACTGCAGGAGACAGTCTCGGATAGTAATGAAGAATAATGTTCTCACTGTCTATCTAAATATCAGCTATTGTCTTAAAAAAGGTAGTATGCAATAAAGAAAATAAGATGAAAAACGGGCAAAAAATGTAAGGTGTATCAGCAATTCAGAAAATTCAAAAACAAACATAAAAATAAAGAGTTGGAAGAGACAGAGCATATGATCACTCCGAGAAAAGTCAAACTTGTTTCATTTTTCTCACAGGAGCATACTGTGTGTGTGGAGGTACCCCTGTGCCAATATAGTGGAATACAACTACAGTTTAAAGAGCCAGTGCTGAAAAGTGATTCTTTGAATTCCTCTGCCCTGTCAGCCTGGTTGGATTTGTCAGCATCAGCCAAACACTGAGAACATTCCTCAAGATGCATCATCGGGCATCTTAAGAACTAAAGATATAATTTAGCTTGCTAAAAAGATATAATAACACGCTGACTGTGCTAACCAAGGAAGCTGGAGTTAGGGCTTCGTATTCTCTTACTTAGGTGGTGGCATTTTAAATTAGATATTCAGAGATTATCTTAATATGTATGTTAATACATATGTTATGGGCTACACTAAGTTATATTGAAGGCTAAGATAGTTTTGTCAAAGGTTTTAACTCTGATTTTTACTAACTTTTATTACATCGTCACTGTTTTCAATGAATTACTGAGAATAAATTGCAAATAGCTAAAACTTTCTAGGTTGTTCATTCACTGAATGTTTTGCTCACAAGAATATTAACTAAGAACGTCTCTGTTTCATCATAAAATACAAAATATAACACAAAACACATTACCAACTTGTAACACTGCTGTCTCCACTAGAAAAAAGAATTCCTTCAAAATGTTGCACTCCAGTGGGGTAAAATACTCACACCCTTTCCATGCTGAAACATACTAGCTCACTCCTGCCAAAAAAAGAGAGGTCCTTCATCCTCGTCATGTTCACAGATGATTTAACTGGATACTCCCTCAGGCTCTGCTGCCTGCCTAACCATGTGGTAAGCCAGTTAAACCCTCTACCATAACAAGTTGTCCACTGCCTTTCTAGTTAGCTTTTCATCAGTATTATTGTGCAGGTGTTGGGGCATTAGAGCTGTTGTGAGGGTGTGGGTGATACTGTGGTACTGCTAGGAACATGGGAGTGAGATCGCCCCGTTTGGCAATCAGTAGCAGATTTGCTCTTCTCTATCATACAGTGTTTTCCTGGAATAATATGTTCCTCTACTGCTTCTGTTTCTTTATCAGAAAATTTCAGCACTACCAATAGACATGCTATCTTGGCACTTCCCATTCCTCCACCTCATCCTTACCCAAATTCCCAGCCCTGCCAGCTTATTTATTTATTGGTAGAAATTTTATACAATAAGTAATTTTTCCATGCAGTAAAACAGGTTTGAGAAGACTCTGTTTTGGAGATACAACAGCAGTAAAATACAAATCTACAAAGAACCTAGAAAATAATTTACCAGCATTAAAAAGTTATATTTTAAGTCAACATTTTGCTTCAGATATTCCAGTATGCTTCAAGATGTTTTAGAAAAGCCAGTAAATTACAAGATGAAATGACATCAAGGCAGGAAGTCACCTCCTGGTAGAAGAAATGTTGAACTTAAATTTGTTAGAAATTTAGACTAGAAATTCCTAGGTTTCCATGAGAAACAGAGAAAAGTAGTGTCAAAGGCTTGATTTACAAATAAGAACAATTTGTATTAAAGTTGTAAGAGTATCTTACAGAACTACATGACTTTTACATCAGTTTTATAAGGTTTGTGTAAGTGATATATAAAGCATACCAGTACATGCAATACATTCAAAACAGAATCCTATCCACTTTTCTGTAACTGTGCAATATTAACAAAGTCCCTAAAAAGTGGGTCTACATTCATTAAATTTGGATCTCTGCAATACTGGGTCCCTGAGCATCACAAATTCAACTTGGACCAAGCTGGCATATGTCAGCCTATCTGCCAAATCAAATCAGACTGCAGAGAATTCACTGTATCTGTTGTTTTCACACTAGCTAAGATATGACAAACTACCCAGTGCAGCAGACCACAGCTCTGCTGACTAACAGTACTTGACCCCATCTACAGTCTGCTCTACAATTTTTTCTGTCAATATTTCTGGAACAAATCTGATCTAGCAAAGGCAATTTATACTTGATCTGTACTTGCTGTTGTACAGTTGCATTTTTTTTTTTTTACAGTGCCCAAAACCCAGATTCACTGTATTGTTCAGCTGCAGCCTTTCCCATAGCTCTAATGAAGACATCTGAAGGACAAGATGCTTCATATCTAGTATCAATCTAGAGTAACAGGTTGCTACTGAGCTTATCTTATCAACCAGCCATAGGCCTACATAAAGTATGACTATCAAGTTACCTGGTTATATGGATGCACAAGAGGAATGTATGAATAAGTGTTTCTCTCCCCAAATGACTACTGAGAGATTCACAGTACTTTAAATATTTAAAAAAAAAATAACACTGCAACATGTTCTTCTCCTTCTAGTTGTTATCTGAGAATGAGATAGCCACACAGATGCAGGGAGAGGAGCAAGGCCTGACATGCCATGCAGGGGCCTGAGTGGAAGAAGGAACAGACACTTCCCTCTGTGTGACTAGTAATAAAATCACTTTGCAGGCCCTCTCCAAACAGACTGAGCATGCTCCACAGCTGAACCGTCTGGAGCAAGGACTCACTTGGATATACCCATGCTCCTTTCTAGTGTGCACTGCCAGGTTTCCCTTGTGGGGGTAGTGCCTGTGTGCAGCTGTGGCAGAGAGCAGAAGCCTAGCCTGTACCAAGATTTTACAGGCAGTTCCAACTCCCCAGCTCAGGTGCAGTTTACCCCAGTCCAGGGTAAACCTGAACACTAAAAACTTATAGGTATTACCATTCCAGACACAGTGGTCTGAACTGAACTGCAACATCAGACAAGAGCTTGGTCTTTTATGTTTCTCTGATTGCATCTGCACTCTCTACAGGTCCTTAGCCTAGTAGGAATCTATTTTGTATGGGCATTTAACATGATCTGGTTTGTCTGATGGGTTACTTCACTGTAAAAACCAAATACTGTCATGTATTTGATTTAGTTTTCCAGTAAGTATTTCCTGAGATAGCTAGGGGCACACTCAAGCCACGCTGGTAGTTTGCAAAGCAGCAAAACGAAGCTCTGAACAGGAGATGTGAACAGGGACCCCTTCTGCGCAAGGTGGTGGCAATATACTTGAGCCACATGGCAAAGGACACTTTTGCTGCTGTGACGTCTACTGTGGGGTGGGGAATGAAAACATCCATATTCATACCTATTCATGTGCTTGGCTGATAACAATGCAGGGACAATTCTCCACAATCAGCTTGATACAATGGACTTCTGAAATAAGTTCAAGTTTTCCATAAAATCTGACTTTGTTTTTCCCCAATAGAAGAACCTGCTAGGAGTGCAAATGATCAATTAGCTATTCACAAATGGGAAGATCTATCCATTTTAATTCCTGGTGTTTTTTCCCCCCCTGCATTGAGAAGCAGCACTGCTTCTCTTCTACCAACATTTTTAGCACACGCTTCAAGCAAGCATTTTAATTGTTGATATATACTGCTGTTTAGCAGCCATTACAGACTTGCAGGGGGCAAGATTAATGCACATTAATTATTATATGAAATTTAAAGTACTTTTGGAATTCATTAGGGGAAACTAGAGGGTTGTAATATATCACTTATTTTTCCTGATTGGAGCAATGCTCCCTTACAGCATTTCTGCTAATGTCCTAGGTCTCAACAGAGGCATAAAATGATTAAAACCATTTGCTAGAAGCTGTTAATGTACTTCTTGGTTTCCTTATTTTCAAGAGATACTCAGATATCCATACATCTTACTAAGGAAAAACATAAATTGTTTAATAGCTTATAAATTGCACTGAAGCACTCAGTCTGACTAAAGGAAAAAATGCTGCCTAAATTACCAGAGGGCCAACCCTAGGCAATTCTTCAGTCTTCATGCCAGCTTTCACTGATACGTAAACTGAAGCAATATATTACTCATTTTTCACACCCTGAACTGCTACTTTACATCTTCCTTAATCCCTCTATTCCTTCAAAGCCACAGATGCAAAACAACATTATTATCTATGGACTGCTGCAAAGGGGTAGTGGTGGTCGTAGTAACAAGTGCTTAAATATTCACATAGTGCTGGAAAAACTGTCTCTTATGTGAGCAGGAGCAAGATACTGGAGCCTGGTATTGTTACTTGGTTCTGTGGAGAAACATAAATAACCCCAAACCAACCTTATCCTTAGATTTTCTTATCTGAGTTCAGATCCCATCAGAAAAAGGAACTGCCCCCTGTGTGTGGCACAAGTGATCTAAAGTTGACAGAGTGAAATGGTTTTCCTACTCCTTCCCTTGTGAGTGATCACAGGTTTTTCAAATCCACTCAGCTTTCTAGTTCTCCCCCTCTCACTCTGGCAATCACAGGAGTCAAGCTATAGCTGCTGATTCTACAAGGTGGCAGAAGAGGTAACAGACCCTTGAGCAGATCAAGTCAAGAACTCTTGTTTCCCCATTATCCTAGTTTCTTATAGCCTTCATTTCTACAAACTTAAATTGTACCCTTGGCATTTTTTGGATCTAGGTAATACCTAAATAAAATGTTTCACACAATAGCACCTCTCCCAGCTGGGCTACAGAGCCAGCATCAGGTAACTGCCCTTTGTGTGTTTTTCTGAAAACTCTCCACTCCTACCTGTGAGATTGTTTTGAACAATTCCACAGCCAACAATATCAAGGGGTGACATTACATATCAAGAGTTCTCCCAGTCAGGGGAGCTCCTCAGATGGGGTCAACAGCCAGCTCCCATTTCCTTGGGTTGTGGTTAGCCTGGGATCTTGTCAGCACAGGTTCTCCTCCTTTTTCACCTCACACATCTCTGCTGTAGGCTATTAGGACTTGCTCAGTGCTCTTCTGACTCCCAGATAGCTTATACATACTCTTTCCTCTGTCTTTGACCTCAGTAATACTGATTTTACAGTTCACTTAACAGTGATAAGCTAATTAAAGCAAACAAAACACTTGATTCTGAGATAAACCCTTTACTACAGAAACATAAGGAAAACAGAGCTAGATAAAAAGATAAACATGTTCACCTAATTTCTTCCTCTCACTAGTCTAGATCAAATTCCTTAGGTTTAAGGCTGGGGTCCTCAAAGGGTACCATGATCCTCCCAGATGCACAGGGACTCTTCTCCAAACTGAAGAGTTGTTTTCCAATGCTTTGCACTTTCTTCTTCAGATGATCTCACAGTTAAACAAGAATCCTCTGCTAAAAAGCACATCTCTTTTCTCTGTTCTTTCTCTCCGATTATGCAAATGCCTCTCATCACTTTTCAGCCCTCAAAATTAGAGTAACAAATACTTGATTTCTGTAGTCTGCTTCTACAAAATCCAGCTGTTGTAGACTGGTGCTTCTTGCAGATCTATCAGAAAATTATTTTCCCTCAAGCTCTAGTCATTCTATTGTCCCAGGATGGAAGCTGTTAGTTAATAGCTCTGCTGTGATAAAAGGCAATAACTGCAGAAAGACTTCAGATACATTGATGCATTAATGAGAAATCGATTTCATTACTCCACCCAGAACTCTAAATTATACACAAAGTCACTAAATCATTACAGACAGTAAGAGTTAGAAAAGAGAAATATAAGAATGGCAGCAATTCCTATACATACTTCAGTATTTATTAACACATTTAAGAAGACTGGGAGAACAAGATAAATACTCTTATGCCTGATGACCTACCTTATGGTTCCAAACTTTTGCTCCCATATAAACTAGAAAAAAGTAGCATCTTAGATTTGCAGTTAATTTTTCAGATACCAGTACACTTCTTATGGAAAATGCAAGTGAAGCCTATTTAGTGCTAAAGTAAATCGAGAAAAATGAAGATACATTTTAACAGCACTTTCCTAATTCTAGTAACATACAGACTTCTAATTGCCCACCTATCCTTCCTCTGAAGTATTAGAAATCTTAGAACTTAAGCATCATGTAGACTTACACAATTAAGCCAAATAGTATTGAAGCAGGAAAACCCACCAAGAAAAAATGGTATTGATGGATTAGTTCGTTTTAAATAAATTCTTTATACACTAAGACACATTAGCTTTCAAATCTGTTGCTGAAAACACTTAGTATGAGAGAAGTTAATATGTTTTTCACTTTTCCAAAGACGCTTCCTGATCTCAGTTGTGCAATCCTATGTCCATTAATAGGTATAACCTCAATATCATATGCAATTCAAATTATATTAACTACACAGAGACACCTGAACTGGATAATACTATATTATTGCATCTAAACAGCTTATAGGTATCTTTTCACAGCAGACAGTAAAAGAAGCTGAAGGCAGGTGGTCACTAACCAGACTGCATTTCAAAGCATTTCCAAACTTCCTATCTGACATGGTCCAATGTAAACACAGGTGTTATAAACCACCACTTTGTGAGAAACAGTCTTGTGCAGTTTACACGCCTTTTAGCAATTTGCAATGATTTGAATCCTCTATATTGTGCAGGGAAATGTGAAGATACCACAGAAACACATTAAAATATCTCACACAAGGTCAAAGTACCATTGTTCAGCTATTTAGTGAACAATGAAAAAAATATTTATGGGACTAGAACATTAAAAATAATATAAAATATATTAGATTTAGGTGACAGTTAAAATGAAGAATACCTCATTTATACCACCAAATGCTAAAGAAACTTGGCAAAAAAGCAACATCATATCTATATGTAGAGACACTTTAGAAAAAATCTCTTAGAAAAAGCAAAGAAGGTTAAAAAATTCAACTGCTGTTTATATTTAATAGGTTTGGAAAAACCTAATGTTTTGTGGATATGAATGTTACTGAGAAACAGTTTATTCAAGCTGTTTAGGAACACTGTACAAGAATAGTAGTGCAGATAGAATCTCCAGAAAGAACCATCCCAGGAGAAACCAGCAAAAACCAGTCAGTCCCCTTGAACTTCAGCTATGGCACCTGCCACATAAGATTTATGAAAACCCCCATATATTGGCGATAATACTGAAGTCTGTAAGAACAAGATCACCATCACTGACCATACAACAACTGTCAGCAGCGTGCTCACATACACTCCATTCTGCTGCTGCAAGTTGTGAGCAGGACACAAGCAGCCTTTGGAAAGCAAGTGAGCATTGACCCTGTGCACTAGAGAGCAGAACCAGCTCTCTTAAGACAGGTGCTATGGCTAGAATTGTGTAACAACTTTTGACATTTTAGGACTGTGAGAATGGCCCTGCTACACCCTAAACAGCTGGCTACACCTTAAAGAGCTGCCCTGAGGTTAACCCACACTCTAGGACAGGCCACAGTATAATTAAGCTAGTTGCTTTTCACATTAATTCTGCACCAAGATTTGCTTGGTTGGGCCAGAGAACTTTTAGATCATACAGTTCACTTTCTAAAAGCCTCTAAGAGGATTAGCATCTCCATTTTAGAGGAGGAGAAAAAGCTGCAATGGAAACTTAGCAGCTTGACACTTCCAGCAAACATGCACAAGCTGTGCACTTGCTCCTTGTAGGAAACAGAGAAGTACGAGACCATTTCAGTCTCATGATCTAAATGTGAGCCAGCACCTTGGTTAATTTTAGCTCTAGTTAATAGTCTAAATGTGTGAAAGTTTACACTCTCACTGTTCTCTCCTGTGACTTTTTTTAAAAATCCAGCTAATGATCTGAAGCTTTCCAAAATGCATGTTCCTCTTCAACAGATATTGTATTAGGCCTTTGCAATAACTCATCAGTTAGCAGCTCAAAGTATTTCAGAATTTATAAGCAGCAGCTGTGAAGTAAATGATGTCCTCCTGTGTTTTCTCCTGAATCAGGCTTTGCATCTATTGCTTGTGCTACGTATATCAATGATGTACATGTGCCTGGATTCTTAGAACAAGGATATTCCTCTGCAACAACTGAATAAGCATACATTTGTTTCCCTACTGATTTATGCATCTATGAACATACAACAGACTGAGTTAGACCTGTTTTTCTCAGTAATCCTTCAGTAATTTTGAGAGTTTTGATTTTGCTGTAAATGGGGATGGAAACAGTTTGAATATCTCAACATCCCCCTGCACAGTGATACCCCATTCTCCTCTCTTTGCAGAATAGTAATTTCAACACACGAAAACTATTTTATCAAGGAGAAAGAAAAAATTCAGACTAATCTCTGACAAATAGAAAGAAGACAGATCTGTAGGATTTCATGCAAAAATACAGCAAGATACATGCATATATATAAAAAAAAAAGTTTCCCCATTTTGACATTGTGACCCTAGTGCAGTAACTGGAAAACTGGAATTTCACTGAATTATATCATTTTTGAAAAACCTTACTGAAGAATTTTCCATGTTTTTCTGATACAGAGCTCTCATTCAACTACATTTTTGTTGAACTTAAAGTTTCAAAATCAAAAGTTTGAGGGCCAGGTGTCAAAGATAGCTCTGGAACAATCCATATTTCATGCAACCACTTTAATTATGGAACAGTAGCTTATGCCAGAATGAAGATGTTACTTCCCCTAAACTTCTACCTATGAAAACCCATTTATCAGAATCCTTAGTCTCTTGCAAACTCTGTTTGTGTACTGCAAACTCTGGATGGCAAGAACAGTTGCTTTTCATCTGTTGATCATACTAAAGTACTTTCAAAGCTAGGCTAGTACTTTAAATACTGCACATTTCCCTCGCCTTTATTCTGGAATTACTATTATGCATGTTGTGTTAAAAGCAACAATAAAAAGATTTTTTTAAAAAACAAAAGGGGACTTGAGAAAAAAAAAATTACTACGTTATCCTAAGATTTGTATCACACTCTGAAAACCTGTTTACTCTGTGCTTACATCCTTACCATTGCAGCATGGACAGTGACACGCTAGAGGGCTACTCATGCATACACAAAATTGCCATTACTCCTCTGGTACCATACCTTCTGGTTAATAACAAATCTACACCTAAAGAGCTTCCTGCTTTCTATAGGATTAAGAGTGCTTTATGCGAAGGAGGAAAATGTACAAATATGAGTAGCATCTAGCTCTGCGTAAGTTGCAGCTTTGCATCTGCAATGCTGTCTTCCCATTTTAAAAACATTACATTTCTTACTTGAAAACTGGTTGGAAAAACCTGAGTTATCTTAAGGGGGGAAAAAAAAAAAGTGTATTTTGAATTGATGTGTTCTCCCTCATACTGGTTTCCCTCTAGTGACCAGTGTTCTTTTTGCTACTTTGCTTTTGAAGATTAGTGGAATCTATACATTTCTCCCATTTGTCAAATACATACTAATTACCTTCATCTGAAACCTGATGTAATACTTCTGTAGGCAGAAATGTGCAGTAGGAAAAGGTAATCTCCCTTCAGTATTCCACAAGGAATCTATGAAGAGTTTCTTATAGTTTTTACCTCCCTCACAGAATCCTACCATAAATTTATAATGCATGTTAAAGAAGCCTAAGGTTAATGGCTGTCAACACTGTTGTTTAATCTCTTAATTTACCACATAAATAAGAAAAATGTGTCATCATCAAGAATCATACTAGAAGAAAACTAAAGTAATGCATGTTTCCCACATGAAGCTGCAAGGACAAAGCTTGATTAATCATGCAACATATCTTCCTTAAATCCCCCAAATGTCATTCATCAATTTCGTCTTAAGCATTAGAGAGATGCACAAAGAATATATAAGATTATATTCCAGGCAAGTATATGAAATATATTTTACTAAGAACACAGTCAGTTTCCTACAAAATTCACTAATGAGTCTTCAAGGCAAAACTGCCCAGTTCAAGAGCAGCACAGATCCTTCCATTAGACCCAGGCTTATCCCTCAGAACTGATGCCTGAGTTTTGGCATCCAGTTGTGTCCCATCTCGTTCCCCCCACTTTATTTTTTTAAAAAAAGTAATTGCTTAAGAGAAGAAGAAAGTATGCCTACATATTAAAAGCAGATCCCTTAATATTACTATCTGGCAGTTTCACTATAAAAAAATATTCCCTTAAATGCATTATTTTTACCACATATACAAGACAGCAATCACCTAAAATTTCTTCTTATAGAGATTGTTTACAATTTGTGTGGAACACAGCTTTATGTCTATGATACCCATGAAATCATGGGTTTCAGTCTTCCCCTTTCTATATTTTATAATCCCCAGGTGCGTAGGACAATTGAGACATATACACACACACACACACACGCAGTAAGGGCTGTGATTTTTAAAAGGAAGACATTTTGACTTGATGATAGTCTTTCTTTAAAATCAGAGTAGCATTTTATCAATTGTCCTTTCAAAAAAAAAAAAATCTTTAAATTACCTATCTTATGTAATGGACACAGCTGACAACTTTCTGAAGCCTAAGGAAATAAGGAAGACGATAGATGATATCGAAGGGAGAAAATAAGTCATCAGAGGTACAGGCAGTATAAAAGCCCCAGCCAGCCCATGGAAATTACTCATCCACGTTTTTATTTTTAGAAAGATGCTATGGCATTTTCATCTAGAAGAGTGGCTTCAGATGATAGGAAGTCTGATCAATTACAGGGCTTTAAAATACTACCAGTGGGACTGACAGAGAATATCCAAGACCAGCACTACCGTACTTGAACTCTTAAGACATTAAGGGTATGATTCAGAAAGTTCTCTTCCTCCAGCTTGCGAGACACTGAAAGACTTATCTAATAGAAAATGCAATCATCTCATTATCCCTGAAAGGTTTGAGCCACTCAAAGGGTGCACACCACAGCAGGAAGAAACTCCAGCAATGACTCTGCCGTGCAAGACATGTGGTGCTTTACACCTAAAGTACATGAATTTCATTTACAAGAGTGTATTTTCCCCTCTGTTGTCTCAGAATTTGACTTTGCTGTGTTCTCTTCCCTCTGTTCCCTCCAGAACCATCCAGTTCCTTATATCAAACAACCATCGATGGCACTTCACATCTTTCCTATTAGTTTCACTAAAACTTGTACCTTCCTTTCTTCTTCTTTTACCTTTTCTCCTCTAATTCAAATTCTCCCTCATCCTCATAAGAGAAACATGTATTTTTGCCAAGACATTCAGCCATGTAAAAATTGAAAAGTGATGAAATAGAGAAGGGATCCCAAGCTCAGAAAGACATTTATTTTTCAGTTGCTGGAAAGAAAAAGACATTCCTTGATAAGCAATATAGATGTCATAAGCATTACACCCTAATATTCACCTTATAAATTATACTTATGCCCTCAGCTTCTGGAAATAAAGCATCAGTTTAAGGCTCACAGATCTTCCTTTATGAAGAGTGAAGAAGGTTAAATCGGTATGAGGGGCTGGAAGAACTTAATGAACACAGAAGAGAGTAAGGGTTTGAGGGGTTGTTTTTAGTATTAAAAATCTAGCAGTGCTAAAACTCTGCAGAAGATGACAGCAAATATCAAAGAAATTTTAATTGCTAGAGTGAAGGAAAACTTTCAAGGCTTGCAAGTGTTTGTGTCACTGTTATCAACCTCTTTTGGAAGATGAGCCTTCCTACTGAGAACATGCTATTTCCACTCCTTTCTTCCATACTTTGATGCAATATATCAATAGCATCTAGAGGTAGCTATTTTTATTGTGAACAGCTTTTAATAACTGGCTGCTGTTGATCAAATATTTTTACAGAAAACTATCCTTCCAAAGAACACATTTGACTGCAATGCTCCTTAGTTTTAAAGCAGTTCAAAACAGGGGTAGACAGACTTGGCATGCTGAGGGTCACTTCCTTCCAGCAAGATATACAAAGATCCCATGAATTATCACAGGATAAGATGGGTTATCCTTGACCACAGAAAACTCAGGCAATACAAGTATTACCAGGTGCCGTGGGAGCACAGTGCAAGAGACAACAGCAGAATTTAGATCCACTGATAGAAGCTGGAGCACTGCAAGACCCCAGATTTCTGTACCGCAACTCCAGTGAACGTTTTCAGATGGGTGAAGAAAATAATCAGTGGAATAAAGGAAAAAATCCCCAAAACAAACCCTTCACAGAGAAAGCACACTAGAAACATCTTCCCAGAAACATCTAACTTGCACTGCATGGATTCACCTCAGTTCTGGGGGTTTTATAACCTACCTAAAAGTGGCTAACCTGCTGGAAGTTGTGCTACTTCAAGGTGTTGGACCTGAATTTGTACTGTACTAGCTCAGCTTCAGCATTTCAGTGTCCATGATTATGTGTCTAGCTCTCAGTTATGTTGCTCAAATATCTACTTCATGTTCCCTACTCCTTCATTGCACAGTATGGCCCCAGCCTGCCTTCTAATGCCACTGCACAGCGCTGAAGCCAAGCAACAGAGAAGCCAGTGAGGAGAGGTGCTCTGCTGGATCTCATATTCACGAATGAGGAGAGGCTTGTTAAGGGTGTGGAGGTTGAAGGCAGCCTTGGTTGTAGTGACCATGATATGCTGATGTCATCAAAGACAACAAGAAGTTGTTGTACAACAAGCATCGAAGGGATGACTAGGGAAAATATGAGCCTGCTGCTGAATGGGGCAGGGGACGCAGTGACACAGGACATGGAAAAGGCTGAGGTACTGAATGCCATCTTTGCCTCAGTCTTTTATTAGCAAGATTGGCCTTTAGGAGTCCCAGGTCCCAGAAAGCAGGAGCAAAGGCTGGAGCAAGGAGGATATACCCTCAGTGGATGAGGATCAGGTCAGGGAACACTTGAGCAAACTGGATATATTTAAGTTCATGGGCCTTAATGGGATATACCCACAAGTGCTGAGGGAGATGACATGCCATTGTGAGGCCACTTTCAATCTTTAAGTGATCATAGTGGCTGGGAGAGCTGCCTGATGACTGGAGGAATGTAAATATCACTGCTATCTTTAAAAAGGGCAGGAAGGAGGACCCAGGGAACTACAGGCCTGTCTGTCTCATCTCAGTCCCTGGAAAGGTGATAGAGCAGCTAATTCTGGAAACCGTTCTTAGGTACGTGAAGGACAAGGTGATCAGGAGTGGCGAGCGTGGCTTCACCAAGAGGAAATTGTGCTTGACCAACCTGATAACCTTCTACAAT
This sequence comes from Athene noctua, assembly GCF_965140245.1. Taxonomy (NCBI): domain Eukaryota; kingdom Metazoa; phylum Chordata; class Aves; order Strigiformes; family Strigidae; genus Athene; species Athene noctua. The sequence continues at coordinate 103,799,165 of NC_134038.1, read as the reverse complement.
GAAATGACTGGCTTGGTAGATGAGGGAAAAGCAGAGGATACTTCAGCTAAGGCCTTTGACACTGTCTCTCATAAAATCCTCATACAGAAGCTGTTGAAGGGTGGGCTGGATTAGCAGACAGTGATGTAGATTGAAAACTGGTTAAATGGCCAGGCCCCAAGGTGGTGATCAGTAGTACAAAGTCTACTTGAAGGTCATTAACTAGTGGTGTACCTCAGGGGTCCATACTGGGTCCAGTCCCACTTAACATCTTTGTTAGTGATTTAGATTAGGGTAATGTGTTCCCTCAGCAAGGCTGCAGATGACAAAAAAATGAGAGTGACTGATAGGCAAGAGGGTTGTGCTGGCACCCAGAATGACCTCGATAGGTAGGTGAAAATGGACTGACAGGAACCTCATGAAGTTGAGCAAAGAGAAGTGCAAAGTTCTGCACCTGGGGATGAATAACCCCATGACCTGTACAAGGTGGGTGCTGACCAGCTAAAAAGTAGAAAAGGATGTGGGGTTCCTGGTGGACAACCAAGCTGAAGCCCTGGTTCATGAATAAGCAGTATGCCCTCATGGCTAAGAGGGCTAGTAGCATCCTAAGCTGCAGTAGGAGTGTTGCCAGCAGGGTGACTGAAGGAGGTTCTCCTTCCCTTCTATACTCAGCACTTGTGAGGTCACACCTGGAGCACTGTGTCCATTGCTGGGCTCCCCAGTACAAGAAAGAAATGGACATACTGGAGAGAGTCCAACAAAGGGCCACAAAGAAGGGACTGGAGCATCTCTGCTATGAGGAAAGGCTGAGAGAGCTAGGACTATTTAGACTGGAGAAGAGAAGGCCTGGGCAGGGTGTGGATCTTACCAACATGTACAAATTTGTGAAGGGATAGTGTAAAGAAGATGGAGCCAGGCTCTTTTCCATGATGCCCAGTGACTGGGCAAGAGGTAACAGGCACAAACTGAAACACAGGAGGTACCATCTGAACATCAGGAAACACTTTCTCACTGTGATGGTGACTAAGCCTGGTGCAGGTTACCCAGAGAAACTGTTGAGGCTTCATTCTTGAGATACTAAAAACTGCAGCATTACCATCTTGCCTCTCTAGCCATTTTTAGAACTGTCTTACACATAAGTATATAATGCTTCTCAGTCATGGAACACCAGAAATTTTATGATCATGTGAAGGGCCTGAAGCTGAAAAATGCCAGATTAGACCTAGAGAGATCTCCCCTGTTATGGCTGATGCTCCCAGCACCAAGCACCTTCGCACCCATCTGAGGGCTAGCAAACTTTGAGGAGACAAGTATTCACTTCCGGCACTACCTTGCCCTTGCCTGTTCTCCCTGTCCTCCACCCAAACACGTTCCAAATCTTCTGGAAAAAAAAAAGCAGCACGCTGGTCCTGCCTCCACCACAAAAGCACTAGAGCACAGAGATGGGCAGACAACCACATGACTTGCTATAACGATACCTACTTTTCCCATCATTTTCATCCTCCATTGCCAAAACCATCCATTACATACTTCTCAGATGTGGATACGCCAGTCATAATCAATCACTGCATGGTCTCTAGTGTTTTACAGACCGATGCATCATCTCTCTCAGAGAAAAAAGGACCACTGCTAAACAAACTTGGGCTATGCATTATACAGACAAGATATTAACAGATCTATCTTTGCAAACCTGCTGAAAATTTGAATCCCTCCTCCCTCAACAACTTGTGATACCAGAAGACCACAGAAAAGACAGAAAATAGGAATGGCTTCCTGTGGCTGGAAAAGTTTCCAGTTTTCTTGCAAAGTTCTGGAAGAGAAAAAATTTTTTCAGGGGCTACTTAAGGTTTCTGGAACAAAATCCTACAGAATCCAAGAAGCTTGCTTTCCAAGTGAAACACTCCCTTTGTTCATCTGGACTTCTCTAGCAAATACAGAAATATAGGCACAAAACTAGGTATGTGGATAAAAGACAGCTTCAAGCAAGAACACACAACACTATACCATTGAAAACATGGAGATTATGGTAGTTCATGACTAAGATTCTACAGAGGACAGAGTGAATAAATGAATAAGTACACATTCAGCTTTCTGATTTTCTCAATGCAGCAGCAGCTCATGTATCTAGAAATGAAGACAGTACAAACTGCCTGTTAGGTTCTTCCCTGAGTGTATAAAAAAGTGTCTTTGTAGACATTACAGATAATAAAGCTTTGTCCAAAACTAATCTTCAAAATAAAAGCATAACTAGAAACGTGCCATGTTACACTAGTCTCTTTTCTCATCTCAGGACACAGCCTGGCTGGTTTCCAATACAGATGATGTCTGGTAAAAGGAAGAGTGCAAGACATTTATTTGAATGAAGTAGCAATTCTCAACTTCTTTGCCATCTCAGACTGAAGTCTAGTTTTATGCCTTACCAAAATTCTAGGATCTTCTACAAGTTTAAAGTACAAAAATCACTTATATGTCTACTTATTGTGACAGACATTCCTCTTCTGGAGCAATGTTGTCATCTGCTTAGAAGCCCATCTATGTACAGACAACATGAATTTGATTTCTAGTTTCTGTTGGGTACATCACAATTCTGTCAGGCTGCTTGCTTTACTAGGTAAGCATCCTAAACAGGAACTTAAGTTTGTGGAGAATTGACTTTTAATTATTGCAGCTTTTCACCTTTAAGTATTCCTGAAGGCTGTAAATACAATTCATATACATAGCCAAGAGTTTCTAATATAAATTATAATTTTCCAGTGCAATTGGATGACAGTAGATTCTTACAGATGACATATTATAGGAGTAAAGACAACTGTAAAATTGCAGAGAAAACGTCTCTGAAGAAAAATAGAGGTGAACTGCAACCACTTCTGTCTCCAACTTACTGAATGTTCAAATTAATTTTGTCAAGCATTTTTCTTAACAATTTTCTTGACATACACATGCACACTGTGTACCAACAAGACTAATCAGCAGCTAGAAATACAACTGTAATTTAATCTGCAATTTAACTGAAGTTGTAGTAGGTATATTTTTAGTAACAGCTTGAAAATTTAGGCCATTAAATTCATTAACAAGCTTGAAGATATGAATGTCTCATCTACTTAATTGAGTGTTTTTATAAAAAACTAAGCCATGCATTCATTTGGTTATATAGCTGATTTCGCCATTCATCAGTGCCACTCTTATAATTTAAGTAATTTACCACTCGAAATTTTAAAGTAAAGCAGTGTACTGCAATGTCCCAACATTTAAATGATCAAGAAGAAATAATACAAAATTGTGGCAACTGTCTAGATACAAGAGACTATCAAAAGTGATAAAAAAGGAATCCAACCCTGAAAGCATACAGAAGTTTTAACTGAATAATATTGCAGGTGTCTTATTTACTATTGCCTTGTTCATACTCTGTGTACTGAGAAAATACATTTGGCATTTATGCACATGGGCCATATGGCTGATTAAAGGCAGAAGTGGAGATTTACTGTGAATGAGCTCTAAGCTCATCATGTGTATTGAAGGTGCATTAGTGGCTACAGCACAGCAGGCAAGCTCTTAGAGTTAAATCCCATCTTAGATTGACCTAAAGGAAAGGGTGAACCCTAAGAGCCCTCTGGGAGGCACACCAAAGCATTGCTTCAAAGGCACACTCCCCATCTGGGCTAAAACACTAAGGTAGACACAACCTCTAAGTACCAGAGCACACGCTCACTACCACCATTCGCTTCTCTGAGAGGGGCATAACTACTACATACACAGAGACTGCTTCTTCATTTCTCACAACTTTTCAAGCATTTATCGCCATGTGTGCTATAGTTTCTTCTTTGATTTATTTCTGAAGAAATTTGAAAGGCATTATACATCCATTTATTTTATGCTTTTGCTAATTTTGTTTCTTGAACAGCTACAGTAGTTAACTATGCTTTATGACTTACAACTTTTTAGACTTGTCCACATGAATTTTTCCATGAGATCATAAAGCTCAATTCCTTTAAATTAGGAACAGAATAAAACGCTTCTTTACCACAGCAACAGAGAAAACTAAACACAGAAGCTAAAAGTGAAGGACACCCAGATCAGCTCTGAAAGTTTAAGATATTAATAGAAAAATAACTTCTCTTTAAAACCCAAGCAAATTGGTATATCTTCTATCTCAAAAATACCCCGGGGAACAATTCCCTCAATCAGATAGCAAATAAAGAGGAAAAATGTTTTTCACTGAGATGATAATTTGGAGGTTTTTCATTTATATTAGAGCATTTCTTTCATTCAGTCTCCCTAAAACTAAACGTTCTGTGCAACCTCCCTTTCTAATGCTGTTACCCTCTTTTGTGGCAGATCTCTCTGATAGTGTTTCATTTGTGGAAATTAATTATTTTAGTGTTTTTTTTCCTTTATTGAAATAGAAATGTAATATTCCTTAATCAATTTAGTCAGGCATGCTTGAATTTTTTTTACACTATCAAATAAAATAACGTACTGAAAATAGCACCACACATTTATGTTTCTTAAATCATATCTTACCTACCAATAGCTCAGCATCTTCTCAGCCACCTGTGGATTTATAAGGGTGTAGAAAAACCACTCCTCTGCACCTGTACCTGCTATTGGCACACCAATGCCACAAAAGCCCGATAACACTAACACCCATTTTTCAACTCAACATTTCCATATGGTTTAAAGTTAGTCCCCCAGGCATAACGTACCATAGCTATACCTCATAGCTTTGGAGAAGGAAAAAAACCCAACCCTCTAATTTTACAGGGCACTCATTATAGAAGATTTGAGACCTAATTTAACTCAATATTGAAAAAAAGCTTGAAAATAAAATTTTTGGCACAGAAAGACCTACAGAGACCTTTCTGTTAGCAAAAACGTTCTAGGAAGATTATACAGAACAAAAGAGCAAACTGGGTTTAATCCTTTCACAGCAATGTAATTTTGAATCCTCTGAAAAGCAGTCTATGAAGCACTACAACTCCTGTGCATCTGACAAAGAAAAGTGAACTAGTTAAAAGACATAGTCCAGGCACAGCAAACAAGTAGAATATTGTTTCTATTCTGCAAATACCATTATTTCAAATATTGTATATAAAAGAGTTATGTGATTCAATCTTAAAGTCAAAAGATTTCTCTAAATCTTAAAAAATACAACTCAGTAAAGTACCTGTGAAATAGCATGTACCATTAACACCTTAAACCTTTAACAAAAAACTATTTTCAAACTAATTTCTCTATGCATCTATTGTGGCTGAATTCAGAAAACTGAATTTCTCAGTGTATGTATTTTTCAAATGGAAAAATAACATCAATGTAAAGGTGTAACATCCTTCACCGTTTTCATGGAGGGGTGTGTGCATTTATAAACCGGGCATAGAAATACATATTTAACTCCATAAGCCACCTGTAGACCTGAAGAGAGAATCCTTTACTGACTTTTACCAAATCTGTGTTCCTTATAGTAATTTAAAAGAAAGCAGTATTTCTGCCCAAATAAGAAAAAACCTCTAGACAAAAACAGACTTTAAACAGAAGTGAAGAATACTTTAAAAACAGCCAAAGACTGAACAGATTCTGATGAGGCGGGAGGAGTGGCACAGGGATCTAAAGAGTTATATATATATAATATTAACCCTCTTCACTGAGCCTGTCAAACCTTGCTGGAGAGCAAAAAATGAAGTTCCACATAAACTCTGTTTGGTAGCTCTTTTAGAAGATAGATGTCTTTGCAGTGGAAGAACATCAGAATATTATGCTGAAAAAGAAAATTGGTTTCTGCAGTTTGTCCCTGCAGGAAGCACTCCTTTCTCCTTTCTTCACTAAGTGACTTGCCCATAACAATGCTTCTTTTGAACACAAGATAACTGTTAATTTTCTGATATGAGGAAGCACTGGAGAGCACTGAGTGGCCAACACAGTTTTCCAAGCCACAAATAACAAACAAGCCTCACAGTTCTTCTGGTTGCTACAGATGTGAAAAGTAGTTTTGCTCTAACAAGATGATCTTGGATGGTAGGGAAAAAACACCCCTGCTGGGCCCTTTTGCTCTGAGAAAACAGACAGGCACTGCTTGCAGCTAAGTCATGATGGATCTTCCATTCTGCTCTAATAATCAGAAGGAAAAAAAGCAAGCAGTTTCTCTGATAAAACAGCTTAAAAACTATATTCTGTAATAACTTTAAATTAATTACAGAATAACTCGGCATTTTACAAGAAAAAATGATGATGGTTAACCTCATTAATGAGAAGACAGAACTCCCTGTCTTTCTGGTCACGTTGTTGCAGTACTGGTGTTGTCGGACACAGAGTGAAAGACTAGCAGTTACTTAACAGACAAATGACAACTAAACCCAAGAAAAAGCTTTAAACAATATAAATACAGTGGAAATTCTTCCTGATTTCTAAGAAGCCTACAGCTTTGCTTCTACAGTGATTCAAGTCTACTGAACAGTCATACTGCAAAATTTAAACGTGAAATTCTTTCAGGCAGTTGTTTTAAGACAGTTGCTTTTCTCTGTTTTACACAGGTACAAATGTAACCCTTCATATCAAAATGAAATTTTAGAGGCAATATTTTGGCCAAAATATGCATGCAAGCTTACAGACTTACATGACCTTAGAATACCCATTCTCTCTATTATACAAGTTATACAAGTTAGTATACAAGTTATATATACAAGTTAGTTCCTTAATATGTTTTTGAATAGATTGTCACCGAAATTGTTTTTGAGAAGTTCAGATGACTATGAATAACAAATGCAAGGCTGACAGCCTTGGGAAGCATTGAGCTGTAAAAACTTAGGTCCCAAGATTCTCAAAGCCAAATGTCTTGAGACTGGGAACTGGAAGAAAGTTATAGTGACAGTGAATATACTGGTTCAATAAGGATAAAGGGTGTCATCAACAAAATTTTGCACAGAAGTTCGCAGCAGTCTTTTCTGGCAGCAAGAAAGCAAGCAAAACTAATTTCTGTCTTCTAGCAGGGTGGCTGTTGAAAGGAAATGCTATTATATTTGATAGAAACCACTTAAAAATCAAATTATCACTGTTCCTTTTAAAAAGTCTAGTAAACGGGCACAGAAAAGACAATTGATGGATTTCTGAGACTGAACTCAGTTTAACTTGATTATGAACTAGCAAGTCTTTTCTGTCGATAGCTGAAGTTTTACCTTTTATGAATCATGTAACAGCTGTACTTTAAATCATTATACTCATTTGTTAAGACAACAGATAGATTAAAAAAAACTGTTTTGGAAGAACTCAAAGGACAGCTTCAACATGCAGACTGTTTCTCATCAGACAGATAAAAACGAGTATTTGCTTAGTTCAGAGTTCAAAGATTTATTCTATGTAGGGTTTCAAAGACTGGAGGCTCCCTGAAAGACTTGCAGATCAATACCACTCTGTAGCAAAGCAACCTAAAATGCTTCTTTCTTGAATTTAGTAAAAAATACCTATCAGAAATTCACAGTGTGAATGTACAAAAGAAGTTGGCATTTCAGATGTTCTGAAAATAATTTGTAGTCAAACTGTAAATTACTATTTCATATATATCTTTTATAACTTACCCATATGTTCCTAAAATTATGATTTCTCCATCAGTCAAAAATATAATCTATTTGGGATTGATGGAGAAATTATCAGTAATTAATTTTACTAAAGGAAGCATTTCACAGAGCTATACTTTTGTAGAGGAAGTTTAAATCCTGCAAGCAAAATTTTGTTGCTAATAGATTAGATATCACTTCTAGTTATTAGATTTCTTCTCACTAGTTATTCAGAGGAGAATAATTCCTTCTTAAGCTGAAAAACATGTCTTAACACAAGTACTGAAATTTTCACTCCAAAGTAAAGAAATTCTCAGCAGAGCAATCATTAGCCCTTACACCAGATTTACACAAACTGAAGCTATCAAGACTGGAACTAAACACTGTAAAAGCATGGGCCTTAGCACTGTGAATTGAGAGCATTCAGAAAGAAGTTTATTAAAAAAAACCAGAGTGCACTGGGAACCTGAACAAAACCTATGAAAAATCAAATGAAAAATCCATACAGGTCTTCAGTGAATACATGATCAAATGTGAAGTCTAAATGAAGTTAACTACTTAACAATAGATACAGACAGAAGTGTGGTTTATGAATATACTTCAAATAACCACCATATTTTACATAACATAGTTGTAACCTTTCATGACTAAAATAAACCACCCAAAGACTTCATTGCATCACAGCATCAATCTGTTTTGTGTTTGCAACCTTCCTCCTCTCTTCCCACTCACCCTCAGGGGAAGGCCTCTCCTGCTGGTAGTCAACCTGTGCAAAACCCAGAAAAAACAACCCACCTCCCCACACATGAAAACTGCCCTTTAGCAAACACCAAGCTGCAAAAGCCCATGGACATGACGTGAACTGTGCTTTGGCAGCACAGGGATGCAAAACCAGCATCTGCCTCCAACCCTCCGTGCTTCAGGAAGACCTGGAAGCCTTCAGTAGCATAAGCATCCAGTCTTTCCCATGAAGGAGCAGCCGCCACTCCTTTACTCCTCTACAACTTCCCACAGTATAGCAAGCCATTACGCTTACTAGAAACCGGAGACCTCTGAGGAAGACTCTCCATATCATGGTGACTACAAACAACAAACAGAATACTGCTACAACAGTTCAGTTTCCTACCTAAAAGTTATTAAATATTATAACATATTGATTCTATGAAAACTAATATTATGGCATAGGTAAATGAACTGCATTGTTTTTTACTTCAGTGTCACTGCTGGGCTCATCTCCCATCGTTTAAAGTACTCTCTGCTTAGACTGTAATCCCTCAGGCACAAGTGATGCACGTGAAGAGGTACTGGATACTGGGGCGTTTGCAGCATGAGCTATCCTTCAAAAATCTGAAGGCTCCCATATCATGTCCTTTCCCTCAAGAATTAGAGCCTGACTGCAAAGCCTGCACTAGAACATATGAACGCAGAAGTGGAAGGGTTCATTTGGACTATAGGTTCAGCAGCTCACATGAATATAAGTACTCAGAAACTAAAGTAGTATTATGTGATTTTTGTTTCCTGCTAGCTCCCACTCACCACAAAATACTTCCAATATCTTAAAGAAATTTTAGGTGTATTACAGAAGACCATATGCCACAACTATAAGCCATGCCACTGGAAGACAGCAACAGAGAAAGTACATCTCAATCCTGTTTTGTTGCCCCAATTCCTTTAACATTTCAATTTATTAAATGAAGTGCACTCAATTTCCTAGTTCAGCAATACAACTGAAGCATTTAATTAACTATTTTCAAAGTCTGCTCTGCATCAGAAAAACAGGCAAGTCAATAGACACAGGGCTTCACATCTCTATTAGAAATTTCCAGGATCTACAAACTGAAAGAGGCTAAACCCCAACCTTTGACATATTGCTCGGCTAATTTTCTCAACAGCATTATTTCATATGCCTGTCCATCTTTCTACTAAATATAATTTTTTGAGACAGCCTTTCACTTGGTTTTCCCTCTTCCTACAAAGACCAGTATTAAAGCACATTAACACAGAATATATTTGTTCAACACATTATTATTATGGCAACTACACAATATGCAAGTTTAAGATAAGGGGAAATATGAGAACTGCAAATGAATTCACTATTACTCAAGTCTCAATGGCAACAGCAGAGTAAAATCAAAATGCACTTGAAAAATAAAGCAAACTGTGCACTGGCAGCTTAAAGCTTGAAATATCTCAACTAATTAGATGCCTATTGTTGCTAGGTATATACTGTGCTATGGAAGCTAAACATTCTCTTACAAACAAATTCTATTTGTATTAGTTTCAAAAGCTTTTTCACATTACAGATCATTAAGTGTTACTAACACTTATTAAAACACACCTGTGCACTTTCATGATTTATAACCCCTTATTCATAACTTAGAGCAATAAATTTCACATGTGACCTCTTTCAACTACATTAAGTGGAATTTCAGTTTAAGTAGAAAATTTTAGTAGAACTGTGAGGAGGCTCAAGTCCAGCTCCAGCTGAAGTCAGGCTCCTGTCTGCTTCAACAAAAGATGGATTAGAGCTCTAAGCAATTCTTTTATTTCAAAAAATTAGGTAAGAAGCATCTCAGGAAAATACTATCTACACAAAGATCAAGACTATTTAAGAATTAAAACTTGTTTACCTTCTTTAGATTTTCTAAATAAAAGTAAGCTGCAAATGCATTTTATTGTTCTGCAGGTCATAATCAGAAGAGGCTAATCAAATGTGAGTAGTACAAACAACTACAGGTTTTTTAATTTGCTAATTTCTATTTCATTATTTTCCACAGTATGGAACTCACATTCATTGTTTGGTCTATGCCGTACTCTCTCTCATAAATGCCAGGTTAAAAGGCAAGCATTTTATTAAGTTGCATAAGAAAATAGGATTTTAAAACGACTCTAGCCTGTCAAATTGCAACCTAACTGCATGGTACCTACCAAAAGTCATCAATGTAAGGGGATGTAGAAAAGATGCTGCACTTCTTCCTCAGCTATCAGATTTCTCAAAGATTATTTTTCTTCTCCATTCATGAGAATTTTAGAAGTGGCACCAATCAGAGAAATGATCAAGGTATTCTGTAGTTTTCAAGACTGAAGATTAACATTAAACAAAAGTGCTAGACTTCTACCCTGTAAGTGCTATGATTCCAGTGTCAGTAACTACTGGACAGGTGTAACAGAGCAATGAAGCACTGATTTACCACAAACCTACAGTCTCTGCAGGCCCCATCTCTGCTACAAATGAGCTGAGCCAGAACATGAAAGTACTGGATGATATATGGACTGCCCTTCTCTTGTTCATCTTCTGTTTTCCGGAAATATTAATAACTAAAATACAGACATCAGGGTGATCATAACAAGCTGTGAAATAATGATTTAAACAGTGGTCCAGGGTGGATTTACATAATGAATAGGTGGGACTGGCTTTTAGAATACAAAGCCTCTGTTTTCTTAATATGGCAAGAGGTGATGGTGTTCATGGTAACAAATAAATTGTGACTTCAGGCTATATGACAGAGCAGAAATAACAGAAAATTATTAAATAAAATTTCAGCCTCATTATGCCCTAACACCCCAAAGACTCCAAATTTTCAGAAGAGAAACCTCAGATCTTGTTAGGACACATACGCTTGTATAGCACTTAGCTTTTAGAAATGTGTGCCCCAGAAACTGTAGCTAGTATTTCTGTTGGAGTGGACTAAACTCCTGTAGATTTTAATCCTGCTGTTTAACAGCTGTGTCTCTTTAGCACATACAACACTGACCATGAAAACATCATTTAAAACTTCTGACTTAAAATGGAATGAAAGATGGGTGGAGGCTTGGAGGCTCCTTTCTATCAAGCAGAGTTTCCTGCCTAGCAGACACTGGGTCAGCATCCAAATCAGTACTTTGCAAGTATCTTTTCTGGCACAGCATTCAGGTTCAATCCTGACGCAATTTAAAAAACTGACAGTGAAACTCGTAAGAGGTAGAAAGGTCAAAAATAGAAAATGTACTTAAGAAGCTGCTCAAAAGACTTTAGCAACAACACTTCTACCTTCCCATGGCTTCTGAGTGTACAAGTACTGCCAAGCTTACTTGTGAACTTTCCTGTATAGAGCAAAAATTGATTACAATGTACTTACTCTATCTTTGTAAACCATACGTGGGGAATAGTATTTAGCAACAGCCCTAAGCAATATTCCTTAATACGATTCTTTTTGCCTTTTGTTTTACAGAGTTTGGTGCATCTTCTACCCAAGAAAACATCACAGTATTAAGATGAATTAACAATGACATGCCACCGCTATGCCTTGCTGCTTCAAGGTATTTTAAAAATATTTATCACTGGTTTACCTTTCTTCTTCCAAACTTCATTTAGTAGGGAAGTTTTCTTCTAGCTACTTGAGACAGATTAAATTCTTATATCTTTTAGACTGACATTTTTCTGAAGATTCTTAATGATTAGAAATGCACATGATAAACTAAAATGCCTGTGCAAGGTTCCCATGTAGTTCTTTCTCTGATAAATCCCTGACACACAGCAACATTGCTACCCCAATCAGAATCTCCTCATGAATATTTATGTATCTCATCCTGTGGTGATTTTTGCAATTTCTCTCATACATTTTTTGTGTGCTAGAAGTTAAAATAACGTAAATAAGTTGTTTAAGTCCTAATACTTGTATTATCCTCCATTAAGGAAAAACTACTAGAGCTTAAATTCTTACGACTGAGAACAGAGTCCGGTTATGAGAGCAGAAAGATATTACAATGCACATCTGAGTCATGTTCGCACTTTTAGCACTTTGTGGTATAGGATAATGTTCCCAACAACTGCAAATTAAAATCTATAATCTTCATTTTATATTGTTCTCTATATATGACTAGGTTTAAAAACTGTTAAGGGACTGCAGATTGAAAATCATCCTTACTATATTTAAAGTAATCACTTATTTTGTCAATTTCTAATTTACCAGCAAATTTGTTGATAGCTGTCATTCAACAACAGTCAATGCTGGGACACTAAAATAAATTTTGCAGAAGAGACTATCAAGTCTAAATTTCTTTAAGAAGAAAACCATCTCAACAACCTCATTTTTATGAATGTCCCATATAAATTTATCTCAAAAATTCAGGATGAAAAAAATAGCTTTCTGAAACCATTTTACTTAAAGTAACACTGAAGATGACATCCTATATCTGACTCAAGATCAAGACTACTTAAAAATAAGTGAAGTTCAGTGGTCTTCAGTTGTTCAAAACAGGCACTATCCTGGTTCTCAACAGATATTTACTATGACCATTTCCTTAAATCAATCCCAAAACACTGCAGAGGTAAGCATGACAGTTTCACAGTTATAAAAAAGTTAACCACATACAGCTGTTAATAACAACAAGACTGCACTGTCAAAAAGCATGCTTAATAGCACAGAAACACAATGAAATATCATTATCACTCTTTTTACATTTGAAGAACTCATACCTTGGTACACTGCCTGTTAAGCTTCTTTCACTTGATGATGATGATGACGACGACGACGATGATGATGATCCAGGTCTCTGATCTGTTTTCACTCCTAGATTCTCTGTTGTGCTAATCTGAGGTTTTTCACCTTCCTCTTCTGGCTTTTTTTTTTCACTATCACTTTCATCACTGCCTTCTCCTAAGATGTCATCCACCTGTCAAAGAGTGGAGAGTCAGTGTATCCTCTAACAGACTATTTTATACCAATTTTTCATAATTATTGGATTGCTCTTAAATAATCATTAAGAATATGCTTCCACTTTCCTTGACCTTCTCTGTGAAAATTCAAATTAAATCCCAACGTCTTCAACAGTTTCACTATTAACTGAAGATATACATACTCACATGATAGTCACATTTGAAGGTGTTTGCATTTTATTATAACATGAACTGCTGTAAACTGTATTACGAAAAAATTGCTATCGTATGAAATGAAAGGGAAAGATGTTCTATACTATTGTAACAAAATTTTTATACTATACATATTTTATACTAATATAACATATAGAAACATTTGGGAAAGGCATATTAAAATCTCTAGCTAATGAGTGTTCTTATATTTACAGGTGATCCTTGATAGATACATAACTTTAAAGAAGTGTATTTAAAGAAGTGTATAACACTGTATGAATGAAACAGAACATACAGAACTCCATTCTAACCAGGTTGTTTATGCTAATAAAGGCAAATCTATAAAATGTTAACATATTTCATTAAATAATTGTTTGGTCTTTGCTTCTGAAAAGTCAGCATGGGATTTGTTGCTCCTCTTAGAACAGGCTAATTTGCTCTGACAGGTCTGGAACTACTGAAACCATCATTAAAAGCAAATCATACTCATGAGTTACTCCACCGAGCTTCAAAAGGTTATATTCTCTTTGAGTTGGCATTCAACCTTCAGAAAGAGACGAAAACATGAAAAACATTTCTGAAGATCCCACAGTCTCTATTTTTGTAAATGACAGAGGGCATGGAAAGAAACTATGTGTGAGCTTCTCTACTGAGATTTAAGAATGTTTCCTAAAAGCGTCTTATCTCAGCATAAGTTAAAATATGCTTCACAACTACTTTTTGTTCTCACTAATGCCACATGTGCTTTATTCAGAATAAAAACTCTGTTGATGAACCTGAATCAAAAGACTGTTTATCTACTGCTTTTACATTGATAATCCCCAAAACTAGAAGAAAGCTGTAAGAAAGTCACTTATATTTGGTGTTTAAAAATACACCTCTAATTTCTTTGTTTACCTTGATATCCATGGAAGGAAAGTCAAAGTTGCCCTCTGTTTATCAAACTAAATGCAAAAGATCTACACCTTGCCAGTACTCTACTGGAAATATGGTACAAGTAAATGAAATACCTTTTCAGAAAAAGGGAACTCAAGGGAGAGCTTGCAGGCAATGAAGGAGAAGAAATAGAAAATAAGGATTCTGTCAATCTATATTGTTGCAAAAGAGAAATGATGTAGAAGGTATAATAATAATGATGAAAAAAAAGCTAAGTAGTACTTGAAAGCCTCCTAAAATAATAATTTTGAGGTCACTTGCCAGCGTAAGGGAAAGCAAGGACATTTTGTACACAGTATACTTGTGAAAAACAATTTCTTTAAATACATAATTGTTTCAGAGTTCTACAATTTAAGCTTTAAAACTGGATTTAAAAATCCAGGCTACACTATCCTTGGATGGAATGACTTCTATACAAAATGAAAAGTAACTTGCAAGCTTCTTAGATCTACAATTTAAGCTGTTTTTCCACTAGCCCTTGTCTTGGTACATTTTACTAGTTGAAACATTGCTGTCTAGTGCCCAGCTCTTTCACTGTGAAAGCTGTAAAGAAACCATAATGAAATAATGACCACATACCAGTTTAGTGCATCTGAACACAGATAACTGTTCCAGGTAGAAACTGTAGGCATTGCTGTGTCAAATCAAACTACATTAAAAAAACCTGCTTTTCCCATGACCAGAATTTGTTATGTGCATGGAAAATAAGAATCATGGAATGCAATCCAGGGTCAGGGAGACTGAAAAGATGGCTAGAGATATGCCAACAGCGAACCTGGTAATAGTGCAGCAAACACATTGGTTAGGGATTTTTCAGTGTGTACAGAATACACAGAAAGTCTCAAGTGTTTAAGTATTACAGTTTGGGACAGAATGGCAGGAACACCACGCCTGTAGAGCTTTGTTGGAAGATGCTCACTATAGCCAACATGGCTAGCGACTGACAAACGGCAGCACAGATCTATAGCTCCAACAACTTTTCCAGGAAGTCTTACATTTCAGATTACATTCCTTCTTTCCAAAAGCAACGCTCTTCCAGAAAGTTGTATGTTTAAAACTACATTCTCACTTCAAAATATGTTAATGTTTTCAAAGGACAAAGTTAGGTTGATATACAATCAGTGTCACAGATGTGTCTTAAACTGAACTTTTACAGTCTTTTAAAACCTACTTTGTGTTAACAGAGTAGCTGCCTAGTTATTGCCATGTCTTTTATTTCATTCTGCACAAAGATGACGTTATTATTTTGAGATGTGGAATGCCATTTAGTACTAGAATTACTAAGTTAGTGGTACACACACATGCCCCATTTCTGTGGAAGGGCATTTAAAATGCACATATAAAATGCCACACAGAAATATGGCAAATTTTGAAAATCATTGCATTTGAAAACAATTAATGTGGGATTGTGCTTACAAACCACTAACTAGAAAGGCACTCAAAATACAGATTCCTGCCTAACTATTGACTAAATTGCACGCTGTGCTGAAAGTTTGAAGATTACCTTCCAGAGGTCTCAAAAGAAACGGAAAACACCCCTATGTTTTCATTGAGGCAGTGAGACTTAAGCCCTTCACTTGAACAAATTAACAGATAAAAAAAGCATATTAATATTTAAGCAACTATCTATCTAGACACATCACGGGCTTTAAATAAATAAAAAAGCTTAAAGAACAGAAAAAACTTTCAATCTGCTTCAGACTAAGACAGATACTGATGTACCAACTACAACTTCTGCTTATAACATTTTATATGATGAATACAAATCGAACACGTAACACTTCAGAAGAAAATGCCGGCTAACACCAAATCTTCCAGATAAGATACAGTGGGGGGATGTTTACTGTTTAAACACTACCATAGCAGCTATCTTTGAAACACTTTAAGACTTTTATAGCACAGCAAGAATGATTAACATTGAAAAAGGAAAATGATTCATCCCTTGAAGACGACAAATTGTTCCATTTAGCAAGAGAATGAAGAATCTGACAATTCTTTTAAACACCTGATTATAAAAGCCAGAAAAAGTCCTTAACTGACAATTTTATTTCTCATTTAGGAGGAACACAGCAAACATTTATGCAAACAAAGTATACAGACCAAAGAGCAATGAGATTTTCAGCTGCATACTCTCTTATTACGAGCTGTAAAGTACCTAAAGCTTTCTTAAAAAGAAAGCCAAAACCTTCCATAGTATGAAAAAAACAGGTCGGCTGAGAGATGTTCTCATTCCAGAATTTGAGTTTATGCATTTAAAAATGAACCAAGATGGAGAAAACACCAAAACAGAAACTGCCATGAACAACCTCAGCTTGTTTGAAAGATAATTTGCGGGCAACATTTTGGGTCAACATTATGGATGTCAAAGACTGTGGTGGTGCAATTCCCCCACCCTCCTGGGCCACATACCAACCTGGAGAGGCAAGTACTCCTAATGGCAGTAAACAGAGCCTTAAGGTGCTCGTTTGACTAGCCTGGCACTGCCCTCAGTATCACTTGGGAACAGTTAGAGCAGCCCATCACCTCCTAACAGCCCTGTACACTTGTACCTGGGATGTGGTCAAGGGAGAACCAATAACAGAATCGCTCACCCATCAAGTTCTTGGGTGGAAGACAGGAGAACACTTCATTGTCTGAACTAGGCCTGAGTGATAAGTATCTGAAGAAAGTCAGTTAGCTTTGTCCCTATAAACAGTGTCCCCAAGTGAGACCCTTTGAGCTCTCCTGAACCATCGGGCCTGAGACCAGCATGTGCCCTGGGTTGGGACGTCTCTCAGGGTATCAACTCTGAGGTACCATCCACTGATAGAGCCAACAGAAGGCCAGGGTGAAGTCGACCAGCTCAAGTCTCAATTATTGCCTGTTGAAGAATGCCAATGCACTGTATTTACTCTAAACTCAAGAAGAGGGAAATTTTAATCTTGAGCTGGTTTCTGTTTCACCCACTCTCTCTGCTTACCAATGTGTTTGGGTATACACAGTTATTTTCATGAGTATGGAGATATACATATTGCACTGGATCCAAATACTTTTGTCTGCGTTTAAGTTTTATATTTGTGAATGCACATGTATATATGTATAGATTTAAGGTACCGTATAGTTAGTATGAATCCTGTCATCTTCAAATCTGTAGTTAAGTCGCTATTGTAATCACATTTTACTGAATTTTGTAAATCTTTAAATTGGTTAATGATTAAGTGCTGCTAGTCATTAATAAATCTGATTTGCTGCTAAATCATTACCATGTTAATACTTTCATCTGCAACAGAGACCTATCATGATGCTTTAAATTTTTCGGAAGAAGCAATTATATATGCAGTGATGCAAACTAATTTTTTTTTTTTTTAAGGAGCTGTGAATAAACTTTAATTCTCTTTTTTAAACTAGCAAGTATTTGAAAATTCAAGTTTTAATACAATTGATAAACTACCTTAGCAACAGGACAACACAGGTAACTACTTAAATGATCTCTTCTAAAAGTGGCAGAATGCTCTGAATCAATTCTTTACTGGAATTACAGAAAATTCTACAAAAAGAATATGTTTGATGGACAGCTGTACATTTCGTGCTCCTGTTCTGCATGGAAGACACACACTTCTCCCCACCCTCCATCAGTCTTTCCCAAAAGACCAATTATACTTTTGCTGCAACTGATTGTGTAAGTTAAGGGAAAACCAGAAGAAAAGTATTTACAAAGTTCTTCAGGTTTGTTTCTACTGCCACAAAAAAAGACTGTTTATTGTTAGCGATGGTAACAATTGAACTGTTATTGACACTAAGCACAGATAAAAACCAAATGCATTTCAGCATAAAGCCTGTGTCTCCTGAGCATGTATTTGAGACTATGTTGAATACATTGCATTTTAGGAAGAACTTGCAGTTACTAATATAATCTGACACATGAACATGCCAAAAGGTTTCAACATTATACTCCCCTCATGGCATATAAATTCATAAAAATAACTCTGATGTGAAAATAAGATGTCCAAGTACACCAGTAACTACAGGTAAAATGTGGTAATACCTCAATATACTCTTTACAAATAATTTAAAATGCTGCCATGTTTGGTGCCAGGGACCACGATGCCCTCTTAGTAGTTATTAAACATAAAAGGTAGCAGAACACCAATTCTATCCAATTAGTGGGTAAACTGATGTTCTGCGAACAAATATCAGACCAAAAAAGGCAAATAGATGATTCACATATCAACTCAAATTCCACTAGCTTGACCTGCACTGCATTTCTTTTCAGCGTTCTTTCAATGAGCTCAGTAAGTCTTGACTCTCAGTGTTTCTGGTCAAGATGATATACCTACATCGAAAACACGATCAATATATTTTTCTTTTAGTATGTATCTCAAGCTGTATGTGTACAATTATTTGAAATATAATAGGCTGGTAGTCTTGAAAAAACTAATCATGAAATGCACACCACAACTTTATTGAATATACTTAAATACATTGCTGACATCCTGAAGTCCCAGCGTGCTCAAAACTGTTCCTAAGAACCAAAACAGTTCAGTGTTTTGGGCTGGCTTTGCTTGACATTTTCTCTTTAACAAAACAAATTTAGGGACTGATCTCCTACATACTTGCATCACTTGCACAAAGATTCATTATTTGTTATTAAAAAAAGGAAAAAGCTAATGTTTTGGTCTCACAGGTTACTTCTAAACTACAGGACACAAACTGTTCAATATTGCATATACTTTAAAAATTATCAAGTAAATGTGCATAAACAGGCAGAGAACATGAAAGACAGTGCTTTTTAATTCTTAATTACTTTGAAAGTATCTTCAGCCACATGTATTAGAAAGTTGTCCCTGAAACATGGCACCTTCCAAATGCTGCTAACATCCTAAATTGCTTTGCAGTGTATTAACAATACAGTCAAAAGATGCACTTCCATGTAATTTGCTGTTTCTCCAGCAGAAGCACTAGACGTGCCATTTGTGGAATATGAAAAGTTTACCTAGAGGACAGAGAGCTTGCTTTTATAAGCACCCATTATACTCCATTTGAACCTATCTATAATCTTCACCCCTGCCTCCACTTCCAACATTCCCTTCTGCTTTGTTCCAAACCACTACTTTTTAGTGCATCAGCAGAATTTTTACATACCATTTACATATCATACTTAACATTTACATGTTAAGAGAAATCAGCAGATTATTTCAGGTACTTTATCACAGCAGTAAAACGAGAAGTCAAAGAAAGAGTAGATGGGAAAAGGGACATTAAAGACTACAAATTAAAAAGTACTTCTGAGCCTGTGAAATTAACAGTGAATGATGGTATTAAGATTGCAAATCAAATCAGAGTGGTGGCTCGATTTTCCTGGAGTTGTACACTGAACTTTCTAACCTTCTAGCACAGAGGTATGAAAACAAAACTGTTCTGTCAGTGGCAAAACATATGGACATAATATTGTAAAAAGTTTACTAACTCCACATTATTAAGTAGTTCACAGGAATTAATACAGTACTGGTAATTCTAAAGAAGGCACAGTTATCTTTCCATAGCTAAGCTTACAAGAGGTCACCCAACAGTGCTCTACCAGAGTATTGCAGCCCTGGAAGATATGATGCAAGCTGAAGGGTATATGCAATTTGGAAGCAATGCTTCTGAACATGCAAACAAGCCATACGCTGTCCCACAGCAGTGTGGGTCACTGAGGCTATTTCACTGGCAAAGTACCACAGTCAAAGATGATAAGAATGAGAACTCTTTTTAAAAGAATTTCTGTTCCTCAAAATATTCAAGCAAGGCTGCCTAGTTGCCAATACTGACATGGGATACAGTTGCCTGACAATTATTATAGCATATTCACAAACACTTGTCCTCTTCTCAAGCCCCTCAAATCATACACTAGGCACTTGGTAAAGCAAGGAAAGGTTTATCAAGAGCAGAGCAGGAGAAATGAAATTTGTGCAACTAACTTAGAAAGTTTAACTCCTTGACACACAAAAAAAGCACTTTTGCAAGGAAGAGTGAGAGGCCATGACGTGATTAATAGAGCACCTTCATGAGCACAAGGTCATTTAACTTTTGCAGGCAGCCATCTTTAATTTCAAATCCTCCTTGGTTCTACGCTAAACAGCATAATACAGATTTTACCCATATGTAAAAATTAAGTAAGATCAGCTGTTAAACAACTTCGTATGTCAGAGTAAAGTTTCTACAATAGCTGCCTATTTGAATGTTGTCTTCTACCAAATACAGCATCAATCTGTTTTTTACATATATTTTAAAAGGAAACTGATTTGTGTGACACTATCTGTGATAAAAGTTCCGCAATATACCTATAGAACCTTTCTAATTTCTAGTTAAGTCATTACACTAGAAATGAAATAAAATGTCATGTAGAGATTACATATTGATATTGTTATTAAAATGCAACACTAATAACAATCCTGTATCCTTACGATTCTCTTAATCCTTCAAAGAAAGCCGTTTAGAAGTTCTGAATATCTTTGAATTTCCCACCTGGAAAGCAATGTCTACATTTGAGTAAAAACTGTAAACATTCTTGAGACCTTTAGGATAAATAAATAGTTGAAACTGCTTAAGGAAACATGAGGTCAAGACTTCCCTTGGTAATTAGGGTGGCTCAAGGACTGACTTAATGTTTTAGAGGGACTGCCTGAAATCCTTATTATTAGTATAATGAAAATTGCTTCTTTCAATTAAATTAGTAACACCTCATGATGTCGCAAAGAGGAAAAAAAAAAGTCCATTTCTATCTACCAATTTCTGAAATACAAGTTCACATGGACTAAAAGTTACCAATTGTAAAATTCACAATTATTTTTTAATTCAAAGTCTTTAAAGAGAAAATGCCTCAAGGGAGATAATACGATGATTTCTCCAAAGCCTTCCTAAGTCAGTGACATTGCTGCAGCCTGGAAGCTATGGGTTTATCTGATTGTAAAACCGTCCATATCTCTACTTTTCCTTTCCTTTATTCTGTTTTTTGAAATAAATCCTCTGCTAAAAGTTTGTTAAATAGTAATAGGCCTGTAAATCTACATTAATTTTTTTTTCTTAAATGTTAAATTCTGAGAATGAAATAAAAATGACAACAGCACACCTATGGCCAGAATACAGCTGTTCACCTATCCAGAAGGATAGACTTGATGGGAATCACTGAAAAACAAGAACAGCATTTCAAGTCTGCATAATATTACCAAGCATCAAGCAGAAACATGAGTGAGTACACCTTCAAACAGGTGGTAGGTTTAAATTTAACTACAGGGTTTCCTGGTCTTGCAAGATGAGCAGAAGGAAGGAGGACTGCCACTTTCAGTATCCTGCTACTAGATTGGTCTACGTGCAACAAAACTTACCTCATGGCTCAGTATGCAACATCATAAGCAACACCTCAGTGACAGCAACAGCTTCACATTGCTCACCTACACCAGTTCCCTGTCCCACTTCATCTTACATCTACATGACACAACAGTACATGACAGCAGCATAACTTTCTTCTTATTCCTGTAGATCTAGCAAGAGACATGCACAAACAGTCTAGTGATCAAGATTTTTTTAAACATAATTTAATAAAATTTACTAATGAAAGAACACTCGCAAAAGGTGTTTAAATACTATCACAAAATACCACTGACATTAAGTTAGAAATCTTGATGTACTATTAAAATGACACATGGCAATTTGAGAGGCCATAGTGCCTAAGGTCTGAGTGATCCTTTCTGACACATTGCACTGCTAAGGGGAGACATCTGTAGCAAGATGCTAATGAATTGCTCAGGGCAGCACAATATCTGTACATTAGTATCAAGTGACTGTACAATTTCTAAGATCCTAATCTGGTTTTATATTATTTATGTTATAGAAAAAGAATGGAAATTTGGGTACAAATCACTTGGCATAAAAAAATATTTTGTCTACTTGTATAGCTTCCAGTCATCCCCCTCAGAGTAAGTTTTCTTTGGACATAAGCTTCATTTTACAACAGTTTTTTGATCAAAATATGTTCAAGTGCCCTCTTGACAGCATCTGCTCTTGTGAAGTTCCACTTGAAAACACAAAACAAAAATGAAACAACACATCTATTACGGTGTTTACCTTCAGGAGCGTTTTGTAGAGGATAGCATCTTGATTGCCCAAACCTAAAAAGCTCTGGGATTCCTAGATAACAGAGGCTAGGATGAAGTGTAATTTACTGCTAAAATTCACTCTCTCTCTGGCCCATTTCATATCACATTTCTTGACACAGAGAGGCAACTTTGAACAGGTGTGGGCAGGTTTCCTCCATCAATCCAGCTTCCTGCCCAACTGATTTTAGAGAGAATGGGACAGGTCTCTCTACATACTCTTTCATCTGGCAACATCTGGTGAACTGGTGCAAAAGGTTTAAATTTTTTTTTTTTTTTAGTATGAAAATTGATACAGGTTTTTGTAGCCTGCAGTCCTAAACAGAAAATCTCAGCTTTTATGAAAAAAGTACCAGGATACTATTCTACATATTCTCTTTCAAGCCATCCCCAAAGGCAGTTAATGCTGTAACCAACCTGTAAGTACACTTAGCACATTTTCCTTGAAAACTTCTGAGAAGCATTTAGGGCTTAACCCATTTGGTTATTCCATTAAAATAAGAAATCCAAGAGTGGGAAGGAGCTTGATTTGAACTAATTTTCAATCACTTCAACCTGAATTACAGATTACTTAAGAGTACATTTAAGGCTCTAATGTGCTTCAGCTCAGAGACAAACACCAACCTTCTGAAATGCTGCAACCAAAAAACACAGTCTGTTATTGAACAGTGTCATGATCAGAAGACATCGCATTTGTACAACTGTCACAACTATGGACTTTACTCCAATAGATATGAGAACCCAAATAATCCTCACCCTAAAAAGAAGATACATGTAAGTATAAACAAAGAGTTTCTGGTATACACAATATGCATACAAACCCCCATATATTCTTTCATCTCAACTGCTTCAAAGCTTTCTCACAATGAATCCTTGTTACCAGATATTTTAACAACTATTAGCACAATGTCAAGTTTTACTATCTTAAGGTTTATTGAAAGCATCTTTCACTTAGAGACACTGCATAAATATTCATCACTACATACATATTTCAGAGAAAGGGGTTTTTTTCCATTTCAAAGGTTGAACTCCTGAACTTCTTGTTCAGCATCATATAAAGCTGTTCAGAAGTCACAGTCTAGTAAGCGAAATTTAAAATACTAAGGTGAGAACAAAAGGCAGACAAAAAGCTGAATTAATTTATCTGCAAGTGCAGGCTTTCTGCCCGTATCACAACTGCAAAGGGAACTTAAAGTACCACTGTGTAGAGCAATTGGAACACAGTAGGGCTTACTAGCTCAAACCCACTGCTATATAAACATAGATATGCTGTGTTCAGTGTAGATTTATTCACACATACTATGCACAAGCTAGCAAATCCACCCTGATCCAAGGTAGCTATAAGCAGAGCCAGCTTGGATCTGCCACGATTTACTAATTTTAACCTAAGTTTAGCGTTAGCAGACATCAGTTAGCTTTATGAAGCATTGCTTGGTTGTCAATGAACTTCCTTCTTCAATAAGCCTGATTAGCTTGGTGTCATTATCAGAAAAGCCAAGAGACTCAATGTGCTCAAGCTAACAAAGCCAACTCAAATAATGAGCATTGGAGAAAACTATTTCTGAATTGACTTTAGTAGAAACTTAAAGACAACACTGAAGACAGGTCAGTTTCGAAACAGGTTCTGCTTAATTGGGCAATGGGACTGAAAATAGACTCTACAATCAAGCACGCAGCTTTTAAGTGAAGCAGTGAAGAAATATGAGCACTGTATATGTGGAAGTGTCCTGCATAGCTAGCCCACTCAGTAGACAGAATTAGGCATAGAATAAGTTAAGGAAAAAAAAAGAAAAACAATCCAAAACACAGTGAAAGATAAGCTCAGAGCTGAAGAGTGGTCAGTTACCACAACAAGCTCAATATTAAGGTGATGAATGCCACACAGGTTCTGATGTGACATCTGTGTTGTGGTATGCCAGCTATACCCAGTCCTCAATACTTTTGTGATGAAACAAGTTTGATGTTAGAGCACTAATATATCTGAGATAGGCAGCTGTCTGCATTCATCTCAGAGAAAGCAGTATCATCATATTTGCTATGAGGAGTGATAGAGAATATTGTTTACAGCTGACTGTGACCCCTGGCAAGGAGAAAGCACAAGCTCATATATAAAACTTGAAACAATATAGAGAAACAATGACGTTATCTCAAAATCAAAAGTTCCTACCATTACTGTAGACATGGAAAAGTTATAGCAGCATGGCCATTCAGGTAATTATTCATTTTGTGACTGCACTGCAGCTGGGAAATTTTACATCAGTAGGGGGCTATAGTTCTGCAGCTTTTCATAATCTCAGTTGTACATGGAATGGAAATACTCTCAGTGATGCTGTCACAGGAACTAGAACACTTGCAGCTGCAGGACTATCACACAGAGGCAGAGCTGAGTGGCTATATTCAGTGCTCTCTGAAGCTAGCACCTGACAAGAATGAATACCAAAGCAAAGGAAAGGTATTTTATCTCAAAGATGTCTTAGAAGTGAGCAATTGCAACGATTCACAATTTAAATTTAAAAAATAAGTCACCTTATAATAACTAATCAAGAACAGCTGATTAAAGAGTAACAGTACAAACTGTCATTCAATGCTGCATTTAGAAGTAACCTGGCCTTTATACCACCAAAATGGACTTGCGTTTTTGTAGAACCAGAATTTCAAATATAACTTACATCTGCTAGCAGACTAGCATTATGCAAGTGTTTGTAAAGATTGTCCATAGCACTTAATATATATTATGCTATATAGCACAGCTATATTTATTCTTATGTTGGAATACAATTATCAGGGCATTCTGATAGAACAAAAAATAGTTATGAAGAAGCAGTTCAAACTTAGACCAGGACTTGAGCAGACACTTTTAAATATCACTCACGGAGAGTATCAACGCGAATTTAAATCTAAAACCATGTTAGATTCATGATGAGACTCGATCGGGGCCAATATGCAGCTGCTCAGAATTATGTTAGGGATCAGCTTGCAAATTGTTTAACATGGCTCAGACAACTCATTTTTAACCGTGGCCAATTAGTGTTGACAGCCTAGCTGCATTTGATTTAGCATATGGAGGTACACATGTATGTTAAAATGAGATTATTGAACTCTATTTAAAGAAGTTTTGCCCCATTTTCAGTGAGCAAGCAAACAGCTGACTTACAGCTTCTCTTTACTAAGGCTATGAAGAGAACGCTGCAGGTACATAATGTACTATCAGAACTGGTAGAAAAAAAAAACAGAATGTATGGAAAAGCCTTTTTCCCCTATAGAATAACCAATCTTTTTTTTAAGATCTTGTATGTACATTCTAGAGATGGAAGCTTTATAGACCTACTTTGCATTTCTTAAGAAGTAACATTAGAACAATGCTTTGCTGTATAACCAGGCATACTTTAAAAGCCAAAGAAGTTTTTCATATCTCCAGAAACAAACACACAGAGCTTAGATTTAATCTTATTTGCATAATAATTTTTACCTTATGCTTAGCAGAATGATAGCAACATGTAAAAAGAAGCTACTTGTCTAAAAACCCAAGATTACTTACAGTGAAACAATTTTTGAAACAATTTTTAAAACATCTTTGGAAGAACGGCAGAGGATCCAAATCGACTGTTGATTGCATCAGAAGGATATGAAGAATATGTAAGATGGCAGAAGCATCTTTGTTGACAAGTAAATCAAATCAATCTTCAATGGATTGTCAATAGAATAAACAGAGAAGTCCCAGACAGAACTCGGGCGGTCAATGTTATTACTATAAATTTTATCAGATTCCTCAAAAAGAGGTCAGTTCTGAAGAACAGCTGCTTCTTTAGTTGATGTCCATTTGGTGCAGCCCATTAATAATAGCTATCGTAGCACAACTATTTGTACTTATCTCATGATTAGCTATTAAAATATCTGGCATAATAAAAGTGAGTCAGTCTCAATCATATTTTTTCATTTATTTTCTCCTAACAATAGCCTGACCAGCCAAGAATTTGACTGATCATGCTCATTTTGCACAAGACACTATATAATAATCTCACCTTTTAATTAACAACTTGTTATGGGTGCCATGAAATTAATCCTTATATATACAGATAGTTTCCATTTTCATCTACAAAATGCAGATATTTATACCATGTACCATCTAAATGCCAAAAGGTTCCAGTGTTTCCCATATTCCCTCATGGCATATAAATTAATGAAAATAAATCTAAAATGAATATAAGATGTCCAAGTACACCAGCAACTATTTTTAAATAATGCTTTCTAAGCAACCTGTGTAGAAGAACACAAGCAGTTCAAAATTGATTGCCTACTTGAGATAATATTAAATTACCAAAATAGGAAAACGATTTTTATCTAACCAGTTGTCTACTTGTAAAAAGTGATATTACATAAAAAGCCTCTTTCCAAACAAAAAAGCTGCTAGGGCAAGCTCAGACCATGATGCCTTCCTAATAAAAAACCCCTAGCAGATAACCAGTAAAGCAGTTAGTTTATACACTAATGGTCTGCAGATAACTATCAGGAAAAAAAAGAAAATGTTTCACATGTCAATAATCCATTCCCATCTCACTAGCTTTATCTACACTACATTTCTTTTAGTGTTCTTCAATTAGCTGAATAACAGTCAGAGTGTCAATGTTCCTGGACAGGATGAGCTACTGACAACATGAGCAATGGTTTGTTTTTTTTTTTTTAAATACATTTATATCTTTTGTAATTAAAAATGAATAGAAACACATTGCTATTTTTTAGAAATTAGAATTTAGAATTGTTTCCATTTTTCAGTGGAAAATGAATTCTTCAAAGCAAAACAAAGAAAGGCAGAAGCAAATGACTAACATCCAGCTTCCTTTAAGTGCTCCATCTTTCCACTTTCCATCCCATTATATTAATTTCTGAATTCTACAGTACTGATTCTCATTGCTAAACTATTAAAACTAGTACTGGACACCTAGTTTTCCCTACTAATCAGATGAGATATGGGTGAAATAATTGCTTTAAAATGATAATATTTTAATGTTCAATTACTTCTGTTATTTAACCATATTAGAGACCTGTGAATATCAAAATCTTAAACAGGGAATAGCAGTAAAGATACTTTCCTTGTTTTACAACAGCTTCAAGCTATGTTCATTACAAAACAAAGTAACATTTCTTGATGCATCAGCCAGCCACCATACCACAGAAAGTGCTCCACGAAGATGAACCAGCACCCTGATTCCCAGCATCACAGCCTCACTGTTTTGCTCTAGAAAACTAATCTCCGAGCAAAGGAAAGCAAGCGACACATTCAGCCTTGCTGGGTTAAGCCGTTCGGTAATAAGCACTCCACATGAAAATGAAAAGTTGATAGGGCTGGCAAATTGGTGTAATTCCAGCTTCCACACTACCCACTCTTCTGTGTGGAAGAAGCCAGCCGGAGCATGGGGGCCAGAGGGGACACGGGAGCCGGTGTGTGAAGGAAGGTGACAAGAGGGCGGTTTGTGAAGAAACAGGCAGCACTGGGAAGCACTGAGGCCCACAACGGACCTTGGCCTGCCAGTCAGTGTCCTCAGGTCTCCGTATGCCACTAGATGTTTTGGTAAATTGTTTTCATACAGCCTCTTACCATCTCAGAAGTTTTTGATGAACAGTAGTGCATTTACTTTAAATACTTCTTCATATGCATACTTTCACCAAGGTACCTCAAAGTTTTTTTTCAAAGTTCAGTTTGAGTGGAAGCAGTCTCATACCTGTAAAGCAGACCTCATAACTTCCAAGGGCCAAGGTATCTGGATGACGATCACTGGCATAGCAAGTGTACACACAGGCTCACTCTTTTAATTTCAAAAAAGGCTAAAATTTATAAGAAGAGACTGCTAACCAAAGTTAGCATCCGTACAAATTATCACATGCTACATATTAAGGTGTCAAATAAGAAATCTTGTATGAGAAATGTAATTGTGGAAATTCAAAGAACTGTTCATGCACAATGCAGTGTCCAAGTGAGTCCCAGGCAGCTATTATTTTGCACTGGAGACTACATCTTCTGCATTAAATTATTATTTTTAAACTAATCAAGAGGCTAATCACTTACTGAGATAATAGCTTTCATTAAATTGAAGAAGAAAAACACTGCCTCTTAATTCACTGCATGGTATAGTCACTAACTTAAAATACAAAACAGAAATTAAGGGACAAATCTGCTTAGATGAAAGCAAAATGCAGAGTGACAAAATGGCCTTATGTAAGAGCAGAAGGTTGTAATTTCAGTCTTTATATAAGGCAGATAAACTCCAACTCAGTTAAAAGAAAAAGAATGTGCAAAGTATGTACCAAATCAACAGAACTATTTTGATACAGAAGTAGTTCATTAGGCAATTCCCACTCAAGAAAAGTCTGTATACTTAAACGCACCAATGCACAGAACATACCTTTGCAATGTGGTCACTTTGCAGCTGCTAAGTACATATCCAGCCAGATGGCAGGAATCTTTGCAGCTCCACTAACTGAAGTGAGAGATGAGAAAGCTAGAGGTCTGACTGGTATCTGATTCTCTTCCCTTCTCCCAAGCCCCAGACCAAGAGAAATTTAAACCAGCAAAATATTTTATCTTAGATAGCAGAGATGATGACATTTGACAAGATACAGATGCTGCTCTCAAACACCCTGACAAAAACATGGTGATAAACACAAAAGTACAACTAGTAGATTATGTGTGCCCAGCTCTTCCAGGACATTAGTAATTCCAGGCCATCTTGGGTGAGATGGCACTGCAAAACATAATTAGAAATCTTTCTGCCTTACTGAACTTACTTAAATGTTAGCAAAATCTTACTGGCTGTACTGGGTATCTGCCTAAGACTGGTCCTGCAAGTGTTGACAGTGACAGATAGGAGGACCTATGGCTGTCTGTCTTCTGCTGTTACTTCCAGTCTATCATGAATATGGCAGCAGCTGGAGTGGGGAGAGAGAGATTTTTCATACACAAGAATGTCAACCCAATTATGAAAGGGACACACTGATTACAAAAGAAAAAATATTTAAGATTATTTAAAGCTGATTCAATGAAACATTTTCAAATGAAGTTAGCACAATGCACAGGGCTAAAAATCACCTTTTGAGTCTGCAACAGATATCCACAAAAAAAGAATAAATTTTGCAGAAAAGCAGTATCAAGGTCCATCAGGAAGCAATTAGTATGTAAAAACAAACACATCTTATTTATAACACACAGGACATAACAGTGTTAAGATTAGACCGACTTGACTAGGTAACTATGCATGATACAAGCCCAGTTGCATAAGGTTCTCTCCAAATATAATTTGGGAATACAAATCCAGAAGAAAACCATACTTAATTGAAAGGAATTAACATTAGCTGAAATGAAATAAAACCAATTTCTAAATCAGCAAGACTAACAGAATTTACTAAATATTGATCACAGGTAATTTTTACTGGCTGCCTTTAAATGTTTAAGAAATTGTACCAGTGCAGAAAGTAATCAGTACACTAGAAGTTCACAGGAGTGGTTCTTAGTGGATTCTGAAGAAATATCCTCACAAAGTAATCCATGACTAACCTCTGGGAAGAACTTCACTTCACCCTGTACCGAGATAATAAATTTTGAATGGACAGACACGTGTATGTCTCCACATGATTTGTATGACATTACCTTCCTTTGTGCAACTTGCTTTAGCTAATAAATATTATTTCTGGAAATGAATAGAGTAATTTGAAGCCTGGATTCCACTTTCTGGTTTTTGTCAGTAAACTATAGCAGATCTGCACAACACTGTAGTGACTAGTAGGTCTGCAACTTCCACCTAGCTCAGGGGAAGGACAAAGATGCCACGCAATCACACCAAAAGCATGCAAGGAACAGTCCTGTACTTTTATGGTAAGCAGGTGAGCCAGTAGATCCCCACTATAATGGGGGATAGGAAGAGCTGCAGACAGCCCAGTGCTCTCTCCCTACAGGATAAGCTTCTCTAACAGTTACTTCCCAACACAGTCAATGAAAGGAAAAGTAGATACCTTCCCTATAAGTGACATTATTGGTTTTGAGAAAACAGAAGTCATCCTGCAACAGGTATTATGAACAAGAGAGATTTCTAACTAGCTATCATTGACAGCATTTAATTGTTTGGAAATCTCCTCTTTAAACATGGTTTGAAACCCGTGAAGATTACAGCATACTAGATACAATCCAGGATAAACAGCATTTTGATGGAGTAATCTTCTGCAGATTATATATCAGATAACCAGTTATTCAGAAATAAAGATTTATCCAGGCCTTTAAAAATGACTATAAACAAGCTAATTTTACTGGCGGTATTTAATTCTGCCTCCCTTTACCATTCCATAGTAGAGACAAATGACAGCAACCAGTTGCAAAGCATCTTTGTCTAGCTACCACAGAAAAGAACGGGGGAAAACATGTTCTCTCAGCTGTGAGGCAGCAGCATTAACAGGCTGTATATTTCCCAAGTTGGGATCCATTCTTTACGTACTTACACTGATTTGGCAATTGCCCTTTGAATGGCAGTCCTATTACATTGAACACTCTTGTTCTTGCACTTTTTCTAAAGTTTAAACAGTCCTTCACGTTAGAGGGGAAAAGAAGCTATTGGATCTGGTCTCCAAGATATTTGGTACTGAAAAAGAGATACAAAAGGCTAAGTGACCATAAACTGCAACCCAATAGCTGGGACGCTATTCATTTCCTTTGACTTATTTGGTATCAAGAGTACAACTACAGCTAAAATAATCAGAGAAGATAAAAATTCATGCAAGATCATTTTAGTAGAGATGCCTATCCATGGCAGTTCTTCCTCATGGATTGTTGGAACAAATACTGCTTTTTACTAGGAAAATCAACGTACAGATGTTTAAATAGGTTAAGGATGGAAAGAGGTTTAATGAATTAAATTATCTTTATTAGCTTCCATCTTCAAAACTCTTCCATGTATAAACTACACGCAAATTCTGTATTGCTTGGGGCTGTGTGCCCTTTTCAAAGATTTCTGCAAAGAAAAAGCAAGATTTCCTTTTGATGTTAAGTGCAAAGGAACTATTTATTAACGTTTATTAAACACTTGCATTTCCCATTTCTTTAAAAAAATTCCCAGTGTCTAAATCTAAAAGACTCCTTTTGATCTAGTAAAAAACCTTATCTGAATTTGCCAGGGAATTCAGCAGAAATACTGATAATGCAGTTTTAAAGCTAGAGGGCTGCAGTTCTGCCTTCACTGCTCATTCTCAGCAATTTGCATCTTCTGCCTGCTCCTGGCACCAGTACTCATGCAGCAGCAATGGTAAGTTATTTCAGGAAGCTGGTAGATTAATCTGGAAAGCTCCCTGAACTGGCTTGCTGTATGGTCGCATGATTATCAAGTGGTTCAGGGGCAAGAACACTGCAGTTGAGACTTGGGTTGGCTTACACCACAGCAAAGTCACACTGACTTGATTTCACTCCTCTTGGACCACAGACTCCTAACCCCAACTGTTATCAGCACTAGAACTTGTAGCTGTGGAGCAAAACACAACTATTATGACTGAAATGGACTCCCTCACTCCACCAAGGTAGTCTGCAATCAGCTGTAGACCTTGTGGCTGACAGTGACTAGAATGGATACAAACAAAAGCATTTTTGTGGCAGAAAGCAGGAATTTCACACCTCTTATCGACATGATCACAGAAAGGTTCTTACCCTTTAATATGTTTTGATAAAATAAAAAAAGATGCAGGCAAACACCTTTCTGCAGAAGTTAAACTAGTCAGTGTCACCAGAGTGAACTGAGTACCAACTGGCAACTCTATCAAGCTTATTTTCACTTTATTTGATAATGTTCCCGACAGCAGACTCTCCTGCGTATGCTCCACTGAACTTTTATATTTTATAGACTACGTCACCACACATCCGCCCCGTTTCATTAGTGTACTCCCACACAACGCCATAAAAATCAGGTTTTATTACATTTCTTGCACATGAATACGTTATCTTTAACAAGGTGATGCTAGCAGTCCAAAAGCTAGTCC
This sequence comes from Athene noctua, assembly GCF_965140245.1. Classification (NCBI taxonomy): domain Eukaryota; kingdom Metazoa; phylum Chordata; class Aves; order Strigiformes; family Strigidae; genus Athene; species Athene noctua. The sequence goes on along the minus strand of NC_134038.1, from coordinate 103,766,733 downwards.
ACAAAGGTTAGTCTCCCTTGGCTGTCTCTATAGTCAGCTCCCAGGAGATGACCTGATGGCACTACCATGTACAGTTCAGTCTTCCCAATATATGTCCTGTGTGCCCCCTTCTCCATGTCTCAGTGCTAATGTTTGATCCTTGATCAAATCATGTTGTGGAGCCAAATTACCAGAAACTCCCACTCTCCTTCCCTACAAAACCTCAAAACATACCTGCATACAAAAAAAAACAAGTGAAGAGTTTGTATTGGTTCAGTTGCCTGAGGATCAGAGAAATGTTAGTTTAATAAATGCTGGGGTGGGAACAAAGACTGGTGGAAGAGAAACCTTTTGGCAGTAGCTATAACCTCAAATCATACCCTTGGAACCAAAGCTAAGTAAACGATGAAAAAAATCCATTGGAATTTCAGCTTCATTCGTTCTGAAGTTCATGCAGTCTAGTTTCCAAACATAATATGCAGCTTAAGTGAGGGCCTAATTTAAAAACAAATCATTGCAATTTAAGATGTTTATATTTGTAAGATAGGTAGAAAAAACTTCAGTGTCTTTGGTAGCAGTACAGAGAGCAACCAGTCACAAAACGAACAGTGCCAGAAGATTCATATTTTTAACAAAGTTGCTTAAATAGTATCTTTAAAAACAGACAAATAAATACTTTATGCAGTAATTCTGGAAAACTTGCATACTTTCTTTTGGCTCATACATACATTGCAACAGCAATTCATTAACGTTTTCCAAAAGCCACACCATTAGAAAAATGTTAGCACACAAAAACATAAAAACAACCCATAACAACAATTCGCTTTAAGTATCACTGACAACTCTGAAGGCAGAGACAGATGGATTCAGAGACTGGCATCATGACGAAAGAAATACAATTTCTCATGAAAGTCTGAGATCAAATCAGTAAAATCCTCTGGAACAAAAAGGAAAAGAAGTCAAAAGTCGTCAACTCCAAGAATTACTGGGTAAAGTTAAAAGCTGAAATTCAGAGTATATCATCACAGTGGTTTAACGTTATTGGACCTTTCCCTAGGATACCAGCTCAAAGTTCCTCCAGAACCTTTCTCTAGCAACAACACATCTCAAAATTATGCTATACTGTATATATAAACTTTTTTTCCTCAGTGAAATATGCAGCATCCTTCTCACACTTTTATTATATTTTCTGATGAAAACTTGAGGCCTGTTATGACTAGCACCTTGTAATCAACTTACTGCCAGAAGCTGACAAGATATATGCTCCTGTCCTCACCCCAGTCAATGATCTAAGCTCAAAGAAGAATTCAAGATGCAGGGTCACTAGGTTTTATAGTAGTTGCACACAGTGCCAATGAATTAATGAAAACATCATTTGCAATGATAGGTATTTTTTCCTCTGTGTACCATTTCATATTACGTAAGATGGGTAGCTCACCTGAAAAAAGCACACATGTGCATAAGTGAAAAATAAGCAGCTGCTAGAGGTTCACAATGAATTTCAAGTAATGTGTGTTTGTATGAAATACAGTGCACTAACAGAAAGCTCCCTTCATCTGCAGAACCATGATGGCTATGATTTAACAACATTGCAATTATGTGTCTACAGATAATGAGGCCCCATGCTCCCCTCTGCCTCTCTGATTTTCTCTATTGCCTGTGCCTTTCACATCCACAGACCTCTCTTCTCCCATCCCACCACTGATTTTTTTCAGATTATTTGAAGACTTACTTAAAAAAAATGTTTCAAGTGACACCTGGCAAGGCTAAACACACAGAAAATGTGATGTTTCGTGTGACAAAGTCACACTTAAATGAAGTTCTATTTTAAAGGTTGACTTACAAGAGTACTCCACTCCTTAATTCAAGTTTCCTTTGCAGAACGTAACTGCATTTTAGCCTGAGCTTCACTTTTTAGTCTCCTGTGGCTTTTACGTGAAGTTACAGTCGTGACATACAAATTCAGTTCACATACATGCATAATTTAACAGAAGTTAAACTGTTATGCGTAACTAACAATCATTATGTTAGAAACCTGTCAGAGTTAAACTCACCTCTTTATCCATACTCTCCAAATCCTCTTTACATAGGGTGTACAGGGGCATTGTCTCAGACATACTTGGCTGGCGTTTCCGCTTAGATGGACCAGGCTGCTCTTCATTTTCACTTGCTGGTAGGTCGTCTTCTTCAAACATCTGCTGCTGATGTGGTTGAACAACTCTGAAAAATTGCAGGGGTCCCACATAAGAAAAATTTAATTGATTTATAGCTTGTCAAGAAATAAAATCCTATAAACAATTTATGACTGCTGAAAATCCACAACTTTGCTTAATAGGGTTCTGTGTTCATCAACAGAAGAAAGATCAAGTCTCCCAAGGATTGCTTTTATTTTCAGTATGATGGCTTCAGTCCTTATTCTACCATTGACAAGGTACTCGCTTCCTTGCCTTCCCACTGTTTTTGTAAGTAACCAACAAACCCTTCCTGAAACTAAGATCTTCAGCAGCTGCAGATGCATTGTCCTTAAAATCACAGAACAGAATCACAGAATGGTTTGGGTTGGAAGGGACCTTAAAGATCATCTAGTTCCAACCCCCCTGCCATGGGCAGGGTCACTTTCCACTAGACAAGGTTGCTCCAAGCCCCATGCAACCTGGCCTTGAACACTGCCAGGGAGGGGGCAGCCACAGCTTCTCTGGGCAACCTGTTCCAGTGTCTCACCACCCTCACAGTAAAGAATTTCTTCCTAACGTTTAATCTAAATTTGCTCTTTTTCAGTTTAAAGCCATTACCCCTCATCCTATCACTGCACTCCCTGAGTTCTGTGCTCAAGTGGAGTTTATCTGTCACCTCACATATTTATCATTCAGGAAACAATTCTAATATATTTTTCTTGATTCATGCTATGCTTGTATTCTTGAGTCTCAAAGTATACCTTTCTATTTCTCAGCCTTAGAGACAAGAGGTTTGCGCCTTAGAGACAAGAGGTTTGCACATAGAAAGCTCATTTCTGCAACCTCAGTTCTTCAGACATTTCCCAGATGCTAAGCCTGGACGAGACGCAAACCAGACCATATTTGGTTTTGGCTAGTGTATTCAAATATGGTAGCATTTTCTCTTAGTCTGTATTTTATTACCTTGTTACTGTATAGAACAAAGATATAAAACAATGTCAAAATATTCATAAAAATTACAAAACCAACAACTTAATGGGAATTGCTTTAGAATAGTAATAAAAAGATAGAAGTCTCCTGCTGTCGTTCTAGATGTAGTCTATCTTTCTTGGGTAAATTTTTTCTGTGAATATTACTTAACTACTAAACACTTGTAGAAGCTAAAACTGCTACACAATACAGTTTAACTACAAATGCTGGGCTGTCACACCAACCTCTCGGAATACATTACAGCAGCTCAGCACCACGCAGAATCTTATTCAAAGATCTCAGGTCATAAAGTTCATGGATCACAAATTATTTATGTTAGCTGTAAGACTGTCTGGTGGGAATGATTGCCACAAGCAAGTATAAAAGTTACTGTGTTGGAAACCACAAGCTGTTTCAAGTTGTAACTATCAGGTTAGAAACCATCAAGCTATTTCTCAGGGTGGTGGTGACTGAGAAAGGGTACAGTGTGGTCTCTGCTGACAAAAGTTTTAGCACAAGATGACTGCTTCTCATTAAGCTGGGATTTTCAGACAGCTTTAGATCAGTAGCCCCACCCAAAAAAGTCATTAAGTTACATAAATCCAGTCATAGGTAAGGTTCAACCAAATGAATGCGATAACTTCTTAAGAAGCTTACCTAAATATCAAGATTTTTTTCTACATCAGTACTTCAATATCAGAATGTATGAAATCTGAAAGCTACATGAAGCTGTCAGTTGAGCTGATTTTGAGGGCTCATATTTCCTAAATACATCTCTCTCTCCTCTCCGATCCCTCAGATAGGTGGCAGGAGATTTAAATTAATTTTCTAAATTGGGGGTGGTGGTGGGAGAGACCCAAGCCATTTCTGTGCTACCCAGAACTACACTATCTGCCACAGAAGACCCCCATCATCTCCAGCTCAGCGCTGCTCAGCAACACAGCAGAAATGTGCCCTCTTGCAGTCTGTCATTTCTGTACAGTGGAATCTCCTATAAAGCCAAAATAATGACTTGGATGATGTGGAAATGAACTAACCAAACTGTTTTACTGTTTTTCTGTGAAAACTTTTCATCACAGCTTAACAGTTTTTTTTTGTTTTGGGTGAGATTTTGGGGGGGGGGTGGTGGGGGTGGTGGTGGTGTTTGTTGTCTTGTCTATTTTACAAGACCACACAGTTTTCTTTTGCTATCAGCTCTCAGATAATAATAGGTAGAAGAGGGGAAATAAAAAAGCATTCCACTATATTTTCCAAAAGTATCTTTTAAAATAGGATTTCCACATCTTTTTAATAGGTACCCTAGCCAAAGAAAGGTAGTGATGCTACTTACATTCTTAGTAAAACAGAGAATGACAAAACAAAAGGTATAAGCATCTTACACAACTGTATTAAAAACATTACAAACTTGGTCATGCCAAGTTATACACGTTATATGTAGCAGGCAGCCAAGCAGATTTCCATAAACTAGAAATAAATCTAGGGGTTTTTTTAAACAACACGTTATCATACTGATAACAGTGAAAACTCCTCCTTCTGCAGAATAAAATATGAGATCATCCTTGACCACATTATACACAAATACTAACTGTAAAATAACCATACTAATAGCTTCTAAAGGATTGTATCAGATTTTTTTTCCAGTATTTCCCAACTGCTACTAGACAAGAAACACTAGGACTTCTCACAAAGCATTCCAAAACCAATATAAAACAAAGACTTCTTTAAGGTTTGCAAGAAATATTTTTATTTTATCAAAGACAATTTTCAGGCTTTACATTTTCAGCTGCTTGTTATGTTGATTAAAGACATACAAATGCAAGAATTTACATTTATTTCTAATCAGATGAGATTCATGAATACTTTTTCAAAAATAGCACCATATTCAACCCTGCACAGGTTGGTTGGTGCTTATCAGTCTTACATGTACAAGGACATGCATGTGCAGGGTAGGTTCAACACTTCTGGAAGTACAAGCATCTTAACACTTTCATTGATACAGCATCAGGGCAAAAGCTAAAATCAGCATTATCATAATGTTTAAATTCATTATTTCAATTTAGTACCTTGTATTTTTGCTGTCAGAACAAGACTGCTAACATTAGATAGGAAAAATTGCAACAATAAGCATGTAAATTAAGACACAAAAATTTTATAAGTGAAATTCATTTATATGAATCTTGAATAATTGCTTCAGCCACCAACATCTGCTTGACACACCTTTTCAAACCAAACATTTGGTGAATCTTAGCATGATGTAAAACCACAGTGCCACTTTTAACTTCTCACATGTAAATGACATCCATATTTTAAGTCTTGCCTCATCTGTTAGTGTATGTTTAGTGTTCACTAGAATTTAACTTGTGCTATTATTTTTTCTTTATTCTAGTCCAAAACACCATTAGCATTTGCATTTTTTTTTTGACAACACTACATTACACATCTCATGACCTGTTACAACTTTAGTGTTTACTGTAATGTTTGTAGAATATTGTTTCCACATGAAAATGCAAATCATTAAGATACATATGGAGTGTCAAAGCTCTGACACGCAAGTTATTTTAAATGAGGAATCCTTCCTGTTCTCAGCCAGAGAAGAGCTCCTGCAGACTGTCAGCAGCCACCAAGCAGCGCTGCGTTCCCTTCCCTTCCCACATAGCCACAAGAGCTTTGCCACCCTCCTGCTCAGGCCACAATAGCCATGACAAGGAACAGGTGTTCCAAGTCGCACAGAGCTGAACACAATAGCGAGATCTATGTCTGTCACATGAAACATTGACCAAAGTAACTGAGCCATCTGTAATTCACCAGTGACAGTTTCACTGTAAACTGCATGTAGATAATTAAACTAATTATATTCTATTTTAAATTATGTATCATGTTGAATTCAAGAAAGAAACTAAAAATGCTGAACCCTAAATAAGTGAGAACTGAAACAGTTCTTATGAAACAGTACTCAGATAACTTGAAGCCCTGCTCAGTAACCAGCCTTGCCAGAGGTTATCTTCTCAACACAACAAGGTTTCTTCTTACAGTAAGAAATCAAGTACCATCACTATGCCAGAAGCGGCTACCATCTCCCCAAGGTTTTCCTCTTGCAGCAGTGCAATTTTTTTGCCCACTGTCTGAAATTCAGAATCAGATGAAGTTTTTAGGAACTATCAAAGAAGATTATTGGAGGTTTTGACTACATTCATCCACAACAGGAAGAGTTGTGAGCGTTAACAGCTTTATGTAACTCTGCTTAAATTCAGTGGCTTAGTTACAAATACTCTCATTTTTCTGAAGGAGGTGAACATATGAGCACATGAAGTCTGGTAGGACACAAAATACACTGTCCTCTACCAAGAAATTGCTGCACTAAAGTAATTTTCTCTAAAGTCAAACATCACATCAATTTTTAAATCAAATGTGAAGCTTTTAAAAAAAATTTAAAATATATCATTGATGTAGGCATTAAGACAAAGCAAGGCAACAATACAGTACTTCTGCCTCAGCTCTTAGTCAAAACAGAGCTAAGCTGTTGCTATTTGGCTTTTTGTTACTTTACAGCCTTTGTGCTCTGCCTACACTGTGCTTCCTATTCATTAGAAGTACTTAAAGCAATATTTGATCGCTGCACTGCTCTCCTCCTTGCCTTTACCAAGACACTCCTCACCATCTTAAATGAAGACAGCAGAACTGCTCTGAGGAATACAGACATGCCCCAATTAAGAGATCTGTATTTACAGGCCACTAATTTTACCACTAGAACCAAATCAACAGGAAATAGTGATGAAAATACTACTTCCCAGCATGTATCTTATGCTAATCTCTTTTCTTCCAGATGCTTAGTTATGAAGTTGCAGCACTGATTAATTGGATTCACTTTCTTACATTAAAGCATCACAACCGTGAGCACTGACAGTCTAAATTGAAATAAAATAACGGAATAGAAATGCAGTCTCACTCCACCCCCAAAACCTTTCTGGGGCTCTGAGAAACTCAGAACTAAGGGGACAGCTGAATATATTTCTCTTTACCACAAGATGTTTAAGTGAAGAAGCACCTCTGCATCAAAGAAAAATAGTCTTAGGTGTGGACAAAACTCTACACTGAGTTGTTGACAAAGGTAGAACAAACATCAAAACCTATTTTTAAAGCATGGAATGATGCATTAATAAACCATCATATTGAAGCATCTTAGAAGTGTCATGACAATTATATATACATGTACAACCTTCCCAGTTCTAGCAAATTCCTTTCCACAACAACTGACAAAAGAAAACCAAAAGCTTTTTCAGCTCATCTCTGGATACATGCTATGTCTTGATTATTTAAAGTTTTTCCTGTTCATTTAACATGCCATAGTAAAATACAGACTTTAAAGACAGTTAAAAAGGAACTGAAAACTAGATGTCTTCACAAACAAGAGACTCAAAAAAAACCCTGTATTGACAGGAGGAAACTGAAATAAGAAAAAGCCTATAAAAAGATGACAACTGAAGAAAACATAGGAAATAATTTAGCAACAGAAGAAGATAGAGTGGAAACATAACAAGGTACACCAATATACAAAATTGAATGTGAAGCTTTTTAAAAAAAATATCTACACTATACAAAAGCTTTACAAGCAATACACTGCAGAAGTGGCGGGGGAGGGACAAAAAAGGTAGAAAACTGTGCATTTATAATTGTGCTTTATATTTTTGCAGTTTGGAAAACTGAAATGCTTTATAACAACTGCTATTCTCTGATCACATTGTACAAAGGAATTTTGATCACATTTTACAGAGAGAAAAGCTTTGCCTTCAAGTGGCTACTACTTTATCACTGGAGTCAACAAGCCTTGCTAAACTTGTTAGCATTTCAGAAAGTTAGATCTTTTATTTAGATACTCAGGGATGAATTTTAGGTATTTTATACATCCTTAAGAGACAAGCGTTGTCATTGTAGCTTAACCAAATCCACAAATTTTGACAAAGTCCATATGCTAGCCTTTGTACTTCAAAAAGCAGGCCACCACCTCCTCCTGCTGCTTTAGTGTCTTGACTTAGTAATCTAAGGATTATTAACTAGCACTTGGTCATATAGCCTTATTTAACAATACTTAGCTACACCCCTCTTCCACTACTTCTGATATTTCTCAAAACAAAGCACAAAGCTAATGTCCCATCTGAAGGAATTAGGTGAAGAGGAAAATTTTATAAACAAGAACTAAATGCTATCAGATATATTTTATAGACAAAAACCAATATAGTATTCTAAGAGCTGTTAAAAAAACATTAGGCTGCCTCACTTCAGAGATGAGTTATTCTAACATTCTTTAGTGTGCATAAACTACACGCTTCATTTATTTGTTCTGAGATTTCTAGTCGCACTTAGGTGAAGTACAAAAAGCATCTGGAATTCGAGCATCCTGCTTTCACTTCAGCTATTCACTTTCACTCATTTCCTTGGCTTTTTAGAAAGCAAATAAAGTAACTAAAGCAAAGATGATAACTTGATCAAATGCAAAGATAACAAGAGTTAAGTTTAATACAGCATCTGAAAATATAGTTGGAAGTGACTCTTAGCTATGCTTTAGGTACCTGAAGGATGAGTGTTCGCCGTGGACTGGTAAGGTGATGGGAGGAGCTGGAGACTGGATATACATCGACTGTCCAGAGGTTTGAGTGGCTTTCCGGATTAGCTTTCCAGTGTTAGGATCATACAGTCGAACTTCAGGACCAGGTTGAGACTTTGGATGGATGGGTGTTGGGTGAAACAGAGCTGTCTGAAATGTACTGTGTGTATCAGGAAACGTGGCAGGGCTATTCTCTCTGTTGGATGAAGTTCAGAAAAAATTGCTTTAGAAATTTAAATTACTTATCTAACCAAAATGTAAAAAAAAAAGCATTCTTTTTTTCTAAAGGAGAAAGTGGCAAGGGGAAAAGTTTGGAAGATTTCTGAAGAAACATTTTATCTCCTCCACCCCCATTACAGTATCACTGAATTTAAAACAAAAATACAGACACACAGATAATGTTGTATTTACATAATTAAAAAACTATTAAATATTCCTTAAAAACTGTCTTAACATAGAAGTTATTGAAATTGCTTTCAGGTAGTAACAACTGCACAACTAGAGTAGCATGGTAATTGGCATACATGCAACAAAGACAAAGGCATGCCATTGTATCAGATCTTAGTATTTGCTTTCCAAATTTTCTGAGAGTAAATAAAGACACAGTATTAATTTGCAAGTCATCCAAACTCATTTGTTAAAATACTATGCTGCCTGTGATCACCCTGCTGCATTTTAAAACATAATTTTAGAAGTGTCGGCAAAACCATTCAGAGATCAGTCTGCAGGAATCACCATTACGGCATACTATCCAATTATGACAAAGCGCCACCCAAAAAAAAAAAAAGGAAGCTAATTTAGTAATTTAAAAAAAAAAAAAAAATCAAATAAAACATCATGTTAAGCACCATGAAACCAATGCTATAGAAAAAAATAATTAAACTATATTGCAACAAATATTAGAACTGCCACAAAACTAGTTTTTACCATATACCTTCGTGGACGTTTCTGAAGTAGTCTTGCAGCATCAATACTTTAGGTCAACCAATTCTAAGTTTACTTACTCTTCTTTGCTATTCTTAAACTCATTTTATATGCAAATATTTTCTCAGAGTTCATCTCTCCTAATTCGTAAGTGCTTTGGACCAGCAATTGCCATTTCAAGCAGTTTCATTAAGAAGAAAATCTTTTCCGAAGAAGTTGCACATGTTGGGTTAACAAAGTAAAAGTATTTGCATTAAGATAGATGTCTTACTGAAATTTGGGCAAGGGGTGAGAGAAAGTATGAAGTTAAGGTATATAGTATTTGAAACACAAAGGTAGGAAAAATTATCATAATGTCTCAATAAAATGCACAAGTAAATTAAGATGGGTAGAAAGACTAACATACATCCAGACATCAAAAAATGATGCTTGCAAGTCACTGTTCAGATTTCTAGTGAGAAGTGGTCAGTGTCAGGCCTCAGACAAATTAAACATCCCATACAAATATTCCAAAGTCTGATTAAAAAAAAAATCTGATAGTGTTTTTAAAAAAACAAGTATTCTAAGTCAAGCCTTAAGTAGGTTACATATTTTTCCTAAGTTTCAGGGAACCTGCGTCTCTACCTAGTCTCCCATTTGATAAGTGACCTCACTTCCAGATGTTTCTACTTCTGGTGTCTTCAGAGTATATGAGGACTTACGCACATTCTGCCCTCAAAGGGCTGGCATCTTCCAAAGCAGAAAGCAAATCTCTAGCTTACTCACTCACAGCTGTATCAGTTTAATACAGGAAACCCAATATGCTATGCACCTTCCTGTCCAAACACAGAAGGTAAGGTCCTCCACTAGGCTTGCAAGACACTATTAATGTGAGTCTATCCAAAGAGGTAACAAGGCAAGAAACAAACTGGCTCTGCAGTATCTTGTCATGAGTTATTTTAGCCATGGCCCCCCGACTTCCTCTGTGTTAATAAAGTTTTTAGCTGTCCCTTCGATTTGCTGTCATCCTAGTGCACTGATCTTTAACCCTTTCTCTCCCACCACTTTTTCTTATCATCCCCAAACCTCATCTTGCTACTTCCTTTCTTCCATTTTCTGTTTTTATCTTCATGCCTTCCAATGCCTCTCAGATTTTTCTGCTGATTTTTCTGTTCCCCCTTCTTCCTCACTACCAAGTCTCAGAAAAAAGTGCCAAACTTTACCAATTTTTCATGGTGTGGGAGTATGTACATTTTTTCCTTCATTTGGCAGCATGAATGATCCTGCACCTTGAAGGCATTGACTATGTGGATGAACTGACAAAGTCAACCACTCCAGCTGAAAATGGCTAATGATGACAACTGCTAAAGAAACTACTGGTAACACAGGTTTCTCCCAAGTCTGCTAGTTGCCGAATTCCCTCCCCATCCTTTTAACAGTCTTCCGCTTAAGCAGCAAAGAAAGGGACATAAATGAAAGGTTCTTTCATAAAATCCTGAGCATTGCACACCATTCTGAATGTCAGAAACAGATTTTATAGCTGCATGAACAAGTTAGTATAGCCGTATTTTCATGGTCTCTTCTCCCCCACATTCCTACTTACCTGTGTGTTTTGATGTAATCATCCTTCAAGGGAAAGAGCTGTTCCTCAACTTTGTCCCAGCGCTCCAGGCAGCTCCACAGCCAATCAGGATTTACAACATGAAGGTCCTTGCAGTCCTGAGCTTGCCGTACTTTTTCTGTGCCTATTATGAAGTCAAACATAATATTACAGTGTTCCCAGAAACACAGAAGTTAGTTTTAAGTACACAATGGTTTAAGAAGAACATTTTGTGATCAATTGTACAGAAAAAACAAACATTCCACCCCAGTCCAACAAAACAATCACAGCTGATAAAAGTGAGACTCTAAATAAGATGTAATAAATAAGATCCAGTCTCAAGCTGAATGAATGTATCTGTAATTTTCTGAAGCACTGGCACTGTAGAAATAGTCCACTAAAATTAATCCATACAGAAAACCTCTACATTTCCATGTTAACTGAACAAACTATACAAACGCACTTTTGTATTTCATCTCCTTCATTTCTCTTTGTCAGAGTCTAAGCAGCAGTGACTCTTCAATGCCGTTAAAGCCTAACACTAATTTATCCTACTTTCTTATGCTTAGTCCCTTGTAGACACAGTATGATACCTTTTAACAGCCAGCCACCCACTCCACCTCCACTTGCCAGAAGCAGGAGCAAAGCAGACAAATGGATTACTTAGTGCCAAGAGCGAACAACAAATGTGAAGTTAACTGTGTCAGGCTAGCACAAAGTCCACATGAAACCATCAGCAATGCAGCGTGCAAGTAACCAGTGATCTCAAATTCCATCCTCTGGAGAAGCCAGAATAAGAATGAATTCAGTAAAATTGCTATAAATCTTTGCCAAGAAGCATCAAAACCAGTAAGCAAAAAAGCAAAAAAATAAAGGTTGAAATGAACCTTGAAGTGTAGTCTGTTCCCAGAAACAGCTGACTGGCCAAATGTTTCAGAATGTATTTCCTCTATTTGATTGGAAAAACTAATTTTACCAATCGTAGTACTTGTTTCAGCATTTATCAAAGAGATCTATAGATATAACACTTTGGAGACAATTGTATAATCTGCCAATAAATCATTAAATATATAAACATTAGAGAAAAACCCCAAGGATTCTGACCTGATACATCTATGCCTGACACTTACACATGGTATTTCTATACTGTACAAATACTGGTGTAGCTGTAACATGATAAAGGGACTCTCATCAATCTGATACTCTGTCTCATAGCTGAAAGCCATCACACTTCCCTTTTGTTACATCCCTGTAATTTATAGCATTTCATCTTATTTACACATTATTTAAAATATTTATCAAACCTCACCATTTGTTCACATTCTGTCTTGGTGCAAAGACATTTAAACACACAATACTGCTGTACATTTTTTGTTTAGAAACGGAAAATGCAAGGAGGCCATCAAGAACCGAAGGCCTGAAGACCTTGGGGTTTCTTACTGCAGATGCTTATATAAAAACACAATACTCTGGTCCAGTTTATCTTACTAACTAAAAAAAAAAAAATCCAGGTAAAGTTTTCAATTTAAAAAAGAAATAAAATTTAAAGTTAGAATTTATGAGCCCTTGTCTATTATCACACATGTGCCTTCAGGAATGAAGCCTCCAGGAAAAAAAAAAAAAAGTCAAACTTCAGAAAAGTTCTGAGAAGGAAGCAAGAACAGTAAATTAATTTGATGGTTTCAACATAATTCCCTGGAGTTTTATCTGCAAGACTGTCATTTAGCAATATAACTTTACTTGTTTCAGTTAAGATAAAAGCCTTGAAATAACCATACTTCTCCATATCATTTGAATATGAGAGGAAACAGTTATTAGCAAATACCTGAAGGCCTGTGTACGGCCTGAACTAGTATTCCTCTGGGGTAGAGAGATCAACTGATATGCACTTGAGGACTGACCTAACTAGTTAGACAGTTCAGTTTCTAGGCTGCTGTAAATTCACAAGACTAAATGAACAGAGAGGGCAGGAGATCACAGAATCATTCAGGTTGGAAAAGACCCTTGGGATCATCGAGTCCAACCATCAGCCCTACTCTACAGAGTTCTCCCCTACACCATATCCCCACCATCTAAACGGCCCTTAAACACATCCAGGGATGGTGACTCTACCACCTCTCTGGGCATCCTATTCCACTGTCTAATCACTCTTTCTGTGAAAATTTTTTTCCTAATATCCAGTCTAAACATCCCCTGTTGCAGTTTAAAGCCATACCCTCTTGTTACATCGCTAATTACCTTTCAGGTAGTTGTAGAGAGTGATGAGGTCTCCCCTCAGCCTTCTCCTCTTCAGACTAAACAGTCCCAGCTCCTTCAAACACTCCTCACAGGATTTATTCCCCAGGCCCTTCACCAGCTTCGTTACCCTCCTCTGCACTCGCTCCAGCACCTCGATATCTCTCTCGTGTTGAGGTGCCCAAAACTGGACACAATACTCCAGGTGTGGCCTCATCAGTGCAGAGTACAGTGGGACTATCACCTCCCTACTTCTGCTGGTCATACCATTTATAGTACAAGCCAGGACGCCATTAGCTTTCTGGGCCACCTGGGCACACTGCCAGCTCATGTTCAGCTGCTTGTCCTTTACTAAAGTGCTGAAAGTTTTTGCTTCCCTACTTTTTCTTCCCCCAAACCCAACAGAAAACAGGAGTGGAGATACCTCTTCCTCTATCTTTAGATACAAATATGTTTTTTTTATTGGATTTACATTAAGAAAAAACAGTCCTGTGCACAAATACATGTCTTCTATTTTCGGCAGCAAATACAAGGAATTCCACAACTCAGGATTTAAGAGATGTACAGTAAACGTAAAGCTTTTCTCCACACTAGTATCTTTGCAATAAAAAGGCGTCAATTTAAGAATCCAAGATAAACATGAACCCAAAACTGAGTAAAGACCAGGTGTTTTCCAAACCACGGATGGTTTAGAAATGTCTTATTTTAAATTTTGCCATGAAATAAAAATAAAAACACGGTCCAACAAAGACTCAGTGAAAAAAATTTTAGAAATCCAAACATGTTAATCCCAGCACACATTTGCTCAAGAGGTTTTAACTGGCTAAAAAGTAAAACTCTTTAAGAAGGGAGATCAATGAACCCAAATCTTTCATCCCTTGATACAAGAAATCAGTTTTCCCAATTAGTCATCAGTTACAAAAGTAATCAGTGATCCAGAGTACTTTAATGCAACAGTTGATAGAAATGAGCCAGTTTACAGCACCAGAGGGAGCTGGCACAGGAGGTATTACTTAAAACCTCAGTAGGAATTGTAGAAATACCTCCAGTTAGAAACAGGTAAGCATAAAGCTGTATTTAATTTATACACAGGGTATGGTTCAGAGAAAAAAAAGCAGATGTTCTGAAGGAGAATCAGATTAAAAGATATGGGGGGAAAAGGATTTTAAAGAGGTGAAAGACTTGGCTTGGAAAATGCTTTCTTTTGAGAATAAAGAAGAAAAGCAACAACAACATAACAAAGAGGTAAGGAGACAACTGTATAAAGAGGATACATAAGCATAGGAGTTTCAGGGAAAAAAGTGACAAGAGCAAGAAGTCTAGTAGAAGTTCATGTACTTGTGCTTGGTATTAGATACTGAATCAAATATCAGACATGACTAGAAATACTGTCCTGCTCATAACTCAGGAGCTGAGTGAAAACAACATACAATAGCATGCAATTTCACTAGTAAGCATACAGTTAACCAGCACTGGTGGTGCTATTGGATAGACAAACTGTGCTTATAATACCCTGAAGAAAAACTTATCTGACATTGCAGTACATCCATTCACCCAACTAAAGATATTGCTGCTCCTTTTGAACTTCATCAGGGGAACCTGAACAAAACCATAAAACTGCACCTTCACCTCATGTTAAATCTGTGAAGTTATGTGAGAAGATGGCTTTCTCCAACTATTTTTAAAACTGATGTTTCTGTATTGAGGATTTGTCAGGTGCTTCACCTTGCTGCCCGTTCCACACACATACACATTCTGCGTTCATGTGTATCTGATCGTTTCATACCAGATGTATGCTGAAGGAACTAAGTAAGTTGTTCTTCTAGTCAATAGGATTGCAACGGAACCTTAAACACAAAAGCCAAAATGGCATTATTTTTTATGAAACTCCTGTGGTTCTGAAACAATAGCTCCAAAAGGTGTAAGCCATTAACATAAAATTAAGGTTGGCAACATGAAGACCAATGTGTAACCACCCCCTCCCCAAGGGTCAAAAGTTTTACCTTTCTCACCCCACCACACCAAAGCGTTTTACTTCCTCCCTGTTTCTAAAGCGCAGCTGCCTACTGCACACTCCAGCATACTGAAAATTGCATGAGGTAATACAACTGTGTCATCTCAGGGGCTGCCTTCTATTTCTAGCTGACATCTTCACAAATCAAGATTTCACACATATGATGTTCTTAGAGCAAGATGTGATGGAACACCAAATTTAACCAGGTAGGAGAAACTGCTTTGCAATATTTGATATCCCTGCCTTCTCTCCCTTCCCCCAGTGTAACTTCCCCTTTTGAAAGTATGCTTATTAAGAAACAGAAGAAAGTATTTTAATCCATCCAAGCAACAGTACTTCTGATGCAGTTATAGGAACATCTGAATCATCCAGCTGGGCTAAAAATCACTTGGAGAAAAACTGTTTTTCTGGACTACTTTTTTGCATTATTCTCTAATCACACCTCTCTACTTCAAATTCTAGTCTAAAATTTTTCCAAGAAGTTTAAAAAGCACACAAGCCTTTCCACATGAAGCCGCTAGGGTACAAATTCATCACATCTATCCTCTGATGGATGCAGCCTGAAGCACATAATATTGGGAAAAGGTTATTTTCAAACCTGGGGAAGGGACTCATCAACTCTTTTGAACTTGCAAAGGTTGAAAACACAAAAAAGCCTCCTATTAATCTTGACAATTCATTACTAAAGAAAGTGACCAAAATCAATAATGCAACAATGAACTTTACAGCAGTTTGGATAAGACAAAGTAGGGAGCATACTAGGAACTTAAGCTACATAGATAAATGAGACTTAAGCTGTATGTTTACAAAGACTAAGAAGAAATATTATACCGCGTATATTTGGCTATGTTCACATCACCACACAGTACAGCCCAACAGGGAGACTTGCAAAGCAAAAGCGTGCTGGATGAGTGATGCTCACCCCATCAGCATTTTCAGGGAGTTTTGCTTTAGATTAGTTGTGCCTGGTCCTGTGAGCTGAATGCCCATGAGCACTCAGCTGACTGTGCCCTCCACTTCAATCTCACTCACAAGGAACCCAGCGTGAGTGCTTGAGGCTTGCCAGAACAAACTGAAGTACACGATGTGAAGTAACCACCAGAGTCACTCTCAAAACACTCCTGATTCCAACACACCAAAGTCAACATATACTTACGGCAGTTTGTAACCAGGTTGCCAGATGTGGCTTGGAAAATCTGGTCACTAAAAGTTTATTTCTCTTCAGACCATTTCTATAAGTAAATCTTGATTTATGATCAAAACCTGAAGCTCTTCAACGACGTTAATCTAAACCAAGTCATACAGACCTCAGTGTTCTGGACTACAAGAATTAAGTGATCACGAAACGGTGATAGATGTGCTGTTCAGAGGCTATGTCTAGAATTCAGCTTTAGCACCATGCTGTGCTTTACCAGCAAATGCAACAGTCTTATCTGGTCAGTACCCAAGTTTAGAGCAGTGCTTAACTGGATTTCTTTAAAAGACACAGCCCTTGAAAATATTCTTTAGGAAAAAAAAAAACGTGGACACATCATAGCTATGTCCGGTTGAAGACCTCACATGGAGTCATAGGACAGGCTAACATGACTATCAGCTGGCAGCTTTCTCTTCTCTCACAATACCTCAAAGCCAGACTCAGGAGTAAGCATTTTTTAAGTAGGTAGGTGAGGATGACTAAAAGGAGCCATAGTTCATAGTACAATTGGTATTTTATGCAACCTGATATTTAATGATATTAAGCAAAACTTGACATAGGCTAATTCACCAAAAGTAAGGAAATTATTCCCATATAGCTTTCAAAGTATAGGAAAAGACACAGAATTAGATATATTTTGAAAAATAAAAGAAAAATTCGGGGTCTAAATGGACGTATTTCTGCTTCTACCCCACTAGAATAATTTTTAAATGACCTGAACAGCTTTATCTGCTCCACCAGCAAAAACTCAATACAAAAATCAACTACAGTATCATTCATCTGTTCAGAAAGGAACATAACAAGGTCTGTGAAGTAGTGTGGTAACTGCTTAGCCAAGTGTGTACACAGCTATAACTCACCATCCAGTGCAGTTTACAGTTGCTTAAAGCAAACAGCAGATGTTTCAAAAACTGAAGTACGATTTATGCAGCCCGTAGGTAAGTGGAAAGGACTACAGGGTAGCCTTTTCTCAGTCACTCAGATTTATGAAAGCTGATTAGATGATACAAAGATCCTTGTGTTTTACAGTAATTCAGGTATATAGTATTTTCCTCCCTATGTAATGAAAACAACCCAAATTTTCTCCAACAACAAGGATTTATTTATTTTCAGAATTCAGAGTATCTATGTCTGCAGAGAAACAAGCTGCCTACCTGCAGAGAAAAAGACAAGTATATACAAAGAATAAAAGAAATTTAAATTTTTTACTGCAATAGGCTGGAAAGGATACTGTAAATACAATCTAAAATGGTATGTGCTAGCTGTTCATTCCATACACCAAGCTATGACGTGGTCACTTTGCAGGGAGAACACCCATCACTCCAAGCCCTAGGGGGTACTCTGATTTACATTTCTTCCCCTGTCTTCAAAATTCAAAAGCAAACAGTACTTGCCCCTACCACTGTTGCAGATAAAATATATGCCATTTACTACAGCTCTGCTAATGCAAAGAAAACATGTAAGTTAGCTTGCTTGTCTGAGTTCTAAGTTTGCTGTTATTACAGAAACACTGAACTGACAGGTACCTTTTAACAAATACATTAAAAAAAAGAAAGAAGAAAAAAAGAAGTAGAACAACATTGTCTGGTCTCAGGTCATTGACTTCTGAACAAAATTCAAGAAGGGACATACTTTTGTTTTCCCCCTTTCACCAGCAATTAGACACCAAGCAGTGCTTTAGCCATTTGCCACTGGAGTCAGAGATGCAACATCTGTTATCTTACAAGCAGTAACAGACTTGTAGAATTTCCTTTCTAATTTCTAACCACACGAGAATCAGTATGAAAAACACGTTGACAGCTGAATTATCATAAATCTAGCTGTGACAGGACACAATCTATATCCTTAAAAATCACTAATTAAACTTCAGAGTTTCCCTCATGAAATTAGAATGATGCAGCATGACTACTCCCCCATCTAACCAAAGGTGAGAAAACACAGTCTTCGGTTGAAGAAACAAAAACCCATCACAAGACCAGAAACACAAGCAATCCATGAGAATCTAACAAAAAAGCATTATCGGATAATATAGTTTTTCACTCTAAATCCCCCAATTCACTGCCAATGTTACAGAAATACTAAGTGATGATGAAAGATGACAATAGTCTTGTTAGGCAGAAAAGACTGCCAAGTTCTCTCTTTTTAGTTAGTGAAATCCTCTTCTTACTAAAAGCAGGGGTCAGCTTCTACATACTGACAATAAAGATTTTTCACCCCAGTAATTCAGGAATAGTATTCTTCTTGTCATTTCTTGTTTTAATTGGCAGGCAATATTTGAATGTATTTTATGTATCAAGTGCAACACCAGCATTACATGACTATTTTGAAGGAGAGTCTAGGTCATGACAAAAAGTCTGAAAAATACGAACCACCCTGAAATTTACTTTTCAAAAGAACACTGAAAATTAATTTAAAGCGTGATAATAAACTCAATTTAAATACGGTACACTACCAAAACCTAAAGTTTGATATCAAAACCTAAAGTTAAAATAGTCTTTTGTATTAAGCTCTACATCACTGGATGATTCATTAAGAATGTGAAGGTAGTGAAGAATTTGCTTACAAACACAGAACACAAGAACATGCATATGTAACTATGTAAACATACAACCCCCCCTCAAACCATACATTCCAAAACCAAGCAAAAAACCAACACTTCAACTGCTGCTTATCATCACATGCTGTGTACCTTAACATGATATTATTCCACATTTTTTCCACCAGATCACATTTATGTTTGGTTTGCATTTACATTTATCCTATCACTTTTACCACATCACACAATAGTTGTATCCAATGTACTACATTCAGAATCCATCTAGTGCAAGTTACACAAAACTTTGAAATGAAGCATTCTTGGATTTGAAATTTGAAAAACATGGAAGTTATACTGACAGCTATTATATCTCCAATAAAGTATGACAACCTTGTGTAATTCTTTGCTGATAAAAGCACTGCTATTCCTGCAGTTCTAAAAGACCTCTTCATCTCAATGGATGAATGAACTGCAGCAGAAAAAAGCTGACAGAAAACTTGACTCTTGTATACCTACCTGTCCTTGCCGCAATGAGATGTGTTGCTTTGTCAGGATCATCAGCACTCAGTACTAGATTCTTCACAATTTTGGCTCCAAGTGCTGTGGCATGATAGTGTTCCCGTGTTTTCTCAATGGGGAAGTTTGTTGGGTAGAGTCCGCTAAATATTATGGTTACATCCGCCAACACTTTACTTTTCAGTTCTGGCACTATTTTTCTGATGTCTGGAATTTCCTCAATTTCTTTTTTCAGGTATTTATCATACTTTGTGTAATAATCAGTGTGAACTCGCACAAGGATCTCTTCGAGGTATATTAAATGGTCATCGTCATCTGTATCATCCTCCTCCTCTTCTTCCTCCATACTCTGGTCTAAGGACTCACCCATTGTAATTCCGGACTGTTCGCTATTCTGAGACTCTGTTTCAGCCTCCTTCTTGTCTGCACACCCATTTCCTAAATCACAAAGACTTTCCTGTTCACTTTCTTCTTGTGCTTCAAGATCAGTTTTGTCGTGCATATTTTCACTAGGTAGAGATTGCGTGTCCCCAGAATGGTTCATCAGACCATCCTGTTTCTCACTCACATCAGTGCAACTCCCCTTCTGCAAATTTTCATCCTGCAGAGGTTGTTTGGATTTCTTCCAGCTTCTCTTTTCCTCATTCTCACTATCTGATACAGAAGTGGATGACTTTCTGGTATCCAATCCACCGTCACTTTCACTGTCACTAGACAGTTCAAAGTCCAAGTCATTTGTTTTCTTGTCTTGGGTTTCCTGCTTCTCTACTGTTCTATCAACTTGCTCTGAAAAAATCTGAGATTCTTTTGTATTTGTCAAATCATTAGCAACCTCACTGTCCATTTTGTGATCAGTGCTATCATTTAAGGAGTCCTGGGCATTAACTTTATCACGAGAGTTCATATCCCAGTCATATGTTTCACTGCTTACAGAAGTACTTCCATTCGCAGTGCAAGTGTCCTTTGTAGCCTTCTTGAGACCATTGCTTTGTTCTTCTACACATGTAACATTCTTTATTTCTTCAGCATCCTTTCCTAATGTCACTGCTGAATCCAGTGCCTCTGGTTTTGTAGAGTGGTTTACTAAGACACAGAAAAAGAAATAAAACATATACATATTTTCTCAGGGGTTGGGTTTTTTTTTAAGCTGTGTAAGGAGCTTTTTTTTTTTAAATCACACAGGTCGTAAGTAATTATTTGTTAACTATGCAAACATAGAAGGATTTATCTTGTAGCATGAGTTTAATGATTACATCTCAGGGCAGTGAAACTGCAGCAGAGAAAAAAAAGGATAGAATTCACTTCAGAAGGTCCCAATCCAGAACTACAGCTACAAGAGCTTCCTTTATAAACTTCCATAGTTTTCACATATTTCCTGTTTTTCATAACCAAAATAACAGTATTTATAGTTGAAAAGATATACACGTTTTAGCAATACAAAGATGCTGTTTGAGGTTCATATGAGGCTCTGCTGGAATACAAATAAAAGGGTAACAGACTCAAAGGCAGAAAAATAGTTTTAGATGTGTCTTCAGATGCCTGCAGAAGAAAGACAATTAAAGAAAACTGTAGACATCCAGAAAACTGCACACAGGCATTGATCAGGAACACTAGATGAAGTCACCCTACTTTGTCTCTTTTGTGTGTGTGTGTCCCTGCCCCGCAAGCAACACCAGACAAGCTTAGAGGTCCCAACACCACAGTGGTCTGATTAAGTTTGAGTACATTATTATTGTTTCTATATTGGACATCCCTAGTTCAACAAGAAAAAAAAAGAATGATGTCACAAATTAAAAAAACCCCTTGTCTAAACTGGAAAAAGCCCTGCAATTCTTTCTTTGACATTGTCTTTCAAATATGTTTTGTCCCCAAATCAATACTAACATAGTGATGTACAACTTCTAAATCTACTATTAGTATTACACTGCTGAGCCTGCTGAACATAAGGTTCTCATGTCAAATGCCAGAACAGCACATTCAGTCGATGCTAAAAATCCCATGCTATTTTATTAGCATGATTTAAGCAGAGATCAAAACATTTATTTTCAGCAGTATGCCGAGACCAGAGTTTATTAACTGTTGTTCCGAAGTGGGGCAGGGAAGGGGATCAAAAAGGAGAAACCTACAGAAAAGAAAAAACTATCTTGTTTTACATGGAGAGTGGAGCGCAGAAACTGTCCTCCTCTTACATGTTCTTCAACAGTTTGGTGTATTGCCAAATCAGTTCTTCAGCCGTAACAGCCAAAATACTATTATTAGTATTCCTCTTTTGCTGTAGTCACCCACCAAAAGGAAAACTATCAACAAGAATAAGCCCAGTTTTACTAAACTATTTGTATTTGTGTTGCAGGAGCACTCTGTCAACTACAGTAGTATAGGATTGCTCATCTGAGCACAACAACAATACTAGTAAGACCACCACAATAGCTTACATACTGCACTTTTCAAATGTGATTAAAGTCATAAAAGTGCTTTAAAAACTATAAGATTACCTTTCTTCCTTATCTGAATTTCTCTTGATCCAGGAGGTGCATTAATATCTCCTATCCCCTGAAAGTATACATATTTCTTCACAGTTATCAAATTGGGTGCAAACTTCCAAACATCCTCTCTGTCATCAATGATGCAAACCATGGAATCACCACATGGGAAGAGATCTCTAAGAGACAAAACAGTTGATAAAATGAATCCCGTTTTAGAAATTAATACTATTGGTGAAAGTAGTTTCTGCTGATGTTCTGCTTTATTACGAGCATGTCTGCAGGAATGCTTATATATGAACTTACAAAAAACCCCCCAGCAATATTAAAATTACAGCATTCAAAATACAATATTTGAACTAATTAAAGCTAATAAAAAAAGGAAACAGCTAAATTAAAGATTAGAGATTTTTAAATCCCCATCCCAAAGGCTAGAAAGCAGGAACCAACAAACCTCTGCAAGAACAAAAACACTACATTTCAGTCTAGCTTTCACAGTTTATGTTGACAAACAGGCCAAAGCCAACTATCACATGGTCAATACACTATCTATATAGGAAAAAGACACAAGAAGTTTTTAAATAGTAGACTCATTCAATCTAAGACAAAGGAAGCAAAAAGTGCTAATACTTGCATCACCTAGGAGGAGGAGGAGGTATAGTACTTAAGATATACACATGCATATGAAAACAGCAAGAGAAGAAAAAAGCTTCTCATTTGCTATGGTTAGATGGAAAGGGGGCAATAATTTTTAGTCTAGCTTTATGAAATACTAAACAGATCTGTCTTTCAGAAAAAATCTTGGCTTTATATTCTGAAAAAGACTGGAACCTCAATTTAGACTAGAATATGAATACAAGGCTCTAAATAAGCTAATTTTAAGAAACACTAGAGAACGGAAGCTGCTAAACGTACAGCACGTCTGAAAGCCAGAATAGCAGATATTCAAATATGAATTAACCTCAAACTGAGGATTTTGGTCTAATTAAGAAACACACAACATACAAGATTATACAAGATCACAAGCCATAAAGTGGAAATAGGGTTATTAAAAGAATAAGAAGTGTAAGTGAAAACATGATGCCATTGCTTCACATTCTTACTGTTCTAGTACCCAGAACACATAAAGTAGATGAAATGCTGCAAAGCCTCACATCTCAGTTCTCCTGAGACAGTGTCAATATTCAAGAAGGACTATAAACATGTTAAGTACAAAGGGAGTAATTTTTATTTAGTATATTCTGTGTCTTTGTTGTCCTGTTTTGTTTAATGCGTAAGATCCATATACATACCTAAGATTCCCAGTTTTAGAAAATGGATCAATACATTCATCCCTTGACAATATCCGATGGGAAAATAGTTTCTTTTCAGGGTCCAAAAATCCTTTTGAAAGAAGAAATTAAAAAGTTAATGTTCAAAATGTTTGTTCCTTGCTTATGTTCTATACAATTCAGCTAATTTAATCTGTGCAACAGCAGTTTATCAGACAATTTTAAGGTAAGAGGTATTATTATATGGAGGAAAGGGTAAGCACAGTGGATCAGGTATTTATAACCGATGCAGTGGAATCCATTTTAAAAATCCCATTTCATTTTCTGTCAACATAGCGACAAAACTGAAATTAAATATATTTATGACAGCCAAATAAATTAGGCTGAAAGAGATACAGCAGGGGATAGATATACATGATTTTGCAACTTACATTTATCTCTCTACAGGTGGTTCTTTAAAGCTAAATGCTCTCCTTAGCTCATTATGCCTAGGGACTGCACAGAAGTCTCACAAGAGTCGGCAATGTGCTGCAATACTTAAGCACAATGGGCAAGTTAAGGGACAGTTTCAGCCGGAGCTCTTGCATTTGTAGGTTTTAAGTTGTACCTCTAAAAACTACTTTAATACATTTACATATAATGAATATATCCTGGGATTCATAAAAGTATTTAGGCCCAGCTGCAGTAACTTTTCTGACTGCGCTCTTTAAAAAAAAAAGACAAAGCAAAACAGGAGAAGCTGTGCTAATTATCTTAAAGCAAGATAAAATGCCATTATTTAGGAAAATGGTGACTCAGGTGTACAAACACACATGCACATGCTTCTGAACCTAGCCTGCTATAATAAAGTTCTTCATGAGAGGATCAGTCATGTAATCACTTAGAAAGAAACTGGCATTTTAGATGCTAATCCTTATTTTTCATTTTACTGAATTTGCGTTGAAGTTAACATCAACTTCTCATTATTCTTATGAATAATACAAGGCAGTCAATACTCATCTGGGAACAATTTTTTAAAGTTTTACTTTATTTTAAATGTTGGCTATCTTATAGCCAAAACCAGAGTTCAAAATGACTACACACTCTAAGGACCAACTTTAAATTTTCTTTCAAGGAGCTTTGAGATTTGCACAGAACATATGTTCAACTCCTTTTAGAAGTCCAGCTCCCAAGAGTATGTTAAGGTGGGTCTTGAAAAAACAGAGGGTATAAATTTAAAAAAAAGTTAAAAATTCAGTTATTACTTCTGAAAAGCTGATCCTGTATGTAGTTAATATTGATGTGTAACTGGAATAACTTAAAACCCATAAAAGCAAGAAAATTCCGAGTTAAGGACAGAGGTTCAACCTTAACTCACCCGACTATGCTTAAGAATTGCTGCAAACTCGTAGAATCATCCCCTGTAGTGAGACCCTTGCAGTACCTAGGCATAATGAATTGAGAGAATTAGCTACAAAGATTTATTGCCATACACACAGATATTTTGACAAACTACATAAACTGTTCCTGTTCTCCCTAACCAAATTCTCTTCTACTGTTTATCTGAATACACAGGGACTCCATGCTAAATTGAAGAGGAGTGCACTGATTAAAAGGTAAAACCACAATGAGGTCTTCAGATGCAGTGTCATCTAGCTAAAACTGTAAGAAGAGGGTAGTTGAACTAAGAAAGCCCAAAACACAGAAACCCTTGCTGCCAGGGATTAGAGATGAGGTAGTGTTCTGGAGCTTTGCAATAATGCTTTGGTAAAGACTTTTTAATTTTAATATTCTTCTCCCTTAATAATTCACTAAAAATACACTGAGGATACAGCTCACTAGAGATGTACCAGTAAAGATAAAAGCCTATCTTAAGAAGGTCAGGTCTTTCAAAGCTAAGCTACTTGAATAGCAATAGGAAAACCAGCACTAGCCTTTTAAAGAAGTTCTTTGTGTCTGTTTGGCTTCTTTCGGATATTGATTCAATTGGCTAGGCAATATAACAGACATAATCCTGACGTTTTCACATTTTAGGTAAATAGCAAATAACATTTCATTTGTCATACATCATTTGTTTTCTTCAGTAGTATGTTAATACTGTCTCTAAATGAAAATGCTATATTGGCTACTAATTACTAACCTATTTAGCAATTCTACTCCATGCAAGAGCAAACAAGACAGCCAGTTGCTAGATCACATACTGTTAGTTAAAACATTAACTTTTAATTGGTTTATGAGTGCAAATAGAACATAAATCTGAAAAAGTAAAAACTTTACATTAAAAGTAAGTAGATGCAGATACACCTTCCAAGATAAGACTAAGTAAAGCTGAGATTTAACATCTTTATTAAAAAAAAATAAAATCATTATTATATTGCTTTCAATAACAAAAAAACCCTGGGAAACCCTCTTTATGAAAAACTCTACTACCTTCAAAATAAAAATCTTTTCACAACCTACATAGTGAAAGATCTATAACATTATAATAGTACACTCTCTGCAAATTAACCCTTAAGAATGAAGTTGCAGGTTTCAAATTGATGATACCTTCCAAAGTACTCATGGCTTTTTCTTTAAGAAAAGTCAATACAGACCACCAAAAGAGCATCTGTTCAGATGATGTCACTTTTCCGTGGGGGCATTTTGTTTCAAGTTTCTATGATTTCAGCTATGAGAAGGTCTATGTATAAGCAATGAAGAAATGAGAGAGAGAAATGGCAAAAGCGTTCCCAAGATGTACTCTTAACTTCGCTTCATTTATTTATTTATTCCTATCCATTTTCTACCACAATGTCATGAAAAAGTACTATGGTCAGTTTTCTGCCTTAGCATAGATAATGAATCTTTTTCTTAACAGATTTTTTTTATTGAGTAATGTCAGTTTGCACAAGTCATACCAGCAGAAGGATAAATGTTGATGATTTTCTCATTTTGTAAGCATGCTAAAAAAAATTAAAGCCTTTTGTAGAAGTCAAAATAATTGTAAACAAAGACTTGCTGTTTCAAATAAAAACTGAGCTTCCACTCATTCTCATAAATTAGACAATGTGATAAGTATACATCTAAGTGGTTTCTTGAACAAACTGAAGACGCTATCATTATCCTTTGAGTGCCATATTACAAGGGACTATTCAGCAGACTTACCTAGCAGAGATTATTCCCACCGTTTTTTGTTTTCCAGTATCTCAGACTGGGTCCTTGCACACACAGTCTTATCAAGCTACGTTACCTGATCTTTCTATAAACTTGTAAATAAGATTTGTAAAGTTAAGTTAAAAAATCCTCACAAGATGCAACGTTCAAAAGTAACTAACTTTTGAGAAGTAAAATCTTAGAGACACATTGAGTTAAATGTCAATTCCTAGTAGGAGTGACGTAACAGTAGGATCCAATGTGAATCTGAAGAAGTCCTTTTAAAAATAAATCTAAAACTGAATTTCTGAAGAATCAGGTCTCCTCCAGTTCTACTTCAGGTCCTACTTTAGAACCTGGAAAGAGCTGTTGACCCAATCTTTCAATAGCTTTGGAGACCTTCAGACACTGTTGATTACTTATTTGCACATATTCTGTCAATTATTTATTGAAATACATACTGTAAGGTACTTGCTGTAACAAACCATACATATGAATGCCCTAAACTTAGTCCTGCTTTCTAAATTCTACTATAAATCTTGAGTGATTTCACACTGCATTATTGTTGTCTAGTGGCCTCTGAACTTAAAACTCACAGTGACTTTTAAAATCAGCATTTAAACTGACTTCAGTATTACATACACTGAACTTCTCTTATGCATAGTAGGGGAAAAAAACTGAGTAGCAATTAGTCAAAATAATTATGTAGAAGAGAAATACTAGAGGAAGCTCTAGATTATAAAATCCTAAACTCATTTTCATAAATGTACTACAAGATACCACTTTGTACATGTGTCAAGCTAAGAAAGAGTTCGGGATAAATTACTTCAGTAGACACAAATGATGTTTACAAATATCAGATAATCCCACTTAACAGCTGTTGGGAGTCAGCTGGAATGAGAGAAAAGGACTGACAAGATGTCATCTGTTTACAAAATTACAAAAGCGCCTTCCAGGAAGGAGCAGCTCAGAGTTCAGATTCACAAAGAAATATAGGATGTATATAGAGGACCTAAGAAAATAACCTTTTTCTTATGAAAAAAAATCCCCAGCATTTTATCACAAGTCCTTCCTTTATGTAACATATGGATAACAAAATATCAAACTGGCAGCGCTCTATGAGACATCATTTAACCAATACTGCCATCAAGTGTTCTCTACATGTATTAGCTATATAGTTCTCATATCAACTGTTTCTTCATACCAACATACTTC
This sequence comes from Athene noctua, assembly GCF_965140245.1. Taxonomy (NCBI): domain Eukaryota; kingdom Metazoa; phylum Chordata; class Aves; order Strigiformes; family Strigidae; genus Athene; species Athene noctua. The sequence continues at coordinate 103,738,933 of NC_134038.1, read as the reverse complement.
AGCTGAAACTACCATCATCACTGTACAATTAATCCACTTGTAGATTGAATGCTTTTAATGCAGTTAGACAACTTCAGAATTGTCTATTCTGACAATTGACTATCCAGAAATTCAAAAATCCAGAAGTCTGGGGATGTCAGGAAGCAGTCAATACCCTAATTTATTTATTTAGTGGCTATTTCCCCTATGGAACAGATGGAGTAGCTCAAGTATGATGCCCACAAAGAGGTTCATCACATTTTAAGTATCAGCCTGTGCCAGCATGGGGACTGGAGGGTAATCCAAATTTTAGCTCAGAGATTAAAATCAGCAAACATAGGACCAAATCACACACAGAGAAGATCAATCATTGGGAAAGCACTGGCACATCATGAATTAACTACTTCTGCAATTCATTCTTCTCCCTAGCTCTGAAGCATATTTGCTAATACATCTTCTGACCTTTGGTCACATGCAGATTTTGGCCCATAGATCCAAGTGAGGAAGACTGCCCATCCACCTAGCGTAGGAAAAACCATTTCCCTTTTGCTACACAAGATATAACCACACTCTGAGGAGGACAGTAGGATACAGAAGTGTTAATGCATTAGCAGCACACAACGTATAATCCAAGAGTGAGACTGACAAAGCTTTAGGAAGATTCTTTAAACAACTCAGCCAATAAAGAGTAATGTAGAAACATTCACTTGGATGCAAATGGACATGCCTCTCCTGAACATTCTTTCAAGGACAATTAGTTGAAGATCATGAATAGGTAACACTTTCTGATTACAGAAGTCTTATGTTTGTCATTACGAGCATCTTCTGTGGTTTATGTAAAGCACGTGAAAATTCTCCAATGACACATTTTTTTCTAAACTGTTCTAAACTAACTAGGATAGTTAGCTCTCTAACCATTTTGGAATCTTCCTTTCTTGCCAAGAAGTGTGATCATTGGGATAGTGTTGCTCAAGGCACTCATGGAAATATGACAAAAAAAGCAGATGTGAAAACTTAAAAAAGCTAGGAGACATGGAACAGCGCTAAGGACAGTTTGACATGCAGAGTCATAATCTAAAACATTGTTAATTATATTATCTTAGTCCAACAGACTTAAAGTCTGAAGTGAAAATGCTATTCTGTCAAGAAGACTCAAGATGGGGTGAAAGACATGTTTAAATTACAGTTTAAATACATGGACCCATTCTTTCTTTTATACTTGTTGAAAAAAAAGAAAACATTTCAGCCACACCATAGACTACTATTGCTATAATTTAAATCCAAGTTTTCAGTTACTACAAGAAAGTATTTCTGACTTCCTGGAAAGAACATGTGAAAATACTGCTAGATCTGTGTTTCTGCTCAAAGAAGCGCATTTCAGCTCCAGGACACAAATAGAACTGCTGTAAAGTTATTTATGGCAGCCAAACTTCTTTTGGTGAATGGAAACTATGGGGGGTGGGGGTGGGGGGGTAAGTGTGTGTGTCTGTATGTATATATATTCCCCACAAGAGGAAATAATTTCATGTTGTTGGTTTTTATGGAACTGTTGCTTTAGATTTCGAAGACAAGTTATGAAGCAGATCATTTTTAGAGCCCATCAGCACAATTTTTTACTTAATTCAATAGGAAGGCACTAGTAGTCATGCCACAATCTGGCACTCTAACCATCCAGGAAGCAAAAAAGCATGTCTGATGGGAGAAAAAAAAAAATTTCTAAAATTACAGGCCGCTACTGCCTTGCAAGTGAGCCAAGAATTCTGTTTACAGGACTATTTAGGAAGTGTTTGTGAACAAAACCAAATATTTGATAACAACCACAGAAAGAAGACTAGTTATACAAATATGAAGGCTGATTACGTAAATGTTGTTAAATGTAACATACTACTCACCTGCAATTGTATGTGCATACAATCTGCTGCCAAAAGTAAAAACATGTAATTCATAGAGCTTGGCAATTTTTTCCAGGAATTCCTTACAATGAGGACGCAAACGAGTATGCAACATAGGCTCACCTCGACCTAACTGGAAATGAAATATTCCCTAGAAGAAAAAGCATGTTCTATATTATCAAAATACCAAACAAAAATGCCAGCATTCCAGAAGTGCCTTTTTCCATCACTTCTGCCACCTTTACTCGCTTTGACTAGGCTAAAGCAAGTTTCAGTCACAAAGATTATGTGGATGAATAAAATCCAAAGCACATTTTTGCTCTGTGCCAGGCAGTCCAACACTAAGTTTTTCAAATGCAGGAAGCTGCAATGTTGAAAAGCTTATGATCAAGGTACCTTTCATTCAAATCTTTGCTTACAGCAAACCAATCTGAAAGAAGCAACTTGAGAAATTTCTCAGAAAGTTCAGGTGCTCACTCTAATCAGTACTACTCAGTGAACTTCACTCAGATTAGTTTCAGTACATAATGAGCTCAGAGAAAGATGTTGTTAGATGAAGTAGTATTATGTCTATGGAAACATGTAATCAGATAGCAAACCAGGAAGAAAGTTTGCACATAAAGATCCCAGTTAAAAACCTCAAAATATTTTAAAAAAATTGGTTTTCTTCAAACCATGCATTTATACAGATGAAGACATAACCTTTCAAATAAACAAGGTTTTTTAATCTTTAAGCTGAGTATTCACTGTACCCTTTCCTCTCAGTTGTAAAGTACACTTACAGCTTATTTTTTGCTAGCAGGTGTGAACACATGCTGAACCTACTGGACATGCAAGAATGGCAAGAGGAAAGAAAGAGGAACTAAGCAACCACAGTTTGCATGACACTGGAAATTGAATTTGCATCTTCTGGTACAAGACACTGTAGACACACTCCAACATGCTTCTTGTTCTAAAGTTTCCAAATTAGAAATGTTACAAGCCAATAGTCCCAATCAGTTCAATGACAAGTGTTTCATGAAGAAATTAAACAGCAACAGCCAAACTCCCCCACAAAAAACAAAACTGAAGAAGAGGAAAAAAAAAAATCACTAGATATATTCATGGAATGACAGAGGTAGTAACACACAGGATTACCTAAAAAGGGACTTCATACAGTAATTTGCTATATCTGCCTCAGACTTGGAGGGAAAAAAAGTCTCATTACTGAGTACTTGGCTTGTGAATTGTTGAGAAAGGAAAGCAGAGATTAAAAATAGCTACCTGAAGCTTCTTGCTTAAAGTGACTGGAATGGAAGAGTGCAGGAAAGCATAAGTGGAAGAAAGAAAATTGTCAATTTAAAGAAAAAAGTAACATATTTCAGAAGACTTGTTTCTCATTTTCTGTTATACTTCAACTAAAATTTTGCCTAATCACAGAATGTTCTTAAAAGAACCATTATTTAAAAATTGTTAGAGTATTCCTGTTGTTACTCTGGCTTGAAAGTCAACACCAAATTTGTACCTTATTAGACATTTGTTGGCAGTGCTGTTCTGTAGTATGGATCAATGTCTGGTCCAAATCTACCATGAGCACCAGTTTTCGATTTCGATGTAGTCGCTGCTGATCTTCTCTTCCTAGCTGCTCAGCTTGCTGTAACAAAATATTCACAACTAGGCTTAGCTCAGGAGAAATAAATTAGGTGTATTGCCTTTTCTGTATTGTAAACTTCAGAAGTTCTGCTACAAACTAACTGTATAAGAAATGATGCTTCAACATAACATTCAGCAAATTTTTACAGAAAAAAATAATATTCCTAAAGTCTACTCTCAGATCTTTGTGACAGTAGTAACTTTTAAAATTGAGATACTCAACACAACAATTTCCAATTTAATAAGTAACCACTGACTTAATTTAAGGCTGAGTCTTAATTGGAAATAGCAGTAGCTTTGAGGTACACAAAGGACAGGTTCATCAATAGGTCCGAAAACTTTGGCTGCTACATTCAGCAATTTTGTATCAATTACATACAACGCAGCTGACAACACTAGACTTGAGTATAAAACTAAACTGCTAATGACAGCAATTGTTGCAATTGTCAACCTAAACTTAAAGAATATACGCTTTAAGACAGTTAGATTATGTAGTTCTATGAGGGCACTGATATCAAAGAGCTCATACTCCAGTAAATCTGTGCTGAAGTTTACTCCTCTTGCATATATTTACAAGCTTTCAAAGTATCACATTAAACTCTGTGTTCACTATAACCACTTAGGATAGCAAGCTACAGTGTTACCCACAAGACAGCTAAACTTAAAAGCAAAGCATTATGAAGAAGAAAGAAGTCAAGTGCAAACTGCCCTCTGAAACACTCCTCTATCATGGAGTTTCCAGCTTACAGCTGCTTATATCTTTACGTTTCTTCTCACTGATGTTCTTTGAAGAGTTACCAAAAAAATAAAAAAGGCAAGCAGCAGCATAAAAAGGTAAAAAAAGATCAAATTGGTTAGGAATAGATAAGAATCCTTATCTTCAAAATAAGCATGCTTTTTCCTCTAAAGAAACCAAGAGATGAACAAACAAACATACTTTGATAACTCAGCTGAATGCAATATTTGAAAAATAATGAAATAAACTTAATATACAGGTAAGTTGCAAGCAAACTAGCTTTACTATATCTACTGGGACCAGTTTCAAGGTGAAGGGTGAAGCTAGCATTCAAAGCTTCCAATGTCTCTGAAACTGAACTTTCCACAAACCGCTCATTCTTAGAGACAAAAACATTAAAGCAGTAGGGTTTCAAGCTGCTGTCCCAGAAGTGTAATCTTTTTAGTGCACAGCTTTAAGAAACCACTATAAAACCTGGTAACAATCAATCTGCATTGGGGTAAACACACAAAAACCCTGGGCTACTGCAGTTCAACACCAAACTCCTCTTCAAAGGAAGCCAAACTTTCTATAAGAAGTATATAAAACACTGAAGAAACTCCTATAATTAAGCTTTTCAATTGTGAAGCTGCAGTGAAAGATATGAATAAAGAAAGCATGATGGTACCTACCTCAGAGCTAACTTTCAGTTCTGGGACACTGTGAACCATAGACACAGTTGCTGTGGATAATGGCACATTCTGCTTTCCATTCTTGCTTCGTATCCTAATCACACAGGGAAAAGCAGCATCAGAAGAGAGAGTAATAGTTTAGCGAGAAGTTGAACACACTAAAATCTGTAATATCACACTAGTCATTACCACAAAACTGATTAAAAAGAGCTATTTTGACTAATACACTCTTTCAAATTCTTGTTAATGGAAGTTACTGAACAAAATGCATAGAGATCAGAGAAGCTCACCATAAAAACCTTGTAAAAAGTCACTGCAATTAGTTATGCTTCCATATAATTATTTCATGAAAAATGACACTAGGATGAAACAGACATCTGTGTACTGATTAGCATTAAAAAACACTTATAAACTAAGTACAACCACCAAACCATTCAAATTTAAAACTATTCCTTTCCCTTTTTCACAATCACTCAGCAAGCAATGATCTACTTTTCTCCAAGCCATGCTATGAAATAAATTTAAGCAAAGGATAGGCAAAGTTGCTCTTTACACATAGTGGAGTGACTTACATGTGTCTGCTGTTTCAAGAAAAGCATCCAAAAAATCCCCATACATGCTTTTCCCTTAGGCACAAACAGAATGAGGTACTACATGTGTGTGCCTGTATTTTATGTATGTATGTTATAGACGTCTAATACGTCTTACTTGTATACATACCCATATGATATACAGATGCACGTATATACAGATATATCATACAGAATAAATATACTCAGTATCACTAGCTTCCAGATTACACAGATCAATCTGTTGGGAACTCTGATAAGTAATTTTAAAGACATTATTTATGGTTCACCAACATTAAAAATCCTACCATACAGATTTTGTTCTAGATGACACATTAACATCTTTAATTCTCTCCAGTATCTGTCCTACCAAGGACAAAATTTGTCATCAGATCTACAGCCAGAATTAAACTTCAAGTTTTCACCTCATAACAAGCTCCCAAAGCAAAAAATTTTACTGAACTGTGTTAAGGCAGACACAATCACAGACAGATATGCTTTTACCATACCACGGTGTTTAGGAAACACTGATACCGAGGAACAAAAGACAGATATTTCATTTGGTCCAAAGTTTACAAACACATTTTAGCATCTTACATCCTGTGCTTCAGTGTTCAGAATACATATATAACACTGAATAGTATTTTAAATGAGCCTTTAAAAAATATGAACTGTTTTCAGACTGTTTGTTGAATAAGCATAAGAGCTGTTTAAGAGAAAGGATGCACCACTAACACCCAACAAGTTGGCAGTGAGCTGACTGTACTCACTTTTCTTCAAGCGAGAAAAGCATTGATGCTTTTGAATTGCTTTCTGATGTAGGCTCAGACCTAACACACTATTCTAGATGTATAAAATGAAGACATCTGAAGTGGAGGAGTACTGAGAGAACTGAATTCACTGCATACCCTGAATATATCTAGATTTTTTAATGAAAGAGCAATATAGCAATCACAGAATCATCTAGGTTGGAAAGGACCTTGAAGACCATCTAGTCCAACCATTCACCTAACACTGACAGTTCCCAACTACACCACATCCCTCAGCACTATGTTGACTCTACTCTTAAACACCTCCAGGGACGGGGACTCCACCACCTCCCTGGGCAGCCCATTCCAATGCCTAACAACCCCTTCTGGAAAGAAATGCTTCCTGACATCTAGTCTAAACTTTCCCTGGCACAACTTCAGGCCATTCCTACTACTTGGTTAAAGAAGTTCAAACCCAGCTCTCTCCAGCTTCCTTTCAGGTAGCTGTAGAGGGCGATGAGGTCTCCCCTCAGCCTCCCCTTCTCCAGACTAAACACCCCCAGTTCCCTCAGCCGCTCCCCGTACGACCTGTGCTCCAGACCCTGCACCAGCTTCATTGCCCTTCTCTGGACACGCTCGAGTCATTCAATGTCCTTTTTGTAGTGAGGGGCCCAAAACTGAACACATATTTAGATGTGACCATATTCAAACTTCAGGGCGGGCAAAGCCCTGTTTGCTGTTATCCTAACTTTTTGTTAGGTTTGTTGTTTTACCAAATAACACTTGTTTACAAAGTATTAGCAGTCAACTTTTAATTAGAAGTTACATCCAACCATTAACTGGGCTATATATTGCATAACGTTTTCAATATTTGGTCCACTTGCACTGATTTATGGCATAGTGTTCACAAAGTAACGTTTAATAACTAATATGAATTAAAATGAAAATTCCTTTCAAATTAAATGAGCATGCAACATTCACTTCTAAAATCTAGGCTACTATACAGTCCATTTTAGAAAACAGCTGCTGAATTAGTAATTTGATATGCATAAAAAACATTCTCTTTACCAACCGTATTGGCAATGAGAAAGAGCAAAAGAGAAATACAATCATATTTTGAATTTGCTTTCTTTTAGGCCTAAGGCTTAAATTCCTTTAGTTCCATTGGCAGAATATTTCACAAAAAAAGAAGGAAAACAGTTCTGAAGCCTTAAATTGAAAGCACTGGAGACAAGCTAGCTCCCATTCAGACACTGTACAAATGAAGCAAGGTCACATGAATGAGACTGATATTACCTCACAGCTATTTACACCTGCATAGATAAAACTCAGGTTTATTAGGTCACTGTTGACACACCTTACAACTCTCAACATCAGTTATGAGTATATAAAAAGCAAGCAGGATACACAGTGATAAGAATTTATGTCTGTACGCATGTTCTTTCCATTTTCTACCTAAGGTATTATGTTATCCTACATCTATCCCCACAGATAGAGAGTGTGCACAGTTATTAAGTCATAAATATGTAATGTGAACTGTAACTCAAGTACCCACATGATATCTTATTCACCCAGAGTCTTAGTTATGAACGCCTGTAATGGCTAGAAGGAAATATAGTTCTAAACAATGTATCTGTGACTACAGTGACACAGAAGGAGAAAGAGGGCACATATTTGAAAATTTCAGGGTGATGAAGCAAGTGCCTTGTGTAATAGCAGACAAAGTAAGACACTACAACAGTGGCACAGACTTTGCCTATTTCCTCTTCATTTGTTGGTTTTATCCAGAAGGAACACCAATTCCTGCCTACAAGTAGGAATTTGGGGGTAAAGAAATATATTAAATGATTACAGTATTAATAATGTCATCAAGAATTAATATATTCACACAACTCTAAGCAACAACTTCATGAGGCAAGCTCAATTTGCTTTAAAAAAAAATAAAATCAATGTAAAAGAGTGCTTTACACTGAAACTTAGAGGAAACTCTCTTTCAACTTTCCTTATAGGAGCCCTCTGAGTAGAGATGTACTTATGTTAGGAAGTATGAATACTGTTCTCTCTCCCTACAAGTATCTACAACTTCACAGTTACCCTTATGGGTATGATGCACGACTACCAAGGCTCAGAACAGAGAAGCAAAGAAGTAAATGAGAGAAAGAAGAGCTTGGACGCCTTATCACAAGCAAGAAGCTGGAAAAGAGAGCTGAGAATACTTACTGAGTCAAGTCTTGGCCACATTCTGCACACAATCCTTTCATAACAACAGGATGGCTGCATCCTTCCAGCCTCACCAAGACACCCCTGAAAAAGATGTAGGCATTCCATTTATTACAGGTTGATTTCAGACACTTAGATCAATGACTGCAGACAGAAAGAGTTCAGAGAGAGAACAATTTCTCATTAGGATCTGAATGCCAGCCCCTTAAGACACATGCTTTTGCCCCAACATAGGGAAAAAGACACTTTAAAAGTATTCAAATTATTCAATTTGACACCTTTAAAAAGTCACCGAAGTGTGTATTAATGTCAGTTGCAATGTTTAGCAAAGAAGTTCGATGTATTAACAAAGCTCACATTGTTTTTCCAGAAACAGTTTACATTCAGTTCAATACAGCTCCCCACTAATATGCTACTGGACTACACAGTAATGAAAATCACATGGAAACTTCAGAATCATCAAATCATTTAGGTTACAAAAGACCTTTAAGATCATGAAGTCCAACCCTAAACCTAACACTGATAAGTAAGTCTACCACTAAACCATTTTTCTAAGTGTCATATCTACATGTCTTTTAAGTAACTCCAGGGATGACGACTCAACCACTTCCCTGGGCAGCCTGTTCCAGTGCTTGACAACACTTTCAGTTAAGAACTTTTTCCTAATATCTAGTCTAAACCTCCCCAGGCACAACTTGATGCTATTTCCTTTCATCCAATCACTTGTTACATGGGAGAAGAGACTCACACTCACCTCTCCGCAACCTCCTTTCAGGTAGCTGTAGAGGGCAATGAGGTCTCCCCTGAGCCTCCTTTTCTCCAGACTAGACAACCCCAGTTCCCTCAGCTGCTCTTCATAAGACTTATTCTCCAGATCCTTCACCAGCTTTGTTACCCTTCTTTAGACACACTCCAGCACCTCAATGTCTTCCCTGTAGTGAGGGGCCCAAACTGAACACAGTATTGGAGCTACAGCCTCACCAATGCTGAGTACAGGGGGGAAGAGTTCTACACTGATTTCATCTTAGTTTATTGTGTTATGACAGAAACATGTATTGCTTTGGTCTTCTCATAAAAAAATTAATTTTTGTTCCTTAAATCCTGGATTGCTACATCTTAAGATAAAGACATGCAAAATGATATTTTACTCTTCCTTTCAAACAATAAATTAGAGATTGAAATGCAGATAAGTGTGACATTTACTATTCAACACTTCTTAAAAGAGATAAAGTCTGCTTTTCAGTTGAATAATCCAACTAAAGTACTCCTTTGTTCAAATTCAGTTCTCAAAATTGAGGGTCTTGAAAGTATCATAATTTATTTTCTCTCAGTTAACTGAACAGTCATTACAAGAGACTTCTCCCATTTTTTTCAATACTGTTGAAGGAGTTGATCTTCCAGACTAAGGGAAGGTTTTTTAAACTCTAATAAGTAGATACAGTTCAGCTACTACAAAATTTCCTCAACTCTGACCATGAGCTGCAGCATCCTGCTAATGTTTTAGAACAAAAAGTCAAGCAGCTAAAAAAACCAAAATCCAAGCTCTTTCATAACCGGGTTGTAGTGCTTTCTCTTTGGCTTCAAATCCGCATTTCAATAAGCAGACAGCACCAGGAGCAAAACTGTTTCACATGCTCAAATCTCTCATTCATGTAATTTGACTATTAAATGTTTGGGAATTCCAAAAGGAAATCCACTTTCCAAATTACACCTGCAACTGCTTACTTCCAGCGCGTCACTCATTTCTCAATGACTGGAAGACTGATAACTCTACTAACAAAACTGCAGTTGATGCCCATGCTGAGGATTTTTTCCTCTTTGAAAGTAAAAGCTAGAGGTCAGATTTAAAGAAAGCCATCATACAATCAGTATTCCCCTTTACAAAAGTGCAGATCTATTCCCTTCTTGCTGGCAGTCATCATCTGCTGGGAAATTACACCTCCTCTCCCTGTGCAAGCATTTTAGATCTCCTTTTCTAAACACTGTATGTATTTCACAGAAAAATAATAGTCAGTCTTGGGTTTGTACAAGAACTGCACAAGAGACAAGGTATTTTTGTGGCCCTTTACTATTAGCAATTCATTATTTGATTGTGTAGCTCTCCCATACCCTACATTTGTATTACTTCATTTGACTCTTCTCCCCCCGCTCTTTGAAAATAGGTCTGTTCTGCTGTCTTTTACCTTGATTCATTGCTAAGCTCTTTTTAAGGCTACCGACTCACACTAAGAACCATGTCAGAATTGCTCATCTTCAACCTGTGTTCAGTGTATGAACCTGAAGTTACACACACACCTAAAAAGCCAAACTCCCCCCATGATATGAGCTACAGAAATGTACATACGAGTTTACAATGACAGAGTTTACACCCCAATTTAATTTGTTTTTCATAGTTCAGGAAAAAAGTATTTTGATGCCAGCTTAGAAGCCAAAATATCTTCAGGCATTCTCTACTTTGCATCTGAGGTAATATCACACTCCAGGAATGTGACAGGTGGAGCTGGTATACTGAGCTGAGGTATGATTCAAATTAGGACATGCAGGAGCTTCCATTCATGTATAGGTACACATCATCTCATACTTTTCATTTTAACAGAGCAGAGATTCTTACAAGATAATTAGAATTCTAAATTATTCAGCAATATGGTTCCTGAACAGCACCTCTATACCTCATCACATGCCAAACAGCACTGCTAAACATCAGTTCTGCCCCTGCACATTTAAATATGACCAGAATACCTAATTTTATGATGCTTGTTGGAGATAAAAGTACATGATAGCAAGCCCTCTGTCATACAACTCTGATGATGTTTAACCTAAAGGACAGAAGAAGAACTCCAGAGCACTGGCAAACTTTTGAGCACCACACAACCAAGCTGGTGAAGTTTCAAGTATAACTGTCAAGATCTTAAGCAGACTTCTCCCACAGGAAAAAAAAAAAAAAGCAAACAACCCAACCCACATACTACTTAATGCTGCAGAAAGGAGGCCTGAACATTACTAAGGCTAAGAATACTGAAATATTTTACTCACTTAAATATTTGCCATGTATACTTTAATTGCTAAAAAGGAATATACTGTGGAAGAACAAACTTGGAACTCCAGTAAAATTACTTCTGTGAATTTCAGAACTGGAAACACTCCTTTTACTGATGAAGTGAGGGATTTTCAAACTATAGAGGGCAAGATCCAAGACAATTATCAGACAAGAGTGAGCTGAATCAAAGTGTGCATGTACCAAACAGGGGTTCAGGTTTCTGCTTGTTCTCTGGGTCATGAGTGAAACTCGCTTAAAGAACAGAGCCACTCCCTACTCCATTTCTAGAAAGAAAAAACAGATTTCCCTCCCAAATCTGAAGAATTACAATACATCCTACTGCTGGCAACTTTACAGCAGCTTCCTCTTTCTCCCAAGATGCCTCCAGGACCCACTTGGTGCTAAGCAGAGCTTATCAGCTACTTCATCAATAACATTCCCAGGAAAACTGGATGCAAAATCAAATAGATGCAAACAGAAGATTAAAAGTATTTTTCCAGAAAGTTTTACAAACTGTCACAACTATACAAGTGAGTCAGGCACTGGGGAAGAGCTGTTGGGCTGTGAAAAACACAAATTTTTTTGGGGGGTGGCTGTGGAGGGGGCAGATCATTCCAATACCCACCCTGAGAGCCAAAGGACTGCAACAGGACAGCAAACTGCCCACATGGTTTCTTTTAAGTAACAAAATACAATGGGATTTAAGTGAAACCTGAACAAGTAAATAATAAAACCCACTCTAGGATCTTATTCACATGCTTTCCAGATGTGCTTGTAAATAAGAAACAGAGACACTAGGTGTGCCATTATAGCAAAATTTTATTTTTTGTTGCAACGATCATGGATAGAGACAGACATTTACTAACAGCCTCAGGATGCAGAGGACCATAAGCCCTTCACTGTTTTCCCAGCACTTCCACATTCTGTTTCTAAAACAAGTTTTTTAACAATATCTGCTTTCAATCAGCAGCATGGCAAAAAAAAAAAAAAAAAGGAAAGCTTTAATGAAATCCAATATGAGCATTTTGCTTTTATTAACAGAGGAAGTCAATGCCTTTGCTAATTCTAAGGCCTGATCATTAGTGCTGACTCCAAATTTAAGAACTTCCCATCAAAGTGCAACCATGGCTGCGCTTCCCGGTAGGTTAATTACAGTGGGAAAGACAGCACAAAGTTTTTGTATCTGTGCTACAATTTGCTACTCCTCAGTTGTAGCAAGTGGTTAACTGGATCACTGAAGTGAATCACTACAAACAAAAAGCAATCCCCTAAAGGTTTTGTTTTTTAATCCGCTTTTTCAGCATGATCTAACACTTATAGCAGTGAAGGATGACTGCAGCAAATGCAGGAGTTACAGGAAGACAGGAGCAAGAACTTCCTGAGGTAGCTCACCATGGAGAACACCTACCTGCAACTGGGGGGGGTGTGGGGGTGTGAGCCAACTGCAGCACAATAGCCATGAGATACTTTTACTGAAGAAAACTACGAAGAGCCATCTCTTAGAGGTACCAAGCATAACATGGTAACAGGTTATCTCTCTCATTCAGAACTAGTCTAACTTGAGTGTACAGTAGCCATGGCCACCTATTACAGTTTGGCTCCACTTCCAGAGGCAACTTCTCCAATGGCTTGCTGCCAAAGAAAGGCAATTGCTTACTTTTTTTCCCCACTGTCCTGGTTATGGCTGGGACACAGCCAATGTTTTTTTTCCTTCTTAGCAGCTAGAATAGTGCTGTGTTCTGGATTCAGTATGGGATTTGATGAGAAGAATGTTGTTAACATACTGATGTTTTTAGTTGTTGCTAAGAAATCAACAACTTTTCAACTTCTCATGTCCTGCCCATGTGTAGGTACACAAGAAGATGGGAGGGAGAACAGCAAAAGCAACAGAGCCAAACTGGCCAACGGAATATTCCATATCATCTAAATGTCATGCTCAAAATATAGAGAAGGGTTGATTGGGAAGCTCACTCTGGCTTCCAGGATTTTGGTTTCAGGATTTTCTCTTCTCTGGGATCACTACCTGGGAACAGGTTGGGCATCAGTCAGCAGGTGATGAGCAATCACACTGTGCATTACTCATATGTATTTTCCATTATTAACATTATTATTGTATTTATTTTATTCCAATTACTAAATTGCTTTTATCTCAACCTAGGAGTCTCCTTACCCCTCCAACATATTCCCCCATTCCCCAGGGGTGGGAGAGGGCAAGTGAGCAGCTGCATGGTGTTTGGCTGCCAGCTGAGTTTAAACAACACCACTCTCATGTTTCCTCTGAAAGTCCACTCCTTCCCATGGCACTTCCAGAAAGGACTACTTCAGTACCTGGGGAGAACTGACCAGCCCTATCCAGGTTTGCCACTGGGTTTAGAGAGTCAATCAAAGCCACTGATAGAGGAGTCCAACAAGAGTGACTGATGGGAAAAGACCAACGGTGCAAACGTTTTTACAAACGGGGCTAAAACTGCGGAAGGACAGAGGCAGTTTCAACAACTCACATTTTCTCTCCACAGTAACCAGGCCACTTCATTAGCATTTATCTTACCTATGTCTTCCCGACTAGCTTGAACACCTCCATGCCATGGAGATATGTTTTAATTATTATCTTAAAGTCTGTTTCAAGGAATGATGCATTGGCACAGAAAATACAGTGCAATTTTCCAAATGTGTGAATGGGAAAATAGTCAAAAGTTACAAGACAAACCTACTGCCCTGCACTTGCTTGTATCTCACAGGTATCTGTCAAAAGCCAAGAGATTGATGGGTTTCCTCAGATTGGTTTGGGATAAAGAGAAATAGCAAATACCACAAGAGTCACACATCCCAACTTGTCACTGTGATCACTTAAAGTCGCTGTCCCCAATCTGATGCCATATGCCCTTGCAATCAGAATTAGAAAATGCAAAACCATACTAATGCAGCAACATGTGATTCTGGTGCACAGGTAGACAAAAGCCCCCACCCAGTTTCTGCAGCATGCTCAAGGGCATATTACTGGCAAACTGTCAGGCAGTGAAAATACCAAATGAACACTTCAGATCAATAATTATTAACACCAACTATTGTTGTATCAACCAACCGATCTAGAACAAATACCAGGACCTAATTTTTTGGCTGTCATAAGACCAAAAGAGCAGACAGATTAAGTCTGCTTCAACTTAAAGCCTGCTTCTATAGTTTAATTTACTCAAATTTGTGAAACACTGACATTTTTGTTAGCTTATACAAGAACAACATTTTGTGGTACGTGGCTGCAGCATTTAGAACCACTACAAAGAGCCCTCAAGCCCAATTTACATCAAACCACAGGCTCTGTTACATAGGACTCCAGTATCATAGCAAGGAATTTCCAAAGCCTTAATCACCTTCAAATCACCATGTAAGAGTTAGTAATTCCTTAGATATTTAACCACTGGGTTTATTTATTTATTTAACTCTCATCAGTATCTGTGAAGAGAGAGTCCTTGAATAATCTATTAAAAATACCAAGGATAACAAGTACACATGGCTCTTGCTGCTACAGACAACACATGGCTTACAGCCTCTTCCAGATGTTGCAAGACACTTGTCTCATCAGTCCTCTGCAGAAGCCACTTGACTTACACTCAAGGACAAGCAAATAGAGAAGGCTGTATTTCAGATGTTTGAGTCTCAAAGACCTGACCTGACCAATCCAACCATTTTGATAAAACAACCCCCCCAACAAAAAAAAAACAAAACACAAACCGAAAGCATGCCCTACCCTAGCATGATGCAGACATCAGGGTAAAGACACATTTGTAATTACAACTGCAAAATAACAACTGCTGAGAGCAGCAGCTTATAGAAAGCCCAGTTCACACTTCAAGGCATACTCTCAACTCTAGAACACTAATGGAGAAATCATGGGCCTTGAGGGTTTTTTTAAAGCACAAATTACAATTATGAGTTAAAATGTGTGTGAATTTCAAAACATTTTAGAACAGAAAAGTTCTAATTAATTTTTCTTCCACTTTTCAGGCAAGATATCTGTTCAGGTTTAGATGTAGGTCATGAATGCCAAGAGAAACTTAGGCCTAGACTTTCTGGACTTTATTTATAACCCAAAAGACATCTTAAGCATGTCTTTTGGGTTATAAGTCTATTGCCATGATTTCCAACCCTTTAAGAAGCATTTCCATTTATTTCTGGAGAAGAGTTTTTGACATTACAAGGAAGGAGGTAACCCTCTCTCACCTTCCATGCATGTATCTATGGGCAGATTCTTAGATGTTTCAAAAAGCCACTCTTAAAAGTTAACAATGTACAATAAAAATGTACAAAAAAGCAAATGAGTTTGCAATGCCCTTTACATAAAATCTATTAAAGTCTTTTAAAGATGATTTAGAATGTTTTTTTATTTAGAACACTTTTAACTAAAACCTTATTATTTGGGAGAATTCAAACCTTTTTTTAAAAAAGGTAAAGATAAGAATATAGTTCTTCATACTTTTACATAAAACCCCCTCAAAACAACAAAGTTCATACAGAATGAATTAAAAAGTACAGAGTTAAAAGCTCATGTGTTTCTAACTTGTTTACTTAGTATTAAGTGGTACTTCTAACAGTAACACAATAGGCTGTCATGTCTCAGTAATTCCCTGAAGCAGCACACAGTTCTGCAGACCATCCCCCCATCTCTATTGTCAACTATTGACATTACTGTTTTATGTATTTGCGTTTCTATTGCTACCTCTCTCCAACTGCAGTGTTATCAGTCACACAGCACTTCCCAAATAACTTGCAGCACAACTCGGTTGAGAGTTGAGGAACTGCAGGGCCAGAAAGAGTGGAAAAATAATTTTGTATTCACACACAGGTTACATTTTCTTAACTGAAGATATGACTATCACTTGAAGCAGTAACAGTAAAATCAAAGTGAATGTATGTCCTTTGGCTTATTGACTACACTTAACTTTACATTAACTATAAAAACATTATTGGAAAAGCCCCATGGGATTGCAAACTGCTGACAGTATCTCTAAGAGGTATTTGTAAATTCTACATACAAACAGCATGGCAAAAGCCTAATTAATTCCAGTTACAGCTGAAAACATAACACATACTATAGCCAGCTTCCTTCTACCACATAACACATCTTAGGTAAGTAAGAATTATTCAGGATGTCAAAAATGTTTGAAATAGCAGTATCTTTAAGAACGTGTCCAAATTTAAAAACAGTGAACCACACCTTAGTTTTAATACGAATACCCAGGATTTTCATTGTTACACTAAAGAAGGTGTTTAATTTTTTTTATGATTTCCCCTCTCTTAGCATTTTATGAATCTACTGCCATCAGCACCTGATGTATAAGAATTACAGGGTAAAAGAAGTAAGTGATATGGGTTTAAAAAAAAAAAACAACCCAAAACTACTTCACTCACCAAAAAAACTGGTAAGGGAAGAATGAGGCATGGTATAGCTCCTAAGAAAATCTACTTGCAGCTTTCAAAGGAAAAATTTTACAAAGCTTACATTATCCCAGCATCCATTTTCTAAACCATTAAGTGTCACTTTTTAGCACATGCACTTCAAGACAAGTTCATTGGTTCAGTAACATCCAACAGCAGGATCAGAAATCTAAGTCATCCAAATCTATACGTGGCATATATGTAACTCTCTATATGGTGAATGCTGCTAACTTAATTGGCATTGATCTAAAAAGTTGAAGTGGCAGAATGGTGACTGTATATCCTTCTAACTGACAGAAGGATAACTAACCTAAAACTGCCATTTTCTCAAACCACACTTCAACTTTCACATCAGCTACTGAAAAATGTAAAAGAATGAATACTGAAGAATGTCACAGAGTCGGGTGACAGTAGTCTTGGACTAATGCCATCTCGGACTCCTTTTTGTTCTTTTCAGGTATATACCTTTTCAAATGCGCCATCTCCTTCAGGTAAAAGTGTAAATTTCCCCCTATCTCAGACCAATTTACCACTGCATTCCTCCTACCCCCAGCCAAAATCGCCTGTGATTATCTGAACAGATCTGGTTTCCCTTCAGGCCCACATCTAGAGAAACAGCTATAGATGAACACTAAAGCAGCCTGGACACCAAAGCAGAGAAAGTTGACAGAGAAAGAGACAGTTTGACACACATACAGCTAGCAGCAAAGCTATATACGTGGTTTTTTGCCTCTTCTTGTGCAGAAGTAGTCTGGGAGGATCTTGTGATCTCTCCCCCTCTACCTTAGAAAACTGCATCCATAAACAAAACATTACACCTTCTCCACTAGAACAAGACACTTAAGCAATCACGGTCCCTTTGTCTGCTACTTCCAAACAACAAACAAAATGGGAAGAGGCTTACTGTAGGATGCGGATCCTCAGGTCTAACAGCTTCCACCTCTCCTTTCCCTTTTTGGATACTGTGGCAAACTTTTATCTTGATACTACTTTCTGCATGTATTTTCCTCTGGGACTTGCTGTTAAGCCAAATGAACACACTTATATAGGAAAATTTAATAACTCTTAACACCCTTAAAAACAATTATGAACAAGACTGTCCTAAATTACGCAGCAGCGTTCAAACCAAAGAGCAGCAGCTCCACATCTGGCACAGCCCCGTGACACTACATGCCCTCAGGATACCCCACGCGTCACGTGAGCCCCTAATCCCAACACACACCCCGAAAGCAGAGCACAACAGTTTAGAAGGCCGCTCAGCATATAAAGGGGAAGTATTATGAATACCTGTGAAGTTACTGGGAAGTTAATTAAGTTCCCTTCTTGTTTAGCGATGCCTTCCTTGGCTAGAACTGCTCACCCACCCTCTCTTCTGTGAATGGGGATTCACACCGTTCACTCTAAGTGTGGACTGAGACTTACCAGCCGAATGCTGCAAAGTTTTAGATGTAATTTTTAAACCAGGGAGTACTAAAATGCAAACAAATGTACATTATTCAGTTCTACTCTAAATGTTTAAATCACTGCCTTATTCTATATTTTTTTCTCAAAACATTTATAGAAAGGCAATATTTTTTTTTTTTTAATTAATAGTGAAATAGTGGCCTGGCAATATCCCGTCCTTTCCTTAAAAAAGGACATACTGTAAAAAATTGATGCGTTTGTAAGAAGGAAGCTACATGGTATACTGCCACCTTTTATACAGTAACACACAAAGTAAAAGCCCTTCTGGATCTAGATGGTTCTGATGAATGATAACCTTGTATAAATTATCCAGCATCACCCTAAATTTAAATCATTTCAGTCCCATCAGATGGCTAAAGAAAAATTCTCTTTCCATTGCACTAGAAAGACCACAAAAACTTTGCTATTTGTTTCAAAAATAGATTTTTATATTGGCTTTTTTTCCCTCTTTTTCCCCTAGTAGGCTAGTATTTTAGAAAACATCTGAAAAGATACAGTGTGCTCTCATAAATGACATATGTATTTCACTCCGGATAACTCCTTTTCATCAACAGATGAAAAGGCCTAGTCTGAGGCCAACAGAATTAGTTTCTACTGACTGGAAACAATGATTCATCCTTCTGGACAAGCAGGACTTCATTAGAAGTAGGAATATAGATTCTGAAGGAAAACACACAGTTGCTGAGCACTGTTGTAACATCCTACAACATACGGTGAGAAATTCTCACTCAAGTTTCACAGTACACATTACATACAGCAGCACCTCCTTGTCCACACCAGAGAAAGGGGAAACCTTTCCATCTTGCAAAGGCTTTGGAAGACTAGTCTCCTGTTAGTGACAGTATCTATCCTTCCCCTGCAATCCAAGGGTGAGATTCCCAATTCTGTAGGTCTAGGTTCAGCAAAACAAAACCTAGACAAAATGTGTAATCAAGATCTTTGAACTGTAACGTGTAATGCAACACTACCTGCTTTCCAGATCATTTTAAGCTCCCCTATATACTTTAAAAGGCAACTGCTGAAAATTCAACTATCCACATGTGCTAGAAGACCTTGGATTAACCTTTAACATTTTTAACCACACAAACCAGATATTTACAGGAATATTTTATAAATGACAACTTGCAATGAACTGTCTATTATCACTCTCAAAAAGAGATCCCAAAATGAAAGGCTGGAAGGTCTTTACTGAACCCTGAGGCTAGAAAGTCCCAACTAGAAATATATTTAAATATATACTTTTGGTAATGTTTGAAAATTTGCAATACTATCACCCCGTATTAATTTTTATTTAGTGAGTTCAAATGTTGGGTTATCAGATTACTTAAGAGGAGTCTTCCACTGGATAAGACTGACTTTGAAAATCTGAATGGCTAGGATCCCTACTAGGGTCAGCCCTTAAGTTAACACCAAACACACAATCATCAAATCGGAAAGGTCCAGACAGGCATGCAAGTTGTAGTACTAATATTTCTCAAAGCTAAAAAGCTCTTAGGTTGACACAGAAATTTTTAAGATAATTCAAAGCAAAAGTCTTGTCTCTTCCTTCCTCAAACTTTTCCAATCTCTTCCAGTTCAAAGGGCTAGGCACCGTGTGGCACAAAAATTAAAGGTCTAGTCCTTCAGTCAGAATTTTTGTGCATACATTTTCTCTTCAGGAAACTACTTGTTTACAACTAAGGAAAACCATTTGGCAGTTTCAGAGAAGAAATAACATGTGTATTTGCCTTTGAAAAAGACTGTGGTTTTTCTAAACGACTCTAGTATTGAAGTAAAGCTCAAAAATTCAGTAAAGAAACTAGACAGCAATTAAATAAAAATCCATTACAACTTGGGTAAAAGTAAGATCAATTTCATAGAATCACAGACTCTAATAAGCTCATTAAATATCTGACAGGATATTATGAAAACATTTGTGTCTAACAAACAGCAAGTTGTTTTCCTGTAGTTTATTACAAGTGTCATCACTTCAAAATAAACTAATTCATCAGCATTTTATTTCCCTTGAAGACTGTAAGATGAAAGGTATTGGGGCCCAGGGTTAAGTGTCCTCACCTTGGGTGGTAAACTAGGCCCTGAGGCTCTGTGACAATAACCAAAGATATACCTTTTAAATATACAATCAAATTTGATGCAAAAAAATGCAAAGTAACAAAAAACCCCCTACAGTTTTAGAGAACAAATTCCCACCTCTTTCCTGCTACCTTATCCAAAAAGAGAAAATACAAATTCTGCTACACTATAACCCATACAGGTTTAAACACAATTTTTATTGCAACACACAAATACTTTATGTTCTGCAGAAGAACGAAAGTTTTGGCTATTAAAGCTATGTAGTAAGACACAAAGATACCCAGTTTAAATGTACAGGCAATAAACATTTTGGAAGACTCTACTAAGTGAGCCAAACAAAAGACTTTGAGTAGTCTATTCCATCAGTAGGGCCTGAAAGGGGATGCTAATTTCATATTAGAGACCCTTACGTAAATATTCACATAAACCAAAATACTGACCCAACCCAAGATCATGACATACCTGTAGCAGCTTTGGAACAATTAACCTTGATGGGTAACTGGCATTAATACACAGAGCAGTGCAGCACTTTTTGACATTTGTTGCTCCTGTCACCCATGGAAAATCTGCTTCATTAACATCAAAGACACTTCATTAACTGCTTACTGTCATCCCTGCTATTTACAGTCCTAACAGGTCAAACACCTTCCTCTCACCAGTCCTAGTTTGACATTTGATGCAAGCCTACCTCTGCTAGTATAAGCAAAAGCCACCTCCTGCCTGCCTTGGGCTGTCACCCCCATACCACCCTCTCCCCTGTGGGACAGTTTATGCCACTGTCAGTGTCAAAAAGTGGGCAATCAAACGACAAGAAAATGAAGCGCTATATATGTGGAAAATTATTTTCATGTACTGAAAGATTTCATCTTATGCCTGATATAAAAGAAAAATAAACAAAAAGAAATATGTCTTTTTAAGTGGGAGAGACCTGTGCTAAAAGATATTATTTTCAGAAATAACAATGAACAAATTAACATAAAAAAACCTTAGCCAGTCACATCATTTATCCTCAGATAAAAAAGTTTAATCAATTTCTGTTCTCATGTTCTAATGAAAAGGGAAAATATTTGCAATAGAAATGGTATTTCTACAGTGCTTAAGTGCCTGACAAATATTTGCACATATCTTTGGTTTATAGATAATTTGGGGCTAAACTGACCAAACCCACTTTTTTGAAGGCAGCAAATGGCACCTACCACCCTGGATAGCTTGGATTTTAAAAAGTGTATCTTCTGGAGATGCTGAATAAATTTCAGCTCTGTCACCTACTGTAATCACATCTGTATTTTAATGATGCACAACCTTAACATATTGATAGGGAGTGAAATGTTATTATTTCCATTCCACAAAATGGGAAGCCAAAGGCAAGAGATTAAATGCTCACCAAAAAAAAACCTTTTAAGCTACCAAAGAAATGCAATTATGTCTCCAACTGTTGACCAGCTCTACTAACCTTAGGGTCATGCTTCTTCTATGTCTTCACTTAAACTTTTCTTTTACATTCACCCAGTAAATACCACTACAGCATGCAACAGAGAACGCACAGTGAAAAGTCAGAATTTCAGAAGCATGTCTAGTAATAGTCAATATTAAGAATAAACTTTTAGCGGTATGAGATACAAACATTTCAGAAGCCAAGAACAACAGTAATAAAGATCAGTATTTAATTTCTAATTTTCTCAAATCAAGGACTTGCTAATTATATTCAAGTGAATCACGACTAGACAAGTCCAATAAAAGCATTGTATTCAAGTCCTAAAGTTTACATTGATCAAAGCTAAACCTAAAATGCTGCTACATCAGACCCAGCATATTTTAAATGGTTTACATTTTCCATTTTAAATCTTTTGTTTTGGTTTGGTTTTCCTCCCAGGTGCTTAGCTGACATAACAAAAAGACAAGATAACTTTACCTCCTCTTCTGCTCAACACTATCAAGATGAATTTCATCATGCATATGGTGTTTTAAAGCTTTAGCTTGTATTTTTAAGATTTTTTTAGTCTGACCTACCACTTATAGTACCTTTGTTCCAAATCAGATATTAAAAGATTGTCCCGTGTTGCACCAGATGCAAGGAAAGCCACATTCTTACCTCAGAAAGAATACTTTCAGTACCAAGAAAAACACAGCTTATACCTCATCTGTAGCACCTTACATTACTGATTAAAATAAAAGCAGCAGATTGTTTTTTTTTCCTCAACTTTTGAGGGCACCCCCATACACAGATGTTTTGCATATATACTGGTGATTTTCAATCAAGAAAGTTTAGGTCTAGCTGCACCACCCCAAAATCAAGAGAACTGCAATAAAAGAAAACAACTTGTTGTCATAAAACAGAGGAAGCAGAGTGTTTCAATGGTTTCCTGTTGAGAAAAAAAAAATCTACTTGAAGTACAGGGTAGCAAGCTATTAGCCCAATTTAACCTAGAAATCTGAGAAGCCCTATCTAACTATTAGCAGTTTAAGAATGTAAAGTCAACCAACATCCAGCCTTATCAAGACAAAGCCATTGTTAAACTATGGAGAACCTCTCTTATTTAATCCCTTGCTCTTCTGAAAGTTCAAATGACACCATCTCATTTATATTTAAACATTAAAACATCTACAGTATTAAAAGCATTTAGGCTGACAATATCATACGCGTGGTGTCTAGTAATTAACAGGTCTTCCCGTGGCGCTGATTCCCATTAAAATTCCTCCTACCAAGAACAAAATGATCCCTTTGCTACCCGAGTTTTGCACCAACCTAACAGTGAACTGCCAAACTGAAAAAACAAAAAATAATTTCCAAGTAGTTTTGCCAGTAAGAGCAGTTTTTGGGAACCCCAAGACACGTGAAGGGGATGCTCAGCTCTCCGAGGCAGAGCTCACAGCGAAGGACTCGGCTCTGAACCGAGGGACCAGAGCACGACCTCTTGCACCTCCCCAGCCTCCTCCTCCCCTTCCTCGCACGACCGCTTCCCGCGCATCACCCAGCGCAGAGCTTCGGAGGAAAGGCCTTTCCCTGCCGGCAGTGGCACGGCCGGGAGACCCAGCGCAGCGTAAGGGACGGCTTTAAGACCCACGCGATCCGCCGCGAAGGGGAAGCGGCGCCGAGGGACGGGACCAGTCTCCCCTTACACGCCGCCTCGCCAGCGCCCGCCATCCCCGGGAGCCGAGGAGAGGGCAGTGCCGCCCTTCCCCCTTCCCTCCTCCCCCCCCCACCCCGCGGGGCGGGCAGGGGAGCGGGGCCCGGCCCCCGCAGGAGAAGCGCGAACCCCGGGCTGCTGGCCGCCGCCACCGCCTCCGGCCCCGCACTCACCCGGGCGCGACGACCTGTCCGGGCCGCGCACACAGCTCCCGCACCACGCCGGGCCGCTCCGCCTTCAGCTTGCGCTCAGGGCCGGCCCGCTGCGGCCGGGTGCTGGCGCCGCTGGCGGCGGGCGGCGGGGCGGCGGGGCCGGCGGCGGGCCGCGGGACAGGCGGCAGCGGGGCGCACAGCGCCAGCACCGACCCGATCTGCACCGCCGCCCCCACCGACACCTTCCACTCCAGCAGCCGCAGCGGCCGCGGGCCCGGCGCCCGGATCTCCGTGATCACCCCCGCCGGGCCCTCCGCGCCGGGCCCGCCACCCCTCTCCGCCGGCCCCTCCATCGCCCCGGCGGGGGGGAGGGGGGGGGGGGGGAAGGGGGCCGCTACGACAACGCCGCTGCTGCCGCCGGCCCGGCAGTGGAGCCCGAGCCTGGCGCTGCCGCCGGGGGGCTGGGGGCGCCCCAATAGTCACCGGCAGCGTCGACAGGCAGCGAGGTCACGGCCCCTCTGCGCAGGCGCAGGGCGCCAGGCGTCCGGCCGGGCTTAAAGGCACAGGCGCACCCAGCTCGGCGGGAGGTGCGGAGTGGAGCGGGGCGGGGCGGGGCGGGGGGGGGGCTCGGGCTCCCCCTCTCGCGGCCCCCGCGCGCGCCGTCCCGCTGGCGGGGTTGAACCTCCGCACCCCTCCCCCAACTCCACAGGCGTTTCCGGGCCCGCGCGCGCCCCCGCCTGCCCCCGCGCGTGGGGCAAGCGGCAGGGGCGCGCGCGCGCCACAGAGTGGACTACGGCTCCCGGCAGGCGCCGCGCGGGGCGGCCGCCCAGCCCCAGCGTGCACCGCGCCCCCCAGCGCCGGGCGCGCGCGGTCGGCGGTAGTTCCCCCGCTCCGGCCGGGGACAGGGAAACGTGGCGGTGCGGTCCCGGCCGCCGGGCTCCTTCCCGAGGCCCGGCCTCTGTGGAGCTCTCGGCAGTTCCGCGCTGCGATTCCGCTCTCCCCCCGGGTCGGGGGGCGGGAGGCGGAGAGGGGGCGCGTCCCTGCCTGGCGTCGCGGTCGCCTGCGGCCGGGTCCCGCACCGCGGCGCTTTGGGCGGACCCGGAGGAGCCGCACGGGGTGGCCGGCAGGCCCGAGCTCCGAGGAGGACAAGGCCGAGCACGTCCTGCCTGGTCCTGCGCAGACAGACCCTCACAGGGCAGCGCCCGCCGCCCACCGCGGGGCCGGCAGGGCTGACTAGAGCCGAGGGCTGAGGTGTTTGCTCCCGAGGGTGTGCCTCCATCAAAGGGGCCGTGGGCACGCTTCCCGTCCGCTGCGTTGCAGAGCACAGTTATCTCTTCAGCCACGTGCCAAGCAGGGAGGCTTCGTGCACAGAATCACAGAATCATTCAGGTTGGAAGAGACCCTTGGGATCATCGAGTCCAACCATCAGCTCTACTCTACAGAGTTCTCCCCGACACCATATGCCCCATCATCTCATCTAAACAACCCTTAAACACATCCAGGAATGGTGATTCCACCACCTCCCAGGGCAGCCTATTCCACTGTCTGACCACTTCTTTGAAAATTTTTTTCCTAATGCCCAGTCTGAACCTCTCCTGTACAGCGTGCCAAGCCTTGTGCAGTGTGCCGAGGAGAGATGAGGTGCTGGGAGCATCACTGGGGGTGCACGGCTACCTCAGGATCTCTAGTGTTTGTGTAACAAGTGCACCAAATCTTTGTTCCTTGTTGGGAGTCCCGGAGTTAACACGTCTGGACCTAGGAGCTCAGAGCAGCAAGCACAAGGGTCTTCACAAGAAGTCCTCTCCCGAGAGTGTTTGATAGACTTGATAGCAGCCAGGATTTTGACAGGGAGTAAGTAGCCTGACAGCGCATAGTCTACAGGCAGTCTCTAAGCAGCAGGTTTTCCTGAGGTTTTTCCTCTTAGCATGTCAGTAGAGACACCTTAAAACAAGAACACTGTGGACTGGTTGGGAATTTGGTCTGCAAGATTTTGCTGACAAGAGTGGATTGCAAGGCAGCCACCATCACCAACAACCAGAGAGGGAAATTCCTGAATGAAAGTTGCCATGCATCTTTTATCAGCACCTTGTACACGGTCATAATGACACATTGCTTGATCACATATGTTTTCTAGATCCCTTTCTAGTACAATGAGCTGAAGGGAGCTGCTTTTTGAGAAGCCTGAAGGTTACATAATAAAGAAGGCTGCTGCCTGTATAGTCCTCCACTTATTTGCTACAGCAGTTGGAAGGTATGTTGTGAATGAGACTTAAGGAACTGCAAGAGGAATAGTTAAGTTTCACAGTGAAGGCATTTGGACACTACTTCAGAGAATGGTACTCGTTCACTTTCTGCTACAGAGTTCTTGTCCAAAGCAAGTGTCTTCAGCCACAGTTTTGAGAAAGTGTACATACTCTCTCATGGAGTGTGTGAAGAGGGAGTAATACTGTCTTGTCCTTCTTGAAGGAATTTACTTATAAGAAATTTTGTAATTATAGCAATTAACACGGTTTGAAGAGTGGGAAATAAGTAGAGGATAAGACCACACACTGAACACTGGATTTAAAACTGAATACTGAATGTTAGCTACATGAGCCCCAGCTGTTCTTTGTATTTTGACTAGCAGCCTTATTTCTTACATTCCCTCGTGTGTATTATTCTTAGTATTTTTTTAATGTTGTCATGTGCATGTACATCATAAAAGGTGAGTTGTTTCCTTTTTGCATATTATTCCTTACTTTACAAGACTGCACCGTTCTCACTGGGGAGACAGGGAGTATCTCTCTACTACATATGTTGCGCTGTTTGCTCTTTTTTAATCTGAAATAAAAATAATCAGCACATGTCCATGTCCTTTTGCAAATGAAAACTGAAGTTACACCACCAGTGACCACTGATGAGGCCACTGTGCAGCTCCACTGGGAAGTGCTGACTTGCAGCATTTCTCCTGAAGCACCTCTTACCTGACTAGTGTTTTTAGCTCGCACCCAGGTGTCTTTCTTTTGCAGGGTGGATTGATAAAGTTCTACTCATGGGCAGCAGGCTGAGGCCTGCCTCAAGAGTGCAAAGGAAAAGAGATAGCCTCAAAGAGCAGGAGAATTAATCCAGAATTTCCCTATTGTTAAAACTTTTATAGGCTTTGAAGTCTAGCAAAACTGTTCCATCAAGAGTGGTAGTCGTGACAGTCGACAAAAGACTGAAACAGTAGATGGAGTGGGAAGGGACCTCTGGAGACCATCTAGTCCCAACCCCCCAGCTCAAAGCAGAGCAACTAGCAGGTTTTTCAGGGCTCTGTCCAGGTGGGTTTGAATATCTCCAAGGATGGAGACTCTACATCCTCTCTGAGCCAGTTATCAACAAACCTTACAGTGAAAAAGGCTTTTTCTTTTGTTTAAGTGGAATTTCCTGTGTTTCAGTTTGCTGGTTGCCTCTTGCCCTTTCTCAGGTCACCACTGACAAGAGTGTGGCTCTGTCCTCTTTACCAACCCTCCCTCACCTCCATCAGATGTTTATACAGCTTGGTAAAATCCCTCTGGAGCCTTCTTTTCTCCAGGCTGAACAGTCCCAACTCTCCCAGCCTCTTCTCATATGACAGATGCCTCAAGCCCTTTAATAACGCTTGTGGCCCTTGGTCGCACTTGCTCCAGTATGTCTGTGCCTCTTGTACTGGACACAGCACACCCCACCTGGTGTCACAAGTGCTGGGTACAGGGGAAGGAGCACCTCCCTCAGACCTATGGGCAGTGAGTGCTCTTCCTAGTGCAGTGTGGGATGCTGCACAGGTTACATTTGCTGGTTTATGGTGAGCTTGGTGTCCACTGGGGTCCCTAGGGCCTTTACTGCAGATATTTGGTCCCCAGCCTGTCCTGGAGCCTGGGGTTGTTTCTCCCCAGGGGCAGGACTTGGCATTTCCTTTCCCTGAACGTCATGAGGTTCCTTTCTGCCCATTTCTTCAGGCTGTCAAAGTCCCTCTGGATGGCAGCACAACCATTAGCCTGTCACCCACTCCTCCCAGCTTTGTATCACCTGTAATCTCACTGAACATGCACTCTGCCCCATTGTCAGGGTCATTGATGAAGATGTTAAACAGTAGTGGCCCCAGTATAGACCCCTGGGCAAACCACTAGTGAGTGGGTAACTAGTGAGAGGACACTCCTAGGATAACATGAAGCACCAGGGACCAGCTTTGTATTCATGCAATATCTTTTTTTTTTTTTTTTTTTTTCCGTTTCTGCCATAGGGAAGAACTTTAAGGAAACCAGAAAAGACTACAAATTTTCTCTAGATTCCCTGAGTGTAATCTTGCTCTGTGTTTGCAGATTAGCTCAGTTAAACAAACTCTGTCGGTACTGAATGTCCCCTAATTGTATGTGGAGATGATAGTCTTGGCAGCAGAGCAGAACCATGTCATAAAAATGATGTGGCTTTGTTTGCCCTACCAATGTCTCAAACCAATGGTTACTCTGTTTTCCTTTTGCCTGCTAATCTCCCTCACCCAAAGACGTACATTTAAGGGCATGCAGCTTTCTGAGTACCTGCCATTTTCTTGAAAGCTGGCATACCACACAGCTTTTATGTATTTCAACATCACATCTGTCCTTGGATAATATTGTTTAATTCCCTCACTGGCAGGTTTGATGCATGTAAGAATTGACTGACTGAAGTCTGACACTGCATGTAAGTATGGGTTGAAGTAAGAAAAGCTGACCTCGCCTTACCAGCCCTGATATATTAACTCTTATCTCTGGAACAAACGGAGTGTGCTGCAGCTTCTATGGTACAGCTGATCTCAGAAAACCTCTGCAGCCCCTCCTTCCACAGAAGCGATTTTCTGATTTTCTCTGCACCTGTAATTGTGCAGATGAAAAGCTCAGCTGGGAGAATAACAACAGAAATCTACATAATAATTATTATTGGTTTTGGTTCCTTTGCACTGAGATAAAGCTTTACAAAATAATTGCGCCGATCAATCCTAGGTAGGTGCAAGAGAAAATCCCTGAGACAGTGTGTGATGAGAACATTAGGGGAAGAATCTGTAATTCTCTTAAGTAAGTATAATTCTAAGGAACACACTGTTTTAAAATGCTTGACTTCATGTCTGGTTATACCAGATGGCTTCCATCAAGAGGCAGATGTTTTCCCCAGTCTTCGCCTCAAAAAGGACATCAGAATTTAACCACGCCTTTGTATTTGAATACGTAGCATGAACAAAAGCATATGCTGTAGATATCAGCTTCATATAACTGTCGAGTGAAAGCACTGGGGTGGTAGATACAGCCTTGTGGGGAAGCATTTCTTGAAAGTGATAGATTTTTAAAAATACATGCATTCAGTATGGCTGTCTTCCAAAAAGATAAAGGAGATATTCTGCAGTTTGTTTATTTAAGGTTGAAACATGCTTAGCTAAAACTTCTTTTAAAATAAAATACACATTACCCTGCTTTGGGTGTTCTAGCTTTAATGAAAA
The DNA here is from genome assembly GCF_965140245.1 of Athene noctua. Classification (NCBI taxonomy): domain Eukaryota; kingdom Metazoa; phylum Chordata; class Aves; order Strigiformes; family Strigidae; genus Athene; species Athene noctua. The sequence goes on along the minus strand of NC_134038.1, from coordinate 103,709,731 downwards.
ATCAAAATTTGTTATATAATACCTCTTAAAGGCAGCCTGGCTGAATATTTTCCTATTGAGACTGATGACTTTGATGCTGTAAGCCTGTCCCAGCATACTTAATCCACACTAATACCTGTTCCATAGTAATTTTCGTGAGGCTATAGAGCACAAGGTGGCCAACCTCCCAAAATCTACAAGCAGTTTACAGAAATCTGCAAATGGGCAAGAGCCACAAAGGGCCCGCTAAACACCTCACTGCTCCCAGGAGAGCTGTGGGGTGGTTTGCAGACGGGTCGTGACAGCAGCTCACCAGCGATCCACGGACCCTGCTCCAGCCCCTAGCCTGGGCGTGCAGCTGCGGTGCAGGGTGGCTGGGCAAAATCACTCTCCGCTTTCACTCGTGGCTGGGGATTTGAATGAACCAGCCATCCTGGTGCTAGACAGCCCCATTGCCAATTACATGATGTAATGTTATTAGGAGAGCTGTATCTGAACCACTTAGAAGTGATGCGAAAGTTGTTCAAGAGCCACAGATTGGCCAGTCACTATGGCAGGGAGTTTGTAGCTATTTATATATAATTTCTCAGTACGAGAAATCTGCAAGGCAGTATCACATTTAAATATTACAACAAAATATGGAGACATTCAAAAGCACTCACAGCTCTTCCGTGCCCAGACACCTCGTTGTATCCACTGTGATAACCAGTGACAGATTTCACTTGGGGGAATAAAATAACCTCATCCTGTTTTTTTAATGTTTCCAGTAAGAAGGGAAGCTCCTCAGAAGCCGGCAGGACTTAACATCAGAAAATAGAGCAGTTTTTGCTGTACGTGAGCGCCCCATGTAAAAGAGGTTTGGGTAGTTTCCATTGTGGCAGTCCTTTCCTGTTTCTAGACTCTTGAATTCTCAGCCAAGGACATTCTGCCAGGGTTTCTGCTGGCTTTTACAGAAGCAGCTTAGGGAATGACTTTAACACATGGAATAGAATAAAGTGTATGTGGGGCTTGATCCCACTCCCACTGCACTATTACAAATGTTACCAATTGCCTTCAAAAGGAGACCATGCGAATTCTTAACATTGCAATAATCAATTAGCAAGCAGTTTAAATTGTGCTGTCACCGACTTCTACATCACCTGTCTCTTTGTGTTTGAAAATATGACCTTCATGCTCTGTTAGCAGAGGATCTTTTTAGGATCTTTTTTTTTCTCCCCCTGCCAATATCTTTGGCAAAGGTCTGTGCTCCTTAGTGGAAATAGAGCAGAGACTAATTCAGCTTCTAAATTTTTGTTTTTCTTGGGCAATCTGAAAGAAAAAGGTAGAAAAAAGGAAATAGTTTCTGAAAGGTAGTTACATTTTCCCCACAGCTCCTTCTCTATGAGTGGGGTTAGTTTTGCACTGATGGATCAGCACAGGTGTATTTTCAACACTGCAAAAACTTTTGCATGGACATATTTCTCTATATCAGTATACAAACTGGCTCATGCCAGATCAACTGCACAAGAGATTACTACAGGCACACCTTCATGAGTGTGGCTGGCTACCCGTACATACACCAGCATAGACATCCTTTTGGTTCTGCCCTTGAAAACCCTACAGGTAGTTGTCCTCACTCATAAAATAAACCATTATTTACTTTGTTGGGGCTACTCCCACGGTGCCTTCACAGTCATGCTTCACATCATGAAGCCCACATAGTTTTGAAATGCGTGACTCGGAAGCATGAATCAACATTTCTCCCTTTCCTTGGCAAGGATGCATACAATTTAACATCCCTTCCCTCCTCTGCAGAAATGGAACATGTCTAAACATTTTCATTTCAGAAGAGAAGCTGATGACAGAGATTCCTGTGCCATCACAACGGAAGTTAATTCAAGCTCTAGACTGGTCCATCGACCAAACAGGATGGGCAATTTTTATATCTGAATCTGTTTGTAATGGCAAAATGGTGATTTCCAGCCTGCGCTTTGCAGGCTCTTGGTGCTGGTGAGTCATAGAATCACAGAATGGTTTGGGTTGGAAGGGACCTTAAAGACGACGTAGTTCCAACCCCCCTGCCATGGGCAGGGACACCTTCCACTAGACCAGGTTGTTCCAAGCCCCGTCCAACCTGGCCCTGAACACTGCCAGGGAGGGGGCAGCCACAATCTCTCTGGGCAGCCTCTTCCAGTGTCTCACCACCCTCGCAGTAAAGAATTTCTTCCTTATGTCTAATCTAAACCTACCCTCTTAGTTTAAAGCCATCAGCCCTCATCCTATCATTACATGCCCTTGCAAAAAGTCCCTCCCTGTCTTTCTTATTGGCCCCCTTAAGGTACTGGAAGGCTGCTATAAGGTCTTCCTGGAGCCTTCTCTTCCCCAGGCTGAAGAACCCCAACTCTCTCAGCCTGTCGACACAGGGGAGGTGCTCCAGCCTCCTGATCATCTTCATGGCCTTCTCTGGACCCACTCAAGCAAGTCTGTGTTCTTGTTATGTTGGGGGCCCCAGAGCTGGACATAGTGCTCCAGGTGAGGTCTCGTGAGAGCGGAGTAGAGGAGGAGAATCACTTCTCTTGACCTGCTGGTCACAGTCCATGGATGCTGATTAGGGAAGTTAATTTGCTGTCTAGTAATCTACAGATGTGAAACTTCTTTCCCCTCACCTCCACTGGAAAATGTATAAAGATGAAAACTAGCAAACAACCAAAAAGCCCTGCCATAATGCAACACACACCCTTATTAGACTTCTGTGAAAAGTTGATTCAGCCCAAAACTTTTTACCTTGCCCTTCCCTTTTACCCTGCCCTTTCCCACTGCCATGAGTCTCCAGCCCAAGGAAAGACCGGGGGTGTTGGACCCCACTTTGATGACAGGCTGAGTGGAATGGTGGAGCTGGACCTCTTCCCCACCCAAGAGGACTTGTCTTTGTTCATTGTCTCCTTCAAGCAGAGTGCCACAGAGTGGTCTCCAAGGAGAAGTGATGTTGCAAATACTGAGTATGACAACTCTTACTTAATCAGGAAAAAAGTCTATTTATAGGAACAAGGAAAAACCCATTCAACTGGGAAATGTAAAGTATGTTGTTTCATCTGCATAGACACAGGTGAAATATAACAAGTAAGATTCAAAGTTCAGAAGACTATTTAAGGTAATACATTCCTGCTTGTGGTAGATCAGGAAAAGTTCAGAAAACCAAGCAGGAATGTAGGGGGGAAGGGAAGAAGCTGTCAGCATTGAGTTTTAATCGAAGAGAAAAGTCATATCTCTGCAAAGAAGATAAGCAGAATCAAAAGTGATCAAGAATGGAACTGCTGATAGAAGTGACAACAAAAAAATCATTTGGTCTGGTGCCTTGTTGAGGAAAGATGTGCCTGGAGACAGAAATTGTTAGCAGGTGAGAACAGAGTGAGGCAAGCACCATTTTATTTTCAAACCAGGGATAAAAACAAGTGTATTTGAAGCGGAAGAGTGAAGATGACATAAATGATCAAAGAAGACATACCACATACTGTGTTAACATAAGAGACAAACATGGTAACTTCATAAGCTGATCTTGCAAACCATAAATTATGGCAGTAGCGCTAGTCGTGAGCGTCTGAACTGGTGAAAGTGGAGTTCCATGTGCATTACTAAGAAACCCGTAATCATACATTGAGACATGCAGAAACAATGTGGGTGTCTGCACAAACTGAGAGCTAAATCCTTTTTCCTCTTTTACTTTATCTGAAAACTTGCTGTCTGAAAAAAAATAAAAAAGAAACTTGTTATCTGAAATTGTGATGACATTTTTCTTTTTCATTATTTCAGGAATATTTTTGGGGAGAGACGTTTTTATATTCTGTTCGCAGGAAAGCAAAATTTAAACTCACCCTGGTCTTGCTGATGAGCAGTTTTAAAGCAAGGGAGAGAAGATCTTAACAATGATCTGTGAAGGAGCCTCAATCAGCATTGTCTCTGCTCCAGGTGCTAGCTTCATCTAGCTTTTGATGCATCACACAGGTGGAGAGGCCAGCTCTCAATTGACACAGTCCTAGCATATGGAATCATTTACAAGAATAGTTCCCCAAAGGAGACACAGTGAGAACTAAGAAGCCACAGTATACTGGGTTACTCCATCATGGGTTTTCGGAGAAATGTATGTATTTTATGCATCTCGGTTTGACAAAAATAATTCTGCCTTAGAAATGCAAGTGAATAGAATATGTGTCTGGAGGGCAATATTCAGTATACAAAATGCACATTTTTATAGTAGCAAAATCATAGTCTAGTAGAAAAACAAGCTTCAGGTGTGATAGCACAAGTCAGAACCATCCTCATGCAAAATTCAATTGCAATCAAGACTTTTTGGTAAACATTTTACTTTTCAACTACATATTTTGCACACTATTTGCATGACATCTCCTTTGCTCTTTTTCCCTTGTTGGCTGACTGTGTGCCCTTTTGGCTTGTCCCTTTTTCTCTTTGTAAGCCTAGTGGTGATTCACTGGAAAAAAATCCATTTAGCCAGTGAGCAGGAATTTGTGACCTATTTACAAGTGAACTCCACTATACTTTTTATAGGCTAAAGTCAACCCCCAATATACCCCCCAGACTGCCTTTTAGAAACCGTGTCAAGTTCCCAGTGATTCCTGAGGACTCCCCTCCAGCCCATCTGTGCTTACCTCACCTGGCCTGCCGTGTTGTAGATGCTCTTCATTATTTGCTTACTCAGAATATTTTCTCTTAAAGGAACATATATTCTTGGGGATTGACTGCATGTCTTCTGAAAGGTCTCAAAGAAGATACTGCAGGAGGAGTGATGAGAAATATTGGCTTTTGAGGTTCTACTGTCTGCTTCCTGGGGTAACACCCAGTGTAACTGAGCTGTTGCTAACTGCTGCAAAGCCTCCACGTTTTCAATAACCCTATATCTACGAGCCGGACAACCTAATGTTTTCCTAAAATTCACCACAGGATGGCAGTGCAAGATTTTAATTTTCAGCCTCTCTGTCTATTGTATGTATACGTGCCTTGTGCGTGTGACAGTGTAGTTAGACAGAAAATTAAAACCAGTAGTGCTTTTTTCCATTTTGAAAAGAAAACTAGTTTCCTTTCAAATAGAGCTGGATTATGAAAACACAGAACCAATCAGAAAACAATGCTGCTGCTGCATGAAGTGATGCCGTTTATGCCACATTTCAGAAATGTACCTCACTTTGTTCCTATGCTGACTATGCATTTAATGAATTTACACCTTCCCCCCCATTATACAACTTACATCACAAAGATAATTTAGGTTATGTATTCTAAGTAGCTTTTAAATTCAGAGAGCTAGCGTCCTAAAATTGCATCTTTGGCCTGTGTGTTAAAGGCACACTCCCTGCCGGTGGGATCCCAAAGCATGTTCTACTGACAGAATTATAAGCAGTTGCCAGAAGTTTAGGTCAGCCTCCCTCCTCTGTCTCCAGCTTCACGTTCCCTTTTTCTTTTTGCAAGGCAAATCAGGAAATTTGATTTGTCTGAAAATGTACCTGACAAAACCAAACAGTTAGTTTTTAGTCTGATTATTTCCCTGGTCTGCCTTGCAGCTTGGGTGCCAGCACTGGCAAGAGGAGGCAGCAGGGAGCCTGTGATCATCTTTCCACCTGCCCCTCATGTCCAAGCGGTTAATGGCATGGCAGTGCTGAGGAAAGCTTTCAGGCCTGGGCTTTGTTGGTTGTTGACTCAACTGGCTTGCCATCGCAGGTGCTATTTTCTGGTTTGGCATTCACAGCGAAATGCTGATGGCATAGCTTGCTCTGCGGCATTTTTGTCAGGAAGCAATACAGTAAAGTATCATCAGGGCTATATTAATGCCAAGGGCAATGCAGGATTTAAACACCGCGTCCTTCTTTGAACTGCTGCTGAAACACACCCACACCCATACACTCAACTTTTTACTGATACATGTGTCCATGCTAGTGAATTGCACTGACTGCACAGCTAGATCTTTACAGAAAGACTACATGAGTGGAATCCAGCAGAGTGAATGCCATACAGACAACCTTCAAAATTTCACAGCTAATATGATTATATGAGAACCTTATTTGTCACTAAAAACTTTGCAGTTCAACAGAAAAGTTGAAAATATGAACTCTGACTTAAAAACATGAAGTTATATTTAATCTGTAAATCCGTCTTCTTAGGGTAACGCTTTGAATACTGAAGACCTAATTTATAATTTTTAATCCTTGGGACTGGCAGCCCTGTTGTTTCTTCCCTTCCACTTCATCTCAGTGGCGGAGTGAGGAGGGGTGTTAGGGTCTCAGTTTGAATGCAGAGAAGTGAAGGCTGGTCACTCTCAGCTCTGAACTCTGCTGCTCCTGTCCTCATCAAGCAAAAGCTCCAAGAGGCACAAGAGAGTGAGCCATGGGTAATGTTCACCTATTTGCTCAGACTGCTGCTGGAGACAGGTAGTTTGATAAACAAAAGCTAAAGGGTTCTTCAAGTGGCAGCTATCTGTCAGTGTTGCTACTTTTTTAAAGCTTATGTACATGTGTTTAGTAGTCCCAGTAGTCCACTGAGAGATAAACAAAACATGCAGTTCAGCAGTGCTTCTTGAGGTGTAATAAAGGCTCCACATAAATTCAGCAGAGCAGCACTTACTTCTGCTTTCTCCTCTTCCCAACAAAGGGCAGTTTTATGTTTCAGAAGGTTTCTGGGATGAGTGATATGATCTGATAGAGAACCAGCCTGTATGTAGTGTGAGTCTACACTGGAAGTCTTAATGGAGGAAAAATGCATTTTCCATAGCTAGTAGCACCCAGCAGTCTTAGTTATATCTGAGAGAAGTACTGCTCTTATATTGAGTGTCAGTCTTAGACTTCAGCCCATATCAGCAACATTTCGAAATCTGGTATTTTTCTTTGCAGGTTAACATCAGGTAAATCTCCTTTTTGTCTAAAAAGAGGAATACTTTTCTCTTTTTTTCAGGACATACCTTTCTCTCCATCTCTTCTAATGGTGTAGTGATAACTGAAAAGTGGACAGAAATGCCTGCTTAGTACGAGATGTGGCTACATTCTACACTGTCTAAACAGAACTGAGAAAAAACATCTACCTGCTCTCTCTAAACCATACAAAAGCTTTTCCTTTCTTTTCCAGACATGATATAATTTGTGCTTTCTTCTTTCATACATAGAAAGCAGTAACATGTAGTCATAAAGAGTGCATGTGTGTGTGCAACTGCAATAACCCTTTGAAAAGAAACCTTAGTGCTACAGCTAATATTCTCATATATTTCAAGATGCAGTATCCCAAAACAGAGACACTGCAAGTTCACGACTGCACACACCCCGAGCATGTCACACAGGCTGTAAGGAATTAAGCTTCACAAAACCCCCATGGTGTCGGGAAGTGTTTTGATTCCCGATGGTGATGATATATATATTTCCCTAGCAGCCGGCGGCAGGGCCAGCTGCATCTGCAGTGTGAGTGGGGAAGCAGGGAGCCATTTTGCAGCATGTGACCCACAGCGTGAACACCCACCACCATAGGCTGGTGTGGGGTGCTGTGTAGGGCAGTACAGGCAGAAGGGGGGTGGGACAGCCTCCTTGTAAATCACCATCAGGGTGGGGGTCCCAATAGGCTAGTTGTCCTACTAGATCATGTAGAAGTAGTTATTCTTCTTCTGCAGAGTTTGCAATATGAAAGAGATCAGACCAGTAGTGGGGAGGGGTGTCCTGCAGCGTGATTATCTGGAGTACAGATGAGCCAATGGCACGAGGCCCCCCAGATCAGAAGGGTGCAGTCACTGAGGAGTGGTGATGCAGGCAGACTACAGACATGGGCAAGCACTGCCTGTTGCCTCTAATGCCTTTAGTTACTCGAGCTGGAGCCCAGCTGTCCTCTTCAGAAGGCCCCATTTTGCACGTGTGTTGATCCACGTGCATACACTTCTCAGTGCTTCTATCCAGTCGCTTTCCTTTGGCAAGGGCAGTTCAGGGCTGAAGAAGGGAAGGGAAGAGATGGTCAAAAACAGAACTGAAAATGTGCAAAGGGAAGAGGAATATGGGAAGAAGGAAGAAAGAGAAGGGAGGAGGGCAGGAAACATGGAGGGTGCAGAGACTTAAGATACCAGCTGAAGACCTACAGTGGTGGGAGAGGGCTCCTGAAGAGCAACAATAATCAAAGAGTGACAGACTAAGTTGTATTGCCTGTACACAAACACATGCTCACACATGTCAGAACTGATAGAAAATGTGTATTAGGAAGAGGTAGGCTATCTCACATAGAAAGAGGCAGGGTTTAGCCATTTCTGGCTGTCCTAGTTACAAGGATCCCTCCTGGCCTGCAAATGGTTGAGCTGCTGTGGGAACCCTGAGGCTCTGGAGGTGCCCATAGCCACTCTCCCAGAGCATCCTTCAGCTGCAGCAACAACACAGAGCAGCAGGGTGGGCAGCCGTCAGCGAGTCTCTCCATGGCCGCTGGTGAGCAGGCAGGTTGAGCTGTGCATCCACGGGAGCTGGGCAGAGCTGAGAATAAAACCCAGATTTCCTGCGCCTCAGCTCTATCCACGAGGCCGTCGCTTCCCCACGCACTAATCTGACATTACAGAACGTATGGCGACGCAAAGCCACAAAGAAACTAAATTAAGAGAGTAGTGGGCGTATGACTTGCATGCAATGTTTCCCTTTCACTGCAAATTTCTCATTTACTGTTATTTTTGCATAGGCCCGTGTGACTGAATTCCCATAAAGTGGTCTCCCACACCTCAGGCAGTTATTAGAGCAAGAGGCAGTCACTGGGCTGATCTGTGCCTGGAAATTAGAGAGAGACAGACACAGACCAGGCATCTGAGAAAGAGACTTCAGCACGGGAAGGGATATATGAACCACTCTGGCACAATTGAGTTGTTAGGCAAATGATTAAAGCTAAAAAGGAGGAAAAATGAACTGTTTCCCTGGTTGTATATATAAGCTGGACATTTGTGGAGAGTGAGCAAGTGGAGTGGTTATCTACAATAAAAGAGTAATAAAAAGATAAGATCTTTGCATTCCAATTAAAAGAAAAATCATTGCAACAGGATCAGATGTTTTCCCTGGCAAAGAGGCAAAGAATTTCTCTCCAGGCAAGAGACAAATACTTACCTCTTCTCTTTTATCAAGTATTAACCCGTAGGCCTCTGATAGTAAGAGGCAGAGAACCAGCATAGGGATTTCTATTGCCGATGGGAAAACACTGGTTTTTTTCCCTTTGTTCAAATCTGAAGAAAGATTGAACCAATGAATCAATGGGGTGGAGGGAAACCAAGCTATTAGGAGATTAACATTAGGGGAAACTTTAGCGCAAGATGGCTTTTCTGATGGAACTGTGTAAGAAATTAAAGAAACAAATATCAGCTTTGCTTCCCCTTCCTGCCACCCCCACATTAGCCACATCTTTGCAAAACATATCATGCAGCATGTACTGATTCAATGGCAAGGCTTACTTCTGAGATAAAAATGTTTCTCACTGAGACTTTCAAAGCTCCAAACAGTGAAAAACAAGTACCATATGAAATGATCCAACGACAAATTTGCAATATTTAATGTCGAGGTGACATATGTACAAATACTTGAGTCAATGGAACAAAAGTAGGTTTGCCTTTTCTGCACTGTTTTTTCAAGATTGTTCCAAAGTAACTAGAGTGATGCCTAAAGGGTTAAGCACATGATTTACTGAAGACCTTCAGAGGCCACATTCTGGCTTGTCTTCTCTGTCAGTGCCAGGCAGGTAGAAAGATAATCAGAGAGAAAGTTGGTTTCACTGACTAACCTTAAGGATCCATCATGGAGATTGCTGCTTTTTACAAAGTCAAGAAATGTCATTGATTCAACTCCTCAGGAAGCCTGCTATCTGCTTAACTAAACTTTCAAAAATTATTTGTAAAATAGGAATGCTTCATAAATTACTATCACCTATAGCTTTAAATCTGGTTGTTGCTTGAAATTTTTCAACTCTGTTTTCAGTGGAAACTGAGGTTTTTTTATTTTGTGCATGTGCAGTGTAGACCTGAGCAGAGTATCTGCTTACTATGGAAAATGTTGACTGTAACTGAAAAAGAGAATGCCTGAAAATGTAAGGAAATACGCATGAAAATATAAGGAAATGCAACATTTCAGCCAGCATATTCAAGCCAAAATGATTTCATTCGAACATGGCACAGTGTTACCTCTTAGAAAATGCAATGCAGTGACTTGGATTCCCCATTCTCTTCCATGAACAGGTTTCTCATCCTGGCTTCAGCCCCCCATCACGCTGGGGGAGCCATGCTCGTGCTGGGGACAGCCGTACTGTGCCATGGGGAGGTGCTCTGGTGGGGAGATTTGCTCAGGCAGGTGGGACTTCTGGCCTATGATGACATCCTGCTCTTGCATTTATAGATCACAGTTTTGAAGTCATCACTCCTCTGCTAAAATATGTCAGTTTTCCAGTGGGAAATCCATTCTCCAAATTTTCTGACCAGAACTTATGTTTATTGGTCTCCTAATTCCAAAAACTCTTCTCCAGCACTTCCTTTCCTCTGACAATCCACTAATAGCTTCATTCCCTTCCCTATCATTGGCTCATCTTTCTTCTTATGTGCAAGAGTAGATCAGCTGAAACATGTATATCTCTTGTCTCCTTCCAATAGCAATCTGATTCTTTACATTAACCTTAAATTTCAAACATATTGAGGAGAAAGGTGAAAGGTTTTCGTACCTGTCATTTATTTCAGTACTGGGATCTAAACAGAAATTCATTACATCCCCCACTTTCACATTTTACATACATTGTAAAAAATTTTTTAACAGCATTCGGCAGAACACAATTAGCCAGTGAACAGACCTTCCTGATAAATATTCACAAGTTCAAATCTGCAAGCAGTAGGCTGAATTGTTGTCTACACCTATTGCATATGTTAAGTGTGATGCCTTGGAAGTACTTCAGTGCGTTTCTAATTCTTAGTGGACGTTTATTCTGTAATCACTGGGAAAAAAAACCCACACACACACACACACATAGATATATATATATATACAGGTACATAACATATATGTATAAATCCAGCTGTTGTTCCAGTCAAAGATTCCTCATGTATGTACTGAAGTGGTGTCTTACACTCATTCCTTGTGGTCAGTGAGTATGATGAATACATCTTTAGTAGCAAGATGACAGTTACTTCCTCATGCCAGGGGAATACCCAGAACAGCATTGATAGATGTCAGTTGCAGGAAAATTGTCTGACCCATTGAACCTTTATTTTTTGCGGAGTAGATAGTAGCTATTTATTTAAACATTTTTAATGTTGCATATATTTCATGAGGTATGTGTTTTAAGGTGTGGTTTTCCAATACTGCACAAAGTATTTGTCTAAGTAATCTTTTCTTACTTATTAAGAGTTTAGGAAGACACCAAGATCCATCTTAATATAGGACAATAACTGATTTTCTCAAGGGTACCTGCTAACCTAGGTATTCCTAATTTAGACTTAATTTAGAGCCCTTAGAGCCTAATTTAGCCTCCTGTCTTAGGTACCTGAGCGTGAGCCCTCCCTCTCACACAGTTCCATATCTATGGTCTCAAACAGGGAGTTGAACTTGGTCTCTTGTATTATAGGTGACTGCCTGAGTGACCCGGCTACTGGCTAATATGGGATAAATCTCTCTCATCCTCTCCTGTGAGGGGTGCTCCACTTAATATCAATAATTAAGTACTTATCTGAGAAGGTATTTGAACTCTGAACTCTACTGTATTTCCCAGCTAATGGGCTAGAGAGTCAGGGTGTCTTCTCTCTCCCTGCTCTCTTCCCTCTACTTCCATTTCTAGACCAGCAATAGTTAATAATTTATATGAAATGGAACATTTCAACAGTAAAGATGGAAAGAAACCAGCCCCTTGGTACCTATATCATCCCCAAATTATGCCATAAAGAGAGATTTGGGAGAAAATGTTTGGATGCAAGAACTATCTTTAGACCGACAAGAATTTGGATCCAACAAAAATTTTTGATTGAGTTGAACTTAATACTTTATGGGTCTAATCTTTAACTGCTAGTGCCCTATACTACCCTGACTCTTCTCCATATGGTGAATTTTGGGGAAAATGAGAGAGACTGAGCCATAAGAAAACCTATTAAAAAATATTACCACAAAAATGCAATACTGAGATACATACTGCAACTCTGTTGACTTTACACTGTCTTTGAAAGATATTACTAAATCCGCTTCCTTTAGTTCATTTTAAATGTTATATTCCCCTGGTTATTTCTGTTAACTGTGTTTCCCTAATTTTGCTTTTAAAATATTGCTTTTAAATATTAAAAGGTTAAGGTTTCCTTTTTCTGCTTTCCTCCCCCCACCTTTTCTGGTCTAGCATAAATGCCAGCAGGAGAAAATGCACTCTCAGACTTAACTCATCCACTAGCTCTAAATATTCTGTACTAAAATAAGTACAGAAACAGATACCTGGTACTCTGGAAATATGGCTTTAACCAACAGAATTGTGATAACTCAGGAAACTGTGCACTGACAGTCAGCAAGAGCTCTATCCTGATGAGTAACGGAGGAGATTTGTCATTGTCTTCTCCCACTGAAGTATTTACAGATGAACTCTACTTTCAGAACCAATTAGACATCATATACTTTTGCACACAGGCGCATTTTCCTGAACAATGTGGGAAGGACAAACTTCTGAATTAAAAAAAGGAGAAGTTCAGATCAATCATGCTTATTTTCATCTTGCTTTAAACGTGCTGTTTCCTTTTTTTCTCTAAATAGTTTTCTGTGTGGTTGCTGCAATGTCTTTGTAAGAGAAGCTACAATATGCAGACAAGGAAAGTCCCTGGTGGTTTTTAAACACCATTTTTATTGAGATTTTTTAATTAAAAAAAGAAAGATCTAATAAGCACATCAGTCATAGAAACCCCTTATCATCATGACTACTGTTTAAGATTTATGAAGAGTAACCAAAATTACATCTGTGTCACAGGTTAGTCTATAAAGGTGTCTAAAGTGCTTTGGGAAGGTACATTCTAAAGGAAACATTTTTATATGCAGAAGAGTTATGTCTGAGTTAGGTCATCAAACAAGGAGATTAACCATGCAGATGATTATATAAGTGTGTAATTTTACGTCGTTTAGTGTGCACAGTGATCACAGGAAATGAAGATGCACACATAAGCCAACAAATGCATAGATTATGTGCAAGAAACATAGGCCTTTCTTCCAAATATTTTTCCCTAGCACATTAGCTTTCTCTAAATAATGTTCTAATGACTAAAGCTGACAGCTCTGAAGACTGATTTTTTGTCTATGTTGTACCTACCCAGTACAGGTAGGTACGGCATAGAAAACACTATTTGACAATCTCTCTATATCACCATCTAATTTTCTCGAGAATTTCTGACAGACCCTTGAAAAGAACTTTGTAAGAACCAGAAAGGATATTTTTCCTAGGAAATGCATTCACAGCATGGCACCAAGTCCTCTGTAATATTGGAAAGGACCTCAAGATGTTAGTCATGGTAGGCAAATGCTCTGACAGCGCAGATGCACACATTCAAAATCAGAGTTATGCACCTTTACAAAGTCTCTAGTTCAGCGAGAATTTTTGAAATTTAAATACAGGTTTCAGTGAGTGGATGAATCCTCTCAAACCATATTCCTTCAGATAGGACAGAAGGTCAGATTATATAAACTATGCCAGTTGTCACTTTTTACTATACAAAGCATGATCAGGTTCACAGGAGGTAACTACAGATTACTTTTGCAATCAGGAAGCAGAAGGTAAACAATTCCAGAAGTGTCTGGACAAAAGACCGTGTGTCTTGTGGGCTTTGTTTTCAGACCACAGACTAGCACAGAAAAGCTACTGACTGGGATAATTTTGAGACCCAACTTTCAGTGAAGGTAATACCATATCTATTAGGTACCTTCTGATGACTATGAGATATTGATGACCTGACTGCATCAATTTGCCAGTCTGGATGGGATCAATTCCTCTCCTTAGCATTCTGCCACCTGCCCAAGACCCAGCAGTGAGAGTCACGCGGTGGAAATCATTCAGATGAATCTGAGGAATGGCTTAAGGAGGAGCATGCCTAAACGCGGGAGAGCTGAGCACACACACGACCAATGTGATCAAGCAATGCCCGTTTATTACAACTAAGAAAGCCCTTTTATAATGTTCTCCTGCACACGTGAGTAACATGCAGTACAAGTCCTCAAGATTGGACAGTTAACTTAGCCCGCGCTTTAAACCTTCTTATGATTGGATAAAAAGTGCCACATCAGCCTTGCCAGGCTTCCTGCCTTGTGGAACTTCCTCTTCCGTCCCAACCCCTTCCGGGGGTTGCTTGTCTCGTCGAGTTTCTCCCCCCTCATTCAGGGTCACATCCTTATCGCATTCTTGCTCGGCTGAGGCTCTTATCAGTCTTGTTCTCATGCAGGATTGCTCACATGGCCATTCTCTCGCCGAAAGCCCTCTAGAATCCCAACATCTAAAGGCTGTACAATGGCATCCCTCCTATTGCAAGTGGTTTGATGCAAGGGGGTTTCCAGGGTTCAAAACAGTTGTCTTTGTCTTGTGTCCCCTATCTACCAATTGAATATGGGAACAAATTTCAGGTAAGGTCAGAAACTACTTCTTTCAACTTGAACATGTTGGAAGATACAGCCTTCACATCACAGGAGTTCACACCTAGTATTGTTGTAAAGTAGCCTGCTGTAACGTGCTGCGTGTTGGGGCTGCTGTTGCAGACTGCGGCTGGTGCAGAGCATGGCTGGACGGTGGCGTGCAGCACACTGGCCATGAATCAGCAGTGCCGGCACTGCTTGGAAAGCTGCGCTAAGTAGTTGTTGCTAATAACATTGCCAGCAAACACAGTTCAGAACCATTTTAGCATGAAAAACTGAAAATAATATTGGGCAAATCTGTGGTGTTGCCTGTTGAACTACCTCTCTACCTCTTACTGTGGTGATTAAGATCAGCTGAGCTGAGAGACAAGCCAGCACTGGCATGGTGTCACCCTAAGAAGACAGGAGTCCAAAGCCATGCAATTGGCTTCCAGTGATTTTTAACTGTACTTTTTCCACGTATGCACACAAGCAGCCCAGATTCCTTTTTCCTTCCTGATGAACTGCTTGGAGTGTGTCGTAGAGTTACTAGGGGTTTATTTTAAGCATATTCAGATACTCTGGAAAGGTTTTATCTACCTAGATGGACAGGATAAATTTATGATTGTTCTGCTTACTGAACCAGGCTGATTTTTTTCCTTTAAACTCTTGTTTTTAATTATATTTGAGCTAAGCACTCAGAGGCCTTAAGGCATGAATCCCTTCTTTACTAGCAGTCATAATTAGCCCTGATTGTTCCTTTTTGTGTCTGTTATGAGCAGGAAGCACAAAAGCTCAGAACATGTATTGCTACGTGATGATTATGAAGCGTCTTTCCAACGCCAGCGAAAAAGCATAGACTGCTCATAGGACAGCTGATTCAAATATACAGTGTTATGCCACCAGAGGAAGTACTCTTATTTATTATTAAAAGGCAGCAACAAGGCTGTCTGGGTATTAATTTCATATTCCCCATAATTACTGAGTGCTCACCTCTGCTCACAAACAAGGTAGTGAGTCACCTTTCAAACCTTCCTCTTCCTGTCACTCAGGCCCTGCACTATGTCGTTGTCGGTTCAACGAGAAAAAATTCACCAGGCAAAGCTGACTTTCAGTACTGACTTCTTAAGCTTCTTTTACAATGAGGCTGTGAAATGAAATCATAGCATTTTGTTTTCTCGAGTTTCCCTCAGTCCATTCTCAGTGGCCTCCTTCGGTGTGCAAATTAAGTCTGGCTCTTGTGGTTCAGCCTCTTTTCAGCGTTGCTGTAGTTAGCAGTTGGCTGAACACCCAGCACTGTCACTTTGTTTCATAGTTTTGCCATCACCAAATGACAATTATAAACCAGTTTCTTTAGCTTGTTCCCCAGGTGCCTTCCTGAGACTGGAAAGCCAGTGTTTGAATCAATAACTTTTTTTTTTTTTTCTAAATTAGCATCCCTAAAGAAACACCGAACAACAAAACCGCTGCCACAAACCACATAATTTCTGAGCCTGGCTGTCCCAGCTTGCATGCTCTGGTAGAGTGCTCTGTCAGGACACGGGCAATTCAATAGATTGAGCTGAGCAATCAACATAGGGCAGCAACAGGAGGTACGTGTTGCTTCATGTGCATTAGACACGGTCCTCATGACAAATCAATCTCCTATAGCATTTCTAGGCACTGAAAAATTTTACAGTTAATAGGTTTTTGAAGGATAAATGGAACAACGATCATCATCTCATGTGGCCTCTCAGCCACAGATTTCACCTACGCCCTGTGTTGGACCCTGTCACTGAAGCTGAACTTGTGTAATTGTTTAAACTGTTAGGATTTCATCCGCAGTGCACAGAGATCTCCTAGCATCAGTAGAGGACCAAGGTGCACTCCACAACTATCTCTGCCAGCTGTCCCCACCTCAGCATTAAAGCACAGTTCCAGACCTAAAATTCTCCCGTGTATAAGTAGTCCTTGGACTGGGACAATGATTTCATTTGGATGTATGCTAACCATATGCTAACCTGACTTCACATGGCAAAGACCCCTTTTTTCATGCAGTATAAGTGTATGTGCATCACCAAATAAACTGGTACAGTTTAAGTTAATCTCTCTTCTCCGCTTCACTGGTTTGTTACTGCTCCTTATCTGAGTATCATCATTGGCAATATAAGGACTCTTTGTCTTCTTCAGTGCAAAAGAAAAAAACCATCAAGGCTGAACAAGATCATACCATTAATAATTTCCAGACAGTGCTTTCCAGTGATGAAATACACACGACTCATCTGCTGGACCATCAAAGTTACCTGAAGAGGTTAGATTAACAGAACAAAATAAAAACATAAGCAAGGCAGCATCACCATTAGGGGATTTGTTAAATTATGATTACTGCATTAATGAAAGCATTCATTCCCTGAACTGATGAAAGAAGAGACACACAACAGACTGGCTGTCTCTTCTACTCTACATAATCTCTTCTGCACAAGGGACTCTTCTTCTCACTATCTGTGATATCTGTGGGTGTTGGAAAGGGAAAATGTTCAACTTGCTCTTCCTTTAACTCCTAGTAGAGGTAGATAGATGTAAGATGTTGTAAAGGAAAAAAAAAAGTAAAGCCCACAGCGTATTTAAGCACTCCAACAACACTAGGAAATTGAGCTACCTTTTCTAGATCTGTAGGTTTTCTACATCTTGTATTTTCTCCCCCCAGCTTCCACACAAAACATGGGCACACACCGTGCTCCTGTTGGACCTCCTCCTGCCTTCTTTTCCCTGGAGAGGCCCCATCCTCTTCTGATACAGGGAAACACCAGGGCTTTTCTCCTTGGTCTGTCTGCACAGACTGACCTGCTGCCCCGCTCCTCTTCTATTTCTCTCATCTTCAGCAGACAGATTGCCCTCTCCTCTTCTTCCTCCTGGTGTTTTTTCAATATTCTTGGTTTCACTGTTCCAGACAATACTTAAAACTGTGAAGTCTCAGAGTGGATGAGGATAGCAGTTCTTTAATATGTCTTTCTGAGTGTCCTTGCACTGAAAAAGTGAATCTCATTTGTGAGTGTTGGTGTAAGAAACATGAATGCAATTTCCTGAAGTTTTGCATGAGACATGTGGGAGCAACAACGTACCTTTCATACCCTGCCAACTTGATTTCATAAGGTCTTGGAGAATGTCTACCCTAGGGACAGTTGATAGCCAACTTGTTATTTTGTATAGCTAATATTTGTTATGTGACCTTTACATGAGCAGGTCTTACTGTATGTTGGGATATGTATGTGCTTCTCCCTCTGCCCATGGCCTACGTATTAGATTCCTTCCTAAAGGCAAACTCACTATACCACATCCTTGTGTTGGAGACAGTCAGTTTTGTAGCAGTTGTCCAGCGGAGTAAAAAAGCTAATTCTTAAATTAATGATTCCTCATTTAGAGGGCCTATAAGTTTAACCAGGGCTCTTCCCCTTCACCCAGTATCAGAAAACAGAAATTACTGGGTGCTGCGCAGGAAATGCTACTGTCAGCATACTTATAAGCAATGCCAAAGTTAGATGAAAAGTAGTAAATTCGATTTAATGTGTGTCCCATCCTCCTTTCCCCAAATCCTCAAGGTTTTACCATTAATAAATTCTTACAGCATCCTTGTTAGGCAGGTGGGTAGACAAACTTTATTATCTTTGTATTGCAGAATGAATTAAGTCCTATTAGTATTTATATTAAGTATCCTATTAGTATAGACTGTAGACACAGAATAAGTAGTATATAATAATATATTAATAGAAAATTATAATAAAATGGGCCATGGCCCATTTCCTCACACTGAAATGACTGGCACAACATATTCTGTGTCCACAGAGATGGTGAAAGACTTTAGCCAAAACAGGATGGCCACTTTCAAATTACCTGCTGAGAATGATTTCTAGCCTGTGTTTATACCCCAAAACATGCCTACAAATTGTCTAGGAGTGTTAGTTGGCCACACATAATTTGACAGTACACCTTCGCCCATAGTTTGTGAGTACAGACATAACCAAAGGACCTTACCTAAAGCAATGCAACAGCTCTATTGCTGTATTTAATTTTGGCATTGTCTTTTGCTTTTGTGAAAACTGACTTTTGCTGCTTCTGCATCTGTTCCTCTCCTCTTCCAGCCTGGCTAGAGTGTGTTGCCACTGGGGGGCAGGTGTCTAGAGCAAACAAGCATGTTTCTTCCCTACCAGCTCACTTCTCACAAGGCAAAGAGCCTTGGCAACAATTTGGCATTTTGCAGATTTTTCTACAAACCTTTAGTTATGATTAACTGGAGTTCCTGTTTAAGGACTAGATTCTGTCACATATACAGTCTTGAAGTGACACCTGTGTGTCTCCATTGAAAGCAATAAGGCAAGATACTGCTCATCATTAGAAAGGATAGAAGATTCTGCCCATAAAGTATTACATTATAGAGGAAAGGAAAACCCTAGACAAAATTCAATGCAAAGCAAAAGTGACACACCATACCTCTGCCACCGTCTCTGCAAAAGGCTAAATTTTGAGCAACTGGGAACTGGTGCAGCTCTGGAAACTGGTGCAGCCCTGTATCGAATGTGTAGGAATACTACAACCCTGTATTATAAAGGAGCTTAGTATCCTTCGTTACACAAAGTATGTGTAATGTGGGCCAAATTAATCTCTGGCTCAGTTCTACCCAATGTATTAAAATCCCTTGGTTTATTAATTAGTCCCAGAGCTAAATATTTTTCCACCATTCTGTCTACCACTGTTGAAGCAGCAAGATTTTCATTAATTTTCATACAACACAGCAAATTGCTTCCTAGAATTTAAATCCCCATTTATCTTGTAAAAGTCAGGGGCCTTTGATGAATATGGGAGTTGAGCCAACATTAGTGGGATATTATATTCCAAAAAAGCTGCATGTAACATAAGATGCGTATTTCTATACACAACTCATCCACTGCTGTGAGCAACATGCACGTCTATTAGAGTGGATTTAATATATTATTTTCTGAGTGTCTATTCTATCTGGTCTGGAACAATAGCAGCAATCTGCTATTGAGACCCAAACAAAAGGCTCTGTGCATCCATTCTGCAGACAGGAAAGATGAAACAGAACATTCACTAGCTGTCCAGAGCAGGAATCGGAATCCCTTTGACACTGGGTTGAAAAGGAAAGGGAAGAAACTGTAGGCAGGCAGTCAAAGAAAACTCATAGCAGTTGTAGAAAAATGAAATGCTGTTCATTTCATTCCCAGAATGAACATCAAATCACTTCAATGCTCTTAACAGCCATCACTCACACGTGCTGCAGTTCAAAAGGTGCATACACAATTTAATTTCCATCCCACGATTTGTGATCCACCTGGAATAAAAAAATAATCCACCTAAATGGAACTTGCTATGCTTCTCCACAGTCTTTCACCTCAACATTAGCCTCCTGTAATATGCTTTGCTTTAGGCTATCGTTTGAGATCATTCAGAGTCTGAAGCAAGTCAGGAATGCAGCAGTCACATATTAATCAGAGCTTAAGTTGGCAGCAAATAACACCAGTGCTCTCTGAGCTGTGTTGGCTGCCAGCAGGATTCAAGGTATTGGTGCTGACCTTTAAAACTCTGGATGCAGGCTCTCTTCTCAAAGCATGCTACCAGACGGCCATCAGCAGAGTCATTTGGATGGGAGCTCAGCTGATAGCAAAGACTGCCAGTGGGGCACGATTTGCCAAAGCCACCTTGGCTCAGCAATTCACTGCACTAAACTGCCAGACGTGCTGCCTGAGCTTGCACTTTTTTCTTAAAAATTTGGAGAAAGATGATCTGAGGGATGAACTGTTTTTTCTCTTTTATGAGCTGATTCCAAAGCTTAGTACAGGTGTACCTGGTTTCATCTCATTTTATAGATAAACCTGCAATACCTGAAATAGATTAAAATACACTTGCAGTTGTCACCTGAGTTGCAGGCTTACTTTACTTGCAGGCTTGACATATCCATCTAAGCGGAACCTCTGTTTTACCTTACAAAGTAGTAAAGAACAAATCTAATTACTGTGCTTCAATGAGAAATGTCGGTATCAAGTCAACGGGACACAAGAGACAAGCGCTGAGTGCTTGTTCCAAACCTGGTCTGTGGAAAAACAGGACCTAAGCTAGTTAACGTAAAGTCCAGTTATAACGCAGTGTTTTCTCTTGGGTGCTAGAAATGGCTGAACATTCAAGCATCTGTATGTTGGCAGTAAATGAATTCTGTAAGTGACCCTGGCTATACTACTAGATTTTACCATCCACAGTGCTAATAGAAAATGCACTGATGCATATTACTGAAGGAGAGTCCTGAATATGAAGTAGCAATAGAATTAAAACCAATTCTCAGGCCATTGTACAAGGCAGGAACTGATAGCAATATTGGAGATTTCTACTCCCTAAAAAGGGCTTGTCTTTAGTGACAAGCAAAGCACAGTGGCAGTTGAATGCTGAAGCGTGCACAGGAACCTGGTTATGGTGATGCTGTTTTAACAAAATCCCCTTTGTAATGAAGCAGAATTGAAGTGTGAAATTATTTCGTAAGACCTGTGGATGGTTTGGAGGAGATGGTTCCTATCATCTCAAGCTGTGTATTGAGAAGGCTCAAGAAGTATGAAGCCCTTGTTCTACCCTAAGTGACCATTATTTCTGTGAAAAAATAATCATGGATTCTCTCTAAAGGGGAACCAACACTGGTATTTGGAGAGTGCTCCAAGGCTTCGTGAAGGTACTATAATGTGATATAATAACTTCTGTGCTTCTAACACATTCACAGAAGTGTGCATTGCTATGTTAAAGACACACTTTCAAACACTAGAATGGGTTAATTTCAAAAATTCCTGCTTAACAAATAGTTATGTATTCATAAGGCTATATTTTTTAGAGAGAATGGGTAAGTATGATATTTGAAAATAAAGCTACACACAGGTAGTTTTACCAATGACTCCCTACTATTAGAAGTTATGTCATTCAAAGCAAATTGATGGCAGTGATACTGGTGCCCTGCAGTTCTCCTTCTACTTTACTATATTGATCTACTTAATATTTTTCCACATTATACACACCCAGCCTTAAAGACTGCTTAGCTTGTAAATACAGAATTACAGAAAATTCAATTACAGAAAATAATAAGTAAGTATCACTGACTGAATCCCCTGGTCCTTATTGTTTGTCTGAATGTCTCTCCTATTCACAGATCACTATGTCAGGAGTAAAAGATCCATTACCACAGCTTTTACTCTGTTTTCTGGTTGCCCTATGGGATTATTCAGGTAGGTAAGGAATGCAGAAGCAGTCCAAAATCTATCTCCTTCTGATACAAAACAAAAGAATAAAAAAGTGAAAGAATACAAAAAATTAGGTTCTGTGTGACCTCTTCTTCTCCAAACACCACTGGGAACTGAGAGCACTCTGTACCTTGCAGGATTATGCCCTGTGATAGAGCATGCTTCTGCAGTAACCTGTGTGAAAACTGCCCACCTACACATCTCATATCTGATCAAGAGGAAAACACATCTTTCAAACTGTACAGTGTTTTAATGCAAACAGAACAAGGTTCTCAATTCGCACATTGAATAACTCCTTAACTATGGGCAAAATTGTGAAATTTCTCAGTTTTAGACTGCAGCCTAATTTTTTACAGAGATGTTTTTCTATTTTTGTAGCTATGGAAACAGCCTTTTGTTTCTTTAGAAATAAGCCAAGAATTAGGGGCCAGGCCACAAAATATTTTGTTTTATTACAAAACCACCAAAACGTGATTTCTCACCAGTTTAACTGGCAGTAAGAATATTTCGCACAGCAGTACCATGTACTGATGCTCTCCTGGGGAAGCTCAGCAACAGTAACTTTGGCTGAGAGTTAGGACTATTTTTGGAAGCTTCAAAAGTATCTAGGGAAAGTACTTTTCACTTTTATTCATATAAACAGTATCTCTATTTATTAAAAAAGTGAGAAATGGCTTCTCTTCAACTTCAAATGGCTTTGACAATAAAATTCTGCTTATATCAAGGTCTTGGGAGACACATGAAGCCTTCTGACAAATGGGGTGTTTGGATGATGAAGAGATGACTTGAAGACTCAGAAAGAGATGCTTCAGACTCCTGCCCCTAGAGCATAGTGAAATAAAGGTGTGTTCACTTAGAACCTAGCTCTGTGTCGCCTACCCATTTAATCTCCCACCTGCCTGCATGGGGATGGACTATAATGAACTATATAGTCTTTTCCATCTTAAATCACTAAAAGGCTAAGTAAGTGATTCCTGTTATGAAAAGAATGAAAAAACAAAACAAAACAAAACAAACCCTATCTAAATGTTTAGGTTCCTAAGTACAGGCTTAAATCTTATCGAAGTCTGTAGAATTTAAAGTACGTGCTTAAATGTTTTGCTGAATTGGGCTATGTTACTGAATCATGGCCAAGACTTCTTCAGCTGATATACTGTTACCCATGAAATTACTAATATGCTCAGTATCAATACTACACTTAAATGCATTGTTAAGGGGAATATACTTTTTCAGGGCTTCTGGTTCATTTTCCACAAAAGCATCTGGCTGAATCAGGCATTCAGAATAAAGCTGATGAGTAAAAATGTTAGAAAATAAAAAGCCTAAGCAGAGTAGGAAATTATGGGGTGAACCAGGGCAAGACTTTTCTAGACAACTAAGCTGCTATTGACAACTTTAAAGTTCAGTACACTCTGCTGTGGTGTTACCCCTCATTCTGAAATTTGCTTTCCAGTGAACAGGAAATTTGATCAAGAATTTTACTGAAAATAGATCATGTTCATTGGTATAAACTGTCGAATTTTCATCCCTTCGTGTTCATTGCCTAAGGATATGTCCAAATGTTTATATCGGCAGCAGGCTAAAGCTCATGTATGAATAGGAAACAAAGTAGTTTAACACTGTCTGTCACTGCATAATAATTTCCAGTACCCTTTTCTAACTTTCTTTTTCTGTCTTCCACCACTTCTGCAATAAACTCTCTGATCCACCAATGTGTCAAACCTGCAATGTACTCTGATGCTCTTGCTGCAAACTGTGAGTCAGCGTATGTGTTTGCAGTTAGTTAAGCATATATATGCTGACAGGATTTACTGGTTATGGCTGGAGTGATCAGCAGTCATGAGATTAAACCAAAATTTTCGAACAAAACATCAATGAGGCTTTAGACATCAAAGATGGTCTTAAACCAACTGCCTCTAAACTTCAAGGAAGATCAGGTTTGGGTTCAAACATTGCACCCTATGGCTGTTCAAAAGCTGTTCAAAAGAAAATTCACAATGAAGTTTTGTGTTTGTCATTCCTTATCAGAGACACCAGTCTCAACTGTGTGGCAGTACATTTTCCCATTCTGTGGGCACTGAATTATCCGTTGCACTCAGTTTCTCTCCTTTTTGGTGTTGCTGACTTTCTGGGGGTCAGACCTCATGAAAAAGTGGTTGGGAGTTGATTTCTGAATCTGAGCCATTCTTACACGTGCAAGTAAGTAGAGAACAAACCCACATGTTAAAGCATTAACTAAATAACATGCATTAGGAGTGCTGGGGGGTGTTGCTGCCAGTGGCCACCACACTCCCACTGAGCGCTGCCACAGCTGCCACTGCCAGAGACTTGCTCGCCCCATAGCCCGGAGCGGCTGCTGCATCCGCACCCAACTCCTTGCTGAGATGTGCTTTTGGAAAAGAGCAACGGGGAAAACGCCACACTTCAAGTGACTGCAAGCCATTGTCTGCTGAGTGTAAACAAGAGGCTGTGACCAATCCCTCTTTTCATTGTGCGCTTCTCTATACTAGAGCACTTTTTGTTGGTCATTCAGTATCTTTCTTTTGCCAACAAATAACAGGCATTAAAGACAGAAAAACAATAAAATTGCATGAGGAGAGAACGACAATCAGTACACAAAGATAAACATCAGCAATAAACACTTTCAGCTGCCAGCCCGACAACATATATAAATGACAGAGGAGTGTGGGTGAGAGAAAGGAACAGAAGTGGTGAGTGCAGATCCAGGAAGAGACAGTGTAAAGGTTTCTGGCAGGAGCTTGGGAAGGTCCACGTAGTTCAAGAACGTTGGAGCCACAAGTAGTTTAGGCAGAAGAGCCCACTACACTCAAATGCCACATCGCTGTGTGTCCCTTTGGCTTCCTGGAGTTGAAAATCAAGCTGTAGGGTTAATGTAGTGTGTCAAGCATCCAGGAAGCCAAGGGGACACACATGCCATAAAACTGACCCTCTGAGAGCAAAAGAGGAAAAAAATTTTTTTTTTCTCTTTATGATATTGAATTCTAGTCTACAAATAGAATAAAATGCTTTATGTTTATGGGGAAGGAGGAGCTTTTTTAGGTACTTGGTAGATATATTTTTCACTGTCTAGTATTCATTTCTAGATGGCAGGTCTTAGCTTTGTCTTCTCCTCCCAGTTTCAGTGTTGTCCAGCTCAAATCTCAAGTTGCTATTATTTTCCGAAGGAAAATTTTGAATCCGATTAAAAGAACTACACTTGTTGCAACAGACTGATTGGAGAAAAGAAGAGCTTGCTGTTTGGTGCTGTTTTGAGGTCTGGGATGTTAGAGGTGGTCCAGCAGAAGAGGATCGTGATAGGCTAAGTGCAAATGAAATGGTGAGGAACACATGACGAATTCAGTTTGCCCAAGCTGCTCTGTGGCTGACAGCTCAGATGGCCCCTGCAGCCAGAAGCAGGGTCTCTGGGACAGTTCTCTGGATTCCTTTTTTTCTCATTTTCTTTTACCTGCTGACACTGACACACAGTGTCACAGCTGTGGACAATTTCAGCTTAACTTTATACACATAGGAAGTTGTGGCTTGCAACAGATAATCTCTGGGGTACAAATCCCCTACAACAACCACTCTCTGAAGTAAAAGTTTGCAAACACTGTTGTTATAACTGCTTCCCTGATATTAAAACTGATGGGCACTAAGTTCTTAATACCACTCTCCCCTTCCGTGCTGCAAAGTTACAGCCCAGGCACCACACTACCATTTTTCAACTGTCAAAGACCAGTTTGGACTGATGAATTTGTTAAATGGATTAAGAGAGGTAGCTACTACAACAAGAAGTGATTTGACTTGTTATCCAAGGATCTCCTTTCTGGTCAGATACAGACCTGAATGGAGAGGCACTATTGATACACAGGTCAGGTGTGTTCAATCCTGAGGATCACTGCAAATGGTGTGGGGCAGACATGGAAATCCTATTGCCCTCAAACACACCAAATAGGTAAATCCTATTTTTCCCGGCATCTGTGAAACCCAGAGGAAATACTGAACCATCATCCATATGACAGGGGATTTGTCATGTGCAGACTGTGACTTTAGGTACAACTTTTATGGAACAGGAGGGTTTAATCTGATTCAAGGAATCATGTGCTATGGAAAAGCATTATAGGTTGCTCATGTCAGAACAGACCTTCCCTAGCTCAGACTGTTGTTTTGATAAACAGAGATAGATACAAACCATGGAACAAACAAAACCTACCATTTACTTTAAAGGAATACTGACACAAAATGGAAATAGTAACTCCTGAATAAATTAAAGGACTGTCATAATGAAAAAACATTTTCACCTTTGATCAGATAGAAATGGTGTTTTTCAGTGCTTGAGACAGACACAACTAAGCTTGCACAGCAGCAAACTGGATAGCATTTAAAAAATACTTTAAAGACATTATTGTTGTTGTCTGTGGAACTCCTTTAAATGCATTTCTATATGTCTGAAATGAGGCTTTTATCAATTCTTTTTTCGAGCAGATAGCTTAAAGCAGTGACTTGTTAAGGGTCACACAACAGATTAGCGGCAGAGATGTAGAAAAACCATCCCGGTCCACTGATCTCAAGGCCTAAACCACCTTTCTTGTTCACTCTTTTGTGGTATTAGAGTCTCCTAGCTAGTGCATTTTGCCCATTTTTCTCCAACATTATACTAGCATTATACTAAGCACTGAGGAATAAAAACAGAAGTTACTTCACATATTGATTTGTCTTTCTAAACTGGAAATTGTTTTAGTCAACTCTTCAGAGTGTGTATTGTTTCTTTCTTAGCCTATTGACAAGATTTTTCATCTAATCCAGTGTCCCAGTTTTAGCAGAAGACAGTGGCAAAAGCAATACCAATGTTAAATGGATTGTTACAGACTGCAGGATGCAGTTCCATTCCTGCATGAAAAACTGCCAGTCACTTAACCTCTCTGTGGATGTCTGGTGTAGCACAGCAACACCTGAGCTAGCTTTAAATTAGCTAGGTGTGACAACATTAGCACTTGAACTGCAGCAGCACGGAGCTCTGCATCAGCTGGGAAGCTTATGTTCGGTGTTGAATGGAGCCCTCAATACTTGTAGTGGAAGAAATATAAAAGTAGTATCTCTGTGTTATAAAACACTGTCCTTAAATCTCGTTATAATTAGTACTGCTAGACAAAACTGCTGGATGCATATGTCACATGCATTTCCTTTTTGAATCTGGAAATGCAGAAGTTAGCACAGTAAAAAACTGGCCACAAAACCGATAGTCTAATGCTTCAGAAAGCCAGTATACACCACCTTACCCTTTCTTTCAGGTCATAATTAGTATGAGACTCTAGGACAAGCTATTGCTGAGTAATACACACATGAAGATGCTGGAAATACTCACCTCTGCCTCATCCTTTGCTATGCACTCATGCTGAGCATCACTCAGTTTAATCATACAGAGTCCAGCCTAGAGTACTTTATTACCAGGCATCAGGGATGACCCACACACAAGGAACATCATTAAACATTTCAAACACCAGATTAACATTCAGTCTGATGCTCCCTTGGCTGCATTTTGCAGTTTGTTCTTTTTTTTTTAGAGAGAGGCAAGGTGTCCATAAGCAGGCTTAGTCTACCTCCAAGAATCATGAGAAACCAACACAAGGTTTATCAACCACCTCAAGACCAACAGTAGCCCGTGATTGATAGTCTCCTCGCACACTCTAGTATGTCATCTATGGCATATTAGGATGATTCATGAAATTTAAGCCTGGCTGATTGTCAATAGACCATTTGTAAACAAGCTACAATAGTTTCCATTTTCCCAAGTGAGCTTTTTAATAAACGATTCCGCCTCCCAGTGTAATAAGTAAATAAACAAACTGAGCTGACAATAGACGTCTTTTTGAAACACAGAAAGGAAAAGAGGATTATATTTTCATCAGAAAGGGCAGACTCCCTCTCTCTGCCAAAATGCCCTGTTTAAATGCTGCTGAGATGCATGATTTAACAAAGTTGTTTTATCCCCATCAGGGAAGACTCTTATCAGTATTGGAGGTCATAACAACTCCTTGAAAAGAAAATAGACATGATGTTTTCAAGCTGTGAGAAAACACATGTAATATTTTTTTACTGGCTTATCAAGATAGTTTAATACTGAAGTGATAATGAAATGACCTCATACCTCTTTGCTCTTGGGTTATGACAAGCCAGTCTAGTAAATTAAATAGTTCTACTATCACATGGGAAACAATTCCTGCTTTATACTAACTGGAAAGAAACACCATTATTAGTGTTCAAAATAGCTGCAGTTCTACACCAAGCAGCATATCCCCAGCCATAATGCTTTCCAGCAGAAGATGCAGCCTTGGTGAGTCCCTCCCTCTGGCCTTCTAGGTGGTCTTTCCTACAGATCTAATGATAGGTCTGTCAGAGTGATTTATGGCATTTGTCCATGCTTCTGTGTTTTTTGCTCCTCAGCTTTGGGTCAGCTCTGGTCTCCAGCACTCTGTGGTTTTTCTTAACACATATTCAGTAATCGCACAGACCAAGACTGTTTTTCTACATTTGTGTTTTCTTTCATTCTGCCTGTCTTAGAATTTTCAGTAACACTCATCACCACAGGATTCTGCTTCTATATTTCATCTGTCAGTAAAGCTTGAGCTAATTTGCTGCCACTAACAATTCTCTCTGCTGGCTCATATTTACACGCATGCACACAAACACAAACTAAAAATGTATGATCACATTACTGCTAGTTCCGGGTCCTTGTGCCTCCCATACTTGATCCACATCCCATTAAAATCAGTAGGAAGTTTACCATAAATGTTAACAGGAATTTTAATAAACCCACTTTACCTAATGTGTGGATGGACTGAATTCTCTTATATGGTGCACAGAAGGAAATAATATAGGCCAGAAAGACCCATTCCATACTTCTCCTTCACATTGACATGAAGTGCTGGTTACTAGTTTTTCAGAGAAAAACACTCTGAGCAGGGCTGTGGCAGGAAGAATCTGTCTGCTCTACATTCCTGGGGCACTCTGGTCACCTCAAAACAGTGCAAGCAAAATGCCTCCAGGACTTGAGTTTGCACACTCCTCCAGAACTTGGGAGCAGCAGCATGACAGAGCCCATAGCCTGAGACTCCTTGGGATGACAATCTCCTCTTGTACTTGTCTTGCTAATAATAAATCACACATCACTTGCTGTATAGGTGCCAAACAGGGCACCACCCATTCTTATTTATTTGGTAACTTTCTATTCGGTGCTGCTTTATCTGATTATAGTTTTAACAACTGAGACATCTCTGAGATAGACACTTTTTATAGGATCAGTAAAATATTAGAGGTCTTCCTAGGGTGGTCTAAAGTATTTGTGTTGAAAAATACATGAAAATCTGAATTCTAGTGAAGGAACAGGCAGTTAAAAGGAACTCAGACCACTGTGTTAGTTTTAATTAAATGGAAGCAATAAAGGGCTCTTGTATGTGTTTCACACACAGAATAAAACCCTACAACTTTTCTGCAGGTAAAAATTCATCTCAGGCCAATGTGAGTTTTGCCCTAATTGCAGAAGCAAGCCCATATTTACATTTCTTTGCACACCTGAGTCTATATTTCATGATTAAATAAAGTTCCACTGAATATGAAGAATGAGAGTTCTGTCCAAGTAGGAAGCTTCCGGTCCTCAGTGGCTACCCAAATTGTGATTTCTCCCCATCATTTAGAAGAATAATCATTTCAGAAAGCAGCAACTGTGAAAACAAGTAAACAAGAACATAAATAATTTGATGAGAATGCAACTTTCCTGGTGTTTTAGGCAAGATGTTTCACCACCACCTGAGAGTCATGGTCTACAAGAAATGACAGTGAAGTAGCCAGTGGAGAAAAATGTGCAGCTCAGAGCAAATTATGACCTAAAATTTCCAGGAAGCATCTGATTTGTTTCATATTTTAACTTGGGTTGTAGGAGAGATAGCAGGAAGTTTAGTTAATTTGAAACAGGAGAAAAATATTTTTATCTGTAAAAAAAATAGAAGATACTGTATTTTCTAAAATGCTTGAGATGTTGTAAGAGACAATGAACAAACCAAGGTAAGCCACCTCATGCAGGAGAAGTGTGACGGGGTAAGTGTGGCTGACTGAGGGAGCCCTATGTGAAATGTTGATTTGGGACCACAAAGCTGATAGGATTTTTCAATTAGTCTGCACTTGACTGACAATGGACACCACACCTTATCACTGAGTGATCCTACCCCGGTTTGTGCCTTTTCCTTATTTAGTTTCGTTCTTGCTCTATAGATGGGAAATGTCAATCCTTCCCTCCTATGAGGTCTAACTGTCTCAGTGTCACTGGATAGTCTTCCTACAGATATGAAACAGAGACTCTCCGTCATCCCAACTCTTTCCACATCTCATAATGAACATCTCCTGGATGGACCCAGGAAGGAAGATGACCAGAGAAGTAGGGGGTTCCTTTGCGCAGGACTAGCATGATTGCTGACAGTTGGAGGAACTCTGTAAGGGGCACTAAGTTTTTTGGTAGACCTGCACAGGTGCCATATTAAGCTCTAAGGCCTAACTCCATTTTTTTTCCACCAGGGCTAAATTAGGGAGTGCAATTGCTCTCAGGTAGGGGTAGCAGTCTGACAAATTATGGACATTTATCTCAGAATTTCTGTATAGTTTTCAGGAGAGGCAACAGGTTTGGGTGATCCAAAGGGGAGACCTTGCTGAAATAATGTGCTTGAGCATTGCTGTGAACCTGTATTTACTAACCTTTGCTAGCATTCTGGCGTTGAGACTATCTCTTGGCAGTAGTGGAATGAAAAAACTTCTGCAGAATGGTGGAAAGAAGCGTAACAAGGATCCTCTTGTAGCATCCTCTCCCTAGCATGGATCACCAGGAACAGCATAATCTTGGTTTACAGAAGTCTTCTGGAAAATATGTTGTTGGTTGGTGGGGGTTTTTTTGTGGTTTTTTTTTTTTTTTTTTTGGTTTTTTTTTTTTTTTTTTTTTTTTTTTGTAGCTGACAATGCCAGTCATCCAGCTCAGATTCTGACCTTGAATAGCAGGAATGACAGAATACTGTCTTGATCCTGTGATTGGGGGTTTGGCTCAGCTCCTTCTAAAAACAGCCCCGGAGAGACACAAATTGAATAACCCTGCTGGACTGAGTAGTACTTACTGTGCTACCTAGAAGCCCTGAACTCTAAACAGTGATGGACTGCAGAGTAACACTACTTGACTTTAGACTTTATTTCCCTGCCTTTGGAAATCTGCTTCACTCAAATAATAATACTGTGGTTGGGAGAGCTCATGTGATTTAAAAAACTACCTAAATACAAGTGACATCAAGCTGTCACAGAAAGTATCAGAGTACAGGATTTCCTCTAGCAAAATGTTAAAATGGCTGAAACACCTGAGTGACATATATTCTGCTACCAGTGAACTGATGTGGAAAGTATTTGGTGGTCCCATAGCCTTAGCAATGCATATAGCCAAACCTGCTACCTGGGAGGGAGCGAAAGGGGCATCAGTGAAGAGAGGGCAAGAAAGCTGGACTGGTGCTTTCCAGAAGTCATCACAATGGAAACAACTGGCTCCAAGCAGGGTTTGGGAAGGTTAAACTAACAGGTGAGAACAGGAATGAAGAGCAGCCTACAAGAAAGGCCAAGAGGCTTGGAGGGTGCAAGAGATCAGAGAATGGTTTGGGAGAGGATGGACTGAAAACGTATATGGGTATTCCAGCTGTATTTGTCCACAGAGAGGGATTCAATCACATCTCCCTAGTGACATTACTAAAGCTGCGGGTCCTTTCTACACACCTCATTTTCAGTCATTGCCATCCAGATAGGCACTTGATGCTGCTTATTTCCTTTTAGCTGGATGATATTTTGAGGAGTTTTGCCACATCAGTGAGACCCACACTAGTGGGCTTGGGGCTGTGTGCCTTGCTAGTGTTCTCATGTGTGACATTACACCAGCATCGTTGGTATTCCATCCCTGCAGGCTGGACCCAGACAGAGTGTTATTCAGGTGACATACCACTTCCAAACCTCAGTAATGTTGCTGGGCAGACTGGAAGCAGAACATGGTTTGCAAATATGGGACCTACTCACTTTCCTTATGCATCAATGGCAACACTGCCATTAACTTTTGTATTTGTAGTATCTGAACCTTAACAACATGCTGAATTCTGTATAATCAGCTCGTGGCAATGAAAGCCTTGCTCAGCACATCTGGAAAACACTTTACTGGAATAGTTTGGTAATGCTCCATAATCTCATTGAGCCCTATTCTCTGCATTTGCTCCTGTGGTCAGTTGGAAAACACTGAATGTGGGGAAAAAGGTACTTTTTTATTTTCTTCCTTCTAATACACTATTGCACTAAACTTATCACCTTATTTTAAGGAGAACTGTATTCCATATGAGTTTGACTTTTGGGACTGTAAGTCCCCACCTTAGTGGCTGAGGAGTTTCTTATAACTACCACGGAGGCTAAATTACCTGCTGTTCTCAGAGAAGCAGGTGCCTGCAAGCACTCCTCTATGCACAAGAGGGAGAGGTTACTGAGAGGACAACTAATAATAATGGAGCTACTTGTGGACTGCATCTGGCTCATGTAGTCATACGAAGATTTTTGTTCTACATTTTTCTGATTTCTAGGCAGCACTAGCATTTTCTCCTCTCCTAGCAAGTAATAGCAAAAAAAAAAAAAAAGAAAAAAGTTTTCAGTACAACAGAGGTGTTGTTTTTCTGCTTTTACAAGAGACAGAGCTCTGAACGTGTGGAGTGTGGCAGGTCATGAGTAAACAAGCTGCATGAGCACACAGAAGTGCTGTCTATCATGGCCTGAGAGAAAGCTGCCAAGTGTTTATCTTCCTTCAAGTGACACTTCTCTCCAAGAAAAGACTGAAAAACATACAACACTTAGAGTGGAATGAGGGAAGAAAATGCATTTGCTATTTGAAGAAAGCGGTTTAGACTTGCTGTGAAAGGTGTCCAAATGAAAGGGAGCTCCCATAGCTTCTAATAAGTTATCAGATTTCTATTGAACTCATATGCTCTGAAAAAATGTTTGAGGATGCACATAGCTATGGCTATGCAAGACATCCGCTTTGGAAGAATTTTAATCCTTCTGGAATATTAAAATCCCACTGGGAACTAAAAGTCGCAGTGTCCAAGTTCCTTGCTGTGGTGTCTGCTTTGGGCTGGGTAGTAGAGGATAGTTTACAGTCCATTCCAAAACTGCTGAGTCTAGACCATGACTTAAGGCAACTCTGCATGGAAACACTAGTCAGCCCTGGCGTTGTTCCTGTTCAGGATGGAATAAAGGAAAGCTGCATGAATCCAAGAGACTGAATAAAGGTTTCCCTCTAATGTGCTTTCTTGCAGTGTGTCAGGGGTCTAAGTGACTCATACCATTCAGCATTTGCCATACCAGCAGATAAGCTGGGCTGTTCTCACCAAGACCTTAAACATGAACTGCAGGGGTCCTTAAACACTGTCTGTGTATCTTGCATGAACATTTCCACAGGTCAGAAAACACTGAACTTAGCCTGATCTCACTGAATACTGAATTGCTGCAACTGTAGACATGACCAAGTCTATCCATTCACTGAAGTTTCCAGGAATAAGTGGTGGTTGAGAAAGCAACTGTCCTTAGAGTTACTTTAGAAATAAATCTTCTTTGCTATGCATTGCTTTTTATGACTTTGTTAATGGTCAGAAGAACAATTAAATAAGACCAGAAATGTAAGGTTAAGTGAGAATGTGAAAGAAGACTCCAACTGAGGGGGGAAGTATTGATTTTTGTGGCTTGTCACAACATGAGGATGGGTCATAATGAGTCACCTTATTATCTATGGACAATAATGAGTGCGATAGGAAAACAACCCTGGGAGAATACCCTGAGAGACAGCAAGCAAAAAAGAGGAGACGTTAGGATCAAAGGCAGGGATGATACAGAAGAAGAGATGAAGGAAATGGCTATGGAAACATTAGAAGTAAAGAAGAAAGGGGAAAAAAGCAGTGGAAGCACTGTAGAACCAGTAAATTAAGGATAGGATTTTGAAAAGTGCCTCATGTCCTAAAAAGTTGTAATTACTTTCCCATTGATGCTGGCAACAAAAATAGAGGTGGCAGAGTCAGACTAGCAGTGAGCACTTAAAAAAAAAAATAATCTCACCTTAGAATTACCTTGCTTTCTTACAACTTCTGCTGCAACAGTGACATCAAGCAATATTCATGGCTACCAAATTACAGCCAGTGTCCACTTAGGTGTTCTGGAAAACCTCAGATGTCTGTGGCATTAAGACACCCAGTGGCAATTATTAACACAGGAACTTTTTGAGGTCCTCAGAGGCTGGTTAGAAAACTCACTTGTTTTAAATAATGTAAAAATATACATTATTGTGGAGCTTAGAAAAATCTGTTTCTCGGAATAATTAAAATGAAATCCCTAAAAGTCAAATTGCGCTTACAAACAGCTTAGGCTTCCTTGCACTCTTTCATTATTCTGGCTTCCTAAGTGCAGCATTCAGGAAAAGTGCCAAGTTTATGTCTCCACGGACTGGGCTTCTCCCTGTTTATCAGAGGCTGATCAGAGAGGAGGGAGCGGCATCACGCGCCTCCCAGTGCTGCCCTGCCAGCGAGCCCCAGCCCTGACCTGGAGGGACCATCGCTGGGCGTGAGAAGGCAGCTCAGGCTCCACACCTTTGAAACCTTTGGCATCTTTGCTAAGCCTAATAAGAAAGAAGCCAGTATTGCCAGTGATGTTTGTGATGTGTGCTTTTATCCCCAGGAGACTATCACTGCTCATTTCCTTTCACATTTTGCATAGGTGATTGAATAACTTGCTAATGGCAACTGTTTTGGTCACTACTGCCTCAAACTGCATTCATCCCAGTGGTTTAAGTATCTCACTTTTAATCCCTGCACAAAAATGTGCAGGAAGGGGTTTAGGGCCCTAAGACATAATTCATTTGCATTTCCACATGGATCAAATTTTAAGTCTAACAAATGGAATATTTACCACTTGGATGTATTGGAAAGCTCAGATCCTTGTGTTTATTAGTTCAAAGTGCAATAATTATTAGCTAGAGAGAAGCACAACTGCAATCAGAGAGAAAACTAAATAAAACCCACCTACACAGATTTCTCACACTAGGCTCCGGGCATGACTCACTGGTTATGTATTAGGCGTTGTGGGTGGGTACTCTAATTTGTATGTGTTCCATTGTTTAGATGTGTTTTGTACGCGCTAATTCTGACTTTCTGTTTTGGCAAAATCTTACAAAAAAACCCCAACCACCACACTCTTGGGCCACAGTCATGAAACGCAGCTGCATTACCTCACCTGCCTATCTTGGGATCAGGGTGGGCTCCACAGGGGAAAGGGATCAGTGCTTGCTGGGGCTGCCGGGAGGAAGCATGCCGCCAGCCCGCACAGACGCTACCTGGACACGGATGAGCTTTTGCAACATCTTACCCACTGCCCAGAGAATCATTTTGCACACTTTTCAGGACAGATTTTCAAGACCAGAAAAATATTTTTTGTGCTTTAAAAGCATTCACAGGAAAAATAACTAAGCCTGTAGTTTGCAATGCATTTCTGAGCTCAGTCTAACACTCTAGCAGACAAGAATATATTAAATGTTAAATGGAGAGGGCTTTTAAGACTGAAGAAAAAGGGCATCCTTCCAAAATATTGTAATGCCAGTGCATGCCTAAGCACAAAAAGAAACTGATTAGAAAAAGTAATGAGAAAATGATTAGAACTGAAAGTATTTTCTTGGCATTGGACCATCAATAACCACCTTCGTTTGTGGAGCATGAATTATAAACAGGATTTCAAATGCGAGTTGTCTAAATTACACAATATATGCATTATATGTATATAAATATATTTTTTCTATTAATAGTAAGATCGTTTACATGGCATTGTCAACATAAAGGGAGAGAGGCAAATAGGAGATCATGAAGAATGAAGTGTGATGACGACTAGAAAAATATTGTGATATATCTGGAAAGCTGACTAGATCTGCTAACCATTTTGGTCGCTCGGAAAAAATGTAAGGCGCTCTCCTGCTTTCACCTTAATACGTGTCTCCATGATAGCTTAACGAATGTCTCCAAATGCATTCTCAGGAAAGGTCTCCTGGCTATGCTGTGAAGTTTGGCAGGCACTGTTAGCTGTGTAAACTACCGTGACCGTCACTGTCAAGGAGTAAGCCTGTAGTGGGTAAAATAGACACTGCGTCACTGTGGTAGCTATCACACCATCACTGGATGACAGAGGAGGAAAAGGTCTGCTTTCTTCCAAGAGTTCATGCACTTTCTACGGACAGGTGGCCTATCAAAACATAAGCTAAGAGACCAGAAGAATCAAAACCTCCTGAAGAACAGAAAGAGCTGGCAAAAACTCACAGGTGTGAAGCAGTGCCCTCACAGAACATCATAAGGCCCACATGACTCCGAACCACGTGCCCTTCGGCTGCACCTCAGAGCTTCCCACGCCTCTGTAACCTGGCATCCCTCTGGATGCCTTAAAATTTCTGGAGACACCACAGCTGCAGCTGACCTCTCTGGCATTGCTGACAATACTGATGCCCAACTTCACAGGAGACAGAAGCTAAATCAAAATCTTAAGCCTTAATATTCCATAGTTAATAAAAGGAGGTACTCAGCACACCAACATTTCTTGCTTCCCTTGTTTACTTCACTCACAAAATATGCAACTTTCTTGACCTTAAGTACACTCCTTAGGAGTGTTCAGGCTGAAAGGGGCTCCACATCAGCCAAAAATAAGCATGGCTGACCTTAATAACTACTTTCCTTCAATCACAAGGGAAACACCAATGCTACACCATTGTGTGCATCACTTTTCCTTTACGCCTACGTCTGCAGTGAAAGAACTGTGCAAGTTAACCCTTTTGCTGCTCTTACCAATGCAAAAGCTTACACATTTGAGCAGGATCCCTAACAGCCTTTCAGGTTTGTTTTCAAGGGGATACTTGTGGGATAGCACAAGTCATTCAAATTTTCCACTACATCACAAAATGACACTCATGTCTGTTCCCACTATTTGTTTAAATATAAAACATCATTCAACTTTCCAGCAGCAGCTTCCTGTTTAACAAGTATTTAAATGAATGGCTCAGTAGACTTTACCAAGCACACTTGGCAGCATTAGATGTGCACAGCTTGGCATCTAAACAGCAAACAGCACTTGCGGGTGCTGATGAGGCAAACGTCAGGTAGACGGGACAGGGTGATGCTGCTGTCCATGCGCGCTGCAGACAGGGCTTGCTGACAGATTGTCTGCAAGAAAACAGAGGGAAGTGCAGAAGCATAAAGACAGGGGGACTATATGGCCCAAAATGAATTTAGGAGAGGAACAGCAGACTTTCTCCACGCCCTTTTTGAAACATGCAGCTAAAGAAAGAAGCTGCCTCATTGCTCAGACACCCTGCAGTAGCTGAGTGGGAATAAAATGCTGCCCTTTATCTTGCTGCTGCCTATTAACTGGGGTCATTGGCTTCTGAACCAGCTCCTGAACTGCACTAAATAGGCAGGGGGAAGTGGACCTTAGGCCAAAAGGGATGATAAATTTTGGGTTGTCAGGGTGAGAGTTTTCTGTATTTCTCACTTTGATATCTAGTGTGATTTCTGTGAAGTCTATGAAATTATGCCAGATTTAAAGAGGTGCAACTCATAGCAAAATTTAATCTTTACTACTTAATACTGATTCTTCTTAATTAATTCATTATGCCAGGACCAAAATCATGCTAGGTGCCTATAACGTTCTCATTTACTTCTCTATTTCTTACAATTTTATTTCATACTGCAAAAACATTTCCTGTAATTGAACCTCTGGATACCTATTGACTTTCCATAAAACTGGCTGAAAACTACCAGTTCGTTCTTCTTATATTTATTCAACTGTAGGTTCCTTAATGTTTTAATTGGTTGCAGCAGCTCATATATATGAACGGCTCTCAGGCAGAAAATATTCCTCCAATGATATTTCATATCAAGGAAGTTGCTGCACTGGGATGAGATCAGCAGTCTTGTTAGAGGTATATGGAATTCAATTAAATGCAAAATGTATAGCAGTGTACTAATTGTCTGTACTACAGGGAGAGAGCACAGCATCCACTTGATGTAAATAATAAGAATAGTAAAGTGGCAAAAAAAGACCAGTCCAAATTAAGACAAAGTGACAGATCTTCTGGAATCAAAATGAGATGCAGCACAATACTAACACTAAATGGGAATGGTCGATTACTGCATTCATCGCTATAGAGTCTGCACAACTCACCACCTAAACAATTTTCCATGCAACATCCCAGAAGACAGAGCAAGATTTTTATTCTATATCTCTATGATGAACTTAAGCTGCTGAGAAATAAAGGGCTATATCTGGGAAAGCAGCCATTGATTCTGGCTGTCTCTG
This sequence comes from Athene noctua, assembly GCF_965140245.1. NCBI lineage: Eukaryota > Metazoa > Chordata > Aves > Strigiformes > Strigidae > Athene > Athene noctua. Next base: position 103,671,480 of record NC_134038.1, on the reverse strand, counting down.
GGTTGGTTTGATGCTTTTTTTGTCAGATATTAGCAGTTTTGGGTGCTAAGAATTCCTCTTTAAGTTGCTGGAAGCAAACCACGTGAGATCCTAAAAGCCAAACGAGACTCCAGAACTCTTGATCACATGGTTCAAATTTGCAGGGTAGCAGAAAGTATGAGTGGACTTGCCTTTAGTTCATTTTGCAGTCAGAGGGTAATGGGAACTGTTTAAAATCAAGCTGCAGAAAGTTCCTTACAGCTGGTTGCCCAGACCTTGAAATAAAATTCTGGCTGCCTACATCCTTACCATGCCATTCAAAGTTTTGTTGGGCTAAAGTGTCTGTGTAGCTGTCTGATTAAACTACATTAGAACCTTTGTGCAAGGGGAAATAACCCTAGTATTTAAAGATGTATTTTTAAGATCACTCTTGCCCTCTGTTTTAAGTTTCCGTACACTGAGGCATTGTTGCTCCTGACCCGGCTTATCATTTCCCATGTCAGCTTGTAGCCTTGATGGTTCAAAAGATGGAAACTCTATGTAACAGGGCATCAGAATTCACATTTCACAGAGGATTTCACTGAAAGATTGATTGACATAAATGACTTCACTGTCTCATGACTCTCAATCGAGGGACTTGCTTCAAACCCATAAAACAGAAATAAAGTGCTTGCTTGCCAATGAAATTGTTTCATTGATTCATACATGACAGGTAACTTGGATTAGATTGCTCATTATGATTTGAAGGCTGTATTGTGGTAATACCTTTAAGATCACTGAATTGTTGATAAACTTTGAGGTTAAGAAGTTCACTGTTATCTCATGTGCTATGAGGGGGGAGAAAGTACACTGATGGAGACCTGCTGGCCTCATTACTGTGCTGTGGGGTGAGCCAGCCTTCCCCAGGGTGCTCTCAAAGCTCACTGGCCTGCATTTGGCTCGCATGGAGCCATGATCCCCCGTGCTTGCTGCTGCTGGGGACATGGCGGCCTGGCTCAGTGTTAGGCGGTGAGCTGCTTCAGCTGCCCTGCTGCAGAAGGGATGATGAGGAGAGCAGAGCAGGGGTCAGGCTGCTAGGGAAAGTGCTCTGAAAGATTTGCTGTCTGTGGTTAAAAAAATTGCAGTAATATTTGCCTTTGGAGCTCTGGCAATGAGTGCCAAGTTATACTCTCTTTTAGGTATTAAGCCTTAACCAATAAATGATGACAGATACCTAAAAGAGAGATGGAAACCACACATGACAATTTTGGTAATGAACCCTTTTCTCTCTTGCTCTCAGATCAGCTCTTTTGGAAACTGTGTTATGGAGTTTTTGGCTACCCGTTCAAACCCACCGTTTTTAATAAAACCATTTCCTTGCACAAGGCACCAGCAGCTCATACCAGAAGTCATTTGGCTAGTAACTTGAGGATATAATTAAGAGAGCCTTGGTCACAGCTCTTGGGCTAACTGAAGCGCTTATCCTTCCTGCCTTCCAGCTGCATCTGCTCATACCTTAACCTTCATCTGCTCCCCTGAGGTGGCATCAGGCAAGGCCATGTCTTGCACCCCGTTCTCATTACGTGTGACTGCCTCAGTAGCCTGACTTACCTTCAGCATCTGTGGTTTCAGTGCTGTGACAATGGCAGTCAGGAAACCAAACTGACTTTGTAAAACAGGGTTATTAAAAACCAAAAACATGTGAGAGAAAACCGATACATAACAACATATCGGTACAGTCTACATGCACGTCTGCCTTTTCAGGAGCTTTATAATTTCCTAGAGAGGGCTCCAAATCTCTCTGCAAGATGTCCCTCTAAAACTCCTCAGCTGCTGTCTCTACTTCCATCGCATAAAAGAGGTTTTTTAAGTATTCAGCAATCTTTCAAAATCAAGGTTTTCAACTAAGCAATACATGCCATGCTTTTTTACTATAGTCAAAAAACATGATGCAGCTCTCCAGTTTTGCTTACTAGCTTTTCAAGCAGAAACCAGTGTTTGTGTCTTTGGAGATGACACGCTGGATCCCCAATTGCTCTTCCAGCAGCCCCTGTTGCATTCAATGTCACATAGGCACAGAAACAAACACCCTGGTAACCTCTATGCTATACTAAATCCAGTTCATGGATAAATTACATAAATTATTATAGTCCATAATGTTGTTTATTACAAATCAGCTTCATATCTGCTGAGACACCCCTTTGGACAATAGATATAGGATACCCTAAAATGATGCTAAGGTTGTTAACTAAGGCATTAAAGACCATGTGGCATTACAGAGCATAAAAGAAAATCAAACAGGCAAAATATGAGGGTTTAGAGAATGAAAAAGCAAAGCCAGAGAACCAGTACATCCAGGAGAGTTACTTATATAGGGAAGTTTAACTCCATCACTTGCAATGATGCTACCCATGAAAATGTATTTGCTTACATATATAGAGACAACAATTTTTTCTATTGGTGCACGAGACCAATAAAATATTAGATTGTATCATTTTTTTCTCAAATAAATCAGAAGTTTTTGATTCACTACCGATAAGCTATTTGTTTTTGCCTGCCATATGAAAGAGATCATCTGTCTTGATGAACTCCATATAAAATCTTGAAAATACCAATGACAATAGCAGCAATGTGTCCTTGCATGTGTTAATGGAATGAAGAAATCATCTATTTGAGCAGATAGATTGCAGATAAGCATGTTTGATAACTTTACATGAAAACCTTGGCTATCTGTGCACACTTGCTCTGGCAGACTCTGTGGGCTTCAGCGTGAGGCCCTAATAGATGACCCCTGGCTATTTAGCGATCCCGCCTAACAGAAAGGGAACATGAGAGGCAGTTTCTGACATGACACTTAATGCCAAGTGCTTCTGGCCTTGCCCATTTCTCTGTGTAGTCTACAGATTCACAATATTACAGCTTTTAAAATGCTTTTTTCTCCTTGCTGCATGAGAAATAAAAGCAACAGGGAGAACCGGGAGACCTGGCTGCAGAAAAAGGGCTGAGAAGGAAAGGAAGCCAAAGGAAAATACACAAGCCTTTCCCTGTATCATTCAGTTTGGTAACACCAGCATCACAAGTAAAGCATATTCAGAAAGTAATGCCATTTGTGAGTTGACCACTTCCCTTTACATTTTTCACCTGCAATATTTCTAGTTTCCATCAGAAGGCTTTTGTGAAATGTTTCTGTTTTTGCAAAGGCTATTGTGTTTTGCTCACTGGGCATTTACAGTACCTTCTGGCATGCCTTGCTCCTGGTAAACCCGCACATTTCCTCTGTGCATGACAAAGGTAGGAAGGAGCCTGCCCAGGGACCAGGCTGTCCCGCTGACCTGCTGGTGCCACCAGCAACACAAACCCTTTTCCCTGTGAGCCAGCTTCCAGAGATCAGCTCTCTGCCAAGCCATTCGCTACGGCCACACTCTGACACTGGAGTTTAATTATACCCTTCATCACACAAAAGCAACTAATTCATGCTATAAATCATATCCCGACATGCAAACTTATGGCGTCTCATTTTGTTCGCATGAAATTATTTAATGCAACTGACTTTGTGGTGTGGAACTCTTTTATGCTATTGATGTTTAGAGAAAGATTAATAGATTATTTGTTACGGGTTTAATAAATGCATTCCACAAACTGCAATCAACTGTCTCCTATTAATTTCACAGCTCCTAACTGGCTCAGGGTACAGGTTCTATTTTCAGTCTGAAGCGTCAAGCTTACATTTATTAAAACATAATTACCTTAATGCAATTGTTTTGAATTATTACATCCCCATTAAGTAGGCCATAGTTAAAACAAATAAAAACATTCCTTGATCAGACTGATTTTCTAACCAGTTATGGAAAAGACCACAGGAAAAAAAATCCAAACCCCACAAATCAGGTTGCTTTCCTCATGTGAATTAATCATAATCTTTTTACCCATATTAAGGATGTACTTAAAAATGATTTTTTTCACCTGTAGTTTCTGAATCACTCTGCAAACTTCAAAATATACAAAATTTGTTATTTTAGGGGCAGTTCAGGGTCTGCCTGTTGTTCACAAGACTTTAATTGCAAAGACTGAATAAAGCGAAAGTCTCATATTTTTGAGTCACCAAACTACAGGTTCAGATCAACATCAGAAACCTCAGGTTTGTGACGAGTATTCAACAAGGAGGATTTAAATATTTCAGTACATCGGGGTTTCCAGAAGACAAAACTGGTTCCAAATGTGCGTTTTGCAATCTTCTCCTATCTTTAATAATGTACTTGCAGAGGCCAAATCTTTAATGGATTGGCAGGAATGGGGAAGAAGATGACCAACTAGGCTAGAGTTTGAACTGTTTAAAAATTGGCTTGAAATGGTGCAGTTTGAACCGATTTCTAATTTCCAGGAAACTTGTCTGACCAAATGCAGTTGCTTTACATAAATTCCACTTTCCAATTAGTCTGTATTTGAAGACCTGGATGAATTTTCACTCGCACAAGACCTCAGGAGTAAGATTCACAAGCCAGCCTGTCTTAATCCCATGGTGGATCCAGATCATTGAGACTTTCAGTGCTCTTGCCTTCTCTGGATAGAGACGTCTGTCCAAAGAGAGGGGGACCTTCACTTTAAAATATTTTTTACTGTCATTTTACTGCATTACTACATTTACATTTATTACTACCTTGCATTTACTACATTTGCTCTTCTCCATCCTCCAAAGCTACAGAAGCAAATTAATTTTACTCTTCCATATCCCATTTTGAACAAGCTCTCCCAGAATCAGACCAGTGCTCCTGACATTTTAGGTATTAGATGGGTTCTTCATATTTCAAAGTCAGTAAGTATTGGGCCAGAAAAGTAGACCTGTCAGAAGGAAATCTTCTCTGAACACCATCACATGTTCAGGAGATCTGGGAGTAGTGTAATGTGGCTTGCATTCCTCAATAGAGAGACCAAGCAGAGGTCTCAATTCCAGAGTAGCTGTTTTTTTTCCCAGGGCTTCTGCTCACACTGAAGATGGCACTAGGTAGCACTGCTGTAAAACTGGGGTGTGTGAAGCAATGTAAATTGTTGTGATTTCAAGGCTGACAGTACTTTTGATTTAACTACAAATCTCTCAGTATTCAATTTTTTAATTAAAACTAGAGGTCCTGGATTTACATCTGCTTGCAGCCCTCATGGGTATGGAGAACAGCTTTGAACACTGATCTGAGAGCCACCTAAAAGTATAAAAGTGAAATAGTTTTAAAAAGCAAATAAAAAGAAACGCATGTTTGTTTTTATTAAATCTCATGATCGTTAAGTAAGTCCCATGATTTTTCAAGACCTGATTCATGTGTTTTGAACATAAGGGTGTAGCCAAAGAATAACTATGAATTAGGTCTCCCAGGTTGTGCAGTCCACTGAGCTGTGTAACAAACTCAGCTGTGCAGCCCCTGTGCACATCTGGGAAACCAGAGGCTGACTCAGTGTAACTTAAGACTGAGCCATAAGGGTTATCTAGAGACCAGAAAAAGAAGGTCGGCACAGGAGGGGTCAATGCTTAAACCAAGTTGCAAGAGCAGTCTCTGGCAAGGGTTATAGCAGAGGGTGCTCCCTGGATGGATTGCTTTCAGCATGGCGCAGTCTTGGAAGGAAGTACTTTGTGAAGTGAGGTTGCAAGACCGAAAGGGTAAAGGGGTAGTGCTCTGTGCTCACTGCTGCCGCAGCAGCAGCAGGGGATTTCCAGGGTGCTTCCTTGGCACAGGCATCCCAGAGACAGCATGTTCAGGAACTGCAGCTGCCCCACCAAACCCATAGCTCCTGCAGTGCAAGAACTGATTTCCACATCTGTGAACCTTTCTAAATTATTACAATCAAAAAACCCAGAAAGATTAAATCCCGATCTGGTTTATGAATTACAGTTTTGTTTTTCTAATCAACTGGGGTTTTATTCTCCATTCTCTAATCTTTGACTAATTGTCTGTTTTGGGCTTTTACCTTCTCAGTTGCTGATGGTTTAAGCTTTGTAGCTAAGAAACAGTCTTTTACTAAGCATGTGTATGAGCACACCTCCTCGAGTGAGGCTACTCAGCACTACCATAATACCAACAAGTCATAGTACTCACTGTTCCATAAACTGCAGTGCAATTTTACAGCCGCAAGAATCAGGTCTTATTTAATATGGGGGGATTTATCCCACTGCTGTCACTTCACAGGAAAAGTAGCTCTAGCCTTAGGTACTCAAGGGCAAGCCATGTATCAGTGGCATCCACATGTCCTCTTGTGGCAATTGATGTTGCCTCTTACGGCTATGGCCTGGAGCCTCGTTCTGCACTGAATAAACACTGGTCAGAAGCAACACGTGTATAACTAGTCACATCACAGAAGAGGGGCTATGGTACCCTGGCAAAAGTGGCAACTGGCAGCAAATGATTTCCCAAACACTTTGTTAAGCTTGTTCCCACTCTAATTTTGAGTGGCTGTGGGGAAAGAGATTGGCTGAGAGAAAGATGTGGGCTCAATGACCTGGCTTGGGTGATCTATGGCAGCTTGCTGGCCTGAGATTTGACATCCCCGCCACACATTTTAGTGCTCATATTTTCAGGAAGCTCTTCAAAGCTTTTAAGGAAGATTTAATGCTCTGCCAGAAGGGAGTTTCTAATGCCATTATCTGTCTACTCATTCACACCCTCTTATTTTCCCTTTCTCCCTTGCCTGAGGAGGCAGGGGAGGCTGGCAGACACAGCGAGCAGCGGGTGGAAGGCTGGAAGGAGCCCCGCAGCCAGCAGGGCGGTGGAGCCACCCCTCATGAAGAGAGGTGAACATCAAAGTTCAGGAAAGACCTGTGGGATTTCTGCCAGCTGCAGGGCGAGGGCTGTGGTAGGGCAGCAGAGGGAAGTGGGAGACAACACAGCAGTGAAAGTGGCACCAGGACTGGGTGAGGCAGGGAAGCTGCCTGCCAAGTGCAGGTGGCTTCAGCATTGTGGCCAGCAAGTGCTAAGCAAAAATCTATGGAAAAGGCTTTTACCTCCTTGATAATGACCCTCTAGTTCTATATTCTTAGCAGGTGCCCATTCTACCTAGATGGGCATAAAAGTGCCAGTTGCTAAACAGGCTGTAAAGCCCTGGGCTCAGCTGGAGCTTTCTGTGCAGTCACCAGTGATACCTGGAGCAACAACAAACTCATACATGTGCTTTATGAGATACACAGAGAGCTGCACTTCTAAGGGTTTAAGTATTGCAACTTCAGGACCCTTAATACTTGCTGGGAAAGTGCTTAACTCTCACTGGCTCTACCTGACCAAACCAATCAACTGAACTTTTTGCAGAAAGCAGAAACTTTGGTCACTTTGGCTTCAGATCTCACAACATCTGAGTGACCTGCTGCCAGTGGGGCAATGAGGACTGCTCTGGAGAGCTGTGGCTGCTAAAGAACAAAACTAGCAAAATGTGGTGTAAATTCTTCTTAGAATACAAAGGACCAGAACTGTGATCCAAGACAAGTTCCTCTTTTAGCTTCAAGGCTGGGTGACCCTTGGAGAGGAATACATGGAGACACTGGCAGAAGAGAGGCTGGAAATGGTGCTTCCTTCTCTGTGTAGTGAGGCAACAAAACCCGGGGAGCTGAAACAGCAGATATTTTTATGTCAGTGTAAGTAAAACATAACATAATGAAATGCAGAGAATCTTCTAGAGGGTTTAGATGAAAAATAAAAGTTTCATCCTTGTGGAGATATGACGACAGATCAGCAGGCCCCAGTGCAGCAGTAAGAAGTCCCCTCTAAATGAGGGCAAACCAGTTACAGTTAGCTATTGCTTTTCAGCACCTTTTGATGAAAAAAAAGAAAATAAAATCAGAAAGTAGCCCTGAATGAAAGGATGAAAGTGTTCAAAGGAACAGGAATGGTCTGTATAATCACATGTGCTGCCCAGAAACTGCCTAGTGAGACAAGAAACACCATTTGGGTTATCCAAAGAATCAATACATTTGCTCACTTGCAGAAAACAGAAGAAAGAAGAAAAATAAGGTATATGACAGTTAATCATCATGACTTTGTTTTCTGCAAATAAAAATAAAATTTCAGAAGAGAGGTAACTGAGGTTTCTTCGAGGTTTACATTGATATTTGGTTATGTTACAGACAACCATTTCAATAGCAGAGGTGGGTACTTTGATTTTATGTATTTGTTCAGAGAGAGAGCGCTTTGAGATGGGACATTTGGGTTGCACAGCTTTTCAGCTGTTTGGCACTGAGCACTCAGATAATGCTCTTCTGTACAACCATGGCTCTGCTCATGGGCTTCTGAACGACGATGGCCAGCAGATGCAGTGCAGGGGGACAGGAGATGAGAGGAAGTGCTGAAGGGCAGGCTGTGGCTTTGTAGAACTGATGGTGGGGTAGTGGCCAACCCTCTGACATGAGAAATCTATCCAGAAATGTCTTATTCCCTGTGTGCACCTCGTAGACAGTCTTCCAGATTATTTCTTCTATCTGTCCTAAATGCAGCAACAATGACTATTTTTCCAAAGAAGCTGTAAAATCATACACTTCATAAAGACCTGTATCACTCTTGAATGGGGATGGCAAAATCTTCGCCAAGGTATATACAAATAGCCTAGCACCTTTTCTGACATCCATTATCCACACTGACCAGTCAGGGTAACCCCTCCAGAGGCAGGCCAACAATAACATAAGGAGGTTATTAAATATTATTCATTACCTTCAGTGGAACAAAATAGAAGCCTAATTCGCAGTCTTGGCTCCAAGAAAACATTTGATAGGATCCCAAGGGGTTTCTTTGTTCTTTACTTTAGAAGTTTTTAATTTTGGCCCCAAGTTTAGATCATGGATAAAAATATTTTTCCAGCAAACTATGCCTTGGTGATAACAACTTGAAATCCCTCCCACCTTACCTCTTGATTTAAGAGGAATGAAGCAAGAATGCCTCCTCTCCTATGTGTGCCATCCTAGTCATGCTCACCAGATTGTAAGTGAATAACTGGGAAGCAGAAATACCAGAACTTGTTCTTTCGGATTGTCTTAGACAACTGACTCAGCTCTTCCCAAAGCATTTACCACTTACCTGTGTCACAGCTAGGACTCAAAACTAACCTACCATAAATCAGTGGCCATTTCTATTGGCCCATTTTATTAAAAGAATATATAACCGGTGAATGCTTAGGTGAAAGAGTTTTGAAACATTTTAGTGTAAAGACCCTAGTAGAACTATGTCCTATTTTTCAAGAAAATATACCAACTCTGTTAAAAAAATATCATTGAATGCAGACATCTGGCAAAAGCTTTCTAACATTTGGTCTTATATCCTTCTCAAACCCAAGCACTTTTTTTAACCCTTGCTCCTTCACTCATTCAAAACCACAGATAAAACCACTAAACAAAACACAGAATTTCTGTGGAAAGCCAACCATCAAGATAAAGTATACTCAATGTAACAACTTTTTCTACTTTCTCATTAAGTTAAAAAAAAAAAAAAAAAAAGAAGAAGAAATGAGCCAAGGCCATTTTGGGTGGTAAAACCCTGCCCTCCTAGTAATTTTTTGCACTTTCCATTACCAGCATTTTCCTCTTCTAAAATAAAATGTCCCTGCTCACTTGTGGAAACCTGAGCAAAATGACTGGGAGATTGATGAAGAGCTTGGTCGTGAAAATGCAAATTAACAGCAGCAGCTCAGAAGAATGAAGGTCCTTAGAGCTAGAATGTGTCCTGGCACAGCCCTCATTCACTGCACCTTACTCCTGGAAGCTGCGGCTCCAGCTGCATGCTAAAATGGTCCTTGGCTTACACATTCCTTTTAAACAACAGCAAACCAAAAAATGTTAAGGCATAAGTGCTAATAGAGAGCCCATCACTTATGATCAAAAGATAACAGAGGCTTTTCTCATCTGACATTGCTCACCTCAGTAATATTTTAAGAACAGTAGGGGAATGAATGTTCTCAAGACATGATGCCTGATGTGCTTTGCGGCATTATTTTTGGATAGGCCAGTGGAGGCCTGGAGCTGTCAGACTCGTCACCCCCCTGCAAACCAGCAGTTACAGGAAAGGTTTGAAGACAGAAAGCTGCCTTGGAGACTGTGTGCTAACTGTAAGGCTAGCTCCATCCCAACTGACCATACGTTTCCATTACTGGAAACAAGTACTAAACTGGCACTTGAAGAAACCAGAGCCATCTCGTGCTGCTTCTTAATCAATTTGTATCAGTTATGCAAACTCTAGTTATGGGTGAGGTGAACGATCCAGTACATGGCTTCAGGCCTGAGTGGTCATGATTGAGGCAACATTTCATTACCTATTAACTTGATTTTGATGATCCTGGAAAGTATTTATACATTAAATTATTGATAGAATTGATTCTTTCTAAGGTTCACGAGTAAACATATGTCGGCATAGTCCAACAGTGACAGAATAAATATGTACATAGAGAGATTTCAGAGGATGAAGAGATAGTAGCACTATGCTCTTAGCTCTTGGTTTGGTAATAAATATGGCTGGATGTAACACTTCCAATATTACAATATGGTTTAGGCTCCTAAGCCTGTTAAACAAGAAATGTTTGAAACTGGTGCAGAATTTAAGTCACTTATTTTAACTGACTATATTGGTCGCCATGTATTAATTCATCAGTTTAGGCTGTGTCATTATCCATTTTCAGAGACATTCTTAAAGAGGATAAACTGCCCAGTATGATTGACTTCAGCATCATAAAGTGGGCTCCTGAACTGGGAAGCCTGGAGCAACTACCTCAGAGTCTGAGCTGGGGTAAACTCTGTCCTCTGTGGTCTGCAAGCCTCTGCGGTCTGCAAGGGCATCCCTGGAGTGAGCGCCATGCCCAGCTGACTGTGATCTGCCTGGTCTGGAGTCCAGCAGCAGGGAACTGATGACAGCAGGTAGCTCCCCATTGTCTGATTGACAAAGTGTGCACAGATGACAGCCCACATCCTCACAGCTACTGGGATATCCACTAGTCCTAAGTCAATTTGTCCATGCATTTGCTCCTTTCTCTGCACTGTAGGTATCTATGACTATCCTTTACATAGCCCATTTACTTTTACCTTCTGGATCCCATCTATGACTTTGATAGTGTGATGACTAGGAAAGATGTACCAAGGTCTTGTTGAGACTAGTTAGGAATGGGTGTCGTGGTTTGAATTTGGCTGGCAGCCAAACACCACACAGCTGGTTGGTCACTCTCTCTGACCCCCTCCTTCCCCCCCCCCCCCCCCCCCCCCCCGCCCTCCAGGGAATGGGTGATGAAACTGGAGAGACAGGAGATTCATAGGTTGAGAGAAAAAAAAAAAAAAAGTGATTGTAATAAAACAAAACAATAACAGTAATAGAAAGTACAAACAGGTAATGCACAATGTGACTGCTCAGCACCTGCTGACCAATACCCATCCTGGTCTGGGCCAGTGATGCTGAAAGAACCAAGATCCCATCATTGCAGACCCTGAAATGAGAAAGAACCCACCTCCTTTATATACTGAGCATGACATCACATGATATCAAATACTCCATCGGCCAGGCCGGGTCTGGCACTCTGGCTGTGCCCCCTCTCAGTTCAAGAAAACTCTATCGCAGCCAAAACCAAAACAATGGGATTAACCATTAAATAGAAACCTTAATTGGCAAGATTTCAGATATAAAAGCAAGCAAACTTCTGCTCTACTGAAAGCAGTAGTTAACCACTCGGGATTTTTTTAATTACAGAAAGTAACATAACTCTGGAAGGGGATACCTCGTCAAATTCTAAGAGACAAATTACCCTGATTTGTAACAGCTAAATCCAGCAAACCTGAGATACTCTCTTCCACTGATAAAACCACTCTCTGGAAAGAAAACGGTATAAAATTATGTTTCTACTGCACTGACGTTATCTGCAGAAGCAACCTTTGAGCACACTACAGATGCTAGCTCAACTTTATAGAAGTGTATCAGCAGAAGCAGCAGTTCAGATGATCTACATCTTAGCAGTCTTAGCAGAACATTAATAGGAAGCAGATACTAATTCTGCATATGTGTTGGGGGATGGATGTATTATTGGCTTGATCAAAGTTTCAAAGACCAAGGTTTCACCTCACCAAACAGATGAAGGGAATTGGCAATTTCCCTTTGGAAACCTTCTGTGAAGTGATCTGTTTAGTGACTTGGTGTAGACAGCAGGCAGACCCATTCAAAAGAGTGTTAGAGAATGGAAAAAGGCAAAATCAAGAGGGGGGGAGAAAAAAGATTAAGCATTTTTATTAAAGAACAGAATGTAAAAAAATTGGGGAGGGGGTGGGTTGGAGGATAGCCCATGCATCATAATAACTCGGTTAGATGTCTCATTCCAGTGCATGCGTTAGTGGGAGATAATTAGGAGCTGAAGTCTCCTCCAGCCAATCAGCCTGCAATTTATGGTATATTTAGCCATTCCTCAGTGATGAGGAGTCCTGGGCAGGCATTCTCAGAGAGTTACTGCCTTCTCTGCAGCCCTTACATCACCATCCAAAGTCTGTAGTCATCATCTAGAAATTTATACCTCACAGCTAACTACTGTTTCAGTAGAGCAAATGCTACAGTATTTCTTACCAAGAAGACAGCTTGTGATGATATGCAGCTTTTAAAAGTCTTGTGAGATCCTGAGTATATGATAATGCACTGTTGGCAGCTTGTCAAGGAGAGAACTGCAAAAGCAGTCGTGTTGTTTTGAGGAAGAGACAACGATTAAACTTTGGTTTCTGTGGCTTAATGAAGAACTGACAGACAGAGAAGAGAAAAATTATGAGGCCAAGTACATAGCTGATATTAAATTACCAACACTTCATTTACTTATCCTCCAAACAACCACTCGAGATCTCATACTTACTGAAACAGTTAAAAATAAAACGTCTAAGAACATTTAAAGCTGGCCACAGGCATTTCAAGGAAGTTGGTGTTTCCCAGCTCCCCATAAGCCATTAAGGCTTCCCTCCTACACCTTGACATGCTTCAGTTAGAAATAGCTGAAGGCACTAAGCTTTTAAACAAGAGTCTATTTACACAAAGCTTTTTTTGGTCTACAACTTTTCCACTGGTGGTAGCGATGATGAGAGTCAGGGAGGCAGGGCCCCAGGCAATTTAAGGCTCTGTCCCTGCTGAGAGCACATCTGCATGGGACAGTGCTTGGACGGCCAGCAGCTGGGGAAGCACTGTCTGCCTCCCCATCCTTCCTGTGGCTGCTGCTTCTGCAGGTGGAGGGGCAGGCTCGGGGGGGGGGAAACGAGCCTCAGGGCTCAATGCATCAGTCTTGGGGAGCAGGGGAATCCTCTGGTCATATTGGCTTTGCCCGCAAAACAGGCACACTTTGAGATGTTTATATTCCTTGAATGCTGTTTCCAGTGCTGGTGAGATCATTGTCTTGTACAGCAGTCACAAGATACTGTGCTGTATGCACCCCTCTGCACAGACTGACAACTAGTTATGAAGGCAGGCAATTGTACAGATTTTGTTCTCAATACTTTTGAATCAGACCAGGCAATTAAAACCACATTTAATTAATATTTTTCATTAAATAATATTTTTTGATACTGACTGGGCAGTATCTCTAAGTACACAGAAGACCATCTCCTGTTTAAACACAGGCAATTTTGTATCAGTCTATCTGCTTCACTGTGTTAAAGAATGTTGCTGACCTTGCTGTTCTTCTAGTTTAGCCGCAGAAGTGACTTGATTTGAGGGTTGTTGCAAATATTTAATGGGTTAGCCCTGGAGAGCTCAGGCCCCAAACCTTTTTCTAAACCTCCAAGGGAAGTGGAGATGAGCTCCAGTTGTGGCAAACAGGACGAAAAGGCATGGGAACTCTAATTTCTGGATAGCTGTATCACCTCTTCATCCCTTATGACTACAGAGCACCTCTCCAGCAGATGTGGCAGCTGTGCCTTCTTCCATATGCTCAGACTAAGCAGCAGGTAGATGAAAAATAGCTGAGAAACTGCCGAATGCAGATGCTTCATTTGGCCTGACCAACTTGCTCTGAAACTCCCCAAGCCTCCTGACACGATTGATCTGTTTCTGGCTGAGGATACTGGGACAAACCAGATAGAAAAGGAGGAATGTGGGAAACAGACACAGAAGAAGAAAGATGGAGACAGAAACGAAGTGTGTGAGAGGGAAAAGGGCAGAGGGAAATAGGAAGAAAAAGTATTAATACAGTACAATATTCAACAAGAAGGAAAGTTATGTGGAGGGAAAACAGACATTGGAAAAGACCCAAGAAAGGAGAAAAGAAGGAGGTGAGGACTTGGCAAGGGAGATAAGCAACATCAACAAAAGAAGTAGATTACTTGTTTTATCTTCTAGAAAACTGCTGCCAAAATAAGATAATACTTAGCTATAGTTACCATTATTAGTGCATGTATGTGAACAATGTGAAGGTGAAGAGGTGATTACTGAAGAACGTAGCTCTGGCAGAATGTCAGGCACTGGGGAAACTCTCAAGAAGACGATCCAGCAGTTTTACTGAAGGGAATGGAAACTCTCTAGAGGAACCTGGGTGGAAAGTTTGGAGCAGAGGCAAAGCCCTTTGCCTCTGCTCACCTGCAGAAGAGGAAGGGCTGAGCAGGTCATCAAAAGAGCCTGTTGCCACAGCAAGTTCAAGTGAGGATGTCACAGTCAGATGGAACAGATCATTCTCACTGCATATTTCGTGTCAGAAAAGCCCCATTTCTTTTGTAGCTTACATGCCGGTGTTGGTGGTAATTCAACAATATTGTTGCATGGCTTTCAGCTCAATTGGCTTTCCTAGTTAATGCAATCTAGTGGATGTAGCACTGCAGCAGCAGTATCTTGGTACTATTCCTAGCTGGTATACTGGGCAGCCTTGAGCTTGTGAAATTCTCTGCCTGTTCCTCACTTTCCCCATCCATAAATCAGGTAGTGGTACTCGCTGTTTTGCCAAGGTACTTTGAGATCCAAAAGAGAAAAGCACTAAATAAGAGCTGAGTGTGATTAAAATTAGCTCTTCCCCCTGTGTACACAGAATTAATTTTCTTCTTCATTTTCAGGCCTTTCACATGTTCTACATTGCTTTTCTCTTCTGCTTAGTACCTTGATCACATCAACAGATTTATCTTCTCACTTGCTTTTCTACTTCATAAAAATGCTGGTATTTCACGGCCTAGTTTTAAAGTAAAAGAGCGAAGAATGTGAAGTCTATAGCAGAGTGACAGTGACATCATCCAAGTACCCAGAAAAATAAAAAACTCTTTCTTCTTAATCCAGGCATAATCTGCTAATTCCCTTTACCCACTTTAGAAATATATACCGTGTTGTACTGTTCATTAGGGAATATGGAGAGATCCGAAGTCATGCACAATACACAGTGCATATCCCCCATCCAGCTGTCTTCATGAATAGTGGAAAACACCATGAGCTGTGCGTAACTTGCTTAAATTTTAAATTTAATTATTTGGGGTTTTTTATTTATTAAATGATTTATTAAATTTAATGATATATTTTGCTACAGCATATATCCTAGCATTTTGAAGGTGTTAGCTTGCCAGGAAGCCTATTTTTAAAGACTACTTTAAAATATCCTCCCCACTATGCACAAGCACCTATCAAAACTTCCTTACTCTGCATTCTGAGACTTCTGCATACTATCACAGATCTAAAATTACCTACCCACTTGCCACTTATATTTGTAAGCATTAGTGAAATCTGTCCCCTCAATTTATCCTCTACGAGTAATAGACAACCTTCCAGTTATATTCACCTATAAAAATAGGAATGTAGTTCAATAGCTGCTACACTTAGAATTTTCCCTAGCAGTGGCTAGCCATCCCTAGGAGGACAGTCAGGGCCCTCTTACATTGTAGGAGAAGAAATGACAAATGTCTATCAAGCAAATGAAGATCAGTCCTGAAAGGGGTAGATGGGACTAAAGAAGTCAAACAATAAAATTTGATAATATGTTTGTAATTAAAAAGTTATGAGTGACTTCCAGATATCAAAGAAGGGAAAAAAAGTAATTATTTATATTTGGCATGATTTTCAAAGTTGTCATTGTACTCACAGGTTCTCATTGAAGTCACTGTAAACTGTGGGTATGCAGCACCTTTGAAAACATTGCCAAAATTGCCTTTAGACTGTAAGGTCCTTAGGGCAGAGACCTGTTACTCATTTGGCAAATTGTATAGCAACGCTCCTTTGCCTAAACAGGGCTGTTTGCGTAATAATAATAATAATAGATAACAGATTTGTGCTGGAATTCAGAAATATCTGATGTGGTTCTATAGCCTTCTTATTAACACAGTATTTCAAAACATTACATAAAAGCTCATTTTATAGGCAAATCACCAAGGAAGTATGACCAAAGGAATCTGACTGAAAACAATTTAGAACCTGAGAAGTGTTTGCTTGGTCAAACCTGGAACTTCCCTTTCACTGTGTGTTTCAGTTTCACATTATTTGACTAACAGGCTGTCAGCTGGGAGCCTTGGTGAACAGGTAGGCCATGAAATATGCATCTCCCTGCGGTTATTTTAGAGCGTAGAATCTGATACATCTAAGTACATACATCAGCGCACACACCCTCAGCCCTGAGGGTGTTGCTACACTCCCCAAATTCATGTGCAATTCCTGCGCCTGTGCCAGAGACAACTACGAATGTGTGTTGACTCACTTTGCCTGGGAAGTGCCAGAGAATTAGGTTTCAAATTCAAAGGGTATCAGCACAGCAGCTATTATTCTCTGCTCTTATTTCAGAAATCTTGCTCGGTTCAGCAACTCAGGCTACCCCAGCTATAACTCAGCACAGTATTTTGCAGTTTAATTTACAAAGTAAACTAATTACACACCTTCTCTATACATGTATGAAAAGCCAGCGGTGACAGAAACAGCACTCTCACCCCGAGACTGTCAAGGAAGCTACAAATAGTCCACACCTTCTCAAATCTGCCTGCTTATTTCCCTAAGCCCTGCTTTCCTCCAGCTGTTCCTCATCTGTAGAGTGGGGATAATGATACCCCCTTTTCTGAAGGGCTTGAAGGCAGGTGAGGAAGAGCACTGCCCAAGGAAGTGGCATGATATTCTCCAAGGAACTTCTGCTGCACCGCTGAAGTAGCACCACTGTGGCTCCAAGTGCTGGCTATGTCAGCAGACAGCAATGCAAAACCCCTTTCACAGTACTATTTATCCAGAAGATAATTACAAGGAAAAGGAAAGAAAACTGACCAGTCCTAATAAATACCAGCCTTTTCAGGAATGAATTTGAAAGGCAGTTTTCTAGGTATCAGATGATAGGAATCGTAAAGTTAAAGCATGCGCTTACTTTAATGAACCTGGTCAAAAGCGCTGTCTGGAGTGTTTATTTATTCATTAATTTTTACTTGAGTAGACAAAGTAAATCTGCCCTTGGTTTTCATAAAATCTTTCTTACTACATTCTATTTAGTTTAAATTGGCGTCTATTTGATTCAACCTGGAAAGCCCAGCCAAATCCAATTAGTGTCACTGAAACTCCTGGAGTTCACTTTTTCTTTTTCTCCACAACCCCCCCCGCCCCGCCCCCCAGTTTAAGAGCCAAGAGGAAGAATTCCAGAGATCTAAATTTGAAATTGTTCCCACTTTTCACTTGCACGAGGGATGGGATGGAAAGAAGTAAATATAACAATAAAGTCATAGAAGTAAAAAACCTGGCTATGGAGCCCATTTTTGCCTGGCTGACTGGTTTTCTGCTCTTGCTACAATACTTTGCTTTTTTGCATTTGTTTTTGTTAAAACTTCTGAGCAGCCCAGCTCAAATCCTGGTGGGCTCAGTTGCAGGTGGTGACCCATGGCGCTGCTTCTTTTACTCACAAATCTCAGTGTGATGCTTACAGGCAGAGAGCCTGAGGTCGTATCTGTTTCTTCTGGGTACCCCCTTCCCTCTGTTGCTGGAAAGATCAGCATGGAGCCTGGGCTGGCAAAAGGTGATGGAGCACGGTCCAGCAGCTGTTGGGAAGCCTGCGGTCCTTGTCACTGGGCTCCTTCACACACGGCAGGTCCACAGGCCTCCCCGGGTTGCTGGCTGCCCCTGCAGGCATGGCCTCTGCCTTTGTTTGGAAGGCCGAGCCTGGCCGAGGTGGCTCCCCTTCGCTTCCTAAAAGGGTGTCGCTGGGCTGCCTCTGGGCTGCGGGCAGTAGAGAAACAAGTTAATTTTGCTCACAAAAACTTCAGTAGCTCATTACAGAAAAGGAGCCTTCAAAAATATTGCTAAAATACGAATGTTTTGCAGGAGTTGCCACAGAAACATGTAGAGCATATAATCCAAAATAGGATGTCTAGACAAACTCCTACTGTCTGACCTTTTATGTATTTCCTAATCCAGCCAATCTTGCCAAGCAAATTGGTGACTAAGCAGCAATTCACTTTACACGGTGTCGTAAAGGCCTGACAAGGCCCAGGTCACGGTTATAAATTTCAGTCTGGCTACTTCAGCAACTCTCAGCTTCCTTTACCAGCACGGCTCCCGTGTGGTTTCTGGGCTGTGATGTGTGCTCTGGATCATCGTGAAGTAATTTTGGGGCTGTAAAATCCAAAAGCCACAGCTCCACTGCGAAACAGAGAGCACTTTCATCCGGCAGGACCCTAGAGTTTACATAAACCTGTAAAAAGGGAGGCTGGAGAGAGTCTTGGGTGAAAGCGAAATGAAAGACAGCGGCACTGGGGCCTGCAGCAGCCACCTCCTCCTGGGGGCTGGGGGCTGGGGACTGGCGTCCCCCCTGGCCCCAGCACAGGGGCTGTTGGCTGCCCTGAGCTCGCGGCACTGGCACGTGCTAGTCACGGCCAGTCACGGGAGCCTTTCTGCTCTGGGTTCCCCTTTCCTCCTCCCTGCAGGAGCCCCTCTGTTTTCCTTTCTTTTCCAGAAGTAGCCTAACACAAAAAAGCAGCCAGCCCCGATCCTCCCATCACAGAAGAAAATTCACCAAATGCCCTTCAGTGATGTGTCATTTACCAACGTGGTCAGATTCCTAATGAATATGAAATACGGCTTTAAAAACAGAGAAGGAGGAAGGGGGCATTGACCCAGTACTCAGTAACCTTTAAAAAGCTATGTCTATCTAGGTGTATGCATCTGTGTGTATACATATATATATATATATATGCATATACACATGTATGCATATACATGCATTTGTATACATAGAGATGTAGAGATGCACAAGATCATAAAGATGAATAGGTTTTACAGCAAAAAGAAACCAAAGCAGTAGTTTTGGGGGTTTTTTTTGGTACTTTGTTCTACATTGCCCACTCCTCTTTCCCCCACAGAGTGAGATTTAGTGCTGTGCTTAGGCTGAAGGTAGGACGGCTGCCCTGAGCAGGGGTTTGAGGCAGAAAAACAGTATCAGTGCTTCTGAGCTAAGCTGGTTCCAGGCACATGTTCCGGTAAGCTTAAGGAAATCTTGTACACACTGCAGGGACAGGACTGTGTAACACATACGTTACTATACAGAAAGCGAGAGAGAGAGAGAAAAGAAAGCTATTGTCAGAAGGAAATAGGAGCAAGGACCCAGAATAGGTAATGGGAAAAAAGTGAAACAAATCACAATTTGATCAGCACATTAAAAGAATTGTGTGCTGTGCAGTATTATGTGGTGGTAATTATACACTGTGTATTAAACAGTGGTAAGAATTAACGACTTAATATCTGGCCACTCTATATAGCTTGTTATAGAGAGGTGTTGGATTTTATATATATTTTCTGTGAAGTTTAATTTTCCATGTGGTGTTTGGTCAGGAAATGGAGAGCCCCTCAGGTGGAGTGCCAGGAGAAACCCTTCTGAGGAGAACGTGTGCTGCGATGTGCGGGGGGAAGATCCCAGGGGTAAATATTTCATCTGAGCCACTCGCTTTGTTTTATGCACAAGACATTTCTTCTACCACAGAGGTTTCATTCTTAAGAAAGGTTCCAATAAAAAAAAAAGGTGAAGAAAAAGATTTCTGCAATGCATGGACATCAATCCATCCAAGTGCAAGAGAAATTAACGGCTAAAAGAAATTAGAGATTAATAGGAGGCATGTGAGGAAAAGCACTGCACTGAATCCACATCCTGCACCGCTGGTAAACAGCTGCTCCTTTCATCTGGAGGTTCATAAGTTTCTTCTTCAAAGGGCTGTTACTGTCGCCCCTGAAGCACAGCCCACTGGGCAGAGCCCTGGCATCAGGAGAGCTGGTTCTTAATCTTCACGCTGCCCCGGGGCGGTGTGCCTGCGGGACGATTGCTTTACTGTTCTGTGTCATTTCTTCCCGCACCTGGTCTTTCTCTGCCCAATTTCCTTGGCTCTTTGAGACGAGCAGTTCCTCTTACTCTGCATTTGTGCATTGCCTTGCACAATGAGGCCCTAATGCAGAGGCTGTTAGGTGCTACCACAAACAAATGACTAAGCCACAACAGCAGTTAAAATCTGACAAATTTCTGGGATCCCCCCAAATTTTTCTCCTGATGGGAATAATTAGGCACCACATACTTCATGTGTAGAGCAGGCAGATCTTCTTCAGATAGAAATGTACAAGAACGAAACAGCATTCATGCCTCCTGGACTGCATGGTCCACATTAAAAATACAGGAAATGATAATGGGGATGACAAGGAGGTCATGGAGGTCTAGAAGGGACAGATAAAACAGTGTTTAAAGAATTCCAGTAGTGCAAAAATAAAGAAGATAATGGAAGAGGACTTTAGCAGTCCTATGTGAAAGCAACTCTAGAAGTCTCTAACCCTAACCATAACCCTAAATTTAACACTATAATCCTAGAAGTAACCCTAATAACCCTAATCCTAATAAACATAACCCTAACCGTAATGACTATAACTCTACCTCTAACTCTAAACCATAACACTAACCCAAACCCCTAACTCTAACCCTAACTTTAATGACTATAACCCTAACCTAACTCTACCCCTAAACTCTGATCTAACCCTCATAATACTAACCCTAACCCTAATCTTAATGACTACAGCATTAACCCTACCCCTAACCTAAGCCTAAACCCTAACATGAACCCTAACTCTAAACTTAAACCCTGACACCAACCCTAACCCTAACTTACTAACCCTAATAGCCCTAATCCCTAATCCTAACCTTAATGATTATAACCATAACCTAACCATAACCCCTAACCAAAACACATAACCCTAACCCTGATGATTCTAACCCTAATAATTATAAACCTAATGCTAACCCCTGATCCTAACCCTAACCTTAAACTTAACACTAGCTCTAAGCCTAACACTAAACCCTAAACCCTAACCCTAATCCTAAACTCTAACCCTATCCCTAATTCTATGTGAAAGTAAATCTAGAAGTGTCTAACCATTGATGCTAACCCCTAATCCTAACTGGTGTAAGACTGGATCAAACTTCTCACATTAAAAATCATACTAGATTGTGTTATGGTTCCTCTTTTTGGCTTGAATGAAAAAGATGAGCGCATGGTGTGGTAGTCTGCTTCAGAGGCGTGCTAGCTTGGGGGAACAGGGAGTTGTGCTCTTTGAGCTGCGTATACCCAAGTTGGTCCCCTCTGTCGGTGTAGCTGGCAGTTTGGATAATGGACCCCAAGAAGTCATTTTAGCTGTCAGCTGCAAAGAGCTGCCTGCCTGGGGCACAGTGCTGTTGGCCTTCCTCAGCAGGTACTGCCTTATCCCTCCTTCCCACTCCCTGCTCTCCTTAAATCCAGGAACTTTTTTTTTTTTTTTGAATGGAAGATTCCTGTTCCCTGAAAATACAAGCAAAATTGTATTCTGACATATGGTTAGATTTCACTGAGAAAATGGCAGTCTGATCTCTCTCTCTCTGTCTTGGCCCCCCTCACACACAGAGAATTATATTATATGTAATTGTGTATATGTTCTGCCATTTTCTGTCATGTAATTGTCAGCTGTACCACTATCCCACCCTTGAAAAATGGATTATTTAGTCTGATGTTTGCTTTAAAGTCTGAGAAGGGGTGTTGGTGTTGCTGTACTACTGGTTCTGGCAGGCTTTCATCCAAACACAGTACTCATCACTGATTTCTCTGTTCCCTATTAATGGTCACAAGATGGTCCAGTCAGGAGATAGCACTCCTCTGGAAAATATTTATAAAGGAGAGGCAAAGCAACATGTTAGACATTTGTTAACTACAGAATTACCAGGCCCACAGTGCTCAAGGGTCTATGACTTCTACTCCATTTTCTCAGATTCATTTTCTTATAACCTAACAGAAAATGCAATTGTACAAAATATCATGGTATGCTTTGTTACAGAAAGCATAAAATGTACCCTGATGTATGAAAGGAATGCACCTTCATCTTTTCAACATAACAGCAAAGCAGGTGGCCAGGAGGAACTACTGACACCATCAATCTTTTTCCTCTTTTTACATCTTAAAGAAACAAATCTAACACGTATTGCAAAGTTACAAATTCTGCACACGGTCTATATAGCTGTGTTTCCTGTCACTGCTAGCCTCATCATTTCTCTTCCACTCCCTCTACTCATTTATCACACTGACTTGTTGCATCATGCAATAATTTTGATTTTCAGCTCCAGAGGAGATATCTGTCGCTTGGTATATATTCATAGAATGGGGCCTTCATATAATGAAAATGCCAGATGAACAAGTATTAGAGAACAGCAAAAGACAGCACAAACACCAAGCAGACCCAAACAGAAACATCCTGGCTTCTTTCTTTATTTTTTTTTTTAAATAGGGCAAGTAACATTTTTGTCTTGTTTGAAAAATTATTTTTTTGGGCTACACAACAGTCAGCAGAGCAGTAGGACTAAGTAATATTAATGTTGCTTTGGGCTAACATTTAATTTGACAATGAAATTGTCCAACCAACCAATGTTGACTCCATCCCAAAAATAAATGTAAACTCCAGGCTGACTGGAACTTGGAAATCTTACGAAGATACTAACATTAACTGCTCCCCTGGCACACCTCAATGCTGTCTGCACACTCAGCTGGTCTCACTTTACGTGTTCCCCCTGTCTGAGCAACAGCTAGCTAAAGGCAACCGTGTCAGCAAAAGGGAAGCAAGCGCTGAAGTGAATGCACACAGACAGAGCCCAGCACTTGACTTAGTTTGCTTAATGGTAATAGTCACTGCCATCTTCATAACGCCATCAGAGGCTAAGTTTCTCTTGTCTGAAAGTTGCTTTTATCCTGCAAGGTGTAGAGCCTCATTTAGGTTATATGTCACCCAGCTGAATAGCTCCACTGCTTTCTGACCTAGGCCAGTAGCAAGTATTCATTTCATACACCTTTCACCCCATTATCATGAGGAGGAGTAAACCCAGGGACCACAGTGACAAGGCAACAACCTTCTTGTCTTTGAAAGATCCAACATCTTACACGTGTCTTTCAAAATCTCTCATTCCAGTCCATATCATTATCATCTGCAGTCTGTAACTCCTGTTACCATACAAACAACAGGATCATTGTGTTTTACAGGACAATTCCCTGGTGAGGAAATCTATTT
This sequence comes from Athene noctua, assembly GCF_965140245.1. Lineage (NCBI taxonomy): Eukaryota > Metazoa > Chordata > Aves > Strigiformes > Strigidae > Athene > Athene noctua. The sequence goes on along the minus strand of NC_134038.1, from coordinate 103,648,075 downwards.
GATCTTTGACCTTTTTCTGTGTACAAGTTCAGGATGTTTATCATCACTTCACAAGGTACGGCAATGGCACTAATTCTTAAGTAAATATCGTTCATAAACATGGCTGATGTTGCCAAGGGTCTGCTAGCTGAATCTTTTAAATGACAACAAGAAAATGAAAGTTAAAAACTGGCACACTGTGGGCTCAGAAATTTTAAGAACAGCTTTGATCCGAAGAAATAAAATGGAAACAACAAGTCTTCCATTTGCTTATGAACAAATTAGTTATTTTGATTTTTTATACCAATATGTAACTCACCAAAAGGGTGATTGGCATAATTTTTCTTATGTTACAACTAACTACCATTAGCACTATTTCTTGCAGAGGAGCATCTGGAGGTCTCAAGCTGGCACCCCACTACATGAAGTACTGTCCAGACGTTAGCAGGGTTGACCAAGCCACCTGGCAGTTGTGAATTGTTTTTTCAAAGCACCTTATTAAAACACATTTACTATCAAATTCCATTTTTTAATAATTCATTTTTAGAAACCCAAGAACATGAGGAAACATTACTTCAAATACATTCTGGTCTTTGCCATACAGTTTTTGCTACATTGTTTTCCCAGGAATGAAGTAAGTTTAATGAAGGGAATTTAGATGTCCTCTATACCAAAGTAGGGACTTGTAAGAAAAGCTTATGAATAATAGCTCATTGCATCAGTCAAGGACAGAAAACTATTTCATACAGCAAAAATAGGAAAAGCAATGATGCTAACAAACACATAAAAAAAGAATATCAATTGGGACTCACAACCTTGCTTTCAGTCAAAATGTCCCAGTGCTTATCCAAGCGGGTTTCCTCTGGCACATATTCAGTGCAGAAAATGGCCATGGGGCTGCTTGCCAAGCTCTGTCTGAAGGGAAAGAGCCAGGAGTAAGGGTAAATAAAGAAGTGGCATGTTGAAGGAAACACCTCAGCAGGTAGTACTGCAGAGTCCAGACGCCATTGCTAGCTGGAAGACTGCCACCATTTACAGAGGGTATCCAAGTGCTTGCCTATGCAACAAAAAGGTGTGATTGCAGTGTGGATACACATATAGCTTTAGTCTGGTGGTTGTACATAACAGTAGCAGTTAAGACATGCTGGCAAAGGCCTCAGCACCTTCCTACGACAGCACCTTCCTCAGGACCATGAAACCCCACAGACCTTGATTTCTTGATAGCTGGGTTGTGGGGTAGTCTTCATCGCTCTTACTGCCCACGCTAGCTAGATTCAGTCTAGGGCAGATGTCAGGCCTTCTGCACCCTGTGCAGCCAGGGCAGGGATTTCTCCTGTCCCTAGGCCATCAGAAAGCACAAGACTAGAAGCAGCTCCCATAGTTACATACATTTTATTCTGGGATTTCTTTTTAATCTAGGAGAGAGAATCTAGAAAAAGCTGCTTACATTTAAATGGTAAGCTTCAAAAATCAGTACCTGTCGTTGTATTTTGGGTAATATTGAGCACACTTCCAGGCCCATACAAAAGACTCTGTGAGATGTGAACATGTCTGAGGACTATACAGATTTTATTCTGATCCTACCACTTTTACACTGTGATTATGCTGAATTTCTCAGGGCAACTGACAGCAAATTCAAGCACTGCACTCAAACCACGGTATTGTGCTGAGCAAAGCAAAGTAGTTAATTTTTCCCTTTCCACTTCCTTATTTCTAATTTTGAATAAGGAAGCTGTCCTGGAGCATCTTCATCTCCTATTCCTTAGTGTCATAATGTATGTTCCTCTTTGATGGATGAGTAGTTTTTCAGACTGATGATTTTCTGGTATGTCCCAAAAATGTTATTTCAGAGCTGTCCAAAAAAGCCACATCCAAACAAATTTGAGAAATGTGGAACATGCTTAATTTCAGGATGCTACAAATTCAACATGCAGATCCTATCAAAATATTTTATGAGTTCAAGTTTATTCAAATCTGGAACTCAAGTCAATGTGAAGGAATGCAAAAAGAGGAGGGAGACCAATCATAGACAGCCCCCTTCCCATAGCTGCATGATTTGCCTTATGCTAAAATAATAGAGTTTTGTGCAGACCCAACTGTTTCTTCTATTAAGTTGTCTAAAAAAGTACAGCTTTATAACATGCAACTTTGCTTAGAATTGTGGCTCTATTCCACTATAAAAGTTCATTACCTTATTTACTAACCTGTAAAAACAGGCCTTTCAGGTTATTCTTTTTCTCTCTGATCTGCCGAATCCAGCCTACGGGACAGTTCCACCAGCCTGTATAGAGTCCATAGGGGAGGAAAGTGCAGGACTGGAGGCATGCCAGGGGCTTAGAGACAAGGAACTGCCATTACTTGTTCCCAGCCCAAGAAGAAATACCAAGCTGGTTTTGGATGTGCTCTGCTAATACAGCTGAAATAGCCTGATTTGCTTGAAACAGTCAGTAATTTTCCCCAGTTAGTCCCATCTGCTTTTTCACCTCCTTTCAACTTTGCTAAGGCTGGGGTGGTTGTTTCTGTCCCCCTCTATGTGAACATCACCAGAACACAAATCTACCAGCTCCAGCAGCCCTCCCTGCCAGAACCCCAAAGCAGTGTATGGAGCATAGGGTATGACCTATACAAAGTGTAAGCAAGGAGGGATTTAGACCCAAGGCAGCAAACAAGTACTCAAAAGTATCCAGAAACTCAGCATGCATTTTGCAAGCTAGGTGAGAGAAGGCATAAAGCACCAGGGTGATTGCCAAGATAAGCCAGGGTTCCGGAGGGGTTGGCTAGTCTTTGCTGGGGCAAGGTGCCACTGCTGGCTGTTTGCTAGTTCTTTTACAGCACTTCCCCTGTACCTCTTTGTTCTGTCCTGTCTGCAGCAAGACATCAGAAAAATTTCCCCTAAATAACCACTGTATTATTTTATAGATTTAACCTTGTAACTCTTTCCTCTTATTTCCCTCTAAGTCACATGTTATCTCTTTCACTGCTAAATATTTCCTGTCTGTTCATTCATCAGCTTATTTTAGCTTCTTCCTTCCTCTTTGTTGGCTGACTGCCCCCTATACGTCTGCCTTACATGTTTATACTCTTACCCATTGTTGCCTGTTTTCTTGGCCAGTATATTGGTTCCCATTCTTTGCCATTGTGAAACTCCTAAAGAATAACCGACGTACTTCACGTTCTCTTTGTGTGAATTGTGACTCTCACGGACTCCACCACAGCAGTCGTCTTGACCTTGTGGTAGCTTCTTAGAGATCAATTCCATAGTGGGAGTAGGCTCAGTCTGTTCAATAGTGCTTGATACTTCACTTGCATTTAACAGGTAGCTTTGAGTCTCACCTAGGTTTTCTTTACATTCTCTAAGTTCCTTTCTCTAGAAAACAAAGAGAAACCAATCTTCCCTCCTTTTATAAAATTCATAGTGGGTCTCCAAGGGGACAAAGCTAACTTACAGTTTGGAAAGCTTTATTTCTGCTACTTCCTAGCAGCCCACTGAAAGGAAGCAACAATTCCCAGATACCCTCAACAACTCTCCTTGTGTCCATTATAGACACAAATAAATAATGTGTGAGGGTTTTTTTTATCCCCATGAAGTTCTGTGCAATAGCATACAACATTAGGATGCTAAGAGCCTCTTCTTTTGATTCATGCTGGTCTAAGAGGCACATGGATCACATCCCAAACTAGAATTCTTCGGAAAAAAGCATTTTCTTTTTCTATACCTGTTCCACTGCTATGTTCTCTCCCAGCACTTCCCCTCTGCTGTTACTTAGGTGCGTCCATGTTGTTGTTTACATTAGGGATGCTAGAATGAAAAAGCAGCAAGAGAGTGAGTGGGAGCTGTTATGACTCAGATTTGTCTGATCAGCAAAACACACCCACTGAAGTCCTCAGAGCACAATTCAGGAATGGGTGGGATAATCCAGGATTAGATTTCTTTACTACTTTTTGCCTTTTTAATTGTTTTAAATGAAGCTTGGTGCTTTGAGTCAAAGTTCATTAAAATATTGAAACTGGAAAGAAAAAAATACGTCAAATGTGGCTGAAACACAGATCACTAAGAGGGAGGTCCATCTTGCAGGCTTGTATATATAGGCCACGCTGATAGAGACAAGGAACATGCACCCCAGATGACCTGGTGCTGTACAACTGCAGGGGCCACAGCACTGAATCCCATTAGAATGTAATTCTGATTGTGAATACAGATTTTGCTGGATTTTACCGTCCAGTAACAATAAAAAATGGCAACCCAAAGTGCCATGTGTATTTACTTTAAAAAAAAAAGTCTGATGGGTTTTATGAGTATTTCATCTTGTATCAGCTTTGTATTAAAGCTGCAGACTGGCTTTGTATTTATCTAAGTACAAAATAGTTTTAAAAGGGGAAGAAAAACATCCTTCTTACTCCACAGCACCCTGATGCAGACTGTTTAAGTAACTGTAAGGGACAAATGTCCTTAGAATTTTAGATGCATACACAATTTCTGTCAAGTTTTATATGTTGCATTTCTCCTTTTTTCCAGGTATACTCCCAGAAAAATCTGATATTTGCTAGTTTCCAAGGCAGGCCTTCCATATACAAGAAGATTTGTTGTCAAGGTATATACACACATACACAGACATATATACATATGTTCATATATATACCTTGTGAAATAAGTGTGTGAGTACTGCCATTTTTTGAGAGCTCTCTATTTCTTTATTTGTCCCAGCATGGCTTCAGCATTTACTTGTGGCTTTTCTCTCAATCAGTGGATTTTAGTGGTGAAGTGACACATGTTTTTCAGTTTTTCACATGTATACTGTTCTTCATCCAGATCACCAGAGCCATGTACTACATGATTAGTTTGTGAATTTAAAATTTCAGGTTCACTAACTACTTCATGTGACATCATGAGAAGCCAGCACAAGGCTAAATCTTTGCTAAGTACCTGTCCATCTCAAAAAACACAGTCAGTGGGAATCTCAGCTATAAACCAGCTTGTCATATGGTGTACACACAGTCTTTGCATTTGCAAACTGGAGAGAAAGTTCCTCCTTAAAAGAGATGCTATCACAACTCAGCAGCAGTCTCTCCTTCCATGCTGATCAGTTTTCATTACAGGAGTGCTTTATATCACTCTGTAAGTAAATAGTTATTAATAGATGAAATTCCAGGAGAGAGACACCAGCAATTGGTCTCTATCTAGACAGCTCCTCAGTTTTGCAGGATTAATAAAACACATTATTTTGCACTGCAATCGCCTATCCTCTGGCTACCCTTTGTATGAACTCTTGGGCTCTCATAGTAGCCCATATCTGCTGAATTCCCACGTTTCTGCAGGCAGGTGCTTATGACATGGCTAGGGCAGACCTCAGCTCCAGCTCACAGCAATTCTTCATCCACTGCACCGCCTCACCTACAAGCATGGTTTCTTGTGTCAGTCCCTGCACGCAGCTCAGCAGTCTCCGAAGTGCACAGAGATGAAGGGTTAACTCAGCACCATGCTATCCAAATGGCTTTTAAACAAGTTGCGTTCCAAGTACTGTGGGTTTCCCTATGCATTACCTCTACCTTGATTATTGTTGCTTTCCCTGTTTGCTTAGATAAAGGCTTCCTGAAGTTAATGGGAAACACTGCAACTCACAAAATGGGAACCCACCTCCCTCATGTATTCTGATATAGCTCTCAAAAGGAAACTAATTCATTATACTGATAGAACGGACTCTCCTGCTCAGGTTAAGCTCAAAACTCATCATCTTTCACCACTAGCCCATAGAGAAAGTCAGGTTCAGTTACTGGAGGCTGGCTGGTCCAAGAGGCCTGCCTTCACCTAAGAAGTACTGCAGCTTATTGGTATTATTATCTGTACAAGTCTATTTCTATGACTCCGGTACTAGCCTAGGCCTATTCCTTGCACAACACTCAGATGTCACTGATTTCTATTTTACTGTGACTTCCTGGCACAACCAGGTTATCTGCCCTAGCTATCCACTCAGATGCCACATTCAGATGCCTATAGCCATCCCTTCAACATTTTGTGCTGAGAAGTTAGACAACAACCTGGCTAACCTTCAGAATCACAGCCTTTAACATATTTCATACAGTTGCCCTCTAATGGACAGAAACAGTGCAGAGAGAGTAATCAAACTGCCAGAGATTCTCCAGAGCAGGAAACCAATGAGTCTTCTAGGTGTTGGGCTAGCACTCAAATATAATGTCCATACTGCTTCTAACCACATCAACATGCAGATACTTTGGTATAGAAAGATGGTCATACCTCCAAATTAAAGCAATATTGGACACCTTTCACAGGAAAACGCCACAGAAAACCTCTCGGAGACTGAAAGTTTGAGTCAGACTCTGCTTACTGATCCTCACACCCTAAGTACTCATATGGTCTCCCTAGCCTTATATGTTGTACACTCCAGCCACGATGAACAGATCCATTGAGCACAATGTTTACCATTTTAATTAAAACAAACATGTTCTAAGGAAAAAAACCACACCCCTACAAAAATGCTACATATTTTATGTCTATGAAACAGGGATAGAATAGTAAAGAAATGGGACAGATGAACAGCTATTACCCATTACAGGCAAGATGCTATGCTACAGTCAGTCATACATAGAGTCATACCTTCAGACCACTACGCATATCATTTCCTCCAGACATCAAATTTGAGTGCCATGCAGAACCACAGTGAGAAGTCCAAGTTTATTCTAAAGGGAAAAAAGAAAGACATTTTCAGACGGCAGCTCCAAGCAGGGATGCATGGCTAAAAGGACACTTGGCCTACAGTCAAGCTGCAGTATTCATCTCAGCTTGGATCTCTCTTGATTTTCACAACCTGTGTATGGCATCTGATAATTTACAATTCAGGTGGACCAGTTTAACCCAGTCCTCAAAACAGGCAGTTCGGCAGAGAGCAGCCTTGAATCTAGGCTGCTTCTTGTACAAAATATGCAAGTCTCCCATGACTGAGAAAGTTAATTTATCCAGGTTTCTAATTGTGACAAGAATAACTTGGTATTTGACTTTTACAAGCTCATAACACAATTATTGACTCTGCAAAAACATGTAAATAATAACAATCTAACACACAATGTTACCTTTGCAAAGGCTGAGCACAGGCACAAGAGCTAAAGCACATCTTCCAATGGTACCTACAGTGCTTTGTAGGGTAACAAAAGACATTCCTTTGCTCTGGAGCTTTGTTCTCCCATGCTCACTGGGAAAAAAAAAATAATCCTGAAATTGATGCTGAACTAATTGCTGTCCCCAGGGGCTTAAACACACTCTCTTCTTCTTCAAAGGCAATGAACCAACAACCTCACTAGATAGCCATCATAAGGATCACAAGGCCCCCTCTCAGGTACTTAGCTGACAAATCTCTGTCAGTGACTTCTATATCCAGTGGTCTCACCTAGCTGGCAATCACCTGGACAATGAAAAACATAAAATGTTTTTCAATCATCGTGTCAGCCCTTTCCATATGAGTTTCAAACCACTTGCAACTCTGACCACTTGGAGGAACTCCTGTAACTGAGAACTATTCAAACCAGCTACAATTGCTTGAACTCATGAATAGAAAAATTAGAATCAGCTGCTTAGCATAGCCCAAGAGTCTTTATGTTATGGGAGCCTGAAACTACTGCACCTAAACTGAGAGAAATAAATGTGGGAGTTCCACAAGTCTGAAGGAATATATTTTGTCTCTGCAGACTGAGAAGGAATATATTTTGTCATGGCTTTTCACAGCAGTAGTGGCAAAAGTTCACTTTGCATTCATGCCTTTCTGTTGCTTTAAAAGAACCTCACTTGCTGTCTAGGTATTGTACAGGTGGAAATGGGCGTGATTCGGGAAACCAGATTGTCCATTCATTTTCTAAGTTGTGTTTTCCTATCTGAACTGGACATTTCCGTGGGCTGTTGTCACTTCTTACTAAAAGCACCATTTCTGAAATACCTATGGCAGCAGCACTGAATAGCTACTTTTCTGCCAAGTGACCTAGAAAACAAGTTGCACAGTGCAAGCGTAATTTAAGAGTGGGTGATATGTGCCCTGCCAACCCCTCCCTGTTACTCTGGTAGGCAGGGATGTGAACTGGCTTCATAGTCAAGCAGCTTTACCTCCTCAGACTCTGTTTGTGACACTTATTGTCGGGGTGAAATCAATGTTTGCTTTCTCTGAGTAAACTAGGAGCATGGAAAGAGGAGGAGCTCCCAAACCTCAAAAAACAAAACGAAAAATTCAAGGAAATTTGAAAATCATACCAGCCCATTTGCCACTGATGAGAGAAGAGAGGAATTTTAACTTGAAGAGGAGGTGGGGTGACTCTCCTACCACTGCTTCCACCTTTGCCTCTGGCTTCTGCAATGCTGTTCTCAGCTGCCAGCATGGAGAAAAGAAGCCCTCTCCTTTGTGCACACTTGCAATAGTGAGTGCTGGCATCCTGGGACTGCTTAAATCCTCTACGTTCTTAGAAAAAGGTCTTGTCAATCTTTGACATTTTGAGTCACAAATAAAAGTGGCCAAGCACATTACTAAATTTGGCCTCAGTTTCAAGAAAGGAATGGGTGTGGGTGTGTCTGACCATGACCACACTGAGGAGATAACTGTTTCTAGGAGAAGAGTGTCAACTTTTATTTTTGGGACAGCAGAGCTGGCAGATGCTCTTGGCTTCCACTGCACAATTCATGTGAAAAAAAAAAAAAAGAAAAAGAAAAAAAAATTTAACTGGTGCTGCCCAAGAAAACCAGACAGACACACATGAAAAAGGAATGATGTACCATATAAAGCATTAAATACACACACACGCACACACAGGCAGGACTCTGCTTTATAGGATTTGAACCATATGCGCACATACACATATACACGCACTAACTCATACTCGTAAATCATTTAGCCAGACTATCTGTCTGGTGTGTGGAACAGAAACACACTTAAGAAATCTATTTTCTTCTTTAAGCAGAAGGCTAATAATTGATAAAGAGCCAGACTGGGGGCTCTGAATTTTATGTGACAGACACACAAGGCTGCAGTTCTCCTCATGTGCGCTTTGCCCGTTCTCTTGACTGCAGCAACTCCAGCTTGAGATCAAGCAAAGCCCCTTGCTGACTGGCACGGACCAGGCTCCTCAGCAGCTGCCAAGTAGCCCTGCAAGATTGCCTGATCTAGCTGAAGCAACAAGAGCCACTGGAGCGACTCAACAGGCACAGGAGCTAGACACAGAAATGCTCTTGCAGCACAGTCCTGAGCCTTCCTGAGCAGCACCCCAGCAGACAGCAGCAGCGCAGGGGAGGCAACGTGGTCTCACCATAATGAGAGTGGTCAAAGCAACAGAAGTAAAAACGCCCTCATGGCCCTTCTGAAGGCACCCTCACCAGCTCCGATGATGCCTGGAGGTGGGGAAGCACCGGCACTACCAGTGAAAATAATGGACTACTCTGAGAGCCAGGGCTTTCCTCCCGCCTCTGTCATCCGTATTATAGTGCCAGCCCCAGACACTGTATCAATGAGATACTGTGTGCAGTTTATTTCTGTAGGGGTTTTTTGCCTCTGTCACTTTTCTGCGTGGCTGTTTCCCACTTTTCCCAAAAAAAACTCTAAGGCAAAGTTTAGCCTATCACAGCAATACCTATTTTGGTGTGATTCTTGTGGTCCATTGGCTTTGAGCAGCCACTGGCAAAAGGAAAGGTTGGGCAGAGGAAAGCCCGGCCATATCTGGGCCAGGCGAAGGAGGGATACTGTGTTGTCTCAACCTGTGTACTGCCATCAGAATAACTTCCACAGCTGTCCTGATCTCTGTGACATTTTGTGCAGGGATGTGCTCACAGCAGAATGGCCTAAAAATGTGAAGACGTGAAGAAGAACCAGCAAGTCACCTGGGTTTTAAGTGCCTCTGTTTACTCACGCATTAAAAGGGAGAAGAGGTAGCAACAAGTAGAAGGTAAAATGGTATGTGCATGGTGCTAACATTTATCACCAGCTGGTTATCATAAGCCAGGCAAGCCAAGGATGTTACTGGCTGCATAAGCCCCCAGTGCTATTCTGCTTGAAGGAAGAGTGCTGATGGGAGCTTCCACCACCACTTATGGCCTTGAGCGAGGTGAGAAGGAACAGAGCTCACCACTGGCTGGTCTTGATGCAGAGGAACAACTCCCCTTCCTTTGCACTACTCAAAAAGTGGTAGGCTAAACTAAAGCCTCTTAACACATGGCCCCTAGAAAAACCAGGAAGGAAAGGGTAAGACCCCATGCCCAATGACACATCAGTGTATTGATCTTGTATGTCATGAAGCAACTTTGTGACAGGTAGCCTGCCTCTGCTCTGGGCTCAGGGTAGCCCAGAAGATGGTGTAAGCTCCATCTCAGGGGACCCTGGGCTAGAGACCTCCCAAGGTCACTCCCAAGCTGTATGATCCTGTAATCCCTCTGGGTTCCACTGAGTGGCCAGCTCAGACTGACTGCTGCTCCCAAACTTTTTGCATCCTGCCTTCTGTTCCCCACTCTCCCTCTTTACACAGTACTGACTATCCGTTCTTTTAACATACAGTGAGACTGTGAAAAAAGAAAAAAAAAAAAGCAAAGCCCAGACTTAAAATATAGTAATATTATGAAAAAAAAAAAAAAGGTGGAACACAACCCACTCTGAAATTATTTCCACATTGTTTGGCATAACTAAGGGGCAACACTTTTTCAGGCAATTCCATTTTTTTGGCCACTTCATTCCCTCACATTGAAGGACCACAACTGGCTCCTCAGACTCTCTTGAGAGGCATGACAGGGATAAGCCCCACTTTGGTGAATCTTACAAAAGAGAGTGTGTTTTCTTCAATGCCTGGAGCCTGCCAAGTAAACCTGCCAACAGGAGGTGTTGCTGGCACGGAAAGAGCATTTACCAGGCTTCCTGCTAACAGAAATACCTGGTGCTTGTAGTGATCTTCCTTCTGTTAGGCTGTAAGGAGTCCAAAGCTCAGGGGAGGCTGCTTTGTTTATGCTGAGACCTGCACAAACACAGACGGAGAAAGAAGCTACACTGCAGTTTCTGATTTTCACTAATTGCATCTGCCTTGATTTTCTCCCCCACATCATTCCTGTGTAAAAGGACCAAAGCTGCCTGAAGGTTTTGCCTTCTTTTTTGACTCTAAGACAGCTGGAGTGCAATGTTCAGCTTCAGGAACACAGGCCTGCCATGCACACCCTGTTGAGTTATGGGAATCACGGTCCATGAGTGTCATCAGAAAACTGGCTTCTCCTCTTCCCTCTGGGGCACAAAACCCACCAGTGAAGCAAAAAAACACTTAATCTTTGGGATCTACAAACTATTTTGGCTATCCTATTCTCAGAGGATTCATCAGGATTTAAAACTAAAACCACATTTAAGATAACAATCACTTCAGATGCTGCTTCCATTACAATGGCATCGAAGTGCTTGCTCCAACCCTGGTAGCATTTGTATAGGTGTCACTCACAGCAAGTCTGAATCACGCTTGCTCTGGGTGACTTTGCTTCCAGGGATAGCACCACACAACCAAGCTCCCTGATGAGTTACACATCCAGCTACCATTCTGCCCAGTCTGCTCAGAGAGTTTTGTTTCAGGTTAGTTCAGCTTTTAAACCACATCACTGGTGAAAAGATGACTATGCAGCATGCTTACACCAAACAGGGCTCTCCAGTACACCAGAAAACAGTTGAGTTTGTAATTGTAGTGCGTTTGGACTCATTTGGTATGAGAGGCCTATACCATGCCGGGGCTGTGGGAGGATGCCAGCTGTGTATAGCTACCACACACTGGGGCTGGGAAGAAACAGGATTCCTTGCACTTCAGTGCTGACATTTTAATATTAGATCACTGCAAATTACGATGATTGCTGTTCTGCGGATTACAGACCTTGGCATCTGCTTATAGCCAGAGAGGAAGGGGTAGAGGAGCAAGATTCTGTCTTTAGCTGGTGTCCTCTGGGCTGGAGTTTTCCCACTCAGTTCTTGACTGCCAACAGTAGAGATGTTATGCTGAATTCCCATAGCTGGTGCAACGCATGCCACTTTTGGCTGACTTCAAATCAAGTAACCCTGTTTACATCTTCGAACAGTTTGATCCAGGAATTTCATGGGAGCCTTACCTTCTAACTCCAAGCTGCATTTGGTTGAGTTTGGCCCTGCATGTGGGAAAAACCCTTTGGAGAAGCACAGTAGTTACTGCACAGACACAGCTGCTGTTTTTCCAAATGAAACACAGTATTTCATCTGTTTCAGTGCTGTTTTAAGTCAAATCAATTTGGCCCATGACTTGCTCTGTATTTCTTTTGCCAGATTTGATTTTTGTGTTTGGAGTTTGGGCTGGTAAGTAATAATGACAACAACGTGTCTGAAACAAGAAGATATTAACTCTACTTCTACCAGTGTGAGCAGAGTTATGAAAGGCTCTTGGTGCCAAATTTCAAGCAGGCTTTGGTATGCATGGAATACATTCAGGAGACAAGAGTTTGGCAATGCAGAAATCCTGAGGAGCTGGGAGGAAGGTTGGTTTGAAAGAAGATCCAGGTTCTTGCTATGGTGGGGAGATTTGATGAAGCATGCTATCTTATAAGGAGAGGACTAGGTCTGGTGTAGGTGTTTGGACCAGTGACGAATGTGTGCTTAGTGCAAACTCAGCTGTGTAGCATGCTTTCTGTAACACACAGGCTAGACTACAACTACTCACTCCAAAAATGAAATGGTTAAGATAACTTGGAGCTGCCATGTACAGATCAGTGAAGTATGCAACATCTTACCAGTTGAAATATTTGAGGCCAAACATTAAGTTGTTACTCATTGGGATCTCTGCCATGAAGCTCCCTCTCCCCTGGTATTTATTATGATTAACACTTTAAAACATCTGCATTGCCTTTTTGACTCAGAAGAATTCCAGTTAAAGGGAACCAATTTTCTGTAGCAAAGTTTCTGACTGTTACAAAAGAGGAGTCTTCTAGTTCAGATCTCTCTGTCCTTTGCTCTTCCCAAAGCAGTAAATGACTGCTTTGTTGTCTCACAGTGCCCCAGCTCATGGCTCCCCTCCCCAGAGAGCTCCCCCCAGGCACAGAAGCTGCCATGGCCATGAGCCCCTCTGCACCTCGATAATGAGCACCAGCCCCTCTTGGGCTCCCAGGCTACTGGCGACACACGTGAGGGCGCACTGGCCCCACGCGTATGACCCCTCTGGGCCCTTTGTAGAAGAAGCATTAGGGTGCCTGGCCAGGCTGATGACCTCTCCCTTAGACAAGCTAGGATGGAGGCGCTTCCCAAACTGAGGTTTTGATCACAGCTCTCATGAAAGGGAAAGCAAAGTTTGTATGAAGATGAAATGCAGATGCATGAGGGCAGAAGCATATTAAAGAGTGAATGTTTTTTCTTTCTACAAACTCTTCCCAATTAAAAGAGGGAGAAAGCAGAGAGTACTTGAAAATAGGCCCTATGGTTGCAGAACCACATTTCTGAAATAGAGATCTCTCAAGTATCAAACTACACTGCAGAATGACTAATTGTGGGATGACTAATCCCTGTCTCCCCTCCAAAACTATTACTTCACAGTGGCCAAGAAAACATACCATGAAGATGTTGTTATTGCATCACTCACATTTACTCTTGCATTGAGAAAGACTGAGCCTTTTACGGTACTTGTCTGATTACCAAGAGATATGCTTCTTCCACATAAGAAAAGAAAGGACCACTTAGTCTTCATAGTTCATCCTGGACAGTTGTGAAGGTGTTTGGTTAAATGCCTAGGGACTGGAGATCTGGCTTTCAAGAAAAGAACAAAAAATATTTTGGGGGAGAGGGGGCAGGGAGATGGCAGAAGCAGATGGATATTCAGGTTGACAGAAAATGAAAACCTGCCTTCGTCTTGCTTTCATTAGTCTTCATTATATGACCACGACAGCTTTAATTGCTGCCCTGCATACATAAGTAATAAAAATGTAAAATGTTTAAATGAACTGTGGCTCCCAAAAGCCATTATAAAAGATTAATGATGAGTACTCTTTGCTAACTTAAACATCTTCAAGAAACACATCTGAGCAGCCCTTGTGGTTAAGATGATATTAGAACAATATTTGCTGGTCCACTTGTCTCAAACCATTATGCACCAAGCTTTGATGGTTTTGATTATTCCGTCTTTAGCTAGTCTGAATTGTAGACATATTTGATTCCAATTTACTCATTCCTGACAAGTTATCCCACTTCTGCAATCCAATGAAAGAGTCTTCAGGTACTCATAGTTATATTCTGTCTTCAAGAATTGCTGATGCTTGCTTCCATGCTTTTTACTGCCAAAGTCATTGAACATGTAGTTTATTAGTAGCACTACAGAAGTTACTGTGCTAATTAATACAATATCCAGCTAAAGGGGAAAATACACAATCTTTTCTATTTAAGTTGAAAGCAGTACCAAGAACCATCTTTGAACTGCCACTTTCCTTTGAAGGGCACAGATTTGACTCTGAATTCACATGTGAGAGTGGAGTTTTATTTCTAAAAGGGCATCAAGGCAAAGCCAAGCTTTGGCATAGTTTTGGCCGCACACCTCTCATTTAACTTAGAAATCCATCTCTATGCTTAAGCAGAGGTGAAGGTACCAACTCTTGCCTTCTTACTGCTAGCACTCAGCCTTTCTTTCATGTTTTACCAACATATTTACCACTGTGTCTACTTGGCACAATGGAGTGCCATGCAAAGGACTGTAAGTTAGCGCTAGCTCTCTAGTTCATGCATCCATGCTCTGTAGACACAGCAGCATGGGTTTCGAAAGCAGTGTAGCCCTGGTCCACTATGCCCACTGGAATAAATCACACATCTTGGCAAAGCTCAGCTTTGGGATGAGCCTAGCTAGTGGCTTTTCTCTATGCTCCATCTCTGGATGGAGCAAAGGGTCAGACTGTGCCTGAACCTTGCACATGGCCAACATAGCAGGGGCAGGATGAAAGAGCTAAGGCTACCTTCTGTTCTTCTTTCCCTATTGTCTACAGGCAACAAAGAAACTTCTTAAATGGACGCTAACAGCTTTTCCATCGGTAAGTACCAAAGTCAGCTAGATTCTCTTGACAGCTACACATCTGTGAGAATGGAGAGATCTGCACAGGCAAGCTGAATATTCTTCTGTGTGGTGTACTCTGATGTTTGGTTTTCAATACAATTTTCAGTTAATACTAACAGATTTGGGAAGACTTATAAAACTTGATACTCTGTGGCATAAACCACTTCCCTGCTATTTAGGATTGAACTAGGATTTTCACAAATGGCAGGAATTTGCTGGCTGCAGAGCTTCTGTATGCCATCCTTCCCAATGTCACTTGTGGAGGCCAAAAACTAGACTGGGGGACCACTAAATGATATATTTTTATATTCCTTTCTGCTTTAGTGCTCATCTCACTATATTCCACTCAATGTTGACTTTCATAATACAGTCTTCTCTGCCAGGAGTGGATTAGATTGGCTACTTAAGATCTTCCAGGCCTTCACCAGGTCTCCCACACAATGATATCCAAATTTTCCCATTTCTCATTCCACTCCCATTAGCTCTCTGCATTTGTTTCTGTACACATGGTCCCATTTCTATTTCCTGACCACCGTTTGGAAGCTGCCTCCCTAGTAAGTCTGGCTCCTGGGCTCTTGTCTCTTCCTGCACAGTCTTCTGGGCTGGTCCTGTTCCAACCTGTAGACCAGAAACTTTTCCAAGACAACTATCTCCTCTTCAGTGCCGCAAAAAAAAAAAAAAAATCCCAACAACCACCAAACCCATTCTTTGTTCAGCATCGCAGAATAGACTAATACAATTAGGACCACAAGGTTAATCATATAAGGGGAGGGCAGGATAAGATTGCTGTTCCCAAGGAGAAGACCAAGGTGCTGAAGAAAGAGGACCGTGGCTCAGTGTTGTTATTTCACAGCTGGCTGAGTGAGAACTTGGATCTACTCTTCCCAGCCTAAGAAGTAGGGGCAGGAGCCCCAAGACACAGAGACTGGCTTGCCAGGAGTTTTAAACCAGTGACAGGAGGAGCAGGGGGAGCTCCTTCCCCTCTCTGCCTCCTTCTCATGTCAGGGAAATTCCTTGAGATGGTGCTTGGTCTCCCGTAATTCTTCTCCTGCTGCTGCAGCTGCCCTGGAAGCCCTGAGACATTCCCAGCAGTCTGGACGGCTGCTTTGGTGACAACCTGGGCTCAATTTAATGAGAACGTTCACGTTCACTTGCTATGCTGGCGGCACGCCAGCATACTTTTTTGAGGCACATAAGAGAGAGAAGGGAAATGGTGATTTTTAACAGTTTGGTTTTTTTTGTTTTTTTTTTTTTTCATCCAGCCAAACCTGACTGGAATTTCATGGATGAAAGAAAAGGCACTTCTCTAGCCCAGGGGCTTTGTCCCTGCCAAATTATAAGGGCCTGCTGCAAACAATGGAGGTGTTAGAGCTTCTAAAAAAATAAAAATGTTGAAAGAATCTTTTATAACGGAAAATATTAGGCAACTTAAATCTCGGGCCAGCTGGTAGCGGGCAGTATAATATAAGCTCTTTGGAGGAGAGCTGTGCAAATAATGGATTTTCAGAATTTATCTTCTCCCACTCCCCACTCCAAGTTTGAACTATTTTAGCTATTTTCTCCAGCTGAAATTATTTGCCAAATTCAGACAGTTGCTAAATTCTCCTCAAATTGTTCTTTTCTCTTTCAACAGGTTTCTTGTAAAAACAAACCCATTCTCCCACCTCCAGCTTGGAATTATGGTGTTCACCAGTGACACAGTTAGGAAGAAATCTGCCTGTGGTCAGCTCTTTCTTTTTTTGCTATGTTCTTGTCAGAGCTCACACATTACAGTAACCAAGCTGACCTGATAGCGGTGCCTGGCAGCTTGCAGGGGAGGTTTTCCATTAGTCTCCACTATCCCTGGATCAGCCTGTGCTGGGCTGAGAGCCTTTGAACAGTGTGGGGCTGGAGGTTCATTAGGCTGTGGTTTTCAGGCTGAGTCTTCATTGGACCAGTTCACAATGATGATGTTTATGGTGTCAACTGTAGACCATATGTTGCACCTCAGTGCCGTGCTGTCAGAGGGGAGAGCTTTGAGGCAACACAGGAGGCAGGAGGGTCTGAGCACTCAAAGTCATTGATCCCGCAGCATTTCTTGTATCCGTGCAGGTGTTAGCCATGGTGTCCTGGCCAAATGCCATTCTGGCACATCACCAGCTCTGGCAGTTTACCTACTTAAAAACTACCTCTGTGCTTCTAATTGCAGGAGTTGTTCCTCACTTCCCTTCTTTAGCAGCAGATCTGTGAGTTAACGGCTGGTGGATGTCTGCTGCTCCAGGGGATGGCGAAGCCATCCTTGTGTGTGCAGTCTCCAGCATCCCTTGGGATAAACAAGAGATCCATGCACAGGGCTGGAAGGTTGCACCACCAGACCGCAATGACAGAGACCCAAGGTGAGACTGCAGCAGGACTGCCCGTGGTAGTGGGGCACTATAAATGTATTTAAACAAGCTGTCTGAGCCCTAAAATGTGGTTCCAAAGTAATGAAACGTGGTTGTTTGGCAGTGGCAGACACTGCCTTGCTTTCAGAGGCTGCTTTATGACTGTTGGCGTAATATAGCCCTTCCAAAACCTCCCCT
Source organism: Athene noctua (assembly GCF_965140245.1). NCBI lineage: Eukaryota > Metazoa > Chordata > Aves > Strigiformes > Strigidae > Athene > Athene noctua. Next base: position 103,630,481 of record NC_134038.1, on the reverse strand, counting down.
GCTTCTTTTTTTCTTTTTTTTTTTTTTTTTTTTTCAAAATTATTAAATCTATCCTCAGAGAGGTTGAACCAAATTTTCAAACAGAATACTCAGGTCTTCTGTTTAAGGCTTTAAGTGAATGGTGAAGTGTGAGTTCATATTATTATAGAGCCCATAAACTGCACAACCAGACAGATAATGTAGATACTTACATTTGAAAACAGAATATGGAAAATTTTGCCAAGAAAGAACTATTAAAACAAATGAATCTCTGGTGGCAATTTAAAGTGAAGCAAAACTCCTAGTGTGAATGCAATGTCTTTTTGTTGTTGGTGGTGTTGCATCTTGGTTGGAGGTTGCTGCTCCTCAGCGAGGCCTTTGTTCATGTCTAGCACAACATAAACCGAGCTGGGCAAACTCTGGCTTGGGTTACAGTCCCACAGCTTCAGGGATTTCCATCAGGGCAGGCTCAGATCCACTGTGCTTAATTGCATTGGCAGAGCAAGGAGGACTCAAGGCCACTGGGAACGAAGGCGTTGCTTGGCGTTTCAGTAAGATCTGTAAAGTTCAATCACACGGGAGCAAAGGAGGGTTAAACCAAAACCCCATATTCATTGATTTGGCAGTAAACATTGGACACAACCAAGGCTGAAATACTAGTTTTTCTACTGTCCTCATTACATAGCCACTTGAAACATTGCCCCCCTTTTCTTTTAATACTGGAACCAGGGTGCGTTCCCTGCCTGAAGCTCTGGACAGAAAACTCCTTCCGAAGAGTCCTTTTGCCATTTGAAATTATGATGAAAACTATGCAGAGGAAGGATTGTGCTGTAGCTACAGGCCTTTAATAAATAATAATTGCTTCATGCATGAATATTGATAGTCAGCACTAACTTCTATTATTACACAGCATAACTGAAAAAATATAGATATAAAACTTACAAAGACTATCTTCCTAAAATAAGGAGCAAGACCAATCTCAAGTATAAACATCAATGACAAGCAAAAACCACAGAATAAACAAGAATTATTTGGGGGTATGTTCCTTTCTATTTTTTCATTCTTTTATCATTACTCTACCTGTGAGTAAAGCCTCAATAAGGATCACTTTGAGAATCTTTGAGGCTGTGTAAATATGTTTTGTTGCTAGGTTCTGAAGCATCCCAGCTTCATGTGACACCAGCCGCGCAAGTTAGCAGAGTAGGAATAAAGCCAGTGAAGGCCATGGGATCAGAGTGAACAGAGGCTGTCTCTCTGTCACAGCTATCTTGACAGCTGGAGAAGGCAGCAGCCAGTAATGGCCCAATTACTCCTGTTAGGAGATGTACTGCACAAGGAGGTGCACCTATTTGCGTGCAGGAGCAACTGTCAGGGACACCTGCTTTGGGTAGTATCCGGTCTCGGAACTTGCAATATTGTAAGACTAGAGACAGCAGCATTGATACTAAATACTTTTGCTCAAATCTTTCCAAACATGATCATTGCCCCTGCACTGAGATTTCCTCTTCACCCTGTTCGGTCCCCTCCAGGTTGCAGTCTGGGATATTTCAGTGGTAGGACAGGATTTGGCCTCATCAGTTTGGTCCATTTGGGCAGCAGAGAGCCTTCTTGAGCTTAGTGAGCTTCACAGGCTGGAGAAAGTTTCCAAGAGCCTAGTGACCATCTGTACAGTGAGGTCTTCCTGACTCACTGTCTGCTGAGTGACTCACTGGTCACTCATCTATTGCCTACCTGGCAGAGTGTGTTAAAGCCTTTCACCAGGTGCTTCTAGTTTATCCACTTGCATATATCCCTCAGTGCTTTTCACAGTCTGAAATAAGACCATTCCAAGAGCCAGTGTGCAGACAGTGTGGCTCTCTCTCCAGATTTGTCTCTCCAGGATTCCAACCAGCAGAAGCCAGAAACAGGAAATGATGGGAGTGCCACTGCTGTGCTCCCTGCAACAGGCACATAAGTCTTTGACCTGCTGAAGGAAGAGGAATAGATTGGGAGGCCAGTGGGAGCAGGCATGACCTCAGACCCACAAGTTCAACCAAACATCCTGGGTCAGGACAGGTGGCTGATGGGCCTTGTAATGCTGATAATCAGCATCTATAGGCCCAAGTATGCGTCCAGATGGAGCCTGGAAATCAGCTGGGACCAGAGTGATGCCACTTCACCTTTGCTAAGGAGTCAGGATGGGGCTGGGGCACATGAGCTTTTTTCCTTCTTCAGGGCAGCTACTGCACTAACCCTGTTTTAGACTGCAATAAGCTAGTTGTCCTATATTCCCTTTACCCCACCATTGTTTCTTGCACAACACATCTTTGATCATAAAGCTCTGGAGAAACAGGATTTTGAGCCCAATTCTGATCTCACTTATTCTGGCATAATTCAGGATTAACTACAGTTATACTTGTAGATCAAAATCTGTCCAGTTACTTTTAACTGGGCAAAATTTGTGGTCTGTGGAAAGAAGAAAATAATCAAAGATGTGAATAATAGAGCCAGCTGAAGAAGGAGATATTTTTTTTAACCTCCAAAGTTCAATATTTTTTTGGCTAGCTCTTTAACTAATTGAAAAAATAGTTTTGTGGGGGGAAAAAAAATCCCATTGTACCTGAACATTTGGCATTATGATGCAAAATTTTACAGAAGAAAACAAAAATTGGAAAATTCCTGTCAGCTGAAAATAGTACTGATACTGTCTCCAGTGGCAACTTGTATTATAAGACAGAATATGGCAATGCTGGGATGTGTGGTTTCGCTTATTAAAGAGCACTGACTGAACTCCATTGAGTAACGTCAAGTGGATACTCAGAAAACGGAGCTGAAAAACACTGCTCTTTTCCCATCCTGATGTAGAAGGTCAGTGCTGAGGAACAGCATCCAGCAGGCAAGATTTTTGTACACAGGCCTGGGCCTATAATGCTACCATGCTCCACAAGCTGTGAAGCAACTTGGAGCTCCGAAAGCCCAATAAGCTCGAAAAGGCTCAAAAGGGTCAGTGTCATGTGGTGACTGCCATCCCTGCAGGCCAGGTTGCAATGCCCACAGCACTTTTGACCCCCTGAAGTACAAACCGTCCTCTTGCTCTTCGCGGTTGCCTGGGGGTGGCTGGACCCTCAGCAGCTCACCGGGTTGCATGCAAAGCACTGGCATGCTGACTGCACAGCAAGTGGAACTAGGGCAGCTGTTGATGTGGTGCCTTGCCAAAGTGTGCCTGTGTGCCAAGCTACAGGCAGCCGTGGTGGGAGGAGAGAGGAACCCCAAGCACTGACTGGGTTTACAGCTGAGTATTGGTTCAGATTAACTGCATGTGTGACCACAGGGGCTTAAACTCATTCCTCATCACAGTTATGAAGCATGGCTGTGAAGCATGGCAAATCCTAGGAACAAAGATATTTAGAGCCTTCACATAGTACAGTCCAGTGCTGTGTCACACGATGCACTGGATCTACTAAACGAGAGTCTTAATGTGCAGTCAGCCCTTCCAAGCACATAAAACAAAAGCCCAGAGACTAAAATCCTGATTTCTTGGATCAAAAAATCTCAAGGGGTTTTGACCAAGTATGCCAGGACCATACCAGTTTTGGGACAGCTCAGCAGCACTCGACAGTGCATCTGTGAGGGCCAGCGGAAGGAGAGGTCCCCTGCACTGGGAGGCAAACATGGGTACCCTTCTGTTCTTCTGAGAAGTACCCTCAAAAGGGGGACACCTGGCCAAGGTAGCCACAAGAGTCCGGACAAAGCACTAGTGTGTAAAACCACAAACCCCAGGGACAGACTGCCTCAGTGTCTTTTCTTTCAATCTGAGTGGTTCAGACACATTAAACTGATGAAGATCTGCCTAGAAAGAAAAGGCCTTTCTGTGGTTTCCATCATCTAGCAGAGCTGGAGGGAGGGATACTCTGCAAAACCATGCTGTAATCTGCATCGGGACTGAAGTGTATCAGCAAATGACATTTGGTGTGCTTGTTATCCTGCACTTCACAACCCTGGCTGTGGGGAAAGGAAACGTTGGGGTTTTAGGTCAACCACTGGGTAGCAATGATAAGTGATGTGCCATCACCGCACTTGATCACTGCTTCAGAGCTTGTACTTGAGTCACCAGAAATGTGCATGCTTCAGCCACAAAAATGTTTTAGGGACACGTTGAGTTATATAAGTTGCTTAACATTATTAGTCAATCAAACACTCTGCTTAACTGTTTAGGCCTAGAAAGCTCATACAGGCTACATACAAGCGAACCACAAACTTAACAGTCTTTTTCCATTATTATTCTTAGCAACAAGTTTTACTTCTCTACTTATCTTCTGGTACACCCACATATTTAGAAGACATTGGGTAGACCGAAATATTTTTGCTGGATCTAAGCTTTTAATATGCTTTTTACTATGTGGCAACCTGCTTCACCAATACGTTCTGATAATGCTGTGGTTCCTGGGCTTCTTGGTTGCTGGCAGCAGTACCAAGGGGCTAATCTGCTAAAGGCAGCATCCTTCCCTGCAAGCTGGGATGACTGCTAGAGACACCCTGGCACTCTGTGAGCGTTGCTAGAGGTCTCCAGCACCTGCTACCTTACATCAAAGCAAGACATTCAAGTGATCATCTGCAATGAAGGTGGCCCTGGGTGTGGGCCAGGTACTTCACTGCTGTGGTTCAGAGGGTATGTAGCACTGCGAGGCGAGCAGCACCTGCCTCCTGTCCCATCCCTTTTGTGTGCACCCGCGCACTTGCATTCTATGGGTTAAACCCTGAAACTACTGACTTTCTAAATTATGAGCGAGAGTTTTCTGATCTTGTTCTCCTCTCTTGCAATCAAAGCATTGATGGCAACGTGCACTGCAGGGAAAACTGAACCAGAAACTCCTACGCTGGCCTGCATCTTCACGTAGATGCTCAGGTTGTGATTTGCATGGCTGAGGTTGGTGGCAGTCATGTGAGCAGCTGCACCAGAGCACCCTGAAAACACCTGGTGCCCCCTGCTCCCAGGGGCATATCCCTGCTGAAAGGGCAGTTTTGCTCCCGAATACAAGAAGGGACAGGGAAACAGTGCTGGGGTTTCCCCCGATGGGTCCTCTGCCCGGACCATGCTGTTCAGTTGGAAAGTTAAAGAGAAAAAAAGATGAGTTTTCATACACCCACCTACACAAACTCATCCCAGGAGTCAGGCAGAGTTCGCTTCCTCCCACGCACAGTTGCTGCTGTGCAGACTTGGCCCTGGAGCCCCTCACCCCTGTCCCCTCCGTGCTACTGGATGGAGAAACCACCATAAACTCGCTTTAATTGCTTTGAGCGGCACCTGCCAGGAGGTTGATGGGCGGTCTTTCTGGGGCACATCCCAGGGGCACACTGGCACAGGGCTTGTTTCCACAGGTGCGCTGAAGTGTGGCTGTTCTCAGCCTACACCCAGCCAGGCCCACACTCACCCCTGGATGGGGCAGTGCAACCAGGGACCCATGGGCTGTGCTGTGGTGGGTCACCCCTCCCTGCCCAGCCCATGACATTGCCGGGTGGGAAAGGCCTATGGCTCCTACTGCCTTGCTGGCAACCAGGTTAGTGCCATGTGGTGCTTCTCCTCCTCCCTCTGCCGCCCCTGCTCTTCACCTTCCAACACATTTTTTTTGCAACAACACCATTACTGCCATTAAATTATGGGGTTGCCAATGATTTGTCACGAGGCATGGCGGGGGATGGTAAGCATGTCAGGGTGGTTGCTGTGGGTCAGAGCAAGAGGCTCAGTGCCCCTTCCCCAGCACTGCCCATCCAACAGGAGGAGTGGGAAGCACTTGGCTGGCAAGGTCCTTCATGAGGTCCCTTGAGCTAAAGCCCCTGTATCACCAGCAACAAACTGTCGCCTCTGCAGCTGGCGTCTCAGCCTCTTGATGCAAGGTACTGCAAAAGGAGCTGGACGCTGGACGGGAGCCATCCTGCTGTGCTGGCAGGGCAGATGGGGTTAAAAACCAGAGAAGTGGCTGTCTGTGTGTGGGGTGGGTGGAAAGCATGGGAGTAACTCATTCAATATGCCAAAAGGTGTGTGCTCAAGTTAGTGTCATCACCCGACTAGGGCCAGTCTGTTTTATAGGATAAAATATACAAGAAGCTTACGGTAAAAAAATAATAAAAAGAAGAGATTGCCAGGAGGATGAGAGCAGTGGGCTGGATCAGCTCGGCCCAGGCAGGAGGCCTGGAAAGGGACCAGGGAGGCAGGGAAGATCCATGAGGAGTTTCCTGCAAAGAAACCATTCAAGAAATTGGGCAGAGGCAGTATGCATGTGACGCCTGTGCGGCTCTGCTTGGGTGGAGGGGGAGCCATCGTCTGGGAAAGCAGCCCAGCCCGGAGATTTGGAAGGGGGTGAGGGGGAAAGAAGGTGCCGTTTGGATCAACCTGACCCAAAATAATATGTGGTTTGTATTTTCTAAGCAGAAAATTTAAAAAAAACAAAAAAAAAGTAGAGCAAAAGATTTCATGTTGGAGGAAAAGTCATTTTTCCTATTAAAAACCAAAACAAACTGGACCAGAAAAACCCCAAACCTTGCAGTTAAAAAATTCCTGCCAAGCACTGAAATATTTTCTAGTGAGGCCCAGAGGTGTCTGCTCTCCCTCAATACCATGAACCTGGTGTCACTGGAATGTCCCCCAGCTGGATGGGAACAACATCACATTGAATCTTGGGACCCCCTGCCCTGGGTGTTCTTGGAGATTTAACACCTCAGAATCAGGTTTGTAAATGTCACCAGTGCAGGGCCTAAAACACGTCGAAAAATGCAGGCTCTGTTCTCCTGGGACCTCCCAGCATGGCAGACAAGCAATCTCTCAGTCACCAAGTCCCTGTGCCCCCATCCTGACCAGCCTGATGGCCGGTGGGCGACGGATGGTCCTGGAGCTGGCAGAAACCTCCATGGGGAAGCCAAGAGAGTGATGCCAGTGGAGGCAAACCCATGACCAGTTTGGGCACCAAGGTCTTGCTTAGAAACACCTTCAGCATCATGGGTATGTGGTGGCCCCAGTGGCATGTCCAGGGCACCCCCCAGCTGGGCAGGGGGAGCGATGGCCAAGGGAGATGCCTAAAACATCCACGCACAGTACACAACTGCCTGTCTGGGCAGCTGCTCCCACTGGATCAGCTATGGACCAGTGAAGTCAAGTCAGTGAATCGGGCTAAGAGTAAGCCCTGGGCTGGGACAGCTCTGCCACCGATACCCACTGTCAGTGTTTTCTCTATGTTATTTGCAACTCAAAAGCCCTCCATCAGTGACACTGGAAACAGGCTGGGTACAGGAGCTGAGGGTGTGAAACTAATTCACAAGAGGTGCTGGAAAATGATTCTGACGGCATTTTTGGAAACTCTTTCCCTGAGCTGAAAAAAAAAGGGATTTCCTAAAACAACTGAAAATGAATTTGCCACATCTGCAAAGAGTGGCTTGTGGGTTGCCTGTCCCTTAAAGTAGCTAAGGAAGCTCTACAGTCAGCAATTTTTCAGTTTAAATGACAAAAGCTAATGTGCCCATAGACTCTGGTGAGTGTCAGGCATACTACTAGTTGCCTTAAATTCTGAAAATGCAACCATTTGAATTGTTAAAGCTCCACGAGTTTGCACAGTCCAAAAATACAGTCTCTTTGGCAAAAAAAAAAGCTGGTTTTGGAATCAAGAACAGCTTGTAATTAAAGCCAACAGTATGAGAATCTGTAACTGATCTGCTCTGAACAAATTATTTGGCTACCTGAAGAGAATCAAAACCTTTTTATTTTTTTGGAAAGAGATTCAAGGAAGAAAAACATTAACTTGCTGAGAAAGAGGAAACAATACGGGCAAATTAAAACAGGTAGATGCTTGACCTCTGTATCGGGCAAAGGTGAAGATGGGACTCGCTTTAGTTTGATGAACAATCCAATCACTGTTTATGACAAAAAATTAGACTATTTGTTTAAAAAAGAGCTACAGAAACCAAGAAGATCTTATGCCATTGACCTTAACACTCCTCTGTAATATAGTTGATGAGAGGGATTTTGTTTTATTTTTACTGAGACAAATTCAATAGATTTACAGTGATGAATGCAATAAAATTATACACGTGGTGAAGGAAAGCTTAGCTTCAAGGCAGTACAGCTCTGTCCAAGAAACTTAACTCCTTGAAATTTGCCATTTTCAGCTGGAAAGGAAAAATCTCAAAGGCATGACTCCAGCAAGGCTATTTAGTCAAACAGTACCAGATGGATGTGTGGGATTCACCTTCTGCTTTGGTTATGAATGAAAGTATCAGCTAGGAGTTTTCTAAATGCTATTTTTGCCTAAAGAAGTCTGGTCAAGATGTGGTTAATGTAGCTGTGCTTGGGACTGCTGTGCTTTGAGGAGGGCTGTGTGGAAATGAGACGGAAAGGAAGCTTGAGGAAGCCAGGTAGCACAATGACCAAAGTATGTGGCTTGGATGATTTTAATTTGTGACCAGACATTTTGCTTTGGTACAAAATCATGCCATGGTCTCCAGGAGACATAGGGAATTTGTGACTGGGTTTTCAGTATTTTCCTTTTTCCAGGAACCTCACCAACACTATAGCTCACGCTGTCCACATGAGGAGTAAATATCAGCATTTCCACCCTCAAGACAGGGAAGCAGAGAAAGAGCATTTTGACTGACATTTAAAGAGGTGGGCCATATCTGGGTTTTAATGGGCTTGGAGCATCTGCCTCTCCTTAAATTGCAATGGATTCAGTAGCAGCCCCAGGGAAGCCAGGTGGGACAGAGTGAGCAGGGTGTGTCACCCTACACTCACAGGAAGACAAACCCGAGGCAGAGAAAGGTCTTTATGCAACAATGGCTTAGTGTGTATTTGTGTCTCCTTGAGGAATTTCTGAAACATGTTTAAATGCTTACCTAAATCTGGACCGCTGAGGCAGCCATGCTGTTGTGCTTATACACTTCCTAACTTGCCTTTGGTATAGAAAAATTGAAGCCATCCCCTTCTGCCAGTCTGTAGGCAGCCCTCCCCTTACCGGGCTATGAAAGCCTCCAGCCTAGCAAAAATGTCTCTTGTATCTATTGCACTGAAGACAACAGACCTACAGACTACCCTTAGCCAGAAATAGTGTCAGGGAGAGCAAAAGAAACTCTTGTCCAAGCAATATATATAGATGCAAGTACTTTGTTGCACGATTAATAAGATAGTTTGTTTCACCACTTAAAATTCATCCAGAGGGCTCTTTTTAATAGTCAGAATCACGCCCGGCAAAAGTCTTTTTGAACATACCTATAAGGACTGCACTCTGAGTTCAGAGTGTTGTGACTTTTTGGTTTTGCTTTGTTTTCAAAAAGGTTTCATGAAAACCATTTTCATAAACTGACAGCAACAAGCATAACACACGTACAAAAACAAGATAGTAGTCTCATACGGGAAATATTTCTGCTTTCATTTTTATTTTATGAATACATATACAAGAGATGCATAATCTTCCATTATCCAGGCTTAAAAGTAACAGGTTGTTTGTTTGTTTGTTTTTTCCAAAATAGCTCAAAGAGGAAAATAAAAGTAAGGATGAAGGAGGTGCAAGATATCCAAACCATACAGTTGAAACCCTTGTGAAAATTACTTCTGAAATGTGAACATGTGGAGGATGTATCTCTCTCTGTGTGTGTGTGTGTGTGTGTGTGTGTTTGTGTGTGTATTGTCCTGTATCGTAAAAGCCTCACCCAAGGTATTTATGTATATGAATAAAAAAATGCTTTGGCATAACCAGGGAGTCCTCCATTCACACTTGTTGACATTTCTGAAATACTGAGAGAATAAAATATGAGAATTATATCATATATCATTTTCTCTCCTTGGCAGCAATGTCTTTAAATGCAGGGGGGAGAGGAATGAAGAAGAGTCTGTTGACAAGAGACTTTACTTCCATACTAAGATGGTTATATTAGCAAGATGCAGCAGGATGCAAACAGTTTCAAATAGAAGAGATGGAGATATATATTTATATATACGTATATAATGTAAAAATGGTTATTTTCTTTGAGAAAGGAAGATTTGTCAAGATAACATAAAATGAACCACTCTAAGACTAGCTTCCAGCAAAACATTTTGCTTTATTGGATCTATTTTCTAGCTACAAGTCAAGCTGACATCTGTCAAGCTTTTAAACTTTTCATATGGCAGTCTATAAGAAATGTTTCATGCAACGTCTACAATGCTAAATACAGGGTAAATAACTGGGATTAAACAGGTGAGGAATAACAGACTATTATAAGGACCAATAACAGCATATTATGTACATATAGCCATATTATATTCTCATGTCTTCACAGTAATGTGCAAATGTGACAAATATGGCTTTCATTTTTTTCTAAAGAAAGTAAGACATAATTATACAGAATAATGTTTTAAAACGCTTAGGAGGATTTCACCTTTTTGTGAAACCTGTTCAATCATCATTGCATTAGGGTTAAGGAGCCACCCCAACACGGAGGTGTAGTTCAGGTGTATTTCCAGAAGGGGGCACAGATTCCTAAGGCACAATATTAATGTTAAACATTTTTAATTTAAGTCATGCTATTTTATTCTAGTTTTGTTTTTATTTTTTGGTTATATGAAATAATAGGTTGTTGCTAGTTATATAATAAGCGGTTGATTGTAAAAAATACCATGTTAAAGGCTACACTACATGCCTACCTGTAGCTCCAGAAACATTAGCTAATCTGAAAACACACTATACAGCGCTGCATATTAAACCTTTGTGGTTTTTTGGTAATATTCTTTTTCATACATGTAGCAGAGAGTTATAAGGCTTCTGCGGAATAATAACATTATAACTGAACAAATATTTTACACTCTTCCATAATGGTATTTACAGTTACTATAACTCATATTTTGTCATTTGGTAAATAACATGTATCTTGTATGCATCCTTCTTGCCTATCTAAAGTGCTTGCTTAACTGCATGAGGAAAGAAAATGCATACCTGCTTTAGGTGCAACAAACCCTCAAAAGAAGTAGCTGAAATATCTGTTGTGGATCTGAAATGCATTCTCAGAAATTGAAATTATTGCTAAATTCAGTGCCCTCACTAGGCAATCATCTATATTATTTGTCATATATAAATATATGCATATATACTAGTATGTATGTACATGCATACACATTCATCTATCATGTAAAAGATAGATTTCGATTTTTTGTCCATCAACCTTTTTTATTTTGTGCTATTCAACTCACTTGTGCTATGACTGAAGCCAGATTAAAATCAAAATCTTAACATGCTACTACTAACAACCCTATGATTCATTAGCACGTAATAAAGACAATATGCAAAAGAAAGCTGAGATGATGACAAATCAGGAGGCTTTTGAAATGCACTGAGAATAAGGCAATAGGCTGTACATTACAGCGGAGGAAAAGCTGAAGACATTCTGGAATTTACAAACGCATCTTACTGGAGTAGGGATTGCTCTCCCTACTTTGCTGCAGAGTCCTATGCTTTTTTCCAATATCACTCTCCAGAATGCAAGCTCTACAGTTTCTGCACCTACCAACACTTTTAATGGTAGCAAATTCAAAGCTTATTAAAAATGCCCTGATGCCACAACCTGGTAAAATAAGGCACTTCCAGGGCTGTATTCCAGCGGTGCCATGCCAAAAAGATCAGCACTGGGAAGAAGTACTCAGATTTTGCTGAGTTTCCTAGTTTTGTCCCATGAAATGCGCCGTCTTGGAGTGTACTCCCTCCTCTTTCCTTTGAGATGATTTTCTTTAAAGAAGCTGTTTCATCAGTTGAAGTTGAGGAGCTACTTCTTCGTAAGCAAGAGGTAAATCTTCAGTTCCTGACATTCAGTAAGGTGGAAGATCAGACTGGTACCAGGCAACGTCTTCAGTTTATTCGGTATCTCTCTACTCGAGCTGACACTCCAGCTAAGTCAAAAGTGTGTGTGGATTTCATAGTAGGCCCGTATTGAAAGCTACGAATGGACATTGGTACTGGAAAGGTCATTCCTTATAATTTCATTTACTGCAAAGAAAGAAGACAAGAGAAAAGGAATCGATTAGTATCCCATGCTGCAGGCAGGTCTCTTCACTACACAGCCCCCCCAAACTTGCATCCGCTCCTTGACAGCTTCGGTACAGCTCTGAACAGTAAGCGTAACATCATGAGATAGCTTGTACAGGCTGATCACAGTGCAAAAGAGCAGGATTAACCAAGGTTATTAACATGCTAATTACCATGTAAAACCAGGCATCATAAGAACAGTAGCATCCTGGATCCTCGATCGCATCAAACATATTTAACATTTCAAATCAGTTACCGATAAAACATTTCATTTGGTCTAGATTGGCTTGGAAATGCAAAGCAAAGAGAACCACAGGAAATCTTAGAATAATCTACCCCCGCCATAAAAAGAGATGTTTGGAAAGTATGTTAGCCATGGCAGAAAGCTGCCAGCCGCTGAACCTGGGTACGTGCAGCTGCAATGCCTAGATAGAATACGACTTCACGTGCTGATTTTTTCCACTGTGGGATGATATTAGGAGAAAAAGAAGAAACTGCTGCGTGCTTGCCCATTCCCTGGAGCTGGTAACACATGTAAATACATACTCTCCTTTTGTGGTGACCAACACACATGGACATGCAGTCTTTGCTCCTATCTGTACAGACAGATGGGAGGGACGAGCAAGTTAAAACCCTTGGCAAGAGTCAGAGGAAAGAAAAAACAAGGTCTGCTATCTCAGCATCAGCCAGTCAGGCTGCATCTCCACTGATAAAGTGTTGTTTTCTTTATTCACAAGCCTTCTTTCATTCTTCTCCCCCTCCCCTGCAGATCATCAAGCAATACAGTTTCCCACACTCCAATTATGTCCATTTATCAGCTTGTGATTTTTGGCAGATGGACAGGAAATGACTGAACCTGGCAAAGGCCATCTACAGTGGACTACACAACATCCCTTTTATTTCCACCCCACCTCCCTGCAGCGACTGCCACCACCTGATTTACATGAAGATAGACAAAATGCCATCAGTAGGGCTATCACCACTTCTGAGTTTCCCTAACATTGCTGGGAGTGGGAAACACGTGCCCACGTCATGGAAGCACCACGGAAAAGCCCGTGTTTTCCTTTCCTTGTGGGCTGCTGTTCACAGCCATCCAGATAACTTCACATGTTTACTGGAAAAGACTAAGCCCGTCTAAAACCAACTTCCTGAAGCAAGTAGTGTTTTGGGGTTTTGGGTGGGTTTTTTTTTCTGCAGACCTATTGCCCATTTAGTAATTGCAGCACATGAATCAGTCAGGATTTGTGTCACAGGTCCTGGCCACCGAAACCACTTCTACCAATGGATACGCACACCATACTTCAGAAAGGAAATATCAGTTGCATTTGTAACTACCTATTTATGGCAGCAAACTAAGAGCGGTATGAAAATGAGATGTGAAGACAAAGCAGTTCTTTCTCGGAGTACCACAGAGTACATCTTTAATATTGCCAAACAGCGGAAACAAAATCAAGCAGTAAGTCCTGGTCTGTGGCAAAGACTGCCCTGCATGCATCCAAACACAGCAAGAAGTGCTACCCCACTTATACACTGCAAGACCCGGCACAGCTTTTGAGACCGAGTCTCTGTCTTGAATGCAAACCGCACACTTCTTCTGTGGTATGATTATTCCATGATGCTTTTGTAAAGATAGTTTCTTTGATAAACTTCTCAAAGCAACACTGGGTATGAAGCAAAAACACACAGTGATATCTTGGAGTAGAGTGTGACAATGAAAACAAATCCTCATATGGGCCAGACAGTGTCACAGTTTACTAACTTTCCCTCAAAATTGCTGTTACATCAAACAAAATTAAGATGCTAATCAAGGCAGTCCTCAGTCTCTGTGGTTAGCTAGTGCTTAAAAACATTAAATAATGAATCTTCACAGAGTTTTTGTAAAATGGTGAACATAAGCATCACTGGTGCTTCACAGATTTTGACAGGGAAGTGGAAAAGCAAAAGAGCTCCCCATCTCAGTCAGGACTAACACTCAGGTATCGCGAATCTCAGACTACTGCCACAGCACACACTGAGGTACTCCTGATTGATTCATTCAGTAAAACTTTCAAAAGTAACATCCTCCAGCCCACCAGACAATTCTTTCCCCTGTTAAAGCATTTAGTAAAACTAGAAACTTGATGATATGAGGGTCTAAGAGCCAAAGGTCCATCTCCAAAACTGGCTTAGGCACTCAGAGGCTGCCCTTTCCAGCCGTGCTAGGTACCCTCAGCTGAATTCTCTGTCAAGTGCTGTAGGACACATCTTACCCTAGAGATTACATGACTTTTCCTTTCAGCTTGGAGTCCACCTGCCTTGGCTCAGCCCAGGAGACCACCACGGTCCTTCAGTCACACTCTCTCCAGCTCTCAGCAGCCAAACCAATCTGCCCACATCTGGAATCACGTGTAATTTTGTTATCAACTCCAATAGGATACTGATTAGACCTTTGACGTTATTGCTCATTTTTGTTATATGTTACTTGCTTAACAGAGGTGGACTTTGATGAGTAGCAGTCAAGTCTGGTATCCTCATGTAACAACATCTGACAGCTGTTCAACAACAGTCACTAGACAATGTCAGTGTGGACCAAGGAGTCAACTGAACCTCAACCAAGGTGCACCCATTGCCACTGGATCTTACAATCAAATGGGGCCAAATGGGATGTTCAACAACTCTCTCACCCATGGTGGCCCGCAGACAGCACAGCTCAGACATAGACCTCCTTATTTCACTGTTGCTTGTTCCCCTTTAGCCACCGCAGTGTTGAAAATGCAAAAATTCCCAATAACGCAGTGGAAAAAACCTATAGAGAGGGACAAGAGTACATGCAGAAGGCCCAGGTGGGGCAATACATGATCTGGCAAAACAGCCGATCTTGTAGAGGCAGATCAGTAGCAGAAAGCACTAAACACGAGAGCTGAAAGGGGAAGTGTGCTGAGAGCGGGCTTTCCCGCGCTGCCCGCCGAGGCACCTGAGGCTGGAAGGAAAACCCTCTGGTGGGTGCAAATGGGGGGAAACCAGGTGGCAAGCGTATGTGAAGTGCACTGGGTGATGCTTGCTGGGTTCGGCTAGATGGATGCTCCCCGCCACCTCTAGCTGCATGGTCCAGCACTACCATGAAGACAATACTCTCTCCTTCCAGGTCTGAGAAGCTGAGGGAAAACTTGGGAAAATGCAGTTTTAGGTCAGCAAAAATAACATGAAAATATGGATTACATTTCTCAAATAGTTTCAAATGTCTTTAGCATCAACATTTTTAATTTCAAATTTCTGGAAAATTTGCTTCCTTTAATGCTCCAAAATATATTCACATTTTTGTTGCATGTTAGGAAATGTTTCATTTTGGATCAAATGGAATGTTTTGGAATGTTTTGTTTGGCCCAGAACTGATTTTTAAATTATTTTGGCAAGAAAACATCAAATATTCTTGTTGTAGGCTGACCCAAGATTGACCTTCCCAACAGCAAATCAAAAATTCTTTTACTTAAGTATGGGCCTGCTGAAGCATCCTGTATGTCCATCTGTACCAGTACCACATCTACCATGATGGACAGTAGCCAATTCTTTTGGAAAGAACATCGGAACCAAAGCACACCTCCAGTGATGTTTTCTCTAGTACACCTTTACTCTGATTGAGGGCTTCATGAGCAAGAGGAGGTCTGCATCCTCATTTCTAGTGAACTTTGATGAACTTTCTTCCATGATAATTTCTAATAACCTTCTGAACCTGTTTTGGCTTTCATAGTTTCCTGCAGCAACTGGTTCCACAGTTTAAGTGAAAAAAGTACTTCCTTTCTGTTTTAAATTTGTTTCTTGATACTTTCATTCATGTGTCATGTGAACGAGCTGATTGTTCCCTGTTCACCATCTCCTTTACCACCCATCACACTCCTTCCTCTTAGTATCCTCAGGGCTCCACTCAGTCCTGTAGGACCATTGCAGAACTCCCCAAAGAGGTAGGATATATTGCTTGTGCAGAGAAAATTGCTATTTTTCTCTTAGTTCCCACCTTTCTAACAAAATATTTATTATATACTTGAGGAGAGTCAGCTGGTTCCTGTCTTGAATGCTCAAGTTTTGGCTTACAAATATGTTACTACAAGAGGATTGTGTGTGCTCCACAGAACAGCAGTATTCAGTGCAAGCAGTATTTTGGCCTGCGTTTGAGTTTCATTCCTAAAGCAAATGCTCGTCTTTGATTCCACTGCTGCTTGGATACGTGTCCATTCACGTCTGTAGTACCATTCCAGGAGCAGTTTGTGTTTTGAATGAGCACATTTTTCAAAGAAAGGTTGAAAAGGCTTTACACTCATTTTAAAAACAAAATAACCTGAGTACTCAAAAAGATCCATTTCATAAACAGAACAGATGAGACACAAAGAATCACCTGGCTTACTGGAGGCCCTACATAGAGTTTAGCAGCAGATCTGGAATGGCATGCAAGATGTTTAATTTTCAATGCCTAGATTAGCACAACACTTCCCTTAAAGCAACAGGTTGATCCCTATCAGATCAAACAGCTGAGTACAATGATTTACAGCACCTTTGTCATCAGATTTTGTTCACTTTCTGCTGGCTTTGAGGAGGGGGGCCACTGTATAGCTAACACCTACAGTTCCCCACAATGCCTTCCCTCAACTGGTATTTTCCATTGTCACGTTCAGCTTTTCCACTGACAGAAAGTCAAAAAAATAATAATGCTGAGAAATGTAGGTAACACGTGACCTCTCTACCTGTCAAGGCGTCTGAAAGAGGAACCTTTCCTTTGCTAAACAGCAGATGCCACAGTAGCAGGATGTGGTAAACTGTTACACCACATTTTAGTTTAATAAGGAGTTTTTTCTTCTTGTATTTAATTTTGCTTTAAAATGCCCTTGCAATGGAAATTTTTGCTTTACTAATTAGCAAAATCAGTGTCTTACCGATGCAACAGTTTGGGTTCCTGTAGAGAACAGGACAACCAGATATATCTGAACAAGTGCGGGTTCCATATATAGATGTGAACTTCATAGGAAATTGAGTATTTTTAACATTTGGTGGCTGTACATGGATTCCATCAACTGGCAAAACTTTAAATTTCTGTAGATTTCTCCTCTCCTTGGATCTGACTACTAATATGGATAACGTTGTGGCCTTTTGTTTTAATGAAATACCTGTTCTTCTGAGACAAAGTTCGGCCTTCCAGCTCAGATATTGATCCCCCTCAGATCAAAGAAGTTACATGGTCAGCGGCGCAGGGAGTGGGGAGAATGCACATGCAGGGCATTTCCACAACTGCGGACCATTTTGGGGCTACAAATATGAGAGCCTGGAAGACTTCATACTCCTAAAGACACATGTTCCCAAGAGTCTGAAAAGATAGAAGGTGAACTGAGAGCCACGGTCAAACCCACAGTCATAAAGAGCTGAGTGTAGACTTTGGGCACGTTAGTTTTGGGAGGGATTGATGGCACTTTGAAAACACCTCTGTTCACTTTGTTAGTGGTAACATAAAGGCTCCAGTTTCTGGCTGTGTTAAGCCGCTATCTCTCCACACATCGAACACTGAAGGCTGTGGAAGTCAACAATCGTCTTTCCACTGACTCCAATCCACTTCAGCAGTGGCCCAGAAAGGCTTGTGCAAGGAGACTGAGTAGTGGAGCCATGGGTTGTACTCACTGTTGCATCCCTTCCCAACTGCACGCTTCTCTTTCACAAATGAGCTTTGCAGCTCTATGCTCTACTCTTTTTTAAGATGCGTGATAGAAT
Organism: Athene noctua; assembly: GCF_965140245.1. Lineage (NCBI taxonomy): Eukaryota > Metazoa > Chordata > Aves > Strigiformes > Strigidae > Athene > Athene noctua. Next base: position 103,612,755 of record NC_134038.1, on the reverse strand, counting down.
TGAAGAAAAAGGGCACTGAGAGCTTTTGCACAGAGCTGATGTCTTGCAATTCACTGGATGTGTACGTGTCCCTGCTCCTGTGTAAACAGTGATGGCATCAGCTCGGTTCCTTCAGGACAGTTTTTGGTTTCATTATCAACAGGAAGAGTTGCATGGCATGTCCCAAGACATCTAGGCCTTCAGGGTCACATCAAGCTTTTTTCCACAGCTGACTAACCAACCTTTGCTTGTTACTTCATGTCCACCTGTGACCGCTGGGGACCATCATCTCTACCATGGAGCACAACTGAAGCAGGAGGTTCAGATGCCGTAATGCACTCTTGCCGAAAAGGAACAAAAGCAACTGGTGCATGTGTCATGGAAAATACAAGTAATACCAGCTGCATCTTTTGAGCTACATGTGTGAAAAGCCTGCGTGAAACTGCGCCCGGATTCTGCCATGTCTGGACAGTAATGCTTCGTCTTTCAGATGTGTGTAACTGCCCAAGCAATGCAGTGCCGTGTTTGGATACCACATTTGGACCATGTTTGACACTGGTCAAACTGCACAGCTAGGTGTCACATTTGAGCAATCTCCAGAAAAGAGTAGCAGTCCTGAAACAAAACTGTGTCAGTTTGGCTTACCATTTTTGCCTTCCAGCAGAATTCACGAGCTCAGGTCAAGCCTTAAGACAGTATGACTACATCGACACCCTGGTCAGGGATCTCTCCACATACCTCATTACACGGCATGGACATACCCCTAAGTGCTCTGAATGTCCACTGTTGGCAACAGCTCACTGCTCACGGGCATTGTGGAGAGCAGACTGTGTTTTCCTCTCCACTGGGTATAGCTCTGACCATGTTAACACTATTCAGCATATGAAGAGGGACGGGGAAACATAACACTGGAGTGAGTCTACGAGTCTGACGCTCATACCATGCTACCTGTAGTAATGCTTCATAGTATGACATTCACTTTGCTGCCTGTAATTAGTGCCCTTGGATTTTTCCACCAGTGATGCCACATCTTGCTCCATCAAGCTCCTGTGCTCTCATATGCCCTTCAGTTTAGATGAAATGCCACACATTAGCATCACTGAAGAGGCATTCAAAGTTGCAAATGAATGCAGAGGAAGCAGAAATACAGGAGGAAAAAATATTTTCCCTTATCTCTCTATACAGATTTTATTTAAAAAAAAAAGGCTAAATATAGACAGTTACTAAAGAAATGAAGCTCCTGGTATTATCTCCATCACATGAGTAAAATCCTACAGGTTTTATCAGGGTACCTACTTTCTCACTACTAATAAGCAGCACTCCTTTCTGACATTATGAAAGCTGCATCAAACAGCATAGAATTATTACTTAAATCACTGAAGAAAATAGGGCTGTCTTAGAGAAATTATTTTTTCAAAACTACTAAGTATTGTCCTGTGAATAAGAAAAAAAAAATCAGAAAATAGTGATACAAATTCCTGAGGTGCCAGTCTGTAATGTGAAACTATAGATCACATTAAAGCTTACTGAATTAAAAACCAAACAAAACAAGTCTTGTGAAGCAATGGAAAATATAACTTCACACGTTCCATAAAGAAGTCAGATCTTGTATTACCTCAGGTGTCCTGGATGTGTTTAAACCTTAAACTTATTTTTATCTGTTTAATCATAATAAGCTATCACCACAGGGCACGCTATTTTTGGAGACAACGAATAGGACAGTGGAGCAAGTGAGTGACAACAAGTAGCAGGTTTTAATAAAACATGATCCTCCCATACGAACGTTGGCTTGGCACGATGGATGGTATTGTTGTGCATGACAGACATTAGCATGGAGTCATTTTCCTACCTGCTCTACCCTCTGCTTTGTTCAGCTCAACAACTCCAAATAATGTGAAATCTCCCACAGCGGCTGTGGAGGGCTAATGGGAAAGGTTCCTTGCTGTAGTGTGATGACAGCCCTGTGTGGCAGTAATTTAAATGGGGTTCTTGACTAGGTGCCCAGACTAAATGAGTCCCATCCTATTGCACCAAAATGATTTTTTTCATCCCTCCCATATGCAATCCCAGGAATGCCCTGCATCCCTTGATCTGCAAACGCTCAGGGATGAATTTCCCGTCTGCTGGGAATTAGCTCAGGAATCAGCAGAGCCGCAGTGATTCCCAACACACTGGGGTCTAAACTTTAGCTCACTTTTACTCTCAGTCTGAGGGTGGCTGCACTCAAGCTGGTTTAGTTTTTTATACCAAAGAATCAGAGAGTCAACAGGAATTTTCAGTAGCTCTCACTGAGGCCATCCTTGCCTGGAGCAGCTGGGGTTTGGGGTGCAGGATCTGCCCCGGTTTGATGCAAGCCACGTTTGACACACACACACACGTGAGGGTAGGGCTGGGAAATGCACAAATAAACCACATTTTAACCAAAATTATGTGTTTACATTCCTAAGAGCATCTGTAAGGGAAACAAAACAGACATATTTTACGTTTTAGACAAAATTTCCACATGACAGAAGAACTACGCAAATGCTACCTAAGGCAGCCAAAACCCATGGTCGGTACTGCTGAAAGCTTTGTGGGTACCAGTCAGGAAGGAATAAGGAAGAGCATTGCACTGCTTTGCTAGAGACAACAGAAATTTGTCCCCACCATAAGAAATACAGCAATACAAACCGATCCTGGTGATCAGTTTTACTTTCCAGTTTAGCACTACACAGTAAAACAGTGCTGTCAGACCCTGGCATTTGAAACTCATGAATCATGCCCTGAAGCACGATGAGAGTGGATTCAAAATTGAAACAAATTTAAAGCAGTTCTGCATTTGCCTGTTTTTTAGCCTTCAGACGTCTCTGATGGTATTTATTAAACCCCCGATGTAACAGGAATTAAACTTCCTTTCTTCTTTTTGACTCTTATGTTTCTGATCCCATCCCACAAGGTTTGTTGTACCTCACAACTAGCAGTCAACTGCGGCATGGGTAACACTTGAGGCACGAGACTCTTGAAGCATCCCGCTGCTAGAAGAGCAAGGTTAAAGCCCACCTGATGGTCCCAAGGGCTGGCAGCTTGCAAAGCTTACAGACAGTGAATGGGAGAGGGAGAGTGGGTCTGGACCACACTGCAAAGCTCTGAGCCTGATGCTGGAAGCTGCTACTTGGGGACCTCCTGGGGACCAAAGGAGCATCCCACGTGCACACATCCAGCCCAGCACCAGGGATTTCTGATGGCAGCTGGCACCACCAGCCTTTGGACCTCACATGGCAATCCCTATCAGGCCAGACCTTTCCATGTAACACAAGAAGTGATTTCTTCACCATGCTGGAAAAGTGACAGATTAGCCTCAAAAAATAGTATTTGTGGGGGTACAGGAAGAAAAAGGGGAGCAAGAGAGTGTCCATACTCTCTATGACTTACTGATTTCAGAGTTTAAAAAAAGCCAAATAAGACTAAATTTCTCTATTGATTATACAATTATTAATCTTTTTAGAAGCTTTTCCAACACTGCACATAATGAGCAATTTATCAAAGCATATTAGGTGCCACAGAAGTTGCATTCAATATAAAGGGGTCATTAAGTTTCTTGTAATTACACATTACTGAAGCTTTTGTTAGTTCTAAATTAAATCAATGGGATGTGCATGTATGCTCTTTAATTGACTTTATGTAATAATAGTGTGGCCCCTAGTGATCATCTGGAATCCTCCAAAATGAGCCATTTTGCACTGCTGTTTGTGAAAAAATGGCTCATGTGCAGCTGCACATATGAAATAAAGCAAAGAAATAATGAATGGAAGAAAGAAAGAAGCACCTTGGGTCACACAGGAGTTACTTGCTGAGTGTCCTTTTCTTTCCACAGCAGAGAACGGCCAAGAGGTCAGCTCTTCTTCCACTCAACCAGCCTCAAAGTCTGATGGACTTCAGTAGGAATAACATTGGGCCTCAACACTAAAAGTGTCCTGGAGATCGGTTAAAACAGGGTTTATCTGATTTTTTTTCTACTCAAGGAGGGGTTTTGTTTTTGTTTTTAAATGGCCCTACTAGCCCTATTAACATTGCCATCATCATCACCTCATTATAGCCCTTTTCATCAGCAAACCTCAAGGTGTGTGCTAAACAGAAAAGATCAATGCTATTATTCACATCATCTGGCACTAAGGCAGGGACATGTAGCACTGAGGGCACCTAGGCAGGGACAACAGTTGCATGCTGCTGTGTATATAATACATGATGCGTTCACGTGCTGCTTCGGGGAGCAACCACTGTTGGGCCACACTCCCATCTAGGCTGTGGCGAAGGCTCAGCTTTGTTTGCTAACCCCTAACGTACAGGGGTTTTGCTCAGGCACATAAAATGGCCATGAGATGACTCAGTGAGTGGCCACATGCTGCTCAATGGAAGAGAAGGCTGGGCAGAGTTAATAAAATTTTTAATGTGTTTGATAAGGAAAAAGAAGTCCACCTATGAGCCTCCTTGGGGCTAGCCTAGGAAAGGTCATGCTAGCTGGGGGAAATCCCTAGGGGATGGAACATGGCTGATAATCTTCAGCAGTGAGTGCAGAAGCAGGGCTAGCTCTGGCAATCTGCACTGGTGGCTTCAAACAGCCTGCAAAAAAAATGATGCGGGCAAATCGTCATGCAATAAATTTGCTTGTGACATGATGACCTGGCCACCACCATAACATGAACTGTACATAATGCCACGGGATTTTATTTTAACCATGTCAGAATCTGTTACTGAGGAACCCTGCAGTTCAAAGAGGAATGCACGTCTTCTCTGTCACTGCTCCTTGAAGAAGAGCACTGGCAGTGGTTAATGATACTCTTGTGTTGGTTTTGCACCACACTAACTACGCTAGGTAAAGACTTTTTCATGACAAAACTCCCATCCAGTTTGGCTGGGAAGGTTAGATCCGAAGGCTGATTCAGTGGAGCCACACTGGAGACATATCAATGCAAGCTGGGCCATGGTGGGGAAACTACCAGCTGGGTGTTATTAGGTGTGCCTTCCCAGCACAGAAGATGTAGCTGTGAAAACCACCCTGTCCAGACAGTTCTTGGACTCCAGTACTCCTCGGATGCTAAAACTGCCTATAGCAAGCGTCTCAGATTAGAGCAGCTGGAAGAATACTCTTATTTGTACATGGTCCCAGTGTGACAAAACTGGAAACACGGCAAAATGTCTTTTTCTCTTTTCTCCTCTCCCGCATGCTGTGTTAAGCTGCAGAATGGCTCCTTAGGCTGGACTGACAGAGCAATGTCAACAAAAAGCCCACCAGATATGGCTGCAAAAATTCAGTAAGAATCACAGCTGGGCTCCCAAGGAAGAAGAAACTTTCCTCCTTGCAGCTCAGTGCTTGACACAAGAACCATGCTGAAGCTCAGTGCTCTCTACTAGAGAGTAAATTTGTTCTGCCCCAAGAACGAAGCACAGCAAACCTGTGTCCAGCACTAGAGAACGAGGAAAAAGGCACTTGAGAAACACAAGCATACAACACTCATCTCTCAAGCACATTTAAGGACCTGAAATTTTATTCAAAATGTTTGCATTACACTTTCCAAACAACCACTTGCAATATGCAACAGACTTCTTTTCTGCCTCCTTTTGAGTACTTGGACTCCAAACCCCTTGCTTCTCGATAAGTGAGAAATGACGGGTGCTACCATGGCCCGGGCTGTGATCTGGCAGCACATCCAAACTCCAGTAGGAATCTGGCCTGCACTTTCAGAGGTGCTCCAGGCAACAAAATGAGTGGAAGAACTTTAACAGTAATTCAAGAGCAGCTTTAAAAAAATTTATTAATGCTACAATGAAGAAAACTGGCTGCTTACGTGAGATTCAGTCAGGTCAAGTCAGCCAATTCAGATCAGGAGATGAGTGCATGGAGCCTAACACAGCAGCTTTGGAAAATCCACACAACTACACACGCAGGCCCTGGGACCTAGCTGTGGCCATGCAGATGTGCAACATTTGGCTCAATCTTCAGAAGCATCCTTGTGACAGGAGCAACCCAGCAAGGGTCAGCTCTTGCTGAAGACTCTGGGAAAGCAACACTATTTAGGCTGGGGCCTTAGGGACATAAAGGACATTTCACTGATGTGATGAAAGAAAAAAAAAATGTAAGTGCAACAAAGGCTTTGGTGAAAGGCTGCACAAGCTGATTGTTGTCTGCTCCACACAACAGCCTTTCTCGTGTACCACACCTTTTGTATAACAGTTACATGAAACAAATTATTATCTCCAGTAGCTTCCGTCTACACACATTTCTGAAATACTTTCATTCCAAACTGTTTTGAGAGGAAACATTATAAAGAATGGAAACCTGGCAATTAATCGGATGGAAACCTCTGTTTCCATTTTACAGAATAGGAAAAAAAAAGAGAATTAAAGAAAGAAAACCCAACACTAACTGCTAAGTAGGGAGATGAAAGATAAGCAGAGGCCAGCAACTGGGAGCATTCATGTGCTGCATGCATTTACCTGCATTTGGACATGGCTCTGAAGGGTGGGTCAGACCCATATTTGCCGTTCTTTCTCAAAACCACATAAACACCTAGTTAGGAACTGGGTTTTGGCAGATGAAAATTCTATTTTCTTAAAAACTCACAAAATAAATACCTTGAAATTTTTTTTTCAAAGCATGGACGAAAGGCTCTTCTGGTCAAGACACAGAACAAATATTTACAGGTGCTGGGGAGACACCATTTCCTCCCTTTAGGCTTCAACCTAGTGTCTGCCACATAATTTTATCCATTCAATGAATTTTTTTTTCCAGACATCTGCCAAGAGGAAATAACTTTGCTGTATTGGGAGTCTGGGAATCCTAGAAAACAATCTTAAATCCATAAAATAATTGAAGTGCAGTTTTACTGAGCTGTTCAGTTCGATTCTGATTTTTATTACAATGTCAACAAGAGTTTAATTTGTTTTAAAGTTTAGGTTCTTAAATCTGAGTGATATACGGTAGTTTACAGCTTGCTGGCAACAGCTACTGTGGAAAAAAAAATGGAAAGTGCATATAAAGGCGGTTCTAAGTTTGACATTGTGAAAGCAGGGAGCGGTGCCAAGAGCAGCAAACAGCATGGCTTTCCCAATCCTGGCTGGCTTTAGGGACTGCTTGCTATTGACATCAGTCGCTATGGGATACATTTCCCTGCTCTAACAAATCTCATCTGGAGCCTGTAATTAAAAAAGAAATGTCTCAAAGTGTAATTTCTTTCCCTAAAACATTTACAGATGTTAACTAGATTGCTAATGGTGTGAGATGTCTGTGGGCGGACATCTTCCTCCTTATCTGCTGTGTCAAAGAGGAAGATTTCTTTATTAAAACCAGTTCTAAAGGTAGTATCTTTTCTGTGTATGTCTTTGTGTATGGGGGTGGTGGTGTCTTTTTTTCTAAACCGCTTGCCGAACTGAAAGGTTTGGAGGTGTTTTTATCGTTTCTTCTTTTTTTCTTTACTTTTAGAAGTCATCTCCAGAGTGAGCCTGATTTAAAAGGTATTCAAAGTGGCTAAAAATGTCTTTGCTTAGCAGATTAAGAAGTATCCTGTCTGAGCTGTAAAATGATAATACTAATAATAATAGTGCTAGTAATAATAATAATAATAATAATAATAATAATAATAATAATAATAATAGTAGTAGTAGTGATGTAAGTTTCTTGCTCTAGTGACTTTCGACCAGAGCCTTTGGCTGGCGCCCTTTGCCAAGTGCTGCTAAAAGCATTTATGGGAGCCGGCCGGCCAGTCAACTGGGTAAGCTGATCTGCTTTAGGTACACACTGGACACAAGAAGGGAGAGTGTAAGGAAGGGATGGATGAGCTTTGAGAAATGCATGTCCCTGGGGAGATGAGAGGGGGCTTTCTCAGCTGGCAAGGGAAGGTGCCAGACGCAGGGCCTGCTGGCGTGGGGCTGCCCACCTGCTGGCCCCAGCTCTGCCGTGCCGGCCGCATGGAACGCTGCTTCCAGCCAAGCGCTCCTCGGCTCGCACAGCCGTGCTGAGCATCTCCCCAGTACCTGGCAGGAGGGGATGGCTGAAACTCTCCTTCCTGACACACGCAGCCCAGACACAGTTGTCTGCTTGGGCCTTTTCCCCCGCCAACAGCCCCTCTCTCGATTTTTTTTTTTTTTTTTTTTTTTTTTAACTGGCTTTGATTGGAGCCAGAGCCTGGGGTAAATCAGAGGAATTTCTAGATTTTTCTGAGCACTGTGAGCTCTCACTGTTTTCCGGTACCTACTTCCTGCCATATCTAAAATAACAGCAGCTGCAGGGGACTGATAGAGAAGAGCTCCAGGGGACAAATTCTCACAAATGGGGTGGGAAAGAACTAAAAAAAAAAAAAAAAAAAGACAGTTATTAGGGAGCCGATAACACACAGAGCCAGCATCAGATTCATTGTTGGAGTCGATAGCACGGTAGGCTGTGGATGTTGTTGTCAGAAGAAAACAAATCCTGTAAAATGGTCATGGGAATGATAAGTCTCCATGTTCACTGGGATAACAGAGGTAGCTTTACAGGACTTGTCCTATTGTATGGAGTATCGTGCCTCGATTAGCTAATGTCTCCGAGGGCCAGATAAGCGAGGATGAATGTTCTGCCCTAGAAGCTTTCATGCTTTCTCTTTGTCATGGCTATCTATGGAGAGCTGCAACAGAAAGCTTTGTACACATAAAGAAGCCCCCCCACTTCAGTGAGAAACTTTGCAGAAAATGGAAAATTGTTGAAATTATTCCATTTGCCATGGAGATGCATGGTGCAGTGTTTTCATTGTCTTGTTACAGACCACAAGAAACAGTACAGCAACTCAAGAGACCTGCAAAATGGCACAAAGAGACCTTACCTACCTGTACAACAACTACTCCAGGAGAGAAATTTCTCTTTTGTACTGACGTAAAGGGGGACAGAAACAGTCACGGTGCATTCACCCAGAATATACTTATTCACTATTCAATAATGTGCAAGAAGGTAGGGCTCCTTCAGATCCCTTTGGTCAAAGCCTTGTAACCAACACAAACTTTGCTTTAAACATCAGCAAACCCAACCAACCAAAGTGAGGATTCTTAAAACCCTGCAAGTCAGTCACACTACATGTAGAATACAGACTGTATTTCAGTTTATTATATGTGCTGCTAACCTTTACATATTAATGTAATAAAATCTTTTACAGTTACTTTGGGAACTATAACTTGTGTCTGCATCAACTTTTGGTCCCTTAAATCTTCACCCAGTATTAGAGACTTTCAGGCTTTCCTTTTTTTTTTTTTTTTTTTTCTTTAACATAGGACTTCTTTTAAGAGCGTTAAGTGATAGGTTCTATTGATTGTAAGTTGGAGCCTGATCCAGAGAGCACAGAAGACAACAGAAGAATTCCTGTTCACTTCAATGGGCTTTGCATCAACTCCTTTTAATCACAGGCAGATAGGTAAAGGTGGTCTACAAATGCACAAGGTACATGTGCTGGCATGGCAGGAAATAAATCAGTCACCACATTGTAAATACCCTATTTTGCTCACTATTCCCTAAAGATTATTTGAAATATTTTAATGTTGATATGCAAAAAAGGCAAGTAAATCTGTTCTCTTATTTTGCCTGAATTTTGAAGCATATATAACTTTTCTGAAGTCTGCAGACTTACTTCTGATTTCTACCAAAGAGGACAACCACATTTCTCTGTTGGCTTTAATCAACATGTGTGCGGGTACAGTCTGACCCTAGAGCCCTACCTGTTTTCTAGGGAATAGCGGAAAATCATACACAGGGTTTTAGTAGCATGTGGTTTTTCTTTTCTAGATTCTAAATGATTTCTCTAGGGCTAAAAATCCTTGCTTTGTTTGAGTACACAGCTGCCAATTTTTAATTGTTAAAACAAGATGATGCTAAGCTACTTGGTTTTCCCATCCCCAAAAGAGGCTCCTTAAAACACGTATCATCTTTGGTTCACGTTCAGGTAATAACAACTAGAATTACACAAAGTGGCCAAGTTTAGGCAGACTAGACAATATTCTAGCCTAAACTCATAAAACCTAAACTAGTTAAAATAATTCTTTTTTACAAAAAAATCAGCCTCGACATTATAAAAAAAGTTAATTTGTATTTCTGTAAAAGTAGAAGTAGTTAGAAAATATGAGGTATTGCCTAATCCTGTTTTAAGCACTGTTATGGCTATGCTGTATTACATATGCTTATAGAGCAGTACATTTATGGTAAACTGGTTAAGGAATTTGGGAGTAGGATTAATGAACTTTCCTTTCACACTAGACTAGATCAGATCACAGAAGGAGATCAATCTGTCACAATTCTCAGGTTTTGCTCAAGAAAGGCGAGCACAGTGAAGGTCAGAGACAGACTAAAGAGCAGCACTGCAATTATTTACTGACATGAGACTGGAAAGAATATCACATAGCTACATGGAGCACAACTTGGACTTCAGACACATAGGAAAGAATGGTTCATTTTATGCCACTAATCATAGCCAAGGATTAAGATATTTTGGAAAAGCCCTATTATTTCTCATTCTGCAAACCAGGATTTCATTACTGGTAAATCATTAGATTTATGAAGTCCATTCATACAAATTAATTTCCTTTCCTGATTTCCATTGGCATGTGAGACACAGATACATAATATAAATAAAAGTCTGTAAAGGAAAAGAAAAAGATACACAGAAATGTCTGTTTGTACTTAAAAGTGGGGTAATCTCAAGTAAGGAGGTAGCTAGAAGAATCATCCCTGCAGCTTGTATATTCTTTCTTAAAAATATGGGTTTGGGGTCTGAACGAGTAGAAATCAGTGCATCTACACTACATCTAGATGGATCTATGCTGATCTTCTCTAGTTGTCTCTATCAAGAATAACCAAAGGTAAATTCTCCCACAAGATTATAATTTTGCAGCAGAAATGTGAAATCCGTATGTCTTTTCCATGTTATGAGAAGTATTTCTACTTAGACATCTTAAAGAAGAATTCTTGCAATCATTTTAATGTGTCAAGGGGTGGGGTTTTCCCCCTGCAGTGGTGCTTCCCCTCAATGAAAGTTTTTCATATGAAATTTAAATCTGTCTTCAGACAACTTTCTGAAAAACAGGCACAGGGAGGCAGTGGTCTGCATTGCTCAGGGGACCACGCACAACAGAAAGCATGATACAGCCTCATCTGGCGTCACAGGCATCTGCCAGCTCCTCTCTGAAACAAGGTCTTAACTGACAGCAGAGAAATGATGTTGGTCGTTGCAGAAATCTAGATTTCATCATCACAGAAGCCATAAATATAGCCACTGAAACATCAGGTATACGGCTGGCTGATCTCTAGCTGGGTGACCAAACGTTTTTAGGGTCACAACTCACACGATCAGACATAGGCAGTCCTGTCTCCTACTACCTTCCTGACTGAAATAAAAAAAGACAGTAAGTTTGCTTCAAAGTTCAAAATTTTTCTTCCGAATATTCACCTAACAATGACAGAAATGGTCCATCCATTTGCAGATTTCTTGGAAGGAAATCTGGCATCTCTACCAAAAGTATGCTCACTTTTCATACTCTCCTCTGTGCTGGGTGCTTGAATCCAAAATATTCTTTATAATAATAAAGTCTACCCCACTGTTAGCTAATTGTACTGTTATACAAGGCCAGGCCCTGTTCCAGCAAACTAGTTCACTAGGGCAGGAGGTGCAGCCTGTGTGCAGCAGCCAGCAGGGCAGAGACTCTGGTACTAGATCTTTATCAACAAAAAACTGGATCATACAGTAACATTTGCATTTTGTTGCTTCTCTGGTTTAAGATGGTGATATTCCCTGTAACAAAATTCAGCAATAGGGAACAGTTTAGAGAGGACTTTTCTCTTTTAGTTGAGCAGATGATTTTTTTTTTAAAGTATCTGAGTGATTTTGGTCTGGAAACACTTAGAAATTTTTGATGAGACACCATTCAGTCCAGGTGCTTTTCCCAAGTTAATATTAAATATAGCTTTGGAAACTTCAGCAGATGTTCTAATTTTTTCTAGTTCAAAATTTTTTTTGCTACTACTCTGCCTTTATTTAAATAGCTGACTCTAATTGACTCTTTAATACAGTGATTCATAAAGTGTTGTGAATCTTCTGTTAATTTACTTGCGACTCTGTTATTATTTCCCCTGATTTAACACATCCTGTTTTAGAACATCCATCGAAGTTGATGGAAAAATTTTTCATGGCGTTTGGATCATATCCTAAATGTAATTTGAATGCCATCTTTCAAAAGTTGCAAAGTAAGGGGATTTCCTGTTTTATTCTTCAATCGTATAACCTTGAAAAGGAGCTTTTACAAATCCTCCTCTGCCTTGTCAAAGGCTGATCACTCCTACTCCTTCTAGCATATTTTTTCTGGGTAATTTCTAATTGGGGAAGAGCCAATGGATCATGTTTTCTGATTTTTCTCATTTTTATTGAATGCCTTGTTACACTGCAAGAGATGTCTTAAAACTGATGAAAATTTCTCACTAAGTTCAGGTGATGTGACTGCACCTACTCAAAGTGCAATTCCCACCCCCTTCTTTTCCACCATATTTCCAAGGTTTTTTTGGGTTCTCTACAGGAGCTCTCTACACCCAGTGGTAGCAGGGAAACCTTTCCTTGCTCAGAAAACCTGACAATAGAACACAGAAATAACTCCCAGGGTTATTTGAGGGTCCTGCCTCAGTGGAGCTGGGCCACCGAAACCTCCTACCTCCACGCAGTGCAGTCACCTCAGTGCAGACCAACACAAGACAGACAGGCTCCTCTGACTTGAACTTACTGCTCAGATACACTCTCTCCACAGATATATGTAAGTTTAATGAGCACATTGCTCATTTCATCATCTCCTCTCATCTTTCTCTATACTTAAATTATTTTGGGGCAAAGTGAGGTATTCTTTATGTACACTTTTCCATGGCAGTCAAAACCTGGGCTATTACTACTCATTTGTACCATTTCAGTTTTAGACAAACTCCTCTCTCTCACACCCACACTCACCCTTTCCCCTTTTTTTCCAAAATTCATCTCTGCTCATCTTTTTTTTATGGGCTGTTATATTTAACCTTCCTCTCATTTCTCTTTTTCTCAAGCCTTCTTTCACTCTAATTACACTATCAGGTAGTTTCACAGCCATCCTTTAAGTCTGAAACTTTAAAATGCTTGCTAGCTGTCCTACAGCATTATGAGAAAGCTTCCTTTTTTAAAGTATGTTTCTCAAATAGATTAAAAGTGTCTATACACATGCACTTGCTTGCACTTGTCACAAAGGGCTCTGATCCCCCAACTGTGCTGAATCCTTGCCAGGGAGCAGTCCCATGCAGAGTCCCTGTTCCGACTCAGGGTCCTGGAGTGCTGTCACACAGATCTGATTCTTCCAGCAAGTATGCATCAACTCAGCTAAAGGGTGCAGCTACCTCTGGACTTGTAAAGTAGCTACTAAAGGAGCGCCAGAAGATGCTTTCACATTAGCACATTCTTCCGGCAAATATTTCCTTGACTTCAGCACGGCTGGTTCCTCTATAGGACTTTTGTTTACCGCCGAAATAGTGTGAAATATCTGGGATATTTGATTTCAAAAAGGTAAGTCTAACCCCCCTGCAAAGGAGATGGTCACCTTTATCTCTACAATTCTGGCTCTATGCCGAGTAGGGCACAAACCAGCAGTTTGTCTGGCAACAATGGAGGTTTGCAGGTTCTTACCAAGTGGTGATCTGACACAGTACGTCCAATTGTGAGTCTATGGTTTAAACAGACTGTAGTGGTCATTTGTGTGGCCTGTAAAAGACCAGCCTGGGTTTCTGAAAACAGTGGGAGAATTCCTGGAAAGTTCTCTGAAGCAGCCATTACTGCCATGTTTGTCCACTGATGCAAAAAGTGTAGTCTCCTGGTGTTTGATGGCATTTTCTGTCCTGGAATCAGTTTTGCTTCCTTTTCTTTTGCAGTAAGATCTTTCCTCACCCTAACATACTCTCTACGTGGAAGAAATATAAACAAAAATCCCTGAGAACTCTTCCAAAGTTACCTAGGAACTCAGGGACTGCAGTAGAGCAGCCATCTTCATCGCTGGTGGCCCTTCCAGGGCCACCTCTCAAAGAGAGCTGCATGAGGTACATCTAGCCAGAGCTTGGACTCTATATCTTTCTGCAAAACCTGAATTTGCATTGCATTAATTCTAGCAACTTCAGGAAGTTCTAGCCTTTGACTGCTAGGGCCCAAGGGACAGCTCTGTATTGTCTTGCACAACAGTTAACAGTTAATGAGTCAGGGAAACTTCTCAGAAGAAAGAAAACAAACAAGACTGTGCACAATTGAAAAAATCAGGCCCAGTTTCTCTGCTAACCTCTTTCTATATGACAATTTCACACATAGTCATTTTAGACTGAGAAGAACATTTGAACCTCGCAGTACTACTGACCCAGAGACATATTACTATAAGATGCCTGGAGAAGTTGTTAATGGTTCATGCAGATGCTCTGATGTGAAAGCACTCAAGTGAATACTTGAGTCCAAGCACAGTGTGGACCATGGTGAAACATAGTTATCACAGGGAAAAAAAACCCCACTCAACTAATAGTAAAGGGATCATCTTTACCAGATGCTTCAGTCTTTCAAAAGAATAGTTGGATAGCAAAAGCACTGATGCCTGAGAAACATTCAGCAGCAGTGACAACTGCAGCTCAGAGACAGGCAGCAGCATGGAGCCAGATTTCAGAGCTGTAAAGGGCATTTCAGTTCAGAAACTAGCTGTACAACAGAAAGTCCACAGGATGGGCTTCTCCACCTGACCTCATGTTTCTAAAAGGTTTTACTCAACAGGCACCTGCAGGATTTTCAGAGAAGTCAGTCATGAGTAGAAGAGACTTACATCACTCTCAGCCACCACAACTTCAAAGAAGCAAAAGAATTAGTATACCAAGTCTTACAGCTCATTAAATATATGTCTGCTTATGTGCACGCACATATATATGCACATACATACTTTATTAAGTGTATGGATTTGCATACACAGGATAGAAATAAAAGCTAAAATAAATATTCTTCAGTTTTGTATTTTTGGAAGCTTCTCTTGTGACCCAAAATAGCATTTTTTCTACTTCTTAAGCAATTTGAAGATGATTTTGCTTATGAGGTGGCAATGAAACAGATTTTTTCCCTGAAGCACTAGAAAAAGAACGGACTGTTGCTCCCAGGGTATCAAAACTGATTCATAATATTTACTGCAATACCTATTCTGCAACCCCAAAGATCTCACAAGAGTTATGAAATGGAACAAATCTTTAGCCCTAGCTCCCACAGAAATTTTACATCAAGAGCAATCTGGACAGTACAGACATGAAGAGTCAAATCTTGTCTTCTGCACTGTCATATGGCTGCAGAAGAGCCAAAATTAAGTAGAAAAATCATCCTTTAGTTGTGCAAAGGCAAAGCAAGTGAGGAATGTTCTTGTGCATACATGACGGTTGGATAACATGACCTGTAACCACGTAAGGACCAGAGATTTTATACAGGAATTATGGACTTTGATAGTCCGTGGCATTGCTTTTCAAGACTGTTCAAGTGCTCATATTGCCATTCATGTGCTCAGGAACAATACAGTTTGGGAATTTCAACACACTTGCAGCACCATCTCACTTTGCTTTCCAATATTTGTCTTGCAGTAGGCTTCAAAATGTGCAATATGTAGAAGACCTACTGACAAAACAAAGCCTGTAGAGCAGGCGGAGGGCCGGTCCAGTTCCCTGGTTTGCAGACAAGCCCAGCCAGGCCAGCCAATGAGGAACAGGACCATGGTTTTCCTACTGCATTTCTTATTCACCAGTTGTTTCCAGGTATTTTCAATGTCCAGGCTTTGCAGGCTTCCTCAGTGACAAAGGAGGAGGGGAACTTTCTGAGGGTCTGCTTTTTTTCATAAAATTCCTCCCAGCCTGGAGAGAAGCCTGTTCTGGAAAGCTGTGCCCCCTTTGGTTGCAATCAGCATTAGCTCCTTGGGGGGGGAGGAAAGACCAGGAGCCAGGTTATCAAGCAGCCCGCTCTCGACAGCGATGGTCAAGCTGCTATCAGGCCCATGACCAAGCTCCCCAGCGGTCCAGCAGATACAGATGAAACAATCAACTGTGCCGCGCAGAAGTCGGCTAGAAAAGACTCCCTCTCTGCCTGTCTATCAGCGACCAGATTTCAATGAATGCAGCTATTATGCGTTTTAACTACCAGCCATACACTTGGTCCCGTTCCCAACGAACCCAAAGGGAACTGTGTTATTGACTTAAGTGGGAGCAGAGGCAGGCCCTTTGCTGCTCTGCGATCTAGCAACACTACAGCTTGCTAGTGCTTAGCCAAGAGCGCTGTACGTGAAGTCAGAGAGTTTACTCATGAGAGTGCTTCCTCTGACACGTATGTGTTCCTTGGGCTGAGCTGACAGCTTGCCTCAGTCCAGCTCTGCTGCGATGCATCAGGGGTCTGTGGGATACTTTGCTCCCTGGAGAAGAGGGGTCTTCTACAACAACTTCCCTAGAAGTGTTTTGCCAGGATGGGTTCAGGACACGATGGCACGGAGGTTGTACATGAGCCACGAGCCCACACCTGACTGGCTAACGCTGCACAGCTCAGCAGAACTGTTTCAAACAAACAACATATTCCCAAAATGAACTGCATCGGAACAAAGCTTTCTCATGAAGCTTGTGCTTCTGCAAGCCACATATTTTCCTTGGCATTCCTCCAGGCTTACAAGCAGATGTAAATGTTACCAAGGCTCAGATACAGTGACTTCTTCTTCCCTGATTTCCAGGGAAAACTTACAGAAAATAATTCACTAAACCTTTACCATTTGAAACTACAATGCCAACAGCCATTACTATGGAAATAGGAGAATGAATCAGGCATGGGAGTGAGAAGTGGCTTCTTCCCCATCTAACTGCACAGCCACTGGCAGGGCTGCAGCTTGAAGATGGCTCTAAGCTGAAGAGGGGGGGTGCAATGTGGCTTCAGCTGAATACTTAATGACTCAAAATGTTTAATGCGAAGGTGCACATGCAGATACACATCAAGCGAATGCTGGGTTTTCAACACTGAAAATATTTTTGAGTACCAAAACATGGCAGAGCACTGCCTGCTGATTTCTGCAGCTTTCCCATCGCTTGGCCAGCCTCCTGCTCCCTTCACCAGTGTCTGCCAACACTGAATGAGGATGGAGGCACTCAGGAGTTCTCTGAAGGGACCTGACATTTCCTTGAAAGCCTGAGACTCAAAGACCTCCCTGGAAATCTAAGCGCTGATGTTAGAAGAAAGCAAAGTTCACTGCTAGATTTCACAGCATACTGCAGCTAACAGGTAGGCAGGTCTGCTCTGTGGGCAACTGCACACTTGGGACTGGAGAAAACCAGAAGTGACATCTAGTCTGGTCAGGTGCTCTTCTGGGGGCTTTCTTCTGGTGACCCTCCAGGGAGACCAAATTCAGCAAACCCGCTAGAAACAGCAAAACCTGATCCCGTGGGTGTGCGGTTTTGTGTAACAGGATACCCCTCAAACCCAGACGTGCGAGTCCACCAAAGGTCTGACTCGAACACATTACTTCAGTTCTCCCTTACTCATCGTGTACAACCCAAGCCCCAAATGTTAACGACTCAGCATGTTTTATCACGGTAGCATGTACACTTTCAATCATCATTAGAGACGAGGAGGGTCTGGGCTCAGGCACCTTGCCAGATTAAGTAAAACTTTCCATGAGGAAAGCTATTTGTTTTCTCCCAGAGCTGTGAGGCTTGGCCAAGAGGGAGGGAGGGAAAAGCTCACCCAAGCCAGACCGAAGTGTAGACAGTGTTACTGGACTTTGCAGACTACCTGCGTGTTGTTCTAATGACATCTGGACTACTGGAAATCACCGAGTGCACTCAGGAGTTTTCAAAGGCATAATTGTGGCAGCAGCAGACTAAACTTAATGCCTCAAGAGCCAATCACTTTAATCATGAAGCTGAGATGTATGAAAAAGGATACATTTCAGCAAAAGAATAATTCTGTCTGCTATGGTTCCTGTTCAAATAAACTATATCACCAAACCACGTGCATTTCAAGAATATAGAGGAGTGAAAAAAGAACATATGGTTTAGAGGCAAAAAACTTTCATATATACTGTATAGGAGATATATGGACTTGTCAGACATCTAACAGTTCAACACTGTAAGCAATTCATGGGAATGACATTAGCAATAGCTCATATTACATCCAGGAGTTACAGCTTTTACTGCAAAAGTTATTTTTAAAAGAGCCATGTTTAAAATGAAATGGCTGGCAAGGCTGTAGCTTTCAGTAACACTTTACCTGTGGTTTTGCCACTTTTACATACTTATTGGGGGCTTAATGCTCCCAATTTACCTTTTCAGAGTAAAATAAAAGTCGCAATGAGTGCATTCATTGGCACGGTGCTATAAAACTCACAGCTGTGCAAAGACAATCACAAGAACAAAAGCCTCCTTGTTTAAAAAAAGATGATGATGTGGTTCTGATACTTTCTGTTAGCCACGTATCTAAACATCAGCTACCTTCGTCTACAGACTACGTATTTTCATCTCACTACACAAAGATTTATATATCTGAACAAGTCAAGATCAGGATAGAGACCTTTATGAAAGTGTATGCATGGAGAGGAGGAAACTGAATTAATACACAAAACTTCAGACAAGAGATCTGTCTTTCAGGTATTGTTATTCCATTTCTGGCTCCCACACAGGACTTGGGGCGTTCTGGAAAACAGTTTTTTCAATGGCGGGTGGAACCCTGGCCCCACTGCCGGAAATGCTGCTGATTTCAACATGACTGGGATTTCATTTCAAAAGTTGAGATTAGAACCCAGGTAAAGCTCAAAGAAGCCAAGATCTTCAGCTTCAGTACTCAGCCATACCTTAATTAAATAATCCTCCAGGATGCTGCTTCATTTTCAATTAAAAACTGCTTTTGTAAAGTTCTGCACATTAATATAACAAATGGGATCACAGTGTGTACAATACACCTTGAAATCTGCTGAGAAAATGTCATACATTTTTCCTGTTGATACCAATGTGTTTCCCTCTTGCTTTTTCAAAATAGCTTCATTTTAATCTGCAATGAAAACTACTTTCTTTGATGCTTCTAATGGCAGGAAATAACTTCACAACTGAGTGTCATTCTGCTGCAGGTAAAAAACGTAATAGCTTATGGGAGTGCCAGTTACAACCTGAAAAATGTTTTTTGGCATTAGTATGCCTAATTGAACTCTCTCCATCCTGGTGAAATAAAAGATTTGGGGCTCAGTTCTGTGTTCCACCACAGCTACATTAGGTCCAGGAAAGGGAAATGGGGATAAAGAAGGTGATTTCAAGTCACCTTTAGCATCTCCTGTTGTGAGCCCGGCTAGTTCCCAGCTGCCTGAACATCCTGAAAGCTGTGTGAACTTACACTCCACCGCCTCTGGCTTGGCAGTTAAAATTTGGAAAAATTATTTGAGTTGCCCTGGTCAACAGAAAAGAAGCAGGGGATTAGTTCAAGATAGGAATTAGTTCAAGAGCAGACTAGCACAGCTTTTGACCCAAGTACTAGTTAGAGGGCTGGAGAGAGGAGCACGTTAAGAAGTGAGATATAAATTAGGTGAATGTTCTCATCCCCTTGTGAGAACAACTGGTTCAAGGGACCAGGAAGAGTTCTCATCAGCCTGTAGCTTCTCCAGACTGGTCATCTCTTCAGGTAATGCCAATTCCACTTCATGCCTCAAAGGGCTGTACAGCACATTAGACTCACCATAACATAAAATGCTTTCTCTTAAAACAATTACTACATGGACTTTTAATGAAAAGGTCCATGAAGACTGTCTAAGGATTTTCCAGGAGCTCCACCACCCTAGCACCCCACACCACTCCCAGGTTAGATCTGAAATGGGAATGTCACGTAACCTTCGCTGCCTCAGGCAGGGGTGGCACACACGCAGGGAGCCATTGCTAGCCATGGGGTGCTCTGCCAGGGTGTCCCAGCGCCCTGCAGGTTGCTGCAAGAGCTTCTGTTGGTGAGGACAGGAGGCACCCCATCTCCTGCTGCAAAGGACCACGGGCTCCCATAGAGGACCAAAACCAGGCAGAAATGTTGTATTTCAATCACTTTAAATCAAATCTTGCTGTGAAAGCAGCAAAGGGAGTCAACCATAATCTTTGTTAGGAGGTTGCACTCAGAATTATTTGAAATGAGTGCTGGTACACAAGCCAGATACCTTTCAATATCAAAAGCATAGCCATAATATATCAGGTATCATTTTATGGGGTGAATTTTAAATACGTTCTATATGTTGAATCATATATTCACATACTGAACTCGACAACACATTTAATGAGTAGCCCAGGTGGCTACTGTAGATTTTGATTTAAAACAAGATTGCCAAGACCAAAACCTATTTGCCACATTGAAGTCTCTTTGGGTGCTCCCTTTAGATCACTTCAGCTGCCCACTATTACCAAAGCAGAAAAATGTCATATATAGGATATATATTTATATAAACTCACTGACTGTTTTTTTCCATCTATACTCTGCAGTATAGATGGTCTATATTTGGAGATACTCCAGACCAAAAGGAATTAATATTGCTTTGATCCCATAAGCTGAAACCAAAAAATTTCTGTTTATACCTGGTCCAGGATTGCTCTACATATATTAAATACATAACTCAAACCTCCTCAAAGTGGTAAACAAGCAACCAGAATTTTACCAAATATCATCTGGCATAATGAGTTAGGTGTTTTATTTGTCTGGTAGTCCCATAAATATGCTAGATGTCCATACCTCACACTTCATAAGTACTTCCAGGTAAAACTTACATCATTAAATAGCTACAAAACACCGTGAAGATACACTTTTTTAATGGAGTGATGCTTTGTGAATTTAATTTTTAATGTCATTAAAATAGTTAATTACTCTAAAATTACTTTAGGGATGAGGGAAAGATTTGGTATACTTAGAGTAGCAGTCAAGGAGAGATCAAGTACATCCAATTTCTCTGGCTTTCATATTGTTCACAGGTGCAAGGATTGAAGAAATACTGAAAAGAAGTTTAAATCAGGCTGTATGAAGGGATCTGAACTGAATCAGTGAAACAACAAATTGTAAAGAGGTAGAGCAGCAATCTACTTAAAAAAAAAAAAAAAGAGTAACTGTTCTTACTCATGGGTATGATTTAATATTCTGGTTTTCAGAATACAGTCATAAAGAACAGATATCCCACCCACTCCTCCAACAAGGAAAACACTTAAAGGTGGATATGATGCTAACAAGAAACAATGGCGATGGTGTACAAGCTCCTATTCCTGAAAAAATCAAGCACATGAAAAGTGACTTGCTTCTGTTTGGTATGAGGCACTCTGCAAAACCCTTTCTCCCTTATCCCACAGTTATGGCCAAGGGTCTGAATGAAATTGCAACAGGCACAAAGGCATTGCATGTGTGGGGTGCTTTGCCTTTTCGGTGCAGGTCTCAGTGAACAGCACCTACTGGGGCACCAGGAGTAATTACTGGTGGTTTCCAGTCAGTCACCACAGTGGCCAAACTGCCCTTTGAGACTGTGAGGCGGCCCAGATGTTATCCTTCCATAACTAATAGGTGAGCACGAGAAGGGGATTTTTTACTGAGACAGGATGAGTTGATTAGATAGTTGCTGCAGAGGGTAAGTTGACATTAGATGTGGCTTCAAGTTCTTACTCTGGCCTATGGGTGGGCTGCTGCCACTCAGAGCGGTCCCGCTGCACTCCTCGACCCGCAGCAACAGGCATCCTGCCCCACTCGTGGGCTGGACCGAGCTATTGGATGTGGTTCCATGAGATGGCCCAGTGGAAAACTATGTGGGTTTTGCTATTTTTGGCAGGTTTATTTTCCATTCAGCCTGCTCTGCTGTTCCATAATCAATTGATATGATGCAAAGAAAGGAACAAGAAGATGTGGCTAAGGGCAAGACAAATCAAGGCCACTCTTTCTATGGGAGCCTGCAGTTACATCAAACTAAATGTAATGTGAAACCAATGTCTGCACTGGTGGTTTTAAAGGTGCCTCCATGAAATGCATTTAGCATAGACCTAAACGGGCTTCTGGCCTGACTCACAGCTTCGTGCTCCTGTGTTGTGTGCCTGAGGCATGCTGGGGCTCTGTGTGGTCTGAACAAGGGTCTTGGCTACCACAAGTCCCACAAGACACACTTCCTGCCTTTAGCACCTCTGCCTCATACCTTCTCTCTCAACTGTCCAAATATTGAAAAAAAATAAGAAGACAGTAGTAGTCTACTCCTGATTTCTACAAGGGCTTCATTTTATCAACACAAACCATAGAACGGATGACCTTTTCTTCAGGTAGTGAGATAAGGCACAGACAGGAAAGGACAGCTCATGTGGGTTATGCTCCATCAGTGTGACCCCTGAGACAAACCTAAATATCAGTTTAGACATAGAAAAGGGACTTCCTCTGGTTACCATTTCTGATTACCACCCTTGGAGCGAACTGGTGGTGTTTAATTTTTTGGAACTACGTAAGTTGTTTTTTTTTTTCTATTATATATTGTTATCATGATTGTTATATCTATGAATTCTTTCTTGTTCTGTAATTCTTGTGGTCAGCCACAGAATGATTTTGAGAGCCTGCTGGATGCCAAAGGGAATATCTGGATTTGGCTATCTGAAGAGATCGTCAAAGTCAACTTTAAGTATCAGTGCAGATGTACGTGATGGCTTCTACAATTACTTCTGATTATCTGTGAGATGACTGGGGGGTGTGTGTCTAGAAGAGGGGATGGAAGAGAGATGGGGGTTAAGACTAAAACATTTATGCTTTGTCAGAGAGAATGAGCATTGACTGAAAAAACCTAAAATATCTCTCTCTCAGACCACATGGCAGCAAAGTTCCTCTGTTCCTCCAGTAGAAACCTGAAGTAGACGTGGCACCCTCTGCCCCTGAGCCACAGTTCCATCTTTCCGTCAGAGATCAGCTGAAGAAAGCTTTCATAGTGCTGTCAGAGAAGTGGTTGATGGATTTTGGAGAGGTAAGGCAGAAAGACTGCCCATTTCTTGTGCTTTTCTAGAAAGATAGCTATGGACTAGATTTTAGATTTTGTATGTATTGTCTTCCTTCCATAGATAACTTCTGGTTTCTCTCAAAACCAAAATTTGGGCAGGGGTTTTTGTTTTGGTTTGTGTATATTTCTTGTTTGGCTTGTTGAAATCTTGCTCCTTACACCATAGCTATGTGGTAGAAATGCATGCTATATGAAGAA
The DNA here is from genome assembly GCF_965140245.1 of Athene noctua. Taxonomy (NCBI): domain Eukaryota; kingdom Metazoa; phylum Chordata; class Aves; order Strigiformes; family Strigidae; genus Athene; species Athene noctua. The sequence continues at coordinate 103,589,529 of NC_134038.1, read as the reverse complement.
AACCTCATTACAAAAGATGTGTTGTGCAAAACTTCAGTGAACTGAACTCCTAATGAGAAAAATTCCTTAGACCTGTCTATCATGTAACCAATAATAACTTCTGTTAAGAAAAATAATTTTCTTAGAGTTGAAAAGCAAAAGGCTGCTACTCAAGCTCCAAAACATTCATTTGTAATCCTAATTCAGTGGAGGATCATGCTGTTTAAAATAGAATGACTAAATGTCCTTTTTTTAAAAACAGTTCAGTGAATTGTCTTTAAATTCTCCCTGAAAGACAATTACATTCAGATGTTCCTTGGCACCAACTAGTTTCAATGCAGCCATTTCAAAGGCATTTCTTCTTCAAATAGTGTGGTATGTTATATAAAGTTATGTGGCTATTGGAAGGGAACTCACGTACTGCATTAAGGTGAGGGTCCAGAATACTACTGGGATATTTAGCAGCAAGTGCTAAATCACAGTTCAGTCAGGTCACATAATCAAATTCCAGATTATCCCTTTTATTACGTTCGACTAATAAATCTTTGGAAACTAGATTCTGACAAGTTCATCACAGCATTTTAACTTTTCAGTGGTGCGTGTAGAATACATATACATATAGAATCTCACAAAAGAAAAAAAGCAAAAAAGCAAAAAAAAAAAAAGCAGCACCAAGTCCACAATAAGAATGGAAAAAGAAGTAGTCTTATGTCAGATGCCACCAGACTGAAAAGTTACACTGAAAGACGTGCCTCCATTTTTAATTTGAACCTTCTCAACTGAAGTAGAGCCGTTTATCATTTAGTTCCAGTGAACGGATTTGCACATCAGACGTTTCACTGCATTATGGATGGGACAATGTTAAATATGTTTTCACTGCAGTTCCACAGGTCACTGGCATGGGCATAAGCCAAGACCATATGGTTAAGATTATTACAACATAGCTATCGGTCATGCAGCTAGCTCTATGGCAACTAACAGCATTTAATGCTTAGATAATATGGTTTCATTATCGCAAATGAAATTAAAGAGCCCTTTCCCATATAGAGACAATCCAAGCAAAAGTCCGCACCATTCCACCAGGCTGTTAATTGAACTTTTTTCCACCAGGATTCAAAAGAAGGAGGAGGTTAAGGGAACTCGCTGATATAGCAACATGGCTGAACACAAACCTATGCTGCAGAAGACTTACCATCATCCAGGTACATCTGGTCCAATTCCTCAGGTTCTCGCTTGATCGTTACAGGAATAGGGGCCAAATTATGATTACTTTCCTCATGCAACTCTGGCAATGACAGTGGTTGGGTTGTTGGAGACTCATTTCTGTGAACCTTCGGCAGTTGCTGCTGCTGTTGACCCATTATGGATGAATGAGTTGGACTGCAGGACTGCAAATAGGTTGGCTCTTGGGTAACAGATGGAACTGGAGAAGAGGGACTGTTGGGATAGAGTGTTTGTTGATAACCAAGGGGACAGCTACTGCTCAGATGTTGACTCACCTGCGGCTGCAGCATGATGTGAGATGATTGCTCGGGGGAGCTTGGGTGCACAACTATAGACCTTGGCACTTCCTGTATGGTGGGGACACCTCCAGCAGGCTGCTGAAGTCCAAGGTGACTGTGGCCCGGGTTGGGGATGCACTTGTAAGGAGAGGACGAAAGGTCGTGCAGCTTGGGGCTTGCGTTGGGAGAGGGTGACATCACGGCATTTCTCTGCTGACAGGAGGCAAAGCCAGCCACGAGGCACGAACCAGGATCAGGGGGCATCATGATCTGCTGGCTGTAGTATGGTTTAGAGAGAGGGCTTAAGCCTTGGTTCATTGGTCCACAGGTTTGAGCAGGCTCATAGTCATCTGTGGGTTCTGTTTTTATAATTGGAACTGTTAAAAGAAAAAAGTTTTAAATAAACATGAGTTGCGTATTGGTATGATCAAGTTGGCTTGTGGCTAGGATACCCTTTGCAAAACAAACATCGCCTTGAATAAGACTCTGTGTGTCTTTTGCCTAGTTCTCCCACCCTATAAAAAAAAAAATGAATGAGTCATCAGCACAAGAAAGTCACAGCTGGTTCTAATATTGAAAAGGACTATTTTCTTTGGACTCTCCTCCAGCACTAATGTGCTATAAAAATCTATTTGCAAATAGCTGTGCTTCAGTGGAAGCTTTGGACCCAAGGGCTCCATGGATTTGTAGTAATCAAAGCAAGAATTTTAACTTGGATATACTACTGCATTTCTACGGCTACTGATGGCCCATTTGATAAATGTCTGCACATTCGGTAAACTGGTGCATAATAAGGTAGAGATGGGGCTTTCAGAGTTCAGCAAAAGTAAAATTGCAAAGATACATAACAAGCTAGTATGTACAAGAAGTTTTCAATTATGAGGATATTTTTTCAAGAGTAGGATTTGATTTATTTAGTTTTTACATGATTGTGTTTAATCTTACTGACCAGCCGATGGGTATAAAATATTTGGTTAAGTTGCATCCAACTCTCAGTGATTCTAAGTTGGACCCAAACTGCTAATGCCAGCTCCTGACAAATGTTAACTCAGTCTCTGGCTATCAAGAAAAGCTGACGCCTATTCTACACCTCTGCTTGCTCCACCCATTGTCCCAAAAGAGTCTCTATTTGAGCTGTCAAGCCATGTCTTTAATACCACCAGCACATGGACAGAATGACTGTGAGCATCAACTTAGTCATGACAAATGTAGAGCTGCCTTCTCAAATCAGAGAAGAGATACTTCCTCAAATCAAAGTGTCTTTCTCACATCAGTTTTCTCTCTCAAATCAGAGAGAGGTGCCTTTGCTGCTTCTCCTACAATATATGCAATGCACAGGTAAAAGACACCCACTTTCTCTATCAAGAAAATTATAAATAGGGCCAAGCTAGTCTGTAGATGTAAATTTTCTAGCCAGATGCAACTCTAATGCATACAACAATTGAGTATGGATGCGCAGTGGCATTTCTCTTCCTTCCCAAAAAGAGATCCACAGGAACAGCCGTCGCTTGAAGGTACTGATGGAAATTAACGGTCACACCAGACAATATCTGTCAGAATAACAGAACAACCAACCTGTTGTGACACAAAGTTATTAATGAAACATCTTTGCACAACTCAGTTCAGAGCACATACGTGTTGCATATGTGTTCTACAAATACTCTTACACATTTAGTATGTTCATGTACGAGTCTTTTGAACCCATAAAAATGCACGTGTGTACATGTGTACATATAAAACCTCTTTTAACACTCACAAATTTTGCTGCTGGTGAATGCACTTCACTACCCTTGTTTTACAGCCCCCTAGCCTCTTGTTAACTTCGCTCCTTTTATGTTCTTTTACATATAGATGCCTGCATCACTTGATACAAGATTTCTAGCACCCCTAGTAAAAACATGTCTATATATGTAACAGATGCACAGGTGCTGCTCAAGACGAATGTGGTAAGGATAATGGACTGTCATTGGATTCCTCATAATCTTATTTTCACCTGCTTGTATGCTGCACACTGGCTAGCAGGGCTACTAATGCACTTGGTTGCAGAGAAGCAGATTCCAGGTTCAGTGACAGCTTTATAAAACCAATATCACACCCTTTATGAAAGTGCAAGACCAAAGAAACACACCTAGATAAACATAGCAGCTCAGATATTGTAAGAAAATACCTTTAACAAGTTCCTGAGCTAGCAAATATTCTCACATGTTTTATATTAGGTTCACTGTACTAGCACTAACCACAGCACAGCTGGAAATATGATGGTTGTTGAACACTGAATTTTCCCAATATATCACTGTTATAGAAACACCTGTGCTAAATAATTCCAAGATCAACCACTGGCAATTCAACTCCAATAAACCCTGGAGTTGTCTGACTTGTTATAACCTAGGAAAGGATTATAGACCTGGTGGCAGGCAGGCTGGAGGCTTTAAAAAAGGCAGGTTCCTGATCACAGGCTGATTTTTCATTGTAGCTCTTCTACGGCACATCTTTGCTACTTGATTTACCATGCACTTTTCTGTCACTTTACTTTTAATTTTTTCTTTATAAAAGCAATTGCCATGGGGTCTATTTGCAGGTGCGATTAGTGGCTATGAACAACAGAAATCTGTTTTCATATGTTGCTACACTGAAATACACCTGCCGCAACCAACAGAGGATAACCAGTAAGTCCTACTCTGCACTGGGCAGAAGACTGATGGGTGGAAGGGACTCTATTATAGACCTGTTAGTCCAAAAGCTCTCTTGGAGCTGGTGACAGCAACCAAGGACACTCCTGGCTGCCCATAAATTTGGAGTTAAGAGGGTTTTAATTACAGGACCAGTCAGGGTAAGTCACAATAGCTTGTTTGCTCATGGCAGGTTGGTAGCCAGAGAGGAAAACAAGGAGTGATATGAGATTTAGTGGAACCTCCATTCTATTTGACATATGTTTACATTGTCCCCTTGTATTGCTCTGAACTGATATTGTCTCCATTCCCTTTTTAATGTGTTTTTTCAACATAGTAGAAAAGTCTCCCCTTGCTAAGTATGTATTTTGTTTGTATGCTAATCTCATTACTAGAACATGTATCACACTGAAAGACAGAAAAAGTATTAATGCTGAAATGGTGATGGGATCTGTATCTGACTTTTTAGTGTTTTGCCATTGGTACAGCCATTTAACACCGTGCAGAGTGAACGTACAGATTCTACCAAGCTGGGATGGCAGCCACTCACTCCCCTTTAAAAAAGCGTAAATGTCTTCACAGCGTACCACTTTGGAGAAGGAAGCTCTGTAGGATTTTTTTTTTTTTTTTTCCTGGAGAAACCATTACTAATGATCCAGATGATCTGGAATCAGACCTGCAAAGCTGAGTGTGTCAGCAGAAATATAAAACATTAACACTTCCCTTTCTGCCTTGACCTCAATTTTTGTATTTTACATGAATAACTATATTAATTGACTTGTGGAGGACAGCTATAACATGAATTGCTACATTACAAGAGTTAACAGTGTATTTATGACACTGTATCCTATATCTGCTTCTCCCCAATCTACATAACTTCACTGAGTGGAATTAACAAAGACCAAAAATCTTTGCCAATGTTTATATTTCCAAACTCAACTCAAATGAGCTCTGGGTCTGACCTTCTGGTTATTCTGAAAATACTTTGAATGTGTCAAAAATTAGTGTAAATCACCTTATATTCTTTCTTTAAAAGGACAATGGTTTACTTCCACTTTGCAAATGACTGCAGAGGGCCCAAGGAAGGAGCTGTATTTCAAGGCACACCTTCCAAAACCAATCCAGGAACAGCTTGTACCTGGACTCACTGGCTATCCACTTACCATCACAGTGTCTATAGCGTTACTCAAACAAGTTAAAATACTTGCATGTAATAAGGCTACCAGTTCCTAACACACCCTATTCACTGTCTCACTGACTTTTGTGAGGCCGAGACCCTTAGCTGGGGTGAGCAGCTGCAGCTGACTTAGAGCAGCTGAGGACACAAACCCTACGTGCCCACCTTCGCCATTTTCTCCTAGGTAGGAACCCAGTGGGTTCCTCCAGAGGAGCCAGGGCTGATCACCAGCCAGTCATTGACTATCATTACTGCTTACCTATTGACTCATGTTTGATTAACTGCAAATCTTTACAGACCTGAGGTAGAAAAAGGGGTTTCATGGGGTTTCACTCTCAAATACATCCCTGTGGAGGCATGGTAAGCTACCTGCCCTAGAACATATCCATTACCACCATCACTTACTTGCACAAGTGAGTATTTCACCCAGGGAGATGTGACGTGATACAGACAGTACTCTTAATATTCTCAGGGTTAATATTTAACAGAGAACAGTATTAGCCTGACTAACTTCTAGCTCAAATATTTCAAATCTTAAATGATTTGGTAAAAACCTGCCAACCGAAAGAGACACTCCTAGTCACACAGCAGGCTGGACTGGCAATTAACTGGAAAGCCCTACAGCTGTTCAGAATCTGCAAGCACTTTTAGCAGAAACAGGAGCATTTCTTAAATTCAGCAGAGCCATATCAAATGGCAACAAGCATTCTGTCTCAAAGCTGCTCAGTGGTGCTGAGATAACACCCAGTCTTGCAGACTTTCAGCTGGCTAGAATGAAAAATTGTGACTGAATGCACCACACATTGAGATTTGCCAATAATAAATTGCAGCAATGGAGCCAGAATTTGTGAAATTGTAAACAGAAAAGATGATGCACTCTTTATGTAACACTCAGATTTAAAAGTAATGTTACTCATTTAAGAGACCCTTACCCTGCTGAAGGATCAGGCCCTTGCCATAAAAAGGAAAAAAATGGATGTAAATTTGGTTTGTATGGTGAATTTTTAAATGTCTGTTACCTCACAAAGCATAAGGTCATCCAACAGATGTTTTTAAGTAGTCCCCAATTCTGAATATTAAAATGTGACAGAGCTCACAGTTCTCAATTAGTCTGATAAGCAACTTAATCTGTGCTAATTGCTTTTCAGTGGTTCGACGATGCCTTCTTAGACTCTGGACTCATGTCATTATGTCATCTAATTTAATACGAAGTTCTGAGAACCATGCACTGGCAGCAGCCCTGGCTATAAATCAAAGCTTCTTACTCAGAGAGACCAGGGTTATGACATCATACCGAAGCACTGAGTGGAAGACAATGGTCCTTCTGTGTGGGTCTGAATCTGGGAGAAATATTTCAGCCAGTTCTACAAGCCCACATTTAAATGAAAGGCCTTTCTAGCAGGTAAAAAGTTAATATATCAAACCTTGAAGAAAAATAATAAATCATGCACATTCAGTAAAGGCAGTCAGAAAGTGCTTAAATATATATTATATGTATTTTTTGACAATTCTAAAAAGTCTGTTTGCTTTTACACTTCAGCAATCCAGATGGGTTTTTAAACTTTTTTTTGGGGGGTGCTATTAAAATATGTGAACTGAGAAAATATAATCATATAAATTAAACAGATGTTTATCCTGATTAAGATTAAACTAACAAATTCCCATTTCCATGTAGTATTATCAATGCAGACGTTTATGGCACTATAATATATTTATTTTACCCTTAAGTTTGATTGAACCTATCAAACAAAATAGCCACCTTTCATGGTGCAGACTATGATGTAGTTCTCTGGCACTGGCACACAGATTTTGCTTAGCATATGAAAATCAAAACACTACTTTCTTCATCATGTGCACACACACATTTCTTCAACTTCTGGACTAAACTGTAAGAATTTGGGATGAGACTTTCAAAGAGTCTGAGGAGTTAGGTGGCTAAATCACCATTACTGAGCTGAGCTCTGAAATGCTGTTTGGGCCTTCAAAATCCTCCCCCGTCAGTCAGTTCTGAGCCAGGCAGCACACCCTCTTCACCACGAACCAGACGTTCCTTCAGAAGACGCTGTGCAGGTCATCCCAGCTGTTGCCACCGCTCTGCTGCTGGCTGACTGGAGACACAGTGAAGGATGTGGACACATCCCCACGTACAGTTTAGTTGCTCTGGATTCATGCAAAGACAAAATTCTGGCCACTGCGGCTTGAATCCAGCAGGTTTGAGCAGAGCGAGGACCTCACCCCTTGTTCTGAATCTGAAGCAGTCTGGCGCTGAGGAGAGGCAATGGTCTGTCTCCCCTCAGAATCTATAATCCCCATGTTTTATAACACCAGAGAAGCAGTGGCCAAGCAAAACTTTTTGAAACACCCTGCCAATGTATCTGCAGCAGTGGTAATCTTGGTGACAAGGGACAGGCACTCAACCCCAGGGATATCCTGAGACAGTCACTACAGGGACCTTTGCAGATGCTGTCCATGAACTGGATACTTTTCCCTAGGCACCAATTCAACCAAAACATATTGTAAAGGTCAAGCTACTATCAAGCCTTTGCTTTTTAGTTCATAAAAACAGAGCATGATGACTCAGAAACAAATGGAGCCTCATGCTATGAAGCAGCTGTAAGCAGCACACGCGTGCTATTGCAGCTTTTATCTACACAAGTATCCGAATTCACTCACCCTCCCTCAGTAGTACATTGCTACTGGTACTGCTCATTGGGAGAGCTACCTCTCACTCATGCCTGCCTGCCCTCTTTCAGTTTATGTGTACATATTTTTATGGGATCGGATGCATATGTACAGTTTTATACAAGAATAGCCTCCAGGTAGATGGAAGCCTTGTGCATACATCTCAGCCTATAATCTCAGACAATGCCATTATCTGATTAGAAAGTGCTTTCCAGCTAACTCATTTACTAAATGCTTTTCAACAGCTGTTAAAATATTAGGTTATTCAATGTATATTTATAAGACAGAAGATTATATATGGTAGCCTGGTGCATACACTGTTAAACTGGGTAGGGAGGAGTGGAAGGAAGGTGGAGGGCATTTGGGTTGCATTAGTTTTCTTTCAAAAGAAAATGGGAAAATTCTTAAAAGGCACAATTCATTTTCCACCATAATACCTTATTAAATCTTACAATGTTGAAAAGGATAAATCAAGTCCTGTGGTATGCCTGTCTGGGCTGCTTTACTGCTGCTCCCATGGCGCAGCATCTGGCTCTGCCACTGCCATGAGCTGGAGATTTAACTGTGCACAACACCCAGGCTGCACTGGCCAAGGCCTTCTATGTCATTTCTGACGGTAAAATTCGCTGGGGTGAGGTCTTTTTTGACAATAAGGCACAGCATTACACCCCTAGTGCTGACATTACTCCCGTTCTCCTGACGAGGGGAGGAGAATGGGAAAGCAGGGGCTATGGGCAGGGGTCCTGCAAGGCAGCAGCACAGGGGCAGCCTGATGCTTCTCATCTCTGGCAGTCCTGTGGGAAACTCTTCCCTCCACTCTCTCCAGAGAGAGGTTTGGACCCAGCTGACCTCAGCCATCTCGGCTCTGACATGGTCTTCCTCTTCAGAGATGGATGAAGTTCTTCCCACAGCCAGCAAAACACATTCTCACCCGTGCATTTCACCTCCAGCAGCCATCACCACCACATCCACTCTAGGATCAATCACTGGGCTAGATTAATTATGGTGATCAGCCACTCGAGGAGAACAAAAATAAGTATTTTCTGTAATCCAGCCCATGTAATTCTAAACCCTGTTTTCCCTCACACAAGTTTTACCTTTTGGCTTTTAAGCTAATTGGAAGATCCTAAATCCGCACACTTGCTAACATATGCATGTGAAATCACTGGGAAATAAGGGAGGGAGTCCTGAAGATCTCATGCAAAGGGGTTTGGTGACTGAAACTACAGGATCAGTTTTGTCATCTGAAGGGGGAATATTTGAAAAGGGAGGGCCTGCCAAAAGACAACTTTATGCACTGGGAGTTAACTATTGTGAGTGATCGTTGTTGCTGCGACAGAGCCTGATGGTCAGATACAGTCAGGGACTTCTATACAGTGCAGCTCCACACCTGCCCCAACCTGTGTTGCAGGGACATCACACAGGTAATGCTTCTTCTTGGCCTTCCAGATGAAGATGGAACACTGCACAGTGAGGCAGAGTTTTGTCTCTAAAGATCAAGATGGCTGCATCTGCATGTCGGATGCGGCTGTCTAGGCTCAAGGCCAACAACCAAAACGGGACATCACCTGGATGAAGCATGGGCAGCTCCAGTGGGGACCCAGTGACTGGGAGCAAAAGCACCCCAGGGTGTAATGCTGGTGAGTGTAACGTGTGTCTCTTCTGCTCTGCCACAGACCTTGCTGGCTGCTGGAGGGGAGCAGAGGAACTGATGCACCCGGCGAGGATGAATTCTGTTGATCCTCTTAAATGGAAACTGGACTCTGACACAATCTTGCCTGATTTTTGTTACTCTGATAAATGTCAAAAGTAACAATTGTCTACCTAGCAGCCAAAATGTAATAAACTGTAACAGCACATTGTGTAAAAATGAGCAACCATGATTCATATATTCACCTAAGATAAAATCCCCTGGGGCCAACCATTCCCCACCCTCCCCAGTCCCTCCTGTTGCCCTGCCCTGCAGGCTCTGCAGCAGCCTGGCCGCTCCCTGGGCTGGATGGACACACTTCCAGCAGGTCCAAGGCTTCAGGCCTGGCTTTGCCGTGCTCCATCACCTCACACACAGATCTGGGAGCGCAGCACTGACCGAAGGTGAGCCTAGGTGTAACACACTCCTACTGACCTCCACGGCCCTTCCTCTGGTTCCCCAGGCCAGCTGCCATGGCATTGCTGTGGCCATGTTGCACGTGCCACCGGTGAGGATCCTTTCACAACCCAGGCACTGAATGTGGCCCCGCTTCTCCAACCGCCCCCAAATTACCACCATTTTGCAGACATAATTTTGCCAGCCTCAAGCATGAAAATTCAACGAATACTCTAGAGGTGAGAGGTGGCAGGAGATGATCTGCCAAAGTTGTGCTCAGTCTCCCCTTAGAGTGGCAACGCTTTTCATCCTCATTTTACTGTTTGCTGCTAAGGTGGCCGATGTTGCCTTTTAACTTAGAAAGTGAGCTGTGGGCGGAAGAGCCGAGGTGGAACAGAGGCACGGCTGCTCAATGCAATCACTAGAAAACTGCTGATTGTTCTCATCAGTAGGGCAAGCAGGAGATAATTTTAGAGCAGAGGCAGGAAGTCAGGAGGATGCTGACACCAACGTGCAGTGGGCACTGCTCACCCTTTTCAGAAGCACACCAAGAGCTTCACTTTCACGCCGCCGGGTTGTAAACAATACTAAGGCACATCTAGCCACCACAGGCAGGCTCTCAGCTCAGTTCCATACCCGCACATTCAGAGGACCTCCATCCCCACCAAGTCACTTGTCTGCATGGCTAGCTTTCCAGAGGAGCTCAGCACCCTGGGGGCTTCTGCAGGTGCCTGCAGGGAGGCAAAGAAACTGCAGAAAAGCTGGCTGAGTGAAGGCTTGGAAAATCTGGCCCTGTGGGTGCCAAAAGGCATCTCAAAATAAAAGTTGCCCAGCATATCCATGCCATTTTAATAAATACTAGAAGTAGTGAAATGATTTTTTAATAATGCTTTGACAATTAAGAAGCCTGACAGAAACAGAAACCAGAAATACTTTATCATCAACTCTTGCAAAAACGTATTTTTCATTCCAGTAAAAGAAACACATCAACTTTTCTTTTTCCATCTTATTAAATATTTCCTAGACAAACTGGCCTGTCTTTGCTTAGTCAAATATCGCTACTTGTCTAAAGAAAAATCAAAGAAAAGCTTTTATATGTTCACTGTTCTTGATATCAATATTCGTTAGATGACAGAAATCATAGAGAGCATTCACTACTATCTGCGAAAAATAAGTTCTTGAATACATTTCCTCTGTTTTGATGTACCTACTTAAAAGGAATCTGAATAAATGGAGATCTAACCCTTATCATTCAATGTGTTGGTTAAAGTCTTCTGAGCTGGAGAACTCCTTCAGCTTTCTTAGCAGATGAAAGCATAAGATTTGGAACCACAGCATACATGTCTGGTTGCTTGTGTGCTTCTTCAGTCTCTCCAGATTAGTTTATACCTCAAATGCTACTGCTTACACCTAGTGATTTCAGAAGACGACTGCTCCTGTTTGAAATGCATATATGGGCCAATGGTGTAATAAATTCATAGAAGCAAAATGATACGCAGTCATAAACAGAAATGAAAACAAAGCGTTTTTCTAGAGGGTAGGGTTCACAAACGCAAAGTTCACCAATGGTTTTCCAAAATGTTCTGCTGTACAAAACAGAGCCGCAGAGCGCGTCTGCACAGAGCTGCAGTAGTGGAGGAACTTTAAAAGCTGAATATCCAAGGGTCTGCTCATTGTGCTTTGCTCAGACTCCTGACTGCAGCGTCCAGTCCTGCGCTTTCCTCCTCACATTTTGATGGGATGTGGCACTGCGAAACTTAATAGTACTTACCATATAAGCTGCAGGAATTCACCTGTGCCAGAATGGTACAGAAACTACCTATATTTCTGTGCCAGGCATGTCTGGGGAGGAGTCTCAAGAGCCTACAGTCTGCACGCTCCAGGACAAAACTGATATGCAATTGCTCAGCGATGTGTAATATTGAAGCAATACTAAAAAAAATGACATTACAGTCATTTCTGTACAATATAGGCTAATACAGGATTCGGAGATTGCTCAAATTCGGCAGAACAGTAAATCAAAATTTCAATTAAAAGAGGATTACGAGTACTTATGTTTACGGTCTGTCCCAAGCCAAAGACTTAAGCAAGTCCTTGTTCCAGACCTTGGCTCTCATTTGTGAAGTCTCTATTTTCTGTTTTGTTTTGTTATTTAAACTTTTCATTTACAGAGCAGTAAGATTTTAATTTTTACAGCATTTTTTTTCTTTCTGAGGCAGGAACTCATCTTTACCAAGTAAGTCCCTGCCCTACAAAACACTTCAAGCTAACACAGAGGAAAAGTACAATCCTGTCATATCTCTGCAACACGGGAGGTTTATGGTGGTGAAACCGTAACAGTCTGCTGGAGAGGGCAGCTTGTGCTGGCTGTGTGTCACAGAGCTGTACTCCATGGAGACGCTATAGGACCATCCACAGGAGGTGGGATGAGTGAGGCCACGTGTCCCTGGATCCACTGGCTGTTTTCCCCTAGGGAATGAGGAGAAATAGGAGCTACAGGAAAAAAACCCTATTGCTCTGCAGTCTGGGTGGGAGCCGCACAGTGAGCCCGTGGCTCTCCCGCTGGTTCCATTGTCTGCATGTGCCCACACCCACCCCAGGAGCACAACCAGTGGGCTCACAGAATACTTAGGCTTTAGTCCATACACGGTATTTTGCTTTGGCACAGTCCAGTTGATCTCTAAAATGTATGTCTAATATGTGTCATGCAGCTTTTAAAAGATCCCTCACACAGAAATACCTGCAAAATCATGGTGGGCACTGAAATGTTAGTAGTTGGACTAGTCCTAAAGCACAGAGAAAAAGCAGCAGCTTACAGGATACCATCTGATTTGTGTAAAACCACATCTTAAACTCGATGATCACTCTGACATTTGCTTCTCAAAAACCTACACACCTCCCATGTTCATGGGATTTGTTTAAAAAAGAGACAATGTGTTACCTGGACTAGAACAGTGCTTCTCTTCTCTACATTTTTTACGCTGTTCACACAGTGGTTTGTGACTCAAATATTTTTTCCTTCATGAGCTAAGCTTTGGTTTTCTACAGTGTCTTAAAACATAAAAAGAATGTTGTGACTGAAATCAAATAAAGCAGAACACCCTAAAATGAATCCTAGAAATACAGCAGTGTAAATGACTGTTTCAGTCATTGTGTATGGTTTCTGAATACACAGTCAAGGTGATCATATCTATCTTTGAAAGGCATGATGGAAAAAAACACCAGCAACATAAGGGCAAAGTCTTACAGCTACAACACAGGTATAAGAAAAACATACTATACTACTAATTCTGATGATTGCAGAAGCATGTTCCCTCTTACCACAGTTATGAGAGAGTTTGCAAAGAATGTAAGACATTTTTCAATTACCTATATACACATATATATATATATATATATTAAGACATTGTGAATGGAGAACCAAACAGCAATGGGGAGAAGCCATATTCACTATGAATACCTGCTACCCTTTACCCTACACTGGTGTTAAATTTTTTCTTTCAGGATTCCCTACACTGAAACAAAAAGATTTCACATGAATTTAGATCAGTACAGAAGACTAAACACGATTATCAATGTTTTCAACAATTATCATAATTAAAGATGTCTTTGCAGAATAAAGCCTATGCTGGTTCTCTGTTGCCTGCCACTAGGTAGACATTCCTATCTCTTCACATCAAATGAACCGTCAAATGTTTCAAACTCAGAATGGTGGTGGCATAAACCAACTTTGCAGCAGTGAATACTACTCCTATGGCTTGGAATAAAGTGGTTAAAAATGGCCTATGTAAAGGCTGGAGAGGAAAGGTGCTGCTTAATAAATAGAAGGTAACAACAGGCATGTATCTGAAATACTTATGAGGGTAACTTGGGTGGCAAGGCAATACCTGTTGACCTCCGCAACAGATTTTTGTTGCTGAAAAGTGTTGTGCAAGAGAATAACAACTCTTTTACTTTCCAATTTAAGAAATGAACAGTCTTTAAATATACACAGACATACCCACTGGGGATAATGTTTGCATAAGTAGGCTGATTCAGTGAAGCATAGATACGTAGTACATACACAATAAGCAGTCAGTTGCCCATGTCAGGTTTCCTGCACTTTTATTTTAAATTAAAGTCCTGATAAAAGTCTGAAGTGCAGGCAAGCTAACTGGGTGAAATTCCAAATGTGTATTTTATGGGATTTCACCTGCAAAAAGTTGGCAGGTCTCTTCAAGCCATGTGACATGACTCAAGTAGTGCTTTGTGGGAATTTCCCTCAGAAGGACTATTTTCACTTGGAAAGTCTACAAAAAAGCACTAATCTAATAATTCTTCTAATTCTTCTTCTTTCCAAAAAACCAACAAAACAACCACCCTTTTTTCCTACTTTCCCCAAAAGTTCTTAGAAACAGAGCCATTAAAAAAAAAAAATAATCTAAATTTATTTGCTACTAAAATCTTCATACAAGCCTGCCTGGAATTCCACTAGCACGAGTGACTTTATTGTCACTTCACAGCCACCACCAATATAAGCTTCCAAAAAACCTGGCACACGTGTTCCTGAACATTTCCTATACATGAAGCATTTTGTATGAAGCACTCCGATCTCTATCCACATTGTGCTCTTCATGGCTACCCAAGAGTGGCATCAGCCTGGGGTGCTATTTTGACCCCACACAAGACAGCAAAGTACAGGATGAGTGGAAGGAGAATCCCCACACCACCTCCAGCTCAGAGCCCAGCATGCTTACAATGCTGTGGTGCAAATTCAGAAGCATTATTCAAATGCAGCGTACCCTTTGGGCCACAAAGTCAGACTGAGGGTTGATAACAACTTAGCAGAGAGCTCAGCGCATTCACAATTTATGGCTACACACGTGAGCTTGTGTTGGGGCTCTTCAGCTCTCAAAAGCAGAAGAAGTGCTTGTTCCAACAGGCCTCTGCCACCAATACAGAACAAAATAATCTGCAGAGGTCTCTTGTGTGGGCAGCAGAGAGAAAGACAGCTCTCAAGGTTTGATTCTCACTCTCATTTTATAGCAGCAGGTATACCTCCAAATTACTCAGGTTACTAAAGAATTACCAGAGCCATATATCTTTCTAAGTAATCATCATTATCTCTCATTTTTACTAGCAGAGATAAGGAATATATTTTGTTACCATTAGCAGGAAGATAGGTGAAAAGCTGGTACTGGCTTCTCTTTCTTTTTCCATTGCAGACATAGAAGTTGACCTGAACAGGGCTGGTAATTCTCTGATTGCGGAAAGGTGGTATCTCAACCACCAACGAATTCTGAAAAAGCAAGAAATCAGAAAGTCAAGGCACAACTAAGGCAGTCGAGCTGTAAAATAGTATCCAGATGTTAACCCTGAGGAGGATGTGCCTGGGCTCACAAGGAGGAACATACTCTCTGCAGGGGAACTGGTGGGCTTCATGGGCAGGGATGGCCTCCCGCCCACAGTGTCTGTGCTAAGAGCTCCAGACATAGGGAAAGAAGATTTTAGCATGGCTCAGGTCTTTACAAAATCACTAGCCTTTCACCTCTTCCCTTTGGACAGCAAATACAATGCTGCATATGGACAAGGCTCTATCCCTCCTTCCTCTGACAAGAAGCTGGGACCACAATCAAATTGTGGTCTTTAACTCAGCAGGAGAAAGTACAACTGCTTGGCTGGCAGGTCATGCCCAGTATATCTCACCCTAACACAACTTCCTTTCAAAGGAGAATTAGGACAGGCATATGATTATTCAAACATTTCAATTTTCCACAGTGAAGTGTTTTTTCATATAACAACTTGTGAACTTTTAACCATGCTAGTTTCTGTGGAGATCTCACAAGGACATCTAGTGCTACAGGAAGAAGGGCTGGAGAGAGTGTAGATAATCCTCCACTGTCCGAAACCAAATGCTGCAACATGGGGCTAAGGAATGACTTAGCTGCTAGGGCATCAGCTTGCAGAAATGCACAGTGAAATCTGCTATGACCATCAAAACCTCCCTTGGCACTTTTTGAACGAATAAAAGGGAACGCTCATCTTAGCACTTGGCCTGCATTCAGCTGAGGTCTTTAAATTGTTTGTCTGCATGTCTCCAGCAGGTTTGCAGCTTACAAACTGTTGTATATTCCTGCAGAGATGGAATAGTGGCCGTATTTCCCACTTACAGTCATGGCTGAGGAAGCCACACTTCTCCAACCAGGGGGCTGATCTCCTGTGAGGGGACTCACATTTCTTCTGCCGAAGGGAGACGAAAGCCAAGGAAAATGATCAGAAATTGCTTTGGGAGCAGAGGGAAGAACTGACCCAGCAAGACAGAAGATGAGCAGACAGGGCTGGCCCATCCTGGACAATGAAAAAATATTTTCCAAATGGTCTCCCCTACTTTTGGGACAGCTTCCAACAAAGGCTTTTTACCCCATGCTCCCATTAAAGAAAGATTTCCAGGAGGGGAGGCCTAAGTAGTTGTTCTGTTTCAGTGCAGAGACACAGTGCCAAAGCCTTGGAAATCCCTCTTTAGTAACAGTGCTAGAGAAGGCAATATATATTTTTCATCTTGATGTTAAAATATTTAAGTCAGACTTACTGGCTTGCACATTTCTTTGTCGGTTTTGGCTTCCATTTCCCACACATGGTGACCATCTAAAAGACAAAAGAAAGAGATATCTAGTTCCATCCTTTTTTCCTCTCCCAAGCCTACAAAAGAATGACTTTTACAAAAAAATCTCTTTGAAGGGGCACTGCATATATGAAAACCAGCTTTCAAAACACATTGCCCCAGTGCTGCCCAACCAGGAGGCCATCCGGGTAACCTGCAACGGGAGTCCACTTATGCTTTTTTGAAGAAGGGAACCAGAATCGAGAGCGCAGGATACCGAGACAGGGGAAAGCCACCAGGAGTTTATTCTGCCACTAGTTTATACAAAATATGCAACTGTTCTACACCTTAGTTTCTCAAACTTTCACACAAATATACTGCTACCTATAAGGCCTTTTGATCACTACCTATGCAGTAAGTCATATTCAACATTAATATTAAACAAAACAAAAAAGGTAATATTAAAGAAGCTCTTCAATCATGCAGTAGTTCATTTTAATATACTCCTAGTCTGGTTTGTCATAATTCTGATGCTTGGATCAAAAGGCTAGGCCATAGGCTGGGAAACATACCTTTTGACTCCATTTTAAAGTTGGTTTAGCTCAGCTACATTTTTCTAGAGCTGCTTCTAGTGCTGTGTTGGATCTTCCTAATTTACTGTATTCCAGTTCTCAAGCAAACATAGGTTTAAGCCACAGCTATCATTTTTTTCTGGGGACCCATCTTTGGAAGAAACTTTTTGTCTGGTCATTTTTCCTGCACCTCACTGATACAGAAGTCATTGGTCAATAAGAGGGTTTTTCTTCTTCCTTGTGGCTTCAAAACTCAACAGCAAAGAAATTAGAAAAATAATGCAAAACGTAAGGTTTCCATTCTGCAGGCCTAGGAAAACACAAATGTGTACGAAAGGCCACAGGCAGACTGCTGTCTAAGTTGGGCAGTGGGGACACATGCAGCTTCATGACTCCCACCATTGTCAGATGTCACCGGAATGAAAGGGAAAATGAGACTTTATGTCATCTCTTTTGTATATTTATTGCAGCATAGGGACATGCAAATGCAAATATTAGTTATTTTGAACTTCGTCACATAGACATGGGCCTGACTTAGAAAAACAGCTCTCAGCAAGGTAAAAGAGTGAATGCACTTTTTCTTCTCTCTTCGCTTTCATGGCCAGGATGGAGGTGACGCATTTAGAATGGCCTGATTTATTACAAATGTCTGTAAATAGTATTTTTGTGTACAGCTGTCCTACTGTGAAAGGAATGCTGCTGAGGGACTAGCCCTGGCGATTGTTTTAACGTCCATAACGTATGGAAAGAAGTGTAATGTGAAAACTGCAGCACAAATAGCACAATGGATTTGGCAGGTCTTTCTGTAGGAAACAATTAGCAGATCTACCCTTAGTTTCTTCCTACTTTTTAAACTGTGACACTGTAAGAGGAATCCCTTTAATTGGTACTGCCATGTTCGGCTGGGGGTAGAGAAGGAACAGCCAGACCGTGCTCAAGTCTCCTCAGCGATTCCTTTTGAGAGTGCCAGAATTGAAGCAGGCTTCTCGGGAGGACTGGCGATCACTTCACAATTTATCCAACAGATGCTTCCCCCAAGCCGTCAGTAGAAAAAAACCTGACCGAAATTCGGCAAGCCGGGACACATCCCTTGTCTGGGAGCAGCCTACTTTATCTCCCGCCCCCTCCCTATAGAGCCTCTGTAGCCCTCCCTTCCCTGCCTGCTTCCCCCCCTCCATTAATTCATTCAGTTGTAAAAGTAACACAACACTGACGCTATCACACATTTTGCAAAGTCTAGGAACTTCTGCTTTGTAAGAGGCTTGTTGGTGGTTGTTTTTTTAAAATCTACAGACGTCCAGACTAGTAGTTAACATGTGTTCAATTTGCCTTTGTAAACGGATTACCAGAAGTTCAGGTTTTTTGCTATGTTTAATTTCTGCTTTGCAAGACGAATGATCTGATTCAGGTTTCTGTTTTTTATTTCCTGCCGATACTTCAGTAAAATTCAAAATGACTCCATCTCTAGCTAATCTTTCAATTACTTCACGCAGCACTGCCTTTATGCACTTTTGAAATTTTTGTGATGACAAAGAGAGTTTGTTCAGAAATATTTTAAATGCTGTAATCTAAACTATTAGGAAAATAAAAATCCAGAGCTGTAACTCGTCTTTGGAAGCTAATAAGAACAATACGGGTTTCGCTCCAAGAAATTCCCTTGAGACTGTCCAGACCATTGCTGCTCCGTGACTGAGGAGAAGGGGAAGAGAGGGAAGAAGTAGGGAACAGACAACTCATTAACAGCTAGTGACATTTCTTTTAACAAAAACACAGGGAGGAAAAGTTGTTATGAAGCTAGAGACAAAAAAAAAAAAAAAAAGACAAAAAAAAAAAAAAAGACAATTCCTCATATTACGTCTGGTGAACCAAGAGGGAAATCTCAACGCCCACGGACTGGGACCAGCTCCAGGAGGGAAACCTTAGACCACTACGTCAACCTCTTACAGTAAACATGTTTTGCAGGTTTATACAGTTCAGTTGAAATTAAAAAAAGAAAAAGAAAAAGAAAGAAAGGAATAATGGCTCTGGAATGGTTTGTGGGAGCCCAAAGCATTAAGACAATCTGCCTACGCTGGAGAAAACGGTTTTGCCCCCAGTGCCCATACGCCAGGGACCCTGGTGAGCAGGCGGGATGCCGCCTCCCGTCAGCGTGTGCTGGAGGAGCGAGGGCTGCTCGACCACAAAAGTTTCCATTGTACGCTTGCCACATCTGCAGCAGCCCGCCTGGTTCGGGGCCCGAGGCAACTCCCTCCTGGCTGCCGGCCAACCAAAGTACACCAGAGCAATTTATACCTTTCCAAAATGCAAATAATTCAAATTACAGACATAACACAAAGCTGAAGCAGACACATTTCAGGCATTCCCGTTAAAGTTTACTCTCTGGAATTACCGTACCCAAATGGGCAGTTGTTATACTGGGAGGTGGGGAGACAGAGACAGGAGAGGAAGGAGAGGAGGAGGCAGAGAGGAAAAGGGAGAAGGGAGAAAACGTTTTTTTCCAAAGGTCTTATTTCATTCCTTTTCATTTTGCTATTTACTTTTACCAAGTCATAAGTGTCTTCTCCAAACCAAATGCCTGGCTTTGTCTTGGTGTTTTTAAAATTTATACTGCAATATTTTGAACAGAAAGACATCTCTTTAAATAGCTAAAAAGTTGTCTCAAGGTGTTATACTGGGTTTATTTTGTGGTTTGTTTTTTTTTTTTTTTTTACAAAAGTGAAATAAAATCAAAACATCCACGCACAGAACCGCAGGGCAAAAGCCCTGGGGAGTCCCTGGAGGAGTGTCCTGCTCCCCCAGTGCCAGCAGCAGCAGCAGCTGACCTGACAAAGCTAAGGCTTCATCGGGGGACCCGTGCCAAGGGCTGGAGGAGCAGCCCTCAAATCCCTCTGAAGAGGCAGTGCAGGAGCGCAGCAGTGCTGGGGGAGCGAGGAACCCTCCATTCCACACAGGCTCCCTGACAACGCCCGGGCTGGGCGCTGCACTGACAGGTGGCCACTAGCGTTGCCACCAGCTGAAGACACCGAGTTTTGTCAGGAAGCCTGATATTTACAGATGGATCGCTGCTATTTATATCCATCCCTGCTTTGGGTGCACTTCACCACCAGCAGCTTCAGCCTCTTTTTTTTTTTTTTTTCTGGCGCTGTGACACTCGGAGCACCTGGGATTGCTAATGACAAAAATACCGCGAACCTACCACGTTATGTGGGGTAGGATTTTCAGCTTTGCAAAGCATAAACACCCCGTTTTAACAAGCAGCGGCTCAATGCTGAATGGGTCTTTGTAGTCTGCTCTTATCAACCACTGCTCCAGCGTTAAAGGAAACTGCGCACAAGTCCAGAAGTAAAAATACTCTAATTCATCAGGGAATTCCCTGCAGTATGAGTCACTAAGCGGCTTCCCCACCACACCCAGCTACAAGATTTCCACATAAAAAGGCACTGTAGAGGCCTGTTTTAACACAGAAGCAGCGCTAAAAAGTAGTTGTGTAAATCCAGCGGCATCAGTTATTCGCACATAAAGCCTAGCAGACCACAACATATGGATTTTCTTCATGGAAGAGCAACACAAAGAGCTGTAATGACTTTCCACAGAAATTTTTCTACTGTCTTCCCCTCCTCGTTGCCCATCAGGGTACATCCCCCAGGGCTTCCAGGGCTGGGTTTATCTTCGTACCCCAGGGAACTGCAAGCATAGTGCCAGGGGTTCACAGGCTCACAACAGTCAAACCACCAACATAACTTTCATCACAGACCCATGGATGCCAGAAAGGGGAAAGAATATATAGTACCAAAAAACCCCAAGCCTTGAAACTCAGGAGGGTATAACATCTGGCAACCACTTAAACCTTGCCTCTATGAAATGGGCATAATGGGAGCATTCAGATACATTTAAGTGATTTCACTTCACTATAGGAGGTTAAAACAGTCTATATTCTTTAGTAGTCCTCTGTTCACTTGCGATATGAGAAGAATAGACTTTATCTAGGATTTCACTGCCTGTACACAGCATACGTTTTATACTCTTGCAGCCTGCGGCTCAACAGTTTGCACTAGCTGGACTGTAAATCTGTATTTACATTCATATATTGCAAGTAAGATGGTGAAGCTAGCTCTACCCTCCCAAAGGAACCCACTACTTGATTAATGTATTGTGAGATTACCCTGAACAATAATGCCTGTATTACATCCCAGATTCATTTAACATGTGCACAACAGGCAGGGTGCAGATTCAATGCAGAATGATCATACAGTGTAATTTTCAGGTACTCTGCAAAGGTTGTCTACCTTCTTATTCTGCCTTGTCAATGTATATTCAAATCCCTCAGGAGTGAAGGATTTACAAGTTTTCAATTTGCACCCTAACCCCTTTTCCCTGGGAATACACTCACAGTGCTGAACACGTCCAGAAGGAAAGGATGGCTTTCCAGTGAGAGAAGAGATGAAGACTAAGGCAAAGTCTTGTCATTCAGACTTAAGAGTCATCCAGTTTTGTGCAGAGATGCTATCAGCTTCCAGGCCAGGTCTACACCTTGTCTGGCAATGAAAGAGGTGAAGAGGCAGCTCTGTTGCTTGGAGGAGAGCACTCCCCATGCCAGTCCTGGGCATGACCCACTGGTGGTGTCTCACCTGCCAGTGGATAAGCACTGGCATGGGTGTACTAGTGACAGATTTCGCTTCAGAGCCTTTCAGATCTGGGGATGTCACAAGGAGCCAGGGCACTTTTCTAAGCTGGTCTTGCAGGTATCTTGCTGTGAACCGCTTTTCCTCAGCTGGACACCAGCAAGCTCAATAATCTGTGGGTGGGAGTCTCTGCCTGTGTTTACACACCAGTGTATGTTTTAAAGATATTTACAAGGGCCGGGCTATAAGGATGAACCAACACCAGCCAAGCAGTCTGCCAGGGAAGATGGGGCAAGAAGAGAGCAAGAAAACATTCAGAAATGCAGAGGCAGTGGAAAGTTAAGTATCTGCAATGTAAGTGCTCAGGACCTTTCTTCCAATCACCTCAGTGGCACTTCACTCTCCTGAGATCTGCCTTCTCTCAGGGCTCTGTGAGGAGCAAGATGTCTCCTGGGGGTGTGTGTGCCCAGAGCCACCTGCAGAGGAGCTCCACCTCCTGCTGCTGCTCCTGCTGGTCCCATGACCTGCCTGCTGCCCAGCACCCTGTCCTGAGCTGCCTCCCCAGCCACCTTCATCTCCCCTTTGCTCTTCCACTACTTTTGCTATGAGACCACACAGCTGGTCTGATTTTAACCTACTTTATTCCCCTATTCCTTGCCAGGAAAACTTTCAGTTCTTCCCTGTTCTCCTCAGAGACTACTGTCCTGCTACAGAGACTTCCTCCATAGCTTTATTCCCCACGCCTGGCATGTCTTCTGGCATGCACCAGCCCATGAACCAGCAGGGTTCATGCATAACTGACCTATTTGTATTTCCACATCAAAGCTACTATATTTGTTTGTGTCTTCTCATAAGCATTTTTGCAGCATATGGAATTTGTCCATTCCTTCAGCTATACATTTTTGCAGTATTGAGCTGAATATTAGGTATGTCTGTCGTGCATATGATCCTCTCAAGTTACTTTTTCCTCTCTTTTTTTTACCTTAAATTAGCAATTAAAAAGTCATGCAACAACCAGGTGATAAAAATCCAGTACAAACTGTATCTTACAGTACTGTGGCACCTATGCTTCCCTCTGGCTGCTCAGCTAGGCAAGCCAAAAGCTGCGGGACTCACTTTGCCTAAATGGTGAGCCTTTTTAGCTGCTTTTACCACAGTATGTCTAAGAGACTTAATTATTCTGAGTTCAAGTGTTTGCAAATGAACTGTAATTTTAGTCTAGGTAATTAAAAGGAGGCATTGTGCTGACAACTGACTGATTGGGGTTCATTTTGAGCCAAAACCATTAGAATGACCTGCCAGATCCTATTTGCAGCAGAATGGAAGCTGGTTATGCAATTTGTGCTCTCTGGCACCTCCCTCTATTCAAATCACCATTGGTCTAAGGGTTTCATTTAATAACTTTCAGTAATGCCAGGTCTAAGATACTCAACTTCCAAGTAAAACTACAGCTTGACATCCCTGTAAAATCTCTCTAGAGTAGGCAGGTTGAACCAAGCACATCCAGCACAGTCACCCAACAGCACTCATGACAATACTTCACTCTCTGTTTCATTACATTTGTGTCATCTCCTTGTCTTCACAATTTTACTTTCCTCTGGGAACCTCTAGTAGGCTGAACTTGTGACTTCTCAGCTGAAACTGAGTAAAATATTCCTGGTCCAGCTTCTTCAGTCTAATCTGTCTCATATTTTCTCAGAGACTACTGGAGTAACAAACCTCACAGCCAGTTTAAACCAAGTTCCAAATTTTCCTTCCATGAACAATTCTTTTCCTCTACTTCTGTGCTTGATGCCGCCACCACCTGTACTACAGCTACTCCTACTTCTTTCTCGTCTTAAGATGTAAGTTAGATCCAAATGTTTTCAATTTTTCCTTCTTGATTATTTTTTAAGACACAAACTCTTCATTTTATCTATATGGCCACAACTTCTCATCTTCCAGAGACATCTAATTATGTCAATCCCTCATGACTTTTTAGCAGAGTCTTAACAGTAAGCTTTTGAACTGCTTTTGGGGGGGGGGGGGGGGTGGGGGTGGGGGGGGTGTGTTGGTTGGGCTTTTTTTGGTGTTTGTTTTTTGTTTTTTTTTTTTCCCATCTCATTGTTCCCTTGTCCATTTTCTTGTTTCTCTTGTACAGGAAGGTCAGGCTCAATCTTAGAGCTCCCTCCCTTCCCTGCAACAAGACATACCTTGAAAACGTCTTATCCCTCTATTCCTCTCTTAAATGCCATTGGACTTTCTTCCACACTGAAGGTGTATTCTTACTCCCTCAACACACCTAAAAGGAACATGACCCTCTTCCCTCAGCTCTCCCCACTTTTCCTGTGATGCCCACCTAAGACATGAAGCAACTCTTAATGATGTCAGGGAAGTAATAGGAGACAATGAGTTGTGCGTTTCCAAATTATGTAGATGATCCCTCCAAAAACTAAGTACTTTGGAGACATCCCCTTGTGTAGGCTTATGGGGCAAGGTTTTGGTAGTGATGTGGCTGCAGGGGTGGCTTCTGTGAGAAGATACTAGAAGCTGCCCCCATGTCTGACAGAGACAGCTCCAGCCAGCTCCAAGATGGACCTGCTGCTGGCCAAACCTGAGCTCATCAGCGAAGCTGGTGACACCTCTCTGACAACATATTTAAGAAGGGGTAAAAAACCACTGTGCAGCAGCTGTGAGATAGAGGATTGAGAATAAGTGAAAGAAAAATGCTGCAGACACCAAGGTCAGTGAAAAAGGAAAGGGAGGAGGTGTTTCAGGTGCAGAAGCAGATTCCCCTGCAGCCTGTGGAGGAGACTGTGGTGAAGAAGGTTGTACCCCCTGCAGTCCATGGAGACAACCACACTGCAGCAGATATCCACCCTGCAGGCCATGCAGAACTCACACTCCTGGAGCAGACTCCTGACAGGAGCCGTGGCCTGTGAAGAGGAGCCCACATAGAAGTAGGTTTTCCGGCAGAAACTGTGGTCATGGGAGATCCACGCTGGAACAGTCTTGTTCTTGAAGGACTGAACCTTGTGGAGAGGACCCACACTGAAGCAGTTCATGAAGGACTGTCTCCTGTGGGAGAAACTCACACTGGAGCAGGGGAATAGTGTGGGGAGGCAGGAGCAGCAGAGAGGAGCTGCTAAGGACTGACTGCAGCTCCCATTCCCCATCCCCCTGTGCAACTCCAGGGGAGAAGGAAGAAGTCAGGAATGAAGGAGTAAAGCTGAGCTTGGGAAGGGAGGAGGGGGTAAAGGTGGTTTTTAGTTTTGCCTTTGTTTCTCACTATCCTACTCTATTTTTAATTGGCAATACATTATTTTCCCCAAGCAGAGTCTGGTTTGTCTGCAACACTAACTTGTAAGATATGTCCCTGTCTTTATCTTGACCCATGAGTTTTTCCATCTTATTTCTTCCCCCTTGCTCTGTTGAGGAGGGAGAGTGAGAGAACGGCTGGGTGGGTACTTGGCAGCCAGCCGAGGTCAACCCACCACACCGTTCATCTACTGTCTTTAGGCACTGATTGCCTCATTACACTCTCAGATTTCTGGTAAGGGCTGTGAATTCTTGTGTGTGTGGACAGAGGGTCCTACTGGAACACTAACAGTAAAAACTATCTGGGAGCTTGTGCTGGTTATAAAAGTTCAGAGACAAAGCTTTGATTGCACAGATACAGCTGCTTAAAGCCACTTAGTTTGGAAAAGACAAGAAGTATTCAGTCATAGTTTCTATAGTAATTAAAAATTTACAGGATTACTCATACAAGTGACTTTTAGCTAGAGATCATATGGGTATTCCTTATTCCTCTGTTGTCCACAGGAAGTATCCGTGATTGATTGATCGCATTCTTCACTGTGAGAGCAACACCCTGGATGAGGCTTGCTGCTGCTGATACCATCTCATGTGTATGGCTGCTGTCCCGCACTGTCTTTGCCATTCCCCAGACTAAACAGCCAGGAAAAATTGAAACGTGCTGACATTTCCTACAAACTACATCACTGCTCCTGCGTGCGCAGGAAAGGGTTCCACCATCAAATGACTCCACCATTTGATGACACTATTTGCCCAAGGATATCTGTTTCTGGGCAGTGGCCAAAACCCCCGTCAGCTATCAATACATCTCTAGGAAATAGGTTCAAGTGACCTTCACATGAACTCCGTGCTCCCAACTTGTATGCCTTTGAAGTTTCCAGTTTATCTAGTTTCCAGAATTTTTAACCTCACTGCACATGAGTCAGTGTGCAACCACTCACTGCCAACTGGAACGTGTGTCCTGAACTTGGATAAACAGACAGATAGACAAAATTATGTAGTATCTGTCCATCTGACTAGAGGGGGAAAGGGAGTTTTGCCACTTGCTTATTTATTATGTGAGCTACAGTATGATTACCCGTGTGAAACATGACCCCTTTTTGGCCAGTTGCCCCCCAAACTGTGACTGCTACTGGCAATGGAAAGAGCAATGGAAAGATCTCTGAGAATGTAAGATCTTCTACCAAATGGAGCTCTGCCAAGACTCAGGTCACCCATCTCTCCATCACATCACATCGCATCACATCACGTCAAAACAGACTCCAAACCCTGAGCTCCAAAGTGTACCTGAGTCAAATCAAAAAGCCCACATGCTTCCCCAATGCATACGTTTCATCCACATGCCACTCAAATGCTTTTATAAGTTCTGAAGCTAAAATACTGCACTTGAGTTACCTGCCACACAACAAGGTAACTTTTGCTCATACAACTTATGGGAAACAGAACTGATTTTCTCAGACTGACATCTGTAGCAACTAATTGAGTCTAATCTTTGCCAGAGACAGTGAAATTTGAGAGGAACAAAAAACCTGTGAAATGCTTGAGTGGACACTTAAATTCATCCAGCTTCCTTCTTTTCCATATTGCATTTACTTTGTGCAAACATTCAGCTGACCAAGCTTGACCACACGTCTAACAGGAGGCAAACTGTAAGTTTTCCCATCTGAAATAAAGAAAAGCGTGATTTCCTTTGGCCAAAAAATTTGGTGATTTCACCCAGCTATCTTTCATGTGCTCTAGTATAACTATTATCATGCCACGTCAGCACCTTCATCTTCTAAGAACAAAACCTGTTCCAGCAGGGAAGAGGAACAGTTTTGACAGAAAAATCCATTTAACAAAATGAAAACAACAGCAGAATAAACAGTTTGAAGCAATAACTAAATCTGAAAAACTCTTTAATTGTTTGAAAATATTCAAAAAAAGAAAAATCCCCGGAGGAAATGTTGCTTAGGTCCTGTTTATTTCTCTGTCTTTGGGGAACTTGAGTTTCAGAGGTTTGGGTACAATAGCTGAGCATATTATGCAATTAGGTTACAGAGTGTGTAGGTGCTAGGTTCACTGCTGATTTGAATGCTGAGTAATTAACAACACGTTCAAAACCACTAAAGTCCCTAAGCCTGGAGTTACTCAGAGATACAGCATTACAAACTGTGAATCTATTAACGTCCATCAAAGAGAGTGATGCATCTTCAGGGAGGGGCATTTGCCATAATCAAGCTCAAATGCAGGCCTCTGACTGGGACAAAATGGCCCTCAACATTAACAGCCCAGAATCAAAATTTCAAAGTCAGTGTTATTTGAGAAACTAATCCTGTAGTGAAGTTGGGTGTTAACATTTCTGCTTTTTCGATCTTTAAAACTCTTGCCTTGAGCTCTGGTCACTAAGCACAAAATCAAAGAAATGGGTTTGGAGCTCTAACTTAACTAGTGGAAAATCAACTGAATGATAATTAATAATAATACACCAAATGTCTATTTCTTCCCAAAGATCGCAACTTGCTAATAATGATTTCAGTCAGTTTAACCTGATCTCTTAGGTATGTCTAGACTTGGCCAAACCCATGAAGTCCATAAATACTCAAGCTAGTTCCAGTGCCAAAACCATTCTAGCTACAGGAGCAAGGAGCAATTTTTGAGCAAGGAGTGATTTTGGGGGTAGATTAACTCTTTCAGATCTTAGTGCAAGACACTTTCTAAATCCCAAAATATCTTGGGGAACTCTACAACATCCTAGAACATGCCAGGAAAACGTACCTATAACTTTCCTGTGCTTTGGTGCTTGGGATATTGGCTTTGTGTCTCATCAGTGAGCTTTCACTCATCAGTTACTGGAACCATTTTGTGAACGGAGTGAAGAGAAACTAGGAATTTTTCCACTGCCCTCAGTTTTATAGATCACTAATCATAATCTGATATACTAGGAGCCAGTAGTCTGGTCGTTTCTGCTAGACTTTTGTGCTGCTTTGTGTTCAGTAACTCAGATTACCCTCCAAAAACTAGCATTGAAAACAAATACACAGTGTTTGTAGAAGCTGTTACCCAAAAAAGGTAGCTGACAGATACACAGACCTTAAAACATACTCTCCAAACACCTCTGTATTTTCTGAACCTCCCTCAAGATTTTTGTTGCCTGGTACATTTACAATCTAGAAATGACATAACAGGTTTTAAAAAGATAAGTAAATAAATCAGTCTTTTATTATAATTCCAGATCACTGTCTGTGCTCTTGCATATGAGTGTGTTAGACAGGAAATATTTTGTCCCTCCTAGCCAAACACCTCCTCCCATAGCTAACAAACATCAACTTCATTTCATCTACATTTGTAACTAAAACACACACCTTGCCTCCACAGTGCATACCAGCATACAGACACTAAGGGCCCTTGCCGGTATGAAGTTGCAGACTTTTTTATATTTTACAAAGTACTAATTCTTCTGATGAAAACCAGATTGGTATTGGATGTCCTAAACCTAGCACCCAACAACCATGACACACAGATTCACAAGACCCCCTGAAACTCAGCAAGAAAAAAGCTTGACTACAAAGAGAGACAGAAAGTGAAAGAAGGTAAGAAGTAATTAGTGTAATTTGTAAGAGACAAAGTCATCATGGGACTCCACAGTCTAAGGAAATCCTAAATTTAAAAGAGTAAACCTCTCAAAGCAAAGTCAGCATTCACATTTTTACTACCTCTAGGTTTCTTGGATGGTTGTTTTATACCATCGTTCATCACTGGAAAATATGGTCTGATGTGCAAGCAATAAAACATTGACCAAAATCCCATAAAATAAGGACTCATTTCAACATATGAGAACCTTTTTATAGTACTGTAAAAGGCTTGAGCAAATTTTAGTCCACTTCTGAACAGACTCATGATTTATCCAAAGGGGTGCCTTCTGCCTGAGCACTGGACCACACCATGAGGGGTTCTCCTTTCAGAGGAGGTCCTCACAGCGCTCCTCCCATGGTCCTTTCAGTGCGCCTTGCCTTCATTCCTCGGCTGCCTCGTTCCTCCTCTGTGAGATGCAGAGTCACAGGGCTGCAAAGCATGTTTTGCTGGTTCATACGCTTCTCAGCTGAAAAGCAGCCACTAAAGGGTTAAGCTGAAAGCACCAAGCCGCTGCCTCTCTGGCTGAAGGATTGATTTGATCATTCTTCAGGGATTCCCTCTTGTATGAGTCACTGCTCAGACAGACTCCCCACGCAAGGAGGCCAGGATAATGCCATTCCTCCAGAGACTACAACAGCTGAGGGTTAGCCCTGAAAACGGAGAGCTTGGGACTCATGCTTGGAAAAACATTCAGCGGACCACAATGCACTCGGCAGACTTAAAGAAATTATTCAGACAGAAGGGAAGAAAAAACAAAAAGAAACAAAAAGTGTTCTCAAACTCTTTGCATTAATCAATTAAGTATGCAGACTAGCATGAATGAGATGAGTTCCTGGAGACTGCCTCCTGGCTTGGGGATTCTGCCGGAGTGAGGACTGAAGACATGAGCTCATGTAGTATAATATTTAAATTTTATATACAAGATACGTTCTCTTTATGATTGCAATGATTCCTGTGACCTATTACTTTGTAATAGCTGTGTTTGGCTGCTACCCACTAGAAACGTGATTAACATTTCTAATTCAAAACCAAAAGCAGCAAAACTAATGAGTGTCTCCAGCTAATCACCGAAGTTCATAACCAGCTTTCTAAGAGAAAGAGAAACTATGCTGGTGTTCCCTCTCTTGACCTACTTCCATAGACATGCAAGAACTGAAAGGGAAAGAAATACCCGTGTGCTGGTTTAACAAAGTGAAGGCTGGTAATGTTTGTTCATTTGACATTACATACAGTGACTCTGCTCAAAAATTGAGTGCCACTGAGACAATGATGCATCGTGCTTCTTTGTTTCCAATGGATGGATCTGTGTTAGGCAATGGGGCACACAACTCATCACAGATACTTAGAAATTGCTCAGCCCAGATCAGCTGGCAGCTTTGCTTTTTGTGCGCCATTCCTACTGACATAATTGCAGCTCCTGCAGATGCTGAACACTCTTAGTTTTAAAGGCTCAGCCCCTGCAGTGTACCTCCATGAGGCAGAACTGCCCTGCAACTGCCACAAATCTACTGTGAGACTACTAAAACCAGGCAGGACAGTTTCACACCAGATCTTTCAATACTGACTTAATGATCTTGGTTAGCCTTCAATCATAGTAGCTCACTGACTCCTGCAGCGTTGCCCCTGACTCCATGACAGGGGGAAGAGTGCAGGGAGATCTCCAGTGGTGTTTTCACTTAGAAGAGACACTCCTGCACTGGTCCATCCTGCCAACCCATGCACTCAAGGAGTTCACCCCAGGAGTTTTTCAGGCTGACAGGCAAGGCCTTTTGATAATTTTCTTTCTCATCAGCACACCCAGTGTGCAGAAGTACACTCCTTCATCTCTCACGTTTAGAAAATGTCACTTACATTATTTTATATCTCTATGCTGTCTTTGTGCAGCCTCAAATCCCTTTTGTTCGAGGCAGGCATCTATCTGGTTAAGAAGTACAAGGCTGGCCCTGTTTTGCATTTTTGTAATTTAAAGCTATACAGTGAACTTCTTACTTCTGGTGTATTTAATGCTACCGGAGACAGTGTTCAACTCTACACTGTGGTACCTACTGGTGGGCGAGTAGCATCACCGTCATAAACCTTTGGGACATGATACTATAAGATTTGTCCAACTCAATAAAGGAAGAGGAGAGAAAATAAGTATGAAGGAAAGCACCCTTTAACACGGTTTCCTTCCTGTAATGAGACAGATCGAGTACTTTGCTCCTGACATGTCACACTAACTCACTTCTGTGCAGCAAAGGAAGTTTAACTATAAAGTAGACATTCACATTCTTCCCTCCCCTCATGCTACACAAAGAGCAGAGTTTAGTTTTTTTTTAATTGTAATACCACCTTTTCTTCCTTCTCTTTTTAACTTTCTTAAGAAATAAAAAGGGCGTTTTGCTCATCTCACAGCCATAGCCCACCTGTGTGCAGTGGGGCGCTTGGGGGTCACAGGAACAGTGCTGACTGGCTCTCACCGAGGAGCTGGGGCATTACCTCTGTCCCATGCACACTTTTGGTGACTTAAACCTCACCAACCCAGGACTCTGATGGGGAACTTCAGGGAAGTATTCTGCTCTTTCCCTGAGCCCTCTGAGCCCAAAGATGAGGATGTGTTTGCCTCCAGAGCGTCCCCTGCTCACCTTGCCATTTCTTCCTGTGGCCCGGCTTTCTGCACCATTGGCAGGGGTCACGGGCAGGAGAACGGTGTGGGAATCTTGGGGACACGGAGAGTTAAACAGGAGCAGTGTCAAAGCCAGCGCTGGCAGCTTGAGGAGCGCCCAAGACTGTTTAAAGTTCAGGAGGGGGGTTTCAGCTGGCAGCTGAGGAATCTATGGCTTGTGCCAGCGCCACGGAAACCCTTTCCAAAACAAGACTCAAAACTACCCTTAATGATCTCGTTTCAGAGCCTGACTTTGACTCACAGCTCTGTTCCCACTGCCTTTTCCCATGGGGGCACTATACGTGTTATGCATTGCCACCCTGTATCCTACTGCTCCTGCAATCACCCCACCATTCCTGCAGAGACTCCACTGCTCCCGCAGACACCTCCTGCTCCAGCCCCAGCTCCTGCCCATGCTGCTTGCCCTGCGTCAGCCTGGCACGGGATCCCTTCCCAGGAGGACCAGTCCCACCACCAGTGCACCACAGGAGAAGGACTGGGTGAGAGGGCAGCCGTGTTCAGTCCTCCCCCAGTCCTCAAGGTAAACCAGAAACATGTCCTTCAGATGAACGTGTGTGTGCTGCAAGTCCTACTCAGCCATCAGCTTGTAAATGCCACCAGTCTTGACTGCCACAGAAGACACAGATGCGCACACATACCACCAGCTGCACCACTCCCTCTTCCGCAAATCACAGAAAGGTTTAACACAATGCATCATCTTGCAGGTTTTACGGGGACATGTCACCAGAGGCTTTGAACACCCGTCACAGGTCCTACCGAGCACAGACATGGTTTGCTACAAAAACAAATGCCAAACATTGACTTTCAATGTCGCTATTGTCTACCTGTAACTACACCTGCCATAGTGTGAAACCTCAGCATTAAGCACGGCTCAGATCACTTTCACAGCTTTGCCCAGTGACATGGAAAACATATTACGTGCAGAAGAAAATGTCATTACTGTATTTATGCTTTCATCATTTGGCAGAGATTTTAAAATGAGGGAAAAAAGGCAGACTGGAGTCTAGATTGAAAAGACATACCTGGTGCTTTCTCCACAAAGATGACTTTGGAGTCTTGCAGAAAGTTATGGCCAGTCAGTATCATTTTTTTCCCTCCAATAACAGGAAAGCTGTCAGTACTCTGCTTCTCCACCAGAGGCAGTTCTTGGGCAGATCTCTGAGCTGAAGAGTTTAAAGAAGACAAAAAAAAGCACACCCACAAACACACACACAAAAAAATAAGTAAATACTGCATTAGTAAGTCATTTAATGCTTACCCTCATAAGATAAGCTGAGTTTGATATAGAAACAAAGAAAGGTCAGAAGGTTTGCAGGAAACATGGTTGGTTTTCAAGTGCCTTGATTGTAAACAATAGGGCTATCAAACCTAGCAGTACAGGCTCACAAAGAGCAAGCTGTTTTAAAACTCGATCTTTTAAAACTTGATCTGTACTATATCAAAAAATATATTTTTATTGAAATTATTTTAAATAATTTTCTCTTACATTATCTGTAACACATATGCCATTTATAAAGCACATGTGACAAGATGACCATTCATGTTCAAAATGTGCCACTATAGTCACTACAACTAAGTCACTATAACTGTATTGTCAACTCTGCAAACTGTTTTGCAGCAGCAGCAGCCAGGGGCCTCATGATCCAGCAGAAGCTCAAAGTTTAGAGAGCGTGTTTCCACCAGAACTTGAGTGCCAAAGCACACGTGGATCCATGCAAACAGAATCCGGTATTCTCGTGGCACATATTTTATTCCCCCCAGCTGGGACATGGAGCAAGCGTGGCTGTGCTTCAAGGATGACGTGACATTTTATCCAGATTACATGGTTCCTCCTGGTGTCACATGCACTAAGAGATGCATGAAATTTTTGGCACCAGCTTATTCCACATTCTGCACTGAAAATAACACTAGCACTTATTTTTTCTCCTGTTTTCCGCTCCTTTCAGGAGGCACGTACTATGCTTTTGCTCATTACACAACCATCAAAAGTGCAGTTCACATTGGATAGAAATCCAATCAGCTTCATATTTAGTGGCTTCCTCATCTTGGCACCTTTGCACAGACCAGTTCAGGATGTATTCAAATCATGCCTTAGCCTGCTATATAGCAACTGAAAAGCTCTTATCAACTTCAACAGGAGCAGGATGAAACCATGACTCTTCACACTTTTTGCTTTGCCTGTCAGTCTAGAACTTGCCCTTGAATAAGAAATAGGGGAAATTACTCATCTCATACATATCCTGGATAGAAGACAGGGCTTTATGCCAGTCTACCTGCTATAGGTAAGAAGGCTCTGCTATTCTTCATAAATAACACAGGCTTATTTTAATGTAACTCCCTTCCAAGTGCCAATGCTCGTTTGTTTATTTAAATGAATGACAGTGAAGGAGAGAAGCTACACTGCTGGTCTAACAGCACTACCCTTTCCTACAACTTCTGCCTCTCCTGCAGACTCAAACTACCAGAGAGGTAGTGGTGCTACTCTAGGCGAAAGGATGGAGTGTCACTGCTCTGAAAGTCTGTCACCAATGCCACTGCTTTTGCAAGAGGAAAGCAGGGATGCTCTTTCCTGCAGTCTCTTTACTGACAATCCCTGAAAAATCACCATGCCTCCAAAAGATCCAATACTGACACACTCCAGGACCTGCCAGACACATTGTGTGGGACTTCAGCTTGGCAATGATGCAGGGACAAGCACGGACATGACCGTCCAGCATGCATGGAGCTAGGGATGGTCAAGCCTGCCTCCCCATCCCCTTTGCTCCATGCACCCAGCACCCACCCCCCACACACCCTCCAGTTGTTCAGTTACTCACTACCCTGTCAGGATTGGAAAGAGTCACTTTGTGGAATCCAACAAAACCTTAAAAAACTCTTTCAGTCCATCCAGCTGACCACATTAGTATTGGGAGCTAGACTAAAATTCAGTTTCTACCATTTATGCTGGAGTGTTAAAGCTACCCAAAGCAAATAGGTTTTGTTTTGTGTGTGGGAGGCTGACAAGGCTTACGAAGCAAGAATGATATAGGTGTCTTTGGAGGGTGCCCCAGTGTATCTGATAAAAAGCAGTGTGTTCAATCAAAGAGACCCCAGTGCAGAAAGCTGGTTTCTGGAGGTTTTCTGAAGCCACAGGCATCTTCTGCAAGTGTGTCAGCTCTAGTATATTGCTAGCTCTTCATCAAAGGGGCTGGGGTTTTGTTTGCAGGTTTTTGCTTTATGATGGGGAGACAAGAGAGTGAAGAGGATGTGACAGCTGCTTTCCAAAACTCCTACAGCAGTTACCTGTATGATAGGGAGTCACCAAACGAAAATGGCTTGTCACTCCCAGGTCTACTATTACTTTAAGTGCACCCTACTTTTGTTTGAGTGCGTTCTTTCCTATAGAAATCAATGCACAAAGCTACGCATTTTTTTCTAAGACATGGATATTTTGTCCTCAACATAAATCACATGCTTTTGGAAAGCAGATTAAGTCTCACCAACTAGACAGGTAAAGCAACAGCGATGTAGAGCATGTCGCTGGACAAAGAGCACCTGTGGGGTGGCACAATACCCAGCAAAAGAAGGATGTTTATTGCTACTTACAGCATTCAATGGGGTTGGAGGCTACTTGCAAGGAGAGGGTCCTGCCATTGGCCTGCGGGATGTGAACCCTGAAGACCAGTCGCACACGTGTGTTCTTCCGACCGATGTCCGTCTCTCCCTTGCGCAGCTCGATGTCAGAGTTTCGGAGCTTTAATATCCCAGCACAGTCGATGCTATCCAAAAGGAAACAGAGCAATTTAATTCATTTCAAACACACTTCAGGAAGACTCATGAGCTTGCAATATTTTCCCTTTCTCCTGTACATCCTTCTTAAAATCTGAGTCAGACATGGCCCGATGACCAGGCTGAACACAGGAGACTTTGTTAAGCCTAGTACTTGCATCCCCAAGTAGCTAAATTGGGGCTATCTGTAGTAACAGGTAGTAGCTGCTGTTGAGCACACAAATTTAGGATGTTACTTCATTTCCCAGAGGAAGAAAATCTAAAAGATCCTTCCTCCACAACACATCCTGTAAGGATGGCACTTACAGATTAACCAAAGCCCAAAGAAATAGCAAGACTAGAAAACTCAATGGGATGAGAGGGTAGCGCATGAAGTGCTACTAACCTAGAACACAGGGTTACTTACAATTTCACTTGTTACAGCTAATTTGAAGAAAAATCTGACACGATTTTTATTCCAGGGCGAAGTCCTGAAAATGCTTATTAATGAGCACAGCTCTCCCTGAGGTCAGTTCTACTGTCAATGTGTTTGTATTTGAATGAGTTGGAAAGACTCCCAAGCTGAGCGCTGAGCTGAAGCTCTGCATGAAAAAAACCTAACCTCAGAGTCTTCCCTCCATGTTAGGGAAAAACGTGCTTTTTTCAGATAGAGCTATTACTGTTTCTGACCTCTCTCTCCTTTTTTTTGTAAGTTTGGTTTTCTCCTGGATGAGTTTACAAGTCAGGATTTTTATCAAAGCAAATTTCAATAGAGGAAGTTCCCAGAACAAAAGATACACAAACATACACACTCAAAAACCCACTGCAAAAATACCTCTGCTTTGGCCACAACTCCAAAGCCTACATGTCAATTTCTTCTGAGTACTGGTCTCTGGCATGCATTTTATTACACTGAATACGCATAGTTTAATTCTATTTTGTATTCAAAGAGTTTAATTCCCCCTTCAGATCTTTGAAGCTCTGTTCTGAAGCAAGCTGCAAACAAGAACCATGGCAGCAAGGTTTTGATCTGCATTTTTTCTAAAGTATGGATTTCAGAATAACAAAAAGGACCTTGCTGATACGATCCAAGAAACTAATGAAAGTATTAAAGCTTCTCAACAACACTTATTAGCAGGTGAAGCCATAAGAATTATGAAATATTTGTACCCATGTCAAAATTCTACGTGAAGATCTATGAGATACAAAGAAACAGTTCTCAATACTATCTCTCGTATAGCAACACTTGTAAAATAAATAAAAAAGTACTTAATGACTATTAGTTCAGATCCAATGAAGTTCAGAGGAGAAAAAGCATTTAAATTCAGGCTTGTTAAGTCATGGACATTAAAATCTGGACTCAATAGGTGTAGCTAAATGTGCAAAAGTTTAAACGTGCAGATGAGCTTCAATGTTTCATTGAATCAAGGCCTGAATACACAAAGTATGTGTGAGAAAAGTCCTTGGCTCCAAATTTCAATTCATTGTTAGTGCTACATGAGGTTTTAGACTACTGATGTGTAAGGCTCATATATGCCAAAGCATTGTTTGTGGTTCTTGAGAGAGCTCTACTACAGTTTGGCACACATGTCACAAAAATATTCAGCTTGGCTCCTAAGCTGTGTAACTACCTTTATTCTAGGGAGAAAGATGATTGAAATGGTAATAGTGTTCCTAGGTGGCCAAAAATGTGATTCAAACTGGATAAATAAAGGGCTAAATAAATATTGTGTGGGTACAAATTGGTGAAATTTCAATAATCTCAATGGAGTCATGCCAGCTTATGATGACAGCAAATGGAGCCAATAATTTTGCAGGCTTGTCATGACTTTTAACACAATGCACTGACAAGAGGTCCTCAGGTCTTGAGTGATCACCCTAAGCCCAGCTGGCAATGCAGCTAAACACATTCTAGCTCTTCTATTTACATGAGGCACTCCGGGGCATGTTGTACATGACACTGCAAAACAACTTCTAATAACCACCACATGCGGAAGGACTTCAGGTGTCTGATACCATTTTTCACTTCATTAAGGCATGGAAAACTGTATGAATAACAAGGAGTGAAATTGCAATTTTAGTAAGCTCCCCAGGGTTTTCCCATGGTATTTAGTTTAGAGGGGCCAGGATTTCTTGCTTGCTTTCTGTCTATCTACCTACTTATCTATCTCCCTATACATACATACAAAGGTGCACTCATCTATATATAAATATGAATACATTCACATTTTTACACACATCGAGAGTTGTACATGCATGCAAGCATGAACAAATTCCTCTCAAGGCAGACACCTCAGATAAGGGCTAGGATCACTTGAACGAGGCGGGCAGAGAGGACAAAATTAAGTAATGTGGAGGGTGTCACATATGTCACATACACAGAGAGATATTTGAACCTTTATATACAATCCTATTATGAAATTCACCTGTGTGTAATGGACCTACAGGGCATTTAATTATCACTTAGACTTCTACTAATTCAAAGATCCTAAGACATCCGTGCCTGCATTTCTGCACAGGACTAAACTTACCCCAGTTTAATAACTCCAATTTGTAAATTGTATCACCTTTACTCCTCTTCTTAGTTCTAGAAGCTTTGCTTCTAAACAAATGCTGTGAAAAATGCTGATTTTTATTATGTAAGAAATAAGAGTGGTTTTATTCGTCTCAAAGAAACACTAGGGTACTTGGAAATGCTCTCTAAGAGTTTCCTTTGACATCCAAAGATAAATTTTAATAGGCCCTGTTCCTTGTGCTAGTGCGTATAGGAGCAAGAGGTGTCATATTTAGAAACTAAATGCAGGAGCTGAGGTAGGAGATATTTACAGCTTGGTAACTGAGCACTTATTTTAAATGGCAAATAAGCACATTGGCTGAAACTCTAGAATGAAAGCAATCAGTTGTCATAAATATTTGTGAAGTTCATTTTGTTGTTAAGCTGATTAGGGGCAATTTGTCCTGGTAAAATTGTGAAAACCTACTATAACAGAGGACTTAAAAAAAAAAAAAAAGATAGGAAAAGGAGAATTATGTACAAAAACCCGCAAAAAAACACAGAGGAAATCAAGTGAAGCAACCAAGAGGGAACTGCTAAAAGTCAGATTCAGTGCCTGGGTCTTACATTGCTCTCATGTTGTTCTCTGGAAGAAGTGGAATTTCCAGGACTTTGGTGTTGGAAAGTATTGTTTCGTGGCTGGTGGTGGAAACGGTCTTCCCAGTGATTCGATGAACCTGGTAGAAAGCATGGGGTCGCAGCAGGCGGTCGTCTGCAGTCCCAATGAACAGCTGTAGCGTGAGCGGCTCGCTTTCTAAGTAACCGTGTAGCTGGCAAGAGAACAGAAAACACCCACTGAGCACCATGCACATAAACTGCTAGGAATCAATTAAATTTTTATAAGCAGGAGAGCCTAATTCAAGGAGAGAACTTGTGACAGGTGCTATGTGTTAAGTTCCCCCCTTCCATTTTTCCTGTAACGTAATATTGGTACAATAAAAAGGTGCACTCAGAAAATGTCTCATTATCCTTAAGGACCTGAGGCACTTTAGATGGGGTGAGCTTTTGAGCACTCCTGCTACGTTCACAGAAAACTTTGCATAAATTCTGCTGTGGCGTTCAGCAAAAAAACCTCAGTGAAGTCAATGTTCCCTCCCAGTACTGAGGATGGCAAAATCGATGGAGTTTGCAAGTGAAAAGGACACAGCTCATCCATTCCTGAGCTCCCCAGGTCATCCCTCATGCACCAGCAGGCTGCTGCTTGTGACACTCTCCTCATTAACTGATTTTTATACTGGTAAATACCTCCTGGGACAGCAAGGAGACAGATCACATATACACAACTAGTAGCTCACCATGTCTGTCAAATTCTTGTTATAACTGCATAAAAATCTCATTGAAGCTACTGGGCCTGACTTGAACCTTATCCATGTTACAGTGACTACTCTGATAACAAGAGTTAATGGGCTGGGGATGGAGCTGGTGTCTTTAACGGTTGGACTAGATGATCTCATTGCAGACGCTGGGGATTAGTTGTGTTAACCAAACAGTAAGCGATAGGACAAGAGGTAATGGCCTAAAATGGCGCCAGGGAAGGTTTAGACTAGATATTAGGATACATTTCTTTCCAGAAGGGGTTGTTAGGCGTTGGAATGGGCTGCCCAGGAAGGTGGTGGAGTCCCCGTCCCTGGAGGTGTTTAAGAGTCAGGTCGACATAGCGCTGAGGGATGTGGTGTAGTTGGGAACTGTCAGTGCTAGGCGAACGGTTGGACTGGATGATCTTCAAGGTCCTTTCCAACCTAGATGATTCTGGGATTCTGCGAAAGTCTGCCCTCATACCCACCACCTCCTGAAGAAACTACTCCAGGTTCACCCTGGTGCCATGTAGACCATGGGCGGAGCTGTACTGAGACAGATGCAATCTCCACTAAATGCAGGAAATGAGTCTCACAAAAAATAGTTATCCTGCAGTAATTAGCTGCAAAGCCTTGCCCCAGGGGAAGGGAGGATGCAGCAAGTATAGGAGAGAAGGGTGGGCAAGGTGAGCTGTCCCAGGAGATGTGCCATCACAGAGCAAACCTGCTGGCTTTGTTGTGGGTTTAGCTTCCTCTGTGAATGGTGTGTTTGGGCTCGAGTTATCCACTGTCACTGCATCTGATAGATCAAAATCAGGCCACTGATCACAATATGGTGAGGAGCAACATTTTTAATATATGGTGCATGTTAAGTTCAAAACTATATAAAGCTGAAAGCAAGTGGTGAAACCTGTATCAGATGTTGTTGCCATTTGTGTTGTGCTTGCTTTCACTCCCCTTAAATCTTGAAAGTAATTTGTGGCTTCATGATAACATAAGACCTATCTCTCCAGGGTATTTTACCATCTGACAGCAGGAATGCTATTAAGGACAAAAATCTGAAAGTCACTTTTGCTCCTAGAGCA
Organism: Athene noctua; assembly: GCF_965140245.1. Taxonomy (NCBI): domain Eukaryota; kingdom Metazoa; phylum Chordata; class Aves; order Strigiformes; family Strigidae; genus Athene; species Athene noctua. The sequence goes on along the minus strand of NC_134038.1, from coordinate 103,549,405 downwards.
CTGCAAAATTCTGGTGACTGCAAACACAGGCACAAAGTTATCAAACACACTGATGGCAACAGGAATGGATAATGGCAGTGTTTCAGGTATCATGGTGGCCAGAGTGCATGAGCAAGGAAGAATGTTGTGCCTAGACATGTCTTCCATCACTAATCTGGCATAGTGCAGATTTTTCACCCCACACATTGGTCAGAAGAGCCAAGAGGAAAACAGAAGCACTCTAATTTGTTTTATTTGGTGTAGCAATTTTTACATCCTTACCTAAACCACATGGATGCTGGATGCAGGGACAAGAGGAGGAGGCTCATTTTGCAGCACTACAGTATTTTATCAGTTCTGCATTGCTGAGACGCCACATGAAGGCAGGTCTGAGCCAGGGGGTTGTGATATGATGGGGGGCGTGTGTTCCATATCAGTGTTGTCAAATTGAAAACACGTTAGCGGTAGTTTGAAAATCTGTGGTATCAGTAAAATGACGGAGAGAGAAAAGCAGAGCCAAGCCCGCATGCTGCCCTCTGTTCAGCCCCATACGAACACTCGCCTCCCACCACCCCTGACACCCACACTTATGTTACGCTGCAAAAAGAGGCCTTTCTGGCTTTAACCCCCGTGGGGGGACACACAGCCTGAGCTGCCACCAGGGATCACAGGTGAACTCCCGGCACAGCCGGCAGCCACAGGGAAGCCACTGTCCTACTCATCACCACCCCATCCCCACCATTTCGCAGCCCGGGCTGTTCACTGCTGCCCCTGGCACGCACGAGCAGGGCTGGCAGAGTGACCTGGATTCGGCCCGGGCTGATCTCACCCTGCCTCGGCATCTCCAGAGCCTCAGGGGCAAAGCTGAGGTGACTGAGGAGACACAAGGCATCACAGGGTATTTTTAATTGAGAGCGGCACACAGGTTTGCAGGGGGGAGAAGTAAGACAGTGTGACACACCAGCTGATTAAATTTCTATGCATTACCAGCGGTCACTTCTCCAACTCGTCATGGACGGTGCTTTTTATGGAGAGTGTAAAATTAAAACAAACACATATTGAATTACAAGGCCGGTTAAAAGGTAAAAATAGACTAGTGAGAAACTCAAACCTCAATTCAGCAAAAGCAAAATCGCACACCAAGGTACCCATATGTTATACTGAATCTGGGCAAAGGGGTCAAAAAATGTTGGTCTTGCACTGGGTTCTGCTATTTCAGGCTTTATCTTTAAATCTGAACTTGGCTGCTGCCATATCTCGTAACCTACTGCTGAGTCTCAGCTTGTGCTTTTCCCACAGGTTCCCTACCAGGAGGCAATTGAACGCCCTCAGCTTTGCTCACCTTCCCTCCCCTGAGAAGTGTTCACGTGCTGAAAAATAAATAAGATCTCAGATGCACGTTTCGCACTGTTTTTTAAGGCTTGTGAACTTGAAACTAAATTTATATTTGTGTTTTTTTAAAGGCTCTGTCATATAGCCATCCTGGGATTTGCTCTGGATCCATTACCCATAGTCACTTACTCCCTGACAGCTACGCCTGTGCCTGAAGAAAAGTAGTGGCTACAGCACCGAACAAGAGCTGGGAAGTGTCAAAAACATCCAGAAAAACTAATGTAATCACTACATGGTTGATTTTGCTGCACTCAAACAGGCAAAATCTACACTCATGTCACTGTAAGTTTTACGTCATATTCTGCAGTAGAAAGCATCTGATCTCTGATACATATTTCCCTTTGAGTTTTAACCATTGCATCACATTATTTACTTTTATATTATGTCACATTAACTGTGTATGCCAACAGAAGCAATAAAAGAAAACGATGCAAGGATTGACATTTAAAGGGGCACATACTGTGGATGACTAATTTTAGACTATGCACCCAGTGCATGATTTATGTGAGAGACAGCATTGTGCTTTGGGAGTTTCTAGTGTGCTGCAGATGTCTGGGGAATGGGCAAGATTTTTCTCACCCTCAGCTGGGTGCAGCGAGAATATTCTGTAGCTCCCTTTCCCAAAATACAGGAGAGTGATATTACTGTCACATCATTCAGCAAATGACAAGAGGAGTGGTAGCAGTAAAGGCAGAGCTGCAGTACTCTAGGTTGTTAGATCTGTCAACAGGTAAATGGAATGTGGAACAGGACAGATCTAAAATGGGATGGGGGAAAAGGGGGACTGAGTATTTTTCTTAGTGAGGAAAGATCTCACGCGTTCACATCCATGCATATTTTCCACGCATGCTCTGGAATACTGTACTTGGTGGTATAATGATTCTGTTTCCTGGCGTGCAACACGGGATGCATGCGTCAGACACCCTATTTTTATCTTTTTCTCTGTGTAACACAGTCTGAAGCTCTTAATAACTCAGCAGCTGAGTACGGGTGGCAAAGGCTGCTCTCGGCTGCGGCATTCATAATAAAGGATGTGCCTTTCCTACCAAGCATGCTTTGCTTGGCAATACGTATATGCAAGTGGAAAGAGCTGTACTTTCCCCTGCTGTGAAAGTGTAAAGGGACTTAGCTTCAAATAAGGATCAGGTGCACAATGTTTTTGAATGAGTTTTCCTTCCCAAATTAAGGTGAGGATACAGCAGTTGCCCAGTTTAGAACAAAGGAAAGATGGAGACAAAAGTCTGCAGGTAAGACCTCTGTGGTCAGTGTTTTTGGTTTTGAAATGAAAGTAGGTCAAATTATCTTGTTCTGACCGACCACTGACTACTCTGCTCTTTTCCTTTCTGAGCAACACTGTTAAAAATATTTAAACTGGTCTCAAATTATATTTGCATTTATATTGGCTGAAGCTGCCAAGATCAAAATCAGACTTAATTGTGGACTTGTTTTACACTCCTCTAATTCTATCAAAAGCAATGCAGTCACTGGTAATTAACAGCAGAACAGGACTGATCACAGTTAAGCTCTTCGTCACCTTACATCATCTTACGCAAGATGTGCAGAGAAACGCTGCACCGGCTGGGCAACTGCTCCAATGCACCAAGCTTTCCCTGGGATTCCTACACCTCTCCGTCACCGCTTTCACAATGCCCTCTCCCACCAACACGTCTTCATTCTCACCCATAGATTGCTACTCATCTTGGTGTGGGTGCCAAAGCAAACCCCAGCCTTTCCGCCGGGAGACATGCTGTGCACCATGCATCAGGGACGAATGTTTTCACATGTCCAGGCGCTGCAGCATTGAACACTGGGCGTCTTCCTCCATCAGCCAGCAAATTGCAAGGGAAACAGTGTTGTTTCACCCCTTGCAGACAACATCTGACTGCAAGGTACTCTCTGATTCAGTCCTACAGCGATGAGAACTTAAGATTTATCACAGATATGAGCATACCCAGACTGCCTGGATTCCAGCTGTGTGCCTGGTGCATATCCATGAAATGTGGCAATTATAATTAAACAGACTTGAAAAATGATGCGCAGAAGAAGGTGAGGTGCTTTTAATACTAGCATTAGGAAAAAAAGCAAAACCTCCCCAAACCTTGCTACAGTTACCAAATTTTGAGGAACTTTTGCAAACGCTGTGTCTAATAACTGAAACACTATTTCAGCATTGGTGGTTATTCTAAAGTCTGTGAGGAAAACTTCTATTATTTAAGACACAACATCTATCTTAAGAAACAAGGCTGAAATATTCTATGTGCTCCATTCCAAGCACTTTGCGCTTTTGACACGCTGAAGCATCTGTTGAAATGCTCAGAAAGCTATCTGTCGTAACAAGGAACTCTCTGTGCCTGGAGAGGCTCCTGGAGACCACTGAAATAATGGTCTCATTCTGATGGGACACACCAGCCAGGTACACCCACGCCATCAGGAAAAAAGGGAGCTACACTACATAATAGTTTTTAAGTGTATTTATTGAGAGTTCCGGGAAAAGACTGCAAAAGTGGTGCATTCATCCAGATTGACTCCAGAAATACATTAAATGGCCATAGTGGCTGATTTAGGGCTTAGCCCATCCCAATGCATTCAGGGCAGAGCTCCCACTAATAACAAAGTGAGGCATGACCAGGGACTTAGTATGCACCCTCTAAACTAGTCAGCAGCTTGCACTTGAGACTCTCCAGGCTACTAGGGGCTGCATCCTTAATAATAATGATGTGCCTGTGCCAAAAAAATTCATAGGTAACATCAGCAATGCTTCTACATGTGTGCTTGTTCTTTGTAAGTTTGGCACATAATAAAGACAACAAGTAAATACACCTATTTATGCCTCTAAAAATAGTAAGAACAGTATCTACATTTTCTTATCCGACCATGTAACTGATGGACATGCTGCTTGCAGCAGGTACCACAGTGCTTACACTGAGCAATGTCTTACATGTCTGTCTGTCCCACCTGCATTTCTAGAACTGTTCAAGGAATAACCTGAGTCAGCCTGGAGAGAACCATTAGTGAAACTAAATGCCCAGTCTGAGGAAAGGAGACTTCTTTCCCTTTTTCTCCATTTTGGAATGTAATTCCGATGCTTTAAAAAAGGTCAAACAGGATAAAATCTATAAAATCATTACATTTTTAATGTAATTGCTGATTCTCTCTTTAAGGCAGAGCTTCAGGAGCTACACACCAAACAGCTTTAGCACTAACTTTCTCAAGCAGTAGGTCTTTTTTTTTGTTACAGTAACTGAATATGATGAATGATAAAATGAAACAAATAGTCATGTTTTAAAAATGTATCTAATACACAGGCTCAAAAAACCTAACAACAGCAAGTGCTCAGTGTCCTGATTTTTTAAAATCAAACTGAAGATCAAAGTGTTTAAACTACAAAGAAAGTGCACAAACATTTTGGGTATTGATTTCAGCTGTGAGCACCAAGCATGCATAAAAATAGGGTCATCAATCTGACTTTTAAGAAAAAGAATTTACTTTTAGCTACCACGTAGAAGCACTAGAAGACGTAAACTATTGCATCACGGGATTAAATGAGAAGAAGGAAAAGTTGGACTGGCAGGCAATGACCGTCATGTGAAGCGAAGGCACCAAGGGTGAGGTCAGGAGACCCGGGCATCTGTTCTCATCTGCAGAGATCCTGCCCAGCCTTTGCCTGGGCAGCTCCTGAACTCCTCTGCCTCCATGCCCCTGGGTTGAGAACACTCAGGAACCTGCTGCTAAAGGGTGAGGGAGCCAGCAACCTATGTCTCTGGAAAAAAAAAAAGTCACAAAAAGACTGCCCTCCTCATCCCAAAATCCCCTCCGCCTATTCTGCTCCATTTTGGCACCAAATTTCTTTGCTAGGGGAGGCCTGAGGAAAAACCACACTTCAGGAGGCCTGAGGCAGGGGATGGTAGAGGCTCTCCACTGAGCCTCCTCTCCCAAACCAAAGACCTTGACACCAAGTGTCATGAGAGATGGCTTATTGACTAAGCAGGACTCAAACCACCCCAGACCACTGCTCAAGAGGGAAGCCAGGCAGCCCTCTGGCAGATGAGGGGGTACATCGTGTGCCCCAGGGCAGCGGCAAGGAACGGGCAGGCAGCTGTACTCTGCACTACAAAGCGAGCTCCAGGCAGCGGCTGGCAGTTGAGAGATGTGGGACCCCACGGGGCGAGGAATGACCCTGGCAATGCCGATTTGGCCAGACACGCAGCAGACAAGGGGCATCAACAAACTCCTGTGGCACCTGTCTCACTGGAGGGTCTCGCAGCACCCCTGTCTCTTTCCAGCTGTTTTTCTCCACCTTCAGCATCATGCTCTGCAGGTGTACGTGCTTCAGCCACTGCCTTAACACCCACACACCCTTTGTGCTTTTTAGGTCTCTGGCCCAAAAGGACACAGGCTGCTGCAGCCCACAGTGTACCCAGGACTGAGAGAGGCACATCATCCTGACTGGGTACGTCTTCCCTTCACTGGCAACCAGGCATGCAGTAGGGGTGCCAGTTTTCAGATGAGGTGCAAAGCGCAGCTCCAGACCACTTGTCAGTGTGGATTCAAAATGGAGGTGCTAAACTTGGGTCACTCAGATGCTCCTGTACACTCTGTTCTCCGGTGAGAGCACGAGCCAAAAAAAAAAAGGAGCGTCTTATTCAAAACAGCAGAGCAGACAGACTTCAGAATAAAAACAAACAAAAAAAAGAAAGAAAAGAAAACACCTCCTTAGGAGCTGAGGTGACACTCTGGCGGTGATAGCTTCTGCTGAATTTTGTCTGACAGTTAACCAAAAAAAGTGTATAATTTATGCCCTGTGCAACTTAACATACATGCCACTACCCCTTACTCCTTCACTTATTTAAAATAAAAATGTAACAGGAATTCCTACATTTTTTTGTGCTACTTTCAAGACTTATTTTTCCTTTCTAAAACTAATTTTCCTTGGATTCACTCCAACTCTGTTTTAAGATCCAAATGTATTCAGAGCTGGTCCACAAATAAAAATAAGATGGCTTGCTCCTGCAAAGGACTCTGCCTGGGCAAAGGGCGAGAGCTGGACAGGAGGAGGAGTGAATGGAAAACAGCAGGAGTGTGTTTTATGTGGCACTTTCTAGTGCTGCCACTTGGACTTATATTCAACAGTGCAGCAAAAGAGCAGCTGTTCACATCATGATGAATAAAGATCTATATAAAACTTCCAGCTGCAAATATGCTGTGAGGAATTATTAATCTTAATGTAATAGAGATGCTGTACACTCAGTCACTGGCTCACAAGTAATTTCCGTCTCTATCCAGGGAAAAACAGCCTTCGTGGCTGCCGGCTCTCAGCACAGCCATGAAATCTCCTTGTCTAAACAGTCGCAAGATGCTGCTCCCTATTTCTAGAAACGATTTTCCTCCTCAAAAATAAATGTAACTAGAAATCAATCGAGTCTCACTCCTCCTAAAACTCGTTAGACTCACATGAGGGATGCCCATAAGAAAAAGGAGTTACTAACAGAATGAATTTGTAGGTTCTGGGCACCTTATTCATTGGGACACCGGGAAATCATTACTGCTCTTGTGCCATCTTCTACCATGAGACCAAGGAGATGTCCTTCCCCTAATCCTAGTTGCCTCACCACACTCCCCAGCCCCACTTTCAGGTGATCAGAGGCGGTCAGCCCTCTCCGCACCATGGCCCATCTCTAAGGGTGCAGCAGGACAGGGTCAGGGTCATTCTCCCGTGGAGGGATGGAGGTGGCACTCATGCTAGGCAGTCCACTTGAATCAAGAAGTTTTCCTCTTTGTGAACAGTGCCACACTTCCCCAAGGGGGAACGCTGCTAGCCCTCGTGCAGGAGGACAACCTTCCCCTTGGATAGCTTGTCCTGTGGCACGGCCACCACCTGTGACCTTCTGGGGCTCTCCACCCTAGCAGCCTGCATGCATTCGCATTTGGGTGGGATCCTTAGGAGCACGCAGCTGAAGTGCAGGAACCTTTCAAACTGCAACTAAGTAAATGCATGCTGACAACAGAGAGAGGGGCTCTGGAAACCGCAAACTAAAAATCTGGGTCTGGGAGAAAGTCCAATGCAATGGCCTACATTTCAGGGAGTGCTCTCCTTGAAACTACCTGACCCCTCAGCCTACTCACTTTCCACCCAAACATTTCCCCTCAGCATCCATAACAGTTTTCCAGTTTGGACAGTTATACCCATGGCCACGTAAGAGTTAAAAAAGCATAAATTCACAGGAGCACTGCAACAGGAATTTATTACCTATTCTTAGGCAGATACCCTGGGCAAGCTTATACCTGTGAACCTGCCTTTCGTCATGCCGCTGACGCATCACTCGCATCCAGCAAGATTCCCATTTGTGGGTAAGCACAGGCTGGCCCGGGATCCTCGGGCGTGTGTCAGGTGCCGTCAGCACAAGCGGGATGGGTGTGATGCCATCACCAATGCCCATCCCAGTCACTGCACAACACCGCTGCCAATATCCATTGGTGACTTCTCCAAATCCAATACACCCCACACTCCCTGAATGCCACATTATCACTCAGTGGCTCACTAGCCTGGCAGTAACTGCATGACTCTGAATCCTCACCCCTGAAAATTCAAGGGCAGTGGGATGCCCAGCAACCCCCAGGGGTTATCTGCTTAAGGCTCAATGATTTTGAGGTGCTTTTCCAGAACATCAAGATGAACACTGGCTCACACAGGACAGGGGCAACACAGTTCCAGACAAAATACCTCTTGGGGTTCATAGGCATCAGTGAGACAGTATTAGACCAGAAATGGTTGCTTTCCCCCTAAATTTTAACTCCTATCCCAATGACATTTATTTAAACTGCTACTGAAGACAGAAAGCTGGGGCTATGTTTAAAGGGTTTATCTCTGTAAATATTTGGAGAGCTATAAATACCAAGTCATATTCATAATATGAATATTGGACTTACTGTTCTGTTGCCATGAAAATTACTATAAATACACTTCCAATTCTTAATTTCTCTGATTGGCCAAGAACTCCTTTAAAAAAGACAAAAAAATTCTTATGTAAGGCATCTTGAGATTTAATTAGCCATTGGAGTCAAAGGTCACAGCACAGAGCAGGAACTGAAAACTCAATGATAGAGGCAGACAAAGCACGTAGTGCACTAGCACGCTATATAGCTGTACGTCCCAAGTGGGACTTATTATAATCAGACAGTCCATGAGTCAAGCCCTGACTGCTTTCTGGTCTTGGGGAAAGGAGGGAGCGGGAAGTGAGGCTGTCTGAAAGTCTGAAATAAACCTACTTGCTTCTTCTGCAAGTCACATGAATATCAATGGCTTCCAAATTTCACAGTACCTCTGTCCATTGGGTGGTTTTTTAATGTAGAAATGAATTAAAAGAAGGAAAGCATTTCAAGGCGTTTTATAAAAGCGCAGAGCGAGTAGCAAGCTGGGCATAGGGTGAACAAGCTCCCATTTCCAGCTCTGCCAGACAGTTTTTGCTTCATCACAGATACATGACTTGATTAGAGCAGAGAAAATTTCATAACAAGTTTTTACATATTTCCAGCCTGCTCTATGTTTAATCAATTTGTGCTTCAGCCTTCTTATAAAATAAAAGCCAGTAACCATGCCATGTGGCTGGGTAACCCTTTCTTCACTATGGAAAATGTAGTGCTTCCCAGACCTCTGTTTCCAATCCTTGTGTGATTTACACCTGCATTCCTTGGGGAATAAAGCAGATTAATACAACCCTCTTGCTCTTCAGAGTCATAAAAGTGCTGTCTGCACGTGTATGTTCCTCAAGACAGATTCTGCTTCTGTTGTTTCAACCCCCCAAAAGTGCTATCACATGCACAAGATTCATAAACATGCTATATGTGATTCTTGTCTCAGAGTAGAAAAGGGCAGTGTGTTTTGCCAGGTCACTACACACTTCTGGTGCTACCCTCCTTCCACAAACTATCTTTGATTCACCTGGTCCTACAGCTCTGATTATGCTGCAGTTTTCTCTGAGAGTGTGCCTTCCATGGAAAGCATCTTAATGCAGCAACAAAAATAGGTCAGGTGTATCTTACAGCTCAGCTTCAATGTTTTGATCTCCAAGGCAGTCTGATTAAACTGTGAAAAATCCAGAGAGATTGGATTCCACACTGTGAGTTTTTTTGAGACCAATGGTGATGCCATTGGTTGATGTCACTTGTTTTAACAAAAAAAAAAAAAAGAAAAAGAGGATGAGACAGACCAGACTCTCTGACCAACAAGCATAACAGTAGTGGCTCTGCCCAACAGGCCACAAGGGCTAAAATGAACTGAAACGCCTGTGATCTCCAACAGTAAATAAATAAAATAAGCATGAAAGACTCTTAGATAAACTCTCTCAACATATATGGACTATTTTCAATCAATCATTCTAAATATTGTCACATTGAGTAACATTATTTAGCAACAGCTGTTGCACTAGAATTTCATCCAAATACTGACGAGCTATACCACAACCCCATTTAAAGCTAGTAAGGCAGCCAAATAAAACGTTGCAAATATTAATGGCAGAACTTGCCAATAAAAGCTTTACAGAGTGGCTTATCTGCTGCTGCAAAAGGATGACACTTTGCTGTCATCAGTGTAGCAGGATGTCAGTGCATGACTGGGATTTGAGGAGGACGCTGAGGGTGCCACTTTCTCCTTTGAAGGGAGGTACAGTAAGTACGGGTGATCAGTACCTGTGTTTTTACACCCAAGTCATGACAACATCTGTATCAACCTGTTGACTTCAAACAAATCAAGCCCCAGGTCAGAGACAGGAACGCCAGAGTCTTAAAAGGTACCTCTTCCCCTCATCATACTCAAGCCTTACTTGGGTATCTAACCTAAGAAGTAAACCTCACTCCTGGCAAACTATAAGACATTAAAGCCTGCTGGCCCCAGTTACACATAATTATACACAACACAGCAAGTCAAAAAGAAACAGGGAAAAACAGGTGAGTCATGTGACCAAACTTTAACACATACAGGCTGGACAACAACAGGGTCTAGTCACTTTGGCTGCCTCCACTGCCAGCAAAATGAGACATGCACTCTGAAGGTGTGACTTACCTGAGCTGCTTCAGATGTTCACATCAGAATAAAATTAATAGCTCCCTAAACTCTATACCGACAAGCATTCTTGTGATTACAGAGAGAAACTATGACAATTAGCTCAGTTGCAGACATCTACGGTTAGCTAAATAAACCCAAAACATAGACTTGCCCCTGTAACCAATCCCAGGCCACAGTTCAAAGCATGAGCATCCCACAAACCCAGGTTAGTGCTGCAAGAAAGGCACACTGCACTTAGCCCAAAGAGACGCAGAGCAGAGCTGCTGTGAGAAGACCCCCGCAGTGGCAGCGCCTGTTACAGACACAAAGCTTTGCACTACACCATCACGCATTTTGGGCAGTTGCCCACAGCCTTTCACAGCAGGGGTACGAGACCATGAACTTGAATGGTGGTGCTTTGCAGCCCTTTTCTTTCCCAGAGGGAAAGGTCAAAGTCAGCTCCACCACAGCTTAACTTCAGCGCATCGCCTTCTCCACCCTGATTTTGGGGACCTGCTGTACCCTGGATCTAGAGTCAGTCACAATCCAAGGTGGGGCACGGGTGGTCATGGTTGACAGACAGATACTTAGCCAGCTCCACTCCAGCCTCCCTCCCTGTGCCTGAGATGGAATCAATAACCCTTCCCTCTCTCAGAGAAGAGGTGCTGCAAGGATCGACTCATTTGCATGCAAAGGCTGCAGCAACCTTCCCAGTTCCAGCAGCACTCCCCATCTCAGCTCTGGAGCACAAGGGAAACTCCTGAGCAGCATCAGGTCCATTTTGGATGGCCTTGCTGTTGCTGTTGTTTCAAAACCGAAGTGCACGTAAAGTTGTAATAAAAAGGCAGTACTCTTGCTGATGTTCATTTTTATACTAAATTCCAACTTACTTATATTACATACCTTTCTAATAGAAAAAGTGAAAAGAGCATTCATTAATAACTGGAGAATCGAGAGGCTATAGGGCAATTTTTTAAATATTTCTGGTACTTTACTCAAGACTGGAAGGACAAAAGAATGCTTTTACTCATTAGATGATTTTCCTAAAACCATCGTGCTATTACAGCTAGGCTTCTAGGTTAACGCTGCCCTGTGAATTACCCAACCGTGTCAATTCTATTTGGACTGAGAGTTTCAGGGGCTTTATTTACGCTACGAAAGCTGCAGAGGCAGAGCCCAGCACGAGCATTGTCACTGCACTGTCTTGCTCTTTGCAAAACCTCTCCAACCTGCCTCCATTTCACATAGGGCTCTTGCAGCCAGCGGTGGGGCTATGTCAGTTCACATATTTTAAGGTTTTCCTCACAACCGGGAGGGATTAGAAAATGAGGCTTTGATGTGTTCAGGACATGTGCTTGAGATTACTTGTGTACCTAGATGCTAGCACATGTGCCTGCAAGTTGTGGTCTAAATTTGTTTGTCCCTGGCAGCTCAATGTTTGCAGCCATGGGTGGAGTTTGTGTAAAATTCTATTACCGCATGACATTTAGTAGTCAATAATATTCCGTAACATAGATTCAGCAACAATATTTGAGTCTATATTGAGGAATATTATATTACTGCAGAATAAGAGCTATGACACATAAGGTCCACATAATGAAAACAACATCATTGCCAGACAAGTGGTTGAAAATTAATTTGAAAGCCATTTGGAAAATTATTGCAGGATTATTGAAGAATAAATGCCATCTATATTAAAAAAAAAATAAATAAAGATGCTATTTCCAAGCCATTTTATGAATTCCTGCATACATGAGGAGAGATTTATATCTTTTATGTTGCTTTTTTTTTTTTATTCTGACAGGCACTAGCTAAATATTGTTGTACTGTTCCAATGCTGCATTGTATTTCAACCAGATCGAATACTCTCTGTAGCACAAGAGGTGTTACAAGATCTTAATACAGAGTTCTGTAAAGAACAGCAGGATTTCTGTGGTTTTTGCCTTTTTTTTTTCAACAAGTGTTATCTTCTATGAACTTCTCCAAGCCAAAAAACCAAACCCATACCAGTACACTTCTTCAGCGCTTCACAACTTTTAGACACGCTATTTCTCTTCAATCAATGAGAGTTTTACAGCTAAATCTAACCCTGCATGCTTTGCCAATTTTCTCTGGTGTTTTTCTCCTAGAAATGCAGGCACTTGGTACATATATAGCAGTGAGACTGTATTAAAAGCCACAGCAGGTGGAAAATAATACAGCCCAGGGAAGTTGTTGTTTTTGACTCTGCTCACAAGCAAAGCTATGTACAAAGCACAATGAGGCACAGTAAATAAAGACGTTTCACACAGACAAGCACGAAAATCTTCCAAAACAAAGAAAATTAAATTATCTTTCAACTAAAGAACACACTGCAGTGAAAGACTAAATGAGCGATTCTAATTAAAACCATGCTGCGAATCTCCTACTTTCCACCACGAAAAAAAAATCAGCTAGTGTTTGTGCATGTACAGCCACCCTCTCAAACCAGTCAAGCAGCTTTCCAGCCAAACAATGCAAGACACAGCATCTCAGAACTACAAAACACATTGAAATTATTTCCATAGCAATCATAACAATGACATGCCAGGCCAGAATCTGGGGGGGGAGAAGGGTGTAGGGGGCTGGCGGCGGGAGCTCAGCCCCCGTTGGCCCTGGTGCTGCCCACTGCGCCAGGCACCCCGCCAGCAGCACCCACACAGCGCCTGTCCCCTTGCACCATGGCCACATCCAGCACCCCACCGCCGTGTGCCATGCCGCTTGCCGGTGCTCGCTTTGGGGATGGTTGGTCTCATCCAAAATAGTCACTCGCTTCCCTTCTTTGCCCCACGCTCATAAGCAAAGCATGAGGTCCCCGCATGCACACGCAGGAGAGCCACCGTGCTGGTAAATCCTGACCCCAGGCAAGCACAGGCAACGCCCTGCTCAAGCTTCTTAATCCTGATATGCTGCAACCATCTCGGGCTCAGGTCTCTCTCCTTGCGGTGCTAAATCAGACAGTGGCCTCAGGTGAAGACGTTAGGAGGGGGATAAAACTCGGGACTAACCCTTTGTGCCTGAACTGAGCCAAGCTTCATGCACGGCTCGGCTCTGAGCAGCTCTCCAGAAACGAAACGTGATCTCTTTTCCGACCCACTCCCTTCTCGCTATTTATCTACTTGCACAGCCACGATATGCTGTGGGCTTACCGAACGCTAGCCGCTGTGCTTTCACGGGCAGAGAGCCGAGAGGACGGGAACGTGCAGCTTATTAAGTACAGTGAATATGGGCATCCATGTCCTGCGCAGAACACACATGATATGCTGATACTGCTATTTTGATGCAGGCACAGGGACAGGAATCAGCTAAATATAGCAGACTTCAATGACCGGTCTAAATTACAGATTTAAATGATGTGAAGAAAGATACAGTTTGCCCAAAGACAGAGGAAAGTAATGGGAAGATCGTGGATGATGATGGGAAGGTTGGCTCTAGCATCATTACACCTGACTTGCTATCAAGACATACAGTAAAAGCTTCAGAGACATGGGGCCTTCATGCCCATTAGATGTGGGTAGGCATAATGGTGGTGGAGCAAAGAAAAGATACAATCATCCTAAGAGATCCCAAAATCAAAGGGACTGAAGGCAAAGGCAGAGGAGGATCCAGTTAATTGCATTCATCTGAAAACCATCAGAAGGAAGCAGCAACATAGGGAGAACCTGAAACCGATGACCAAAGTGCATCAGATTTTTAAGAGGGAAAACTTAACAGATGTCCTCAAAAGCAGCAAAGAGGTCTGTGAGAATGAAGTGCAGATTCCGCAACTTGCTCCCCTTTTTCATGCTATTTTTCAGCAGTTGGCAGCCCCACACACTCATGAATAACATCCAATCCCTTGTCACACCCACGTAAGGCAGTGAAACTGTCTTAATCCAGATTTTGCACCTGAGACACCTGAGTGACAATAAGTGACACAAGCGCCAGTTGATCAACGTATCCTTGCTTGGTAGAAAACTTAAGCACATGTTCAACAATCCCACTTTATGAAAATTTAAGGATGTACGTAAGTGCTCGGTTGCACTGTAATAGAAAAATAATTTTGCTCAATCTCTTACATTTTTCCCCTTACATTACACTGAACTGGACCAGCAATATTTTTACACAAGTAGCATTGCAAGTGGCTAGGGAGGAGCTCCCTTTCTGATCAGGATGATGGGTTTTCGCCAGGATTTGCATTTGGCAGTAACACCATGTTACCAGTGCCCCAAAGAGCAAAAGTCATTGAAGGGGACTTCGGTGTCTGTAACTGAAGTGCCAAGGGACTCCCAAAAAAGTACCCATGCTGTGCCTGCAAGTGTTGTTTACTGCTTTGAACAGGGCTGCATTTGAAACCTAGGCAGTAGACTTTTAAATCCCAGTGTACATAACGTCTGTATGCAAACCAAAAGCAGGAGTTCCTCTGCTTTATTGGGTACTGAAACATTAAAAACAGGTGTTTAAAAACTGTATTACAAATCTGTCTGCAACCTGTATTATTTTTACCATGTGCAAGTAAATTGATCACTAGCGTGTTTCAACTCTTTCAGTGAAAATACGCAACTCCTGCTAAATTATTTCTTAAACATGTGGAGGGAGGGGAAAGTTTATTTGATTTCGCTTCACTGACAGCATGCAACATATTTTACTTATGTGTATGTATATAACGGATGCTGTAATGGATCATCTCCCTTTCACACCATGTATCGAAGATCTTGAGCTATTCTTCACAAGGAAAGAAATGATAAACCCCTGCTCATAATGAAAGCTGCAACGTACTTCAAGAGAGCAACTGAGTAATTTGACACTGTATTTTCCACTGATTCAGCCTGTTAGTTGGAACAATGACTGATTAAAATGGAAAATCTATATTATAAACACATATACTGACATTCCAGATTACAAGGTATGTTACGGATGTGATTTTTTTTTCTCTTCTTACATAGAAATATTAGAAAGTGTAAAACCAGAAATTATTCCGATAGAGTTCCATTGGTGTGAAAGTGATCTGAAATACAAACTGGCTCCCAGTACATCTTCATACAGAATGCACACAAGATTAATTTTCATTATATGTATGTTTTATGTAATTTGGAGTACCAAGAAGAAAAAAAAAATCATTTACCCTAAAATATTACTTTTAGGAATAGAGGACAGATGTCTAGTTGCCAAAGCAGACTTGTAAAAAATTAATCACCTACCTCATGCAGGTTAGCAGTATTTGGCAGGTAGGTTAGCTCAGCTCATAATGAAGCATCTGGCTTTTGGTAAAGCTGCATTTTAATTTTAACTGGGTTTCATTTCAGTGTTTGGGCTCATGTCAATGTACAATAATCTGACAAGTCTGGAGCAGATTTGCCGATTGGTAACTTTGGTGTAGGTCTTCTCAACTACAACCAAAACTAAGTCAAGTAACAACTGTGGTTCACGTCCAGAACACAGCCTCACATTATCATCTGAGACTCTCTGTAAAGCCATTTTAAACCCAGGCCTCAATGTCTTACTCATCCACTGTCTTATTTTCTTAAAAACAGCTAAATTGACTAAGAGTCAGCAAACTCCTAAGCATGTGCTTGAATGAAGCAGGATAAGTGGGCTGACTTCAGGAGTGCCCCAGTACTGCTTTGAATGTGGTTTGGGTTTCTGGGGTGTTTTTTTGTAACTGAGGTCTGGTAATTTGAGGCAAGCAAAAGGTCTACCCATGCTGCATTTTTCCTTAGAAAAGCAGGTACCCATTTGTAGCACTATTGCTAGCTTCTTTTGGTTAACCAGAAGCATCTGCAGCTCCTTCTCAGATGCTGGGAAAGCAGAAGAGCAGCTTCAGAAAGGTCTGCAGAACTGTGGCCTTCTGATTCTGTCGTTTTCATCACTTCTAGGTGTCCCCCTGATGCATGCATTTTCAGTGGAAGGGTGCTTCAACAACAGATTTACTGGGACAACCCCCCCACACACAACCTCCCCAATTGTCCTTGTGAGAGGGCAACCACTATGCAGGTGCAGGGACCATTTTTTAATGTGAATAGCTCGGGCATTCAAATAATGTTCCCAAAAGACAAAGATCTATTAGAGCATGAATTAAGCAATTGTCAATTTTTGGTTTTACATTATAACCATTTTTTAAGCTTTCAAATGGGCCAAACCCCTCAGAAATCTCACTGGCTGTTGTTTTTCTCTTCTTCATTTAAGCTGAAATGTTTCTTTCTAATAACTTTTTAAAAAAAGAAATGTAAGAGAGAACAGATCACATTACAGTCTCCTGAGCTCTAGCAGGTCTTGACAGAGAGTACAAAGGAAGGAACGGGGAACATTAAGCTCCATAAGCACATTTGCAACAGCCTCACTAGCAGTACCACAAGTGCCTTTGCTGGGCTGCTGCAGCTTGTGCAGGGATTTCCCTAGCACACTGCTGCAAAGAAATCACCTGTTTCAAGTGTTGATTGTATTAATTTCTTTGTTTCCATCTTCACTGGACACCATCCCCTGACAGGGCCCACAGGCACACTTTCACTTTATTTAGTTATGTACTAAAAAAAAAGCAAGGGGGATTTTTCTTTTCTTGCCTGGGACCTGACCGCTTGTAGTAAAGGGGAATGGCAACTTCTAGAAAGAAAATTCGGAGAGAGAGCAAGTGACAAGGCGTCTGCAACTCTCAGCAGAAGTGATGCAGTATTAAGCAGCGTGCAAAAGGGATGGAAAGGACAAAAAAAGCATAGCACTCAAACAGTCAAGGATGAGTCCTGATTCCTCCCTGGAGAGCAGTGATACACGGTTTTGAGGTATGCTTCCAAAATAATGATGAATTGCCCTTTCAGACAACGTGCAGAAAAAACTCAGTCCACACTGCAAACAATTCACCGAGTGAAAAGATGCAGCATGAGACCTGAGGACAAAGTAAATGAGGAGACTATTACATTTATGTTCTGTCTTTGTTGCTCTTGCAGACACTTCCATCACATTATTTCTAGACACTCAGGGTGTGTGTGCTGCTGGTCACCAAAACCAGCCTGACGAGGAAAGCAGAAAGGATGGCTCTGTGAGCAGTGGTGGAGATAAAGAGGACTCCTCTGCTTCCTTTGTACATCTAACCTAGAAGGTCTTTGCCTTATCAATCACCACCAGAGGACAGCTCGAAGATACCTCACACGGTGAGAGCAATGCCACTGACTCACTTGTCTCAAAGGACGAGACAGAAAGGAAACTGGGAGAGGCCAAAGGAGAGGAAAGCCGAGAGCTGATATCACCATCCCTTTTCCTGAGGGAACAGAGACGGCAACAGCAGAAGAGCGGGAATGCTTTCCATCACCTCCTCCCTCAAGGCCACCACTAACTTCTGCTTTGCCAGCAGCCAGCGAGTCCAGACTCAAGGCAAACCTAGGATGCTGGGCTAAATCCTTTGGGCTGGAAAGCCAGATTGAATATCCCAGTGTCATAACAGCCGGGATATGTACTGCAGCATCCATCAGGCCAAGCGTGGGTGAGGTATCACGTTTAAAGGAGATCAGAGTGCATCCCCCAACTGGCTGGTGGAAATTTCATTTTTCATTTGGAAAGGTCTGTTGCGCCAAACAACAGAGGCCTGTCCCCAGGACTGCTCATAAATCAGAGCTGAATTTGCATTTTCAGGGTCTTCACCGGCTGACAGCAGCACACTTTCCAGAATGGCTCCCTTCTGGACTTGGCCCTTCTCAGGGAGGCCATAAGCTACCTATATGGCTGTGCCTGTGGAGCTACCCTGCGGGACCAACTTCATGTGAAATACCAAAAAAAAGAGAAAATTCCCCCTTCCCAAAATACAACCTTCTAACAATGAAAAACCATGATAAAAAGCTTTCAATGGGCTTTCTTCCATTTGTTGGATTTATAGAAACAATAGCAGCCTTAAAACATCTGCCAAATCATTCTACTTTTCAGTTTTGATTATCTGTCTGCTAGTTTGAGGTTAGCTTTAACTATACAGATGCAAGAAGTGAGAAAGCCATTCAGCTTAGATTTATTCTTAAGAAGTACCGGCTGTCTAATACAAGGCTATAAAATGTAGGCTCCCTGTCTGGTTTGTTGTATGGTTGCATGGCTTCGTGCTATTAATTGCAACCTGGCTAACAGGTGCTTGCCAATGTCTTTATATCCTCAGCGTAAGAAAGGATTGTATTTCCATCTGGATAAAAGGGTGACGCTGTCTTCTAAAAAGAATTTAAGAGCAGCGGAGAGAGGAAGTCCACTGTGGCATGACAAGTTGAATCACTGCTTACTAACAAGAATATGCCCACTTCTCTGCTCTGACAGACCCAGAGAGAGAAGGGGAAAGCGGCTAACATTTTTTTCCACATCTGCTCCTCCTGGTCAGGTGTCAGCTGGCCATGAGCTGGACCCACCAGGGACTGTTCTTCCAATTCCCTTGATTCATCCAGCAATAGTGGCAGCTCTGTTGTTTTAAAACAAACACGCAGCACTGGGAGACCTCTACCAAGAAAAACACTTAGGTACGCACAGCAGGTATATGAGAAGTCCCATACTACGTATTTTAAAATTAACCACGGGCTCACCTCACTGTGCAGCATCACAACATTGCTGCGAAGGACTTGCCCCTCTCTGTCTGGAAAAGCCCTTCTCTCAGCTTCCTTACCACTTAATCTCCTTCCTGTCGCCAGTGGTGAACACCTCTTTCCAGTCTTTTCCCTTAGCTCTTCATTTCTCTCTTCTTCCTATCTTGTCTTCTGTATAACTGCACAACCCTATTACCTCACACTGTTAACTATTTGTGAAGCCAGGTGCATGAGAAGTGCTATATGACACTCTGATGTTAAAACATAAAGTCTCAACCTCAATGCATTTGCAGCTCGCTGGACTGAGTGCTGTCCCCTGAAGTTACAACGCTTTGATCAACAAGGCTTTCTATTCCCTGAGGGCTTTGCAAAAGGTATTCATAGCTCTTGGGCCTGGAAGATGAAAGGACTCTCACAGATACCTGCAGTGGCCAGCACCTGGAACTGGACTACTTGAGCTTGTTATCCAGAAGCAGCAAAACCAACTGATCCATGGGAAGCAAACGATAACACACTCCACGTGTTACCAGAGTCCACAAATAGCTCAGAGGCATGTTGGTGCCTAATTATGTGATGTGGAGATGTACAAAAATACCAAAGCAGCAATTGCTTTGGAGAAGAGTTTGACACTTGTTAGTCATAAGGGGATTTAAAAATCCCAACATATGCCTCAAGGCCTTTGAAAATTGGGCCCAAAGTGCCTATTTGAGATCTTGTTGAGAAACAACACAGCCAACTTCTGTGAGCAAGTCTCCTGGCACAGACAACACTTTGACTATGCAAATCAGCAGACAAATCATTGTGTTTTGCCTGTAAAATGAGGGAGTTCAGACTATTCATCTGTTCACAGGCTCAGATCAAATTCTGTATTGGAGCTCACAAGCCATACACAACCTCTACCATCTTACTGCAAAGTGATACTGTGAAAGGCAAGGCAGCATTCACGGTATCTTCAATATTACCTTATTTTTCCAAGAGGAAAACAAACCCTGGCTAGTACCAGTTACCTAGATAAAAAAGGAAAACCCCTACAACTCCTTTTCTTCCCTTTTTCTAACCAATTCATCTACCCCACGTCAAGAGTGATCTTGAAGAAAATTCTTGGCATATTTCACATCAAAAAACTGAATAATAATCATGACTTTTGAAAGTGCTTACTAGACTACTCTATGCATTTGAGTATTTTCTTTCACCATTTAGTCCAGTCTTCTATGGGAGTACATCATACCCTTTAATTAAACATTCTTGAGTACTGGGATTTTATCTCACAGATACACCGCACCCTGCTTGTAAAAATTCCATCTCAGACAGCCAAAGTACTTGACTTATTCCAAAGATGAGTTATTAATTAGAATATCTGTAGACCCTGTATTTATAAGCTGGTGCCATCCCTCTCCAGGGAGCCCAAACTTTTATCTGCCAGATTACTTACCTGCAGCTGAAACAGAGCCATCACTGTCTGGAATGTAATCCCCATCTTGTGCAACTCCTCACCAACACTCTTAAAATGAAGACTGGGAGACGGATCCAAATGGAGGACGCTTTTAAGACATTCTGGATGTAAATCCCTTGAATTAAATTTACCTCACTTAAAATATGGTTGTAGCTATCTAACTCTGTGGGTTTCCTAAAATCCCCATTCACTTCATCTTGCTTCATTCAGAGAAGCCCTCATCCTAGTCATGAACCCCTGCCAACAGCGAGGTGCCAGCAGGATGCTAACAGGCATGATTTCGCTCCCCAAATTGGTCCTAGGTTTCACCCTCACCTGGCATAGCATGCAGCTTCGTAATGCCCAGTGCCAGCTGGGTCACCGGGTCCCATTCTGGCTCGGAGAGGGGAGTACCCCAGTCTGAAATCACCGAGGGCAACGACAACTCACAAAATACTTTCCCAAGCCAAGGGGCAAAAGCTGGTGCCAGCCGTGAGCTCACCAGCACCGCTCCCTGGCACTGCTCGCTTGCCAATCTTCTGCAGCATTTTTAGCTCACTTAGGTGCACCAGCTCGTCCCACTCTCCAAACGTTTAGCAATCGAGAACAGCAATAGCTTGGGGCTGCCACGGCAGCCAAACACCCAAACAGGCAAAGCAGAAATCTGTGAGAGAGGAATATTGCGTCACTGGGCTCATTAGCCCTCACAGGCAACTTGAAGCACTCAAAACCATATCGTTCCTAAGTGCAGAAAGGAGGGTGCAGCCATCCCACAGAAGGAAATCCACAGGAAATCCTGCTGGCATGAAATATGCCTGGGCGACAGCCCACGGGAGCCTCCAGTGAGAAAGCCCCATGCAGATGATGGAGAGATGATAAGGAGCTAGTGGGGCCTTCCAGCACTGAATCGGGGCAAGATTCCACTCTCGCAGGCAGCCACCAGCACCTGCCAGGCTTGCCCCTTCCGTGGGTCAGTATAAACCCCCCTGGCAGCCTGCCATGCTCAGCACTGCCTGCCCTTTCCCAGGCTCAGGTTTGGGAGAGGAGAATAATCCCATACATCAACAGCATGCTGCTGGCTCCCTTTTTGCACTAAGCTCTTCAGCTTGACATGTGGCCCTCTCCAGCTCCAGAGAAAAGTCACCAGCCTGCAGGAGACACTCGAGCCGAGGAAAAAAATGGTCTCCAACCCCAGATTTCACGTCACACTCATGAGAGACTCCTGCCATCTTACACCACCACTCTCCTTGTCCAACACGCTTGCCTTGAAACCCTTGATTGTTGGACCTTCCACCTCTTACAAGAAAAGATGGAGCAGCAGCAAGGAAGCTAACATTTCCTGGGAAAAAAAAAAAAAAAAAAAAAAAAGATAAACATGCTCCAGCTACAGAGAAAGCAACCTCCTGGCAATTTTGCTGGGGAACTGTGCATTGAGCAGTGGATGCTTTTTGGACTTCTTCTCTGCCTTAGCATGCCCTACAGATACGTGGAAGTACTTGCATAGAAAATCTCCTGGTTTGAGAAGCAAGATGCTAGTGAGAGGGGGTTTGAAATGGATAGGAAGAGACCTCCTGCGCATTCTCCTCTTGTCGAACGTAAAGGGGAAGAGCTTTAACAAAAGCAGAATTTAAGCAAGCTCCCCCAAAGCAGTGACCTAAGAAAGGCCTGACTGCCCACACAGGGAAAAAAAACACCAGAAAAGGGTAATGCAAGAGGTCAAAGAAGTTTTATGAGGGGTTTTCCTGAGTCAACACAATTGAAAACACCCGGAAATATGAGAGGGAGAAACTTCATCCAAAATCTCTAACCTGAAGACGCTCAGATACTGTTTGTGCTTACATCTGGGTGTGAACTTTGAAGACTGGGCTCCTTTCTGTGTAACACAGTGGACTGAATCAAACCTGATCCAAACACCTGCAACATCATGATTCAGAGATGTGTTTTACAGCTTTTGCCAGTCACCAATTTATCAAAAGTTACTAGATCTCCTCCTCCTCATTTATTTATAAGTACTCTTGTTTTAAAGTACTTATTATTTCTCTTATTAAAAAGTATTTATAAGTATGTACTTTCTTTTTGGAAGTACTTTTCATCTATCCGTCCAACTCTGGTCTAAGTCAGAAGCTTTTAAATACTTCCTCAAACAGATAACTGGCCAGGATGGCAATGTCAGCATGGAGAAGCTTTTTCTGTCTCTCTTTATGTTTCTGTTCTTTTTGGAGAAAAGGATGTTCAGGTTGTAATAAAAGGACTGAAAAATACGTTAATCCTTATTAAACCGGTAGAGCCAATTGACAGGGCTAGGACTGGCTGCTTCCTCTCCTCTCCCTTCATGTCCTTCCGCAGTTTCCTCTCCTCTCCTCTTTTCTGACACTTGTTTGTGTTTGGGAGCAGCACGCTCACTCCTGACAGACTGGGACAGGGGATGAGAGGGGAAATGTCTGGACGCGTTTAGTCCAATTAAGTGTTGGCATCACATTCAGTCTTTCCAAAAAGCACGTAGGAAACTTTAAACGTCAGGCTGGCCGCTGCAAATTGATGCCTCCACATTTACATTTCCTTGCATCAAGCCACAAAAGAGTAGGTATTAATTGTCATCAGACGTGTCTGCCACAAACCCCTCTTTAATATCATTCACAAATGTTCTGCTAAAACCTTTCATCTTTCAGCAGATGACTTCCATAATCCCGTGTCACTGGTGAGTTTTGGCAGAGCTAAAGAGCAAACTGCGTTTGCTGCTGACAACTCCCCTCACTTTCCTTTTTCAGCTGCTGCAGCAGCACATAAATGCTGCGGCAGCATTCCCTGCCAGTGTCATCTCACTCACATCGTTCCTCCGAACGACATGTTTGCTAACAAGGTTTTACAGCAAATAAACAAATGCGCACAAGACCTACACGTGTGGTCTGTACATCATCTTGAGCCACCCGGTCTTTCAACGAGCTGCTGCTCCGGCAGGAAGAGTCAGTTGTGGCATGAACCCAAGTGGTGTCTCCCTCCCTCCCTCCCTCCCTCCCTCCCTCCCTCCCTCCCTCCCTCCCTCCCTCCCTCCCTCCCTCCCTCCCTCCCTCCCTCCCTCCCTCCCTCCCTCCCTCCCTCCCTCCCACAGGCAGTGCCTTGACACCCGTGGGTCCCCTGGTGTCCAGGCAGCGATAAAACCTGGGCTCTGCTGCACAGGGGGTCACAACCCTGACAGAAGGCACTGAAAGTTTAACTTCGGGGTGAGAAAGCTGCTGAAGAGGGACAGGCAGTTGGCTCACCCCCGCCACTTTTTGTTTTGTTTTAAACAACTAAATCTTGTTCTTCCCACAGCTGAGAAAAGTCCTTTAGAAATGAATGAGACTAGTCATATAAATGAATTAAGGGGCAGTTTACAGTGTTACTACATTAAATGCTTTATATACAGTAACTGAAGAGTTTGGTAGAATTAATGAAACTAGATTCAGACCTCAGATGCTTTCCAGAGCGGCTAGAAGGGTTTAAGGAACGAACCAGAAGAAACTCAAAAAGCCTCACTTTGCTCAGCATTCACTGCAACATCCAAACCAGCAACATACTTCCACATTACTGCTACAGCTCTGCCCTCCAACATGTGTTCATCGCTCTCATTAGATCCAACTGTAAGTTAAGGACTAAATGTACTGAGGCACGTCCCCAGCTGATTTCAGTATAAACTACATGTCTGGAATCTGACTGCACAGATAGGTCCACGGTCACCGCTTGCCAGCTGAACACTTGCTAAGTCATACATGGACAGAGCAGCAATCCGCTTGCGCCGTAGCCACATTGCTAAGAGCAAGTGGATGCTCTTGGCTTGTTAATAAAGGCTTGGTCTGTCCAGTTTAAAATATGCTCTAAGGTGCGCTCACACGCAGTAATCTTTGAAGACAGGAAAAATCTCCCGTCACATTTTGGTTTTGGAGAAGAAAGGGTGCTCACCACAGAGCGTCAAGATAAACAACCTGCTCTGATCGTTACACATTTTGGTACCTGCACAATAGGGTGGCCTCCCGCAGATGCCTTCACAGCCCCTCGACTGCCTTCCGTCTCGTAATGAGCTCGGTGGTGGGATTTCGGCTGCACTTCAATACGCAGTTCATAAGGTCCTGAGTGAGATGGCAGCTGCCAATCAAGGGCAGGCAGGGATGGGCTATAATGGAAAGGAAAACGTATTAAAAATTAACAGGTACACTATCATAAACCACAAGCATCCAGCACTATTACTTTAGAGACTGTGTTTCGCAGTTCATTCTTCACCATCTTACATTTAAAATTTCATCAATATGGATAATGCCATGACAGAAGTAATTTAGAAGGTAATGGTTATTTTATGAAGATTTATGGGTTGAGCATATCTGATGGCCCAGATGATATCTGATTTGTAAACAAAATGGAAAAATGTTAAGACACAGCTTACAAATATCTTAATATATTGATTCTTGATCCAAACGGAGAAAGGTAGGCAGAAAGACGCAGAGGAATTTAAGGAAGAGGATATCTGCTGTGAAAGTGAATGCCAAACCAGCTCTGAAGTAGTCCTGCATTTAATGAATCTAATGGATTTCAACAAATCTTCTCAGTTTACAGGGGGCGGAAAGAAGGAAAAAAAGCCATTTCCCAGCTTCCTTCCCAACACAAAACACGTCAGAGAGTTTCAAAGCAAAGCCAATCTCTTTCTCATTCATGCACTGCAAGGGAGCAAGCTCTGAAGTCAGAAATTGCTTACAAATCCTACTAACAATGATGCACAAGCTCAAAGAAAATCCAGCTCATTCTTCTGGACATGTATTGACTCTGCAATTAACTAAAATATTAAGGACTCATTACCATCAGACAAGCAAGCAGACCCAAGAGCATGCGATGGTAGAGAAGTGTCATTCTTAGAAACCTACTTCCAGTGTAAAGCCACACTTGAAAATAGTCAGGACAGCTTGGCTGTAAGAAATGACAAGTTGACGCTTTGTTCGGAAAAAAAAAAAAAAAAAAAAAAAAAAAGAAAGAAATAAGCACTGTAGAAACAGTAGGCCTGAGACAAATTTATTGATCTTAAAATCGAAGCAAAAAGCTTCACGATGAAAACACTAATTTTATGTCTAGTGTATATTCCTCCCTTTGGTGAATTCTCCTCACTAGATGAACTTCAAAAGCCTTTAGAAGTAGCTAAATGGCACAACCACAACATACTACCCTGCCCTCTTACATCAAACTTTATTATCTCTCCCATCAGCCTGGAGAAGGCGATAAGCAAGCGGAAAACATGGTCCTCATCCCTTTGCTGTCACCATGAACTGGGGCTACCTGCCATAGTGAGAGGGCTTGTCTCACCACAGCATGCAGATGAGGAAGATGAAGGGCTAACTAGCTCTCACCCCAGCCTGCAAGAAGCTGGCTGCTGGGGATTTACCGGTTCCTTGCCTCGCTGCTGCAGCCCTTATGCAAGGACAGTCTGAGCAATGTGAATCATGGCTGAGATGAGCTGGCTGGGAAGGAAAGGATGCAGAAGACCTTCCCCACTGGATGCATATATAACAAGCACATATCCAGCTGGAGGCTGAATACTCCGTTTTACCGTTTCAGTGATCCACGCTCTAACCCAGCAGGCTTGCGGCTCCTCAGGCATTACAGCTCTCACACCCTTCAAAACATCCCTGTTGTCTCCCACTGCAGGACAGAGACTTTAACTACTTGTAATAGTGGAGTTTTTTTGCTTTGCCTGTTTGGGTTTCTTTAAGTGCTTATCCAGCCCTTTATCACCCATGTATTTAACTTGTATCTGCTAGTGCATGTGTGCATATACACTTATAGGACTTCAGGTGGTGCTAAGTTTCTCTACATTATCTTTCTTCACTGCTTATAAATTTGAGCCCTGTGATTTGAATGCCTATAGACATGCACTACAGGGGTCAGGTGGAGCCCTGGGTGAGGACCAAGATGACCCTAACTCCCTGGGCATCCCCTGCTACCCCAGCATGGCTTGCTGGTGAGTCACAGGTTCCAAACTTCCAGTTTCTCTGCTTCCTGGTCCTTGGGACATGGATCATCCTCAAAAACAACAGAAGGGGGTAGAAGAAAGTAGCCATACAGCTCCCAGCTCAGCCCAAATGGGAGCTGATCCAAAAGAAAGATGCCTCTGTGAGGGTACCCAGCTCCCATGAACATCTGGATTCAGAAGTAGCTAGTTGCTAGCTAGTGCAACTCTCTGCAAAGGCAAGACCCAGCCAGGGCCAAATCCTGAATTTGGCTACTGCACAGCCCCGCCCAGCCCCAGCATGGGAGCCCCTGCCTTGGCTAAAGGCAGGATGCTACGTCTTCCGAGCTCCTGGGGAAACCTTTCCCCCAAAATGGCCAGGGACCACCTTGAGGGTGAGGAGAAGCTCTTCTGCTACTAGACACTCACACAAAGAGTGAAGAGATGGCAAAAAAATAAACACAATTGGCCATTGTATATAGCCCTTACTCTTTGCCTAGCACATTAGGTACACATATTTTAGTCTGAAAAAGTCTAAAAAAAAAAATTCTGGATAAACCATATTTGACTAATGATAAATGACAAAAAGCAGAGCAAAACAGCTGTGCCTCTCCTGGTGATGATCAGCACACATTTTTAAACAGATGTTTCTGGTTTTAAGTAAATTCTCACTTGATGGATTTTTTTTTTTTCTGAGAACACAACATCCATCAGATTAGAAATTTTTAACACTTCTGACCAGCAGCATGTAACCCTCAAGTGAAGAGGGACTTTTTTTTAAGATGCATGGAAGTAAGTAATACTTCCACAACTAATTACATCTCTTTAAAAAAACAAGAAAAAATCCTTTCAAATCAGTACCTGAAAATGTCAGCATAATTAAATTGTAAAATTTATGTTCTCACATAAAACCTGAAAATAAAAATACAGTTTGCTGTTAGCCTGCAATCTATCATTGAAATTCCAAAATACCACCTGCCCAATTATAAATTGACAATTAATGGCACTTTTCCTGATAAAGGAAGCAGAGTGATGCATTTAACAGTGTCATGGGCTGGGGCTGTCAGAGCTATTTCCTATGTTAGGTTATCTTCATCATGCACTTAATTTCCTGCAGCTAAACGTGGTTAAAGGAAAAAGTCACCAAGCAAATGGTGTAGTGGCAAAATCAAATCTGGTTGCCACAAATAAACCTTATCCATCTGAAAAGGCCCAAACTATCTCATCTAGCCAGCATCACACGGAGGGGAGAAGAGCCCCTCCACAGGGGTCAAAAAGAGAAATAAAAGGTCTTCATGCAGTCTTCCTACCAAATATACATTGGTGTAGTTCCCTCAGACTGAATTTTCCACGAACTGAAAACTTATTCCATTCCTTTCTATGCCATAATAAATCTAACTGTAGTCTTCCTAAATGCTGTAATGAGACATGGTTGTTTCAAGGCGGGTTCACAAAACCTGGTGTTAGGCTGTAGAAAACTTGCTCAATGTAACTCTGTCCTACATAAATCAGATTACAAAACAGATGAATAGTGATTTATTTTGCATACACCAGATACACAATATGATTAAATCAAAAACAGATTATCCAGTCTGGCTGACTTCTGCCTTTAGCAGAAAGATTTATCAAGTTACAAAAAAAAAAAAAAAAAAAAAAAAAAAAAAAGATACTAAGCAGCACACTGGAATATAGACAGGGAGGAAACAAAGCCAAAAACTTCTACTAAACTTTGCAAAGGTGTTTAAGCCCCATTTTCAAGACTGCTATGCATTTGGGAATTAAATCACCATTACTTTCTAAGCTACTAGATGCACAAGGCCACTTGAAAAAAGAGATTTGCAAGCATTTTTGTCCTTAACTGGGCTGCTGCGCAAAGGGTGTCAGAACAACTGCCAGTCCTGCTCGTTGGCCAAGTACCATAGCATGGAGTCATCTACCCCAGATAGCTGCCTGACAGCAGCACAAGCCCCTGCCTGGAAGAGCGGGCTGGAAAGTGTGTTTCAGCACCCAAAGTAGAGCAAGTGACTTAGAAGGCGTGTGGCTGAGACTGGGTGCCCTGCACTAAACTCATTTTTTTGAGCCGGGAATGTTTCTTTAGAAACAAAAACACAAACTAGAGAAACCACAGGGCTGCTGAAACTTTTACCAGGCTGCTGGCCTGCCCCCGCTCCAACTGTGCACCAAATGCAAATATGGTTACAATTTATTATTTATTACCCCAGTCTCACATCGAAGCGGATGCCTGTTAAAGAACCTCGTGTGTTTTTTGAAAGAGTAAGAAAATAACGATGATGCCTACATGTCCACCAACTTGACTGTGGTCAGAAAAATATACCCGCTTTATATTTCACCTTTGAGTTAACACGGGTAGATTTTGCTCCTTTTTTTTTTTTTTTTTTTTTTAATTTCCTGTCTGACAATTGAGCAATCTGGCTGCGAGCTGTTAAAATAGATGCTGCGTCCCACCCCAGACTTGGCTGTATTTTGCTGGCATGCAGAGCAAGTAGCTCCTCCATGGAGTGCATGCGGCGCACTGGAATTCCTCACGCTGAAGTCTGAAAATGCGAGTCGTCATCATATTCCCAGATAATACTTAACACTACTGCCCTAAAATGTCACATTCAGAAATCGATTTGCACGGGAAATTTTGCATTTGTTGGCTTAGCGAAAGAACAAGAAAACACTGCCACAGGAATGGAGATAACAAGTGGCTGGCATCGCATCTCTGCTCATTCTGAATTTAGAATCACGCGGTGCTAAAACAAGCTGGTGAAGGAAAGCCATTAATAAGACGCTCACAGGGGCGTTTGAATGAAGTGAAAAACAGTCAGGAGAAAGCGTGGGGAGGATTAAATCAAACAAACAAAAATCAGTTTACTGAGACAGGCTTCCAAGCAGTCTTCAGCCTTATGGTACAGCAACCTAACGTAATCAAAAGCCACTGCTACCTGGTGGCAAACTGAACTTGTTAAAGCATCTAAATATCCCCATCCAGCATGAGTATAGCAGGAGAGGGAAAAAGGCTAAAGGCATTGTGGGTTCCTCCCTGTTCACTCCTTCTGCCCCTCAATTAACACTAAGAAGTCCCAGGAGATGGTCACTGACACAAGTCCCTATTTCACTGGTTCTTGCACAGACAGCCCTGCTTTTGCTTTGTCTGAGGAACTTCCTTTCACTTGCCATAAACACACAAGTTTGCCACGAACACACAGGTCAGCAAATCCGGTGCTGCTGCACTGGTGACTATCTCAAGATATCTGGCGTCCTTTTCCACTTTCAGAAAACCCCAGTTTCTTGAGAAACTCAACTTCTCCCAAGTAAGGTTGTCCTCCATCTCATGATCTGGACCAAAACATCTATTTAAAAGGAGAAAAAAAAAAAAGCATCAAGAGCATCTTAAAGGTCCACAAATCAAAAGAAAGAGGGGAAAAATACACAACAGTCTAAAAATCACTATTCTTAAGGAAATCATGTGGTTTGGGGCCTCAATGAATGATTTTTGCATGCTTGAGCTTAATACTGTCACAGTCACAGAAGTGGAATCCAAAAAATCCACAAAAAATAAACAAGCCCATTGATGCAGATAAAAGTCAAACATGCTTTTGTAACTGGTAGATAGGTATCCAGCCATACATTCTCTGGGTGCAAACTACAGCCTCCATATGTAAAACTACATGACCCTGTGTCTGTGAGGTCAAGAACATACATGTATATTTTGAGGTTGAGACTGCAGCTGAAGAAAATGTGGCTTTCAACGGTTAAAAAAAATTAACTGCACAACAAAATATAGTAGGGAGCTTTTATAAGCCACCTGGAACTGCGTGTCTATTCCTGGAAGCTCCTTTTGGTGTGGTAGACCTCATACATGCCATATGCCCAACCAACCAACCCAACCATTCCTCTTCCCCCTCCCCTGAAAAAACACTGCGTTTAATGAAAACTCAAGTGTTACAGGCCAACGCACTTGGATTAAACTGATGACACTTGAAGTAGCTACAATATATTACTTTCCAATGAGTAAGAAACTGTCTCTAGGAAATTTCAGGTTGTGTTTAGTCAAATACAGCAGCTAAAGAGGAAGTCATAAAAAATGTGTAAGATACTCAGAAATCCGGCACTTTGTGAGTGCCTATACTTTTTGTTGTAATATAGGATTTGGGACATGCTAATGAGCGGGTGAAAAATAAAAATAGGATTTTAGTTTTGGAAATAGTCAGTAGCACTGCCCCCATACCAAATAGCAGAAGTCCAGTCCTGTACTTCCATTTTGGCTTTGCCATTTTTGCCTATGAGAGATTCTGAATTACACAGTACTGATGAGCAATGGAGAAACATCACAGAAAGGGACACAACTGAGACAGCAAGTGCTTGAGAAACAGAGCATCACCTACCCATACAGTAACTGCCCAGTAGAGTGCTTCTTTTTAAATTGTTTGCTACATTAACTATTAAAGAAGGACTACAGAGAGAAACTTCTTGCATTTGAGTGAGACAGCACAATGCATAAATACTGAAATAAAAAAAGACCTTGAAACTAAAAGCTAAAGCAGAATTTCAGAAAGACCATCCCTTGACTCAGTGTAACAATTTACCTCCAGAAGCTTTTGAGTCAGACTGGCACATTTAGGTACCCCATTTTGGTCTGGAAAAAGTACGATTCCCATCACTACCTCAGGGTTTGTTCCAAAGCTTCCCCTGAAAATCTCTGCTTGATCTCTAAATATTTTCTACATCCAAAGACTTGGCACGAGGCCCTGGGCTGCAACTGAAGCACCACAGACAAATGCCCAGCAGAGCTGGGTTGCCCAGTGCAGCTTCAGCCTCGGCTGCTGGGTCAGGCTCTGCCCTCCCACCCCATCTCTCGATCCTCCCATGCAGGAATAGAGACACATGTTCATAGTCCTTGAGGGGGACGTGTGAGCCCAAACCTGCTTTGAAAAGTCCACAGCCTGGGGACCGGGCTGAGCCTCTGAGCTCACAGTCCTCATAAGCAACCAAGAGAAGCATGAGGCACAGAAGGAACACGTTTCTGTTGAGACAGGCATTATTATACTCTTATCATATACTCTTATTATTCCCTTGCTCCGGGATTTGAAGAGGCTAAAGTGGAATGAGCTTTAATTACAACAAATGAAAAACATAATCAAATTTTTAGAATACAAAAAAGCAGTTTCCCTTTTAGACTGATGCCCGCTATAAAACCCCGGGAAAGGAGGTATCACCCAGCTGACAGTCTGCCTGAGCCTGCTCCCTCCTGCCCCCAAAGAGATGGGAATGCAAGAGAGGGAGGGAAAGGTGTCAGTGATTTTCCAAGGCACGCTGGCTTTTTATGAAAATTGTACCGCGTATTCAGGAAGAGACAGAGGAGGTAATCAAATCTGGTTATCTCGTAATCATTATGACTGGGTAGATTTTGGAGCCCGAGTTGTTTGTTGGAACCCACCCCTCCAGCCCTCGCATTTGAAATAGAACAGATGTGTAACATAACAGGAAAAAAATCCAGCTCTGTTGTGACAAATTCTTAACGAATTTTTTTTTAAAGATTTAAAATAACATAGTTTCTAGTGCGTAGGCTGTGATCCTGTTGACGTCCGTGCTCAGTTGCCCAGCACTTTCATATACATAAAATGAGAGGTATTTTTGGTGGAAGGAAGCACGGTCAGTGTATCTGATTGGTAAAATAACTTAAAATCACATTTCGACAGTAACTTCCAACTGCCCTAGAGCACGAGTTAATGAGATCACATGGAAACATATTGCAAACCAGGAAACATATTTTATACAAGACCAAAACAGTGGAAAAAAATGTTAAAATACACAAAGTAGTGGGGCTCCGTTTTGTACGCTTCACCTTTCTTGTTTGTGTTAGCGCACAGGCATGCCGGGTGCCTCCTGACGGACTGCAGCAAAAGCACCTATGGGCCGCCTGCTGCAAGGGAAAGATAAAAGCCTGTTTGGTCAAACTGTCCTATTATTGCCCTTGAAGTCTTCAGCAAAAAGCAGCCCTCCAACGCAAAAGCCAATGGCAGCCTCTCTGATGAACACGGGCTACTTGGCACTTCAGTGGGAGAACATAAAAGGTTGGGGGTTTTTTTTAAGGACACGGGAAGGCTCTCTGAAGGGTTTTCTTGTTGTTAAAAGTCTCTATCCCAGCTCCAAAAGGTAGCAACTGCCTAGCTTTTGATGGCTCAGTGAGACTCAAAGGAATTGCTGCATTTCCCAGAGCTGAACTGAGCCAGGGTCCTGCAAGAAACTTGGGCAACACAGAAAGAAAGAGGAGAACAATAAGGAAGGGGACCGCAGCACTACATGCTGTAATACAAAGGGCCAGGGATCACTCAATCTCAGCTTCGGTAGGCAGAATGTGGCAGAGAGGTACTGGCTTGAGAAAGTGAGATGGGCAAGGTTGAAAGCCAAGGAATGTATCACTAATCAAAATATTACAGTTACATGCCCACTTCTTTCATTTTGAGAAAGACAACTTTGCTGTCAAAAGCAAGAAGGCAGGTGTGCTTTGGGAAGAAGACGAGAGGGGGTGGCCATCACAGCCAGGGACTGGGAACAGCCTACAAACTTCTGGATAGCCAAACTCTTTTCCTGCGCCACATGATTCTGTGTATACAGCCTTTAGAAGACTTCAAAATAAAGACCATAACTGAGACTGAAAGAGCAAGCAACGGACATAACTCAAATTCTGGCTATTCTGTGGTGCTTCCTATACGGAGTCCTCTTATGAGGATAAATGTGACCAGTACATTTGCGTATTATCAGCTGACAAATAAGGTTTTCTTCTTTAAACATAAAAATGGTGGGGAAGCAGGGGAAAAAAAAAAAAAAAACAAACACTGTCCAACATAGATAGGAAGAGAAGACTGATAAGCAGCTTTCAGATGAAGTGAAGTAAAAGCTGAAATAATGCACAAAAAACCCATATCTCTATTCAGTTTGTATTCACTGCCTATAATGTGTAAATGTACAAGGCCCTGTAACAGCCACAATAGTGAGACCATGTCTTTGCCCTGCAATGAAAACATACTAAGACACAATGAATTATTTAATTAAAGCCACAGGTCTGATGGCACCAAATTGACCTACTGCCTGATGAGCTTCTGAATACCCCATTTCCAGTCTGCCCGGGCTAAGGCTTATCCCCTGGGAGGAAGATAACCAGCTACAGCCCACACAGGGCTAGCTCTTTAAACCTTCAAGGCTTTACTCGCGGTCACACCACACCAACAACAGAGGCAGCGTCACAAGATAACGCTAAGTGGAATGAGTGGATGGGCAGATTTGGCAGGAAGCAGAGACAGGAAGGGGAAGGAGGAAAAAGAAAAGCGTGCAATAAAGATATTATCAGGATTGCCCTCTAAGCTGGGTTTCCTTACCTCATGTAGGATGTCGGAGACAGAGACTTTGGTTTGGCCCACTGGTAGGGATGCTGTGGCACAGACAGGTACTGCTCACAGAAGTTTCCTTTCCTGATGTGCTGAAAGCTGGAGAAGTCTTCTGGTGACAAATCGGCAGTTGGCGATATGGTCCCATGATCCTCGCCAGCCGGTTCAGTTTTGAGAGTCATGGACGGGGTGTGGTCGATGGCGGTCTTCCTCGACTTGATGGGAATCCCGTCGTTCATATCTATGGTGCTGTCGGTGGTGAGGGCATTGATGGCAGCGACGATGGCGGAGCTGGTGTACTGGTTGGTGTTCCCCAGCCACGTCTCATCTGTGACGCTCACCCGTGGCGAGTTTTGCGGAGAAGGCGTGGGAGAGTGGTGCGGGGAGTAGGAGGTCTGCCGGCCATTGATGCTGTACTTTCTCTTGTTGCAGGGAGATGGAGGCCTGGAGTTGCGAGCCCCCAGCCAGTTCTCCTCCGTGATGCTCGTCCTGGGAGATGTTGACGGAGAGTGCCTCGGGGAACTGAGCAAAGTGCAGGCCACCATGCTGCGCTGATAGCCCTCCTCCGTGTCAGTGGTCTTCGGAGAGACACATGGGGACTGCCACGGAGAGGTCTGGGGTGAAGTGTATGGATACGAGTAGTTGGACTCATAGGAAGACGCTTCGGAGTTGCAGCTTCTGGAAGACAAGCTACTCGCTGGACTCAGGCAGGATGGGTCTCTGTACGCCTCAATGTTCGGTAAGTTCAGAGTGGCAGTGGAAGGCGACCGTTTGGCATTTGGGATGGCCTCCTCAACCTCATCATGGAAAAACTGGTTGTTGTTATGATGAAGACCCATGTAGGAAGTGATCTCAATTCTAGGGCTCTCCAGCGCTGGAGCTCCATTAGGTCTGATGTTTGGTGGCAGGTAATACTCGGAGGCGCCGCTGTCGATGTGTCCTCCATATCCAGAAGGATGATTTGTGGATGGGACAACTGAAATGACGGGATTTGATGTCTGAAGGCCATGACATGGAGTTGACAATGAGGAATGTGCCACATTTAGAGGCAAGCCAGCATTTACATTTGAAGATGTATAATTATAGTGTTCTGGAAAAAACAAACAAGAACGATATGAGGTGCTGCACAAATATACTCACTTAATAACATACCCAGCTGGAGTAGAGGGACATGGCACAATATACAAAAGCACAGCTCTCTTTAACAACCCAGGCCACAGGTGTGCCACACTAGGGGAGAAACTGCAGACTAGCATCCTTGAAAATGCCACTAACTGAACAGCACAAGACAAGCTATCTTGGGAGGGGGGCGTACACAGACTGAGTTTGTCTTGAGGACACTCTTCTTATGTGAACTTTCAGAGCAAAAAAATCTGAGTCTTCAAACAATGTTGCTGCAGTGTTCAGCAACTGCAGTGCTGCTCAAGAGATATGCTTTTATGTAAGTGAGCCTAATCCCTCCCTGAAAAGTTGGAACACACAAAAACACGGGACAAAAACAAACGTGGAGGCAGACTAAAGCGAAGAACATGATCAACTGCATTCTGTTAAAAAAATTATACACAACCAAAATTTCCATTACAGCAAGTTTCCAACTGGTTCCAGTTAACTCAGATTTTGGAACAAGATGGATCTATTGACCTGCTCTGGTTTCTGGGACCACTTATCCTCCAGCCCAACTGGCAGAGGCCAGGTGAAGGATAAACATGGATGTCTCACTGCTCTGCGACAGCATAAATTCCAGTGAAATTGCTGGTTACTACGTGCGCCACGTCAAGAGCTGCCAGCAGCGTGCTTTCGGCCAACGGTCTAACTGTTTAACAGCTCCAGGTGTATAAAAGTAATAGCAGAGTTGCACAGTTGGTGTGGAAAACCTGCAAGGTGAAGATCATACCACAGTCTTGCACTGATGGGCTCCCCAATCCAGCTCAGGGAAGAAACCCG
This sequence comes from Athene noctua, assembly GCF_965140245.1. Classification (NCBI taxonomy): domain Eukaryota; kingdom Metazoa; phylum Chordata; class Aves; order Strigiformes; family Strigidae; genus Athene; species Athene noctua. The sequence continues at coordinate 103,513,716 of NC_134038.1, read as the reverse complement.
CCCTTTGTGTGCCTCCGTCCCTGCTCCACTACCGGGACCAGCATCTCAAAGCTGGTCTGGAGGAGAGACCACCCCTGCCTCACCTCACTGTTGGCCTGCTGAAGGGACTCCTTCAGCTCCCCTCCCCTGTCCCGGGGCTGCACACATGTCTCTCTTTGCCACCCAGAGACACCAGTAGGCTACATGTGGGGAGATGGGCAGCCCTCAACCAAGGGCAATGTCCTGATCCTGTGGTGGGATCAGAAGTCATCCACCTTGTGCTTTGTGATATAGGGAGGCTCTGCATCACCAGCACACGTGGGCCTGAACCCCCAGTGCCAGTACTTCTTGCCATACGGCAAAAAGGCAGCAAAACCTTTCTATCAGGGACAACAGTCACTGAATTGTGAGTCTGGGTTTTGCAGGTTCCTCTCAGCAGGCTGGAAATGCACCTGGCCCCAACTCCAGCCCCAGCCCCAAGCTGTGCTTGCAGAGCATCAGCCTTCCCCGAGGTTTACTACAGCAGTGGCACTTCTCTGCAGGACAGAGGGAAACTCTGCATCCCCCCTGGCCACAGCTGATCCCCACAGGGAGATCATCCCCTTCCCTCCCAGGAGGCAAGCTCCCTTGGCCATCACCCTTGCCCACCTTCCCTGGGGAGACAGGGAAAAGCTGGGTTAGTTACTGCAGCTGTCAGTCCCAATGCAACCCACTCCTTGCAAGTGCTGCAAATGCAAACGAGCCTCCGAGCTGGTAACACCAGCACAGCCAGCTATTCTCTTTCTTTTGTTTATCAGCTCAGCCCTCTCTGGTGTCATCCTCCGGCGATCCCGCGCTCGCCTTTCTCGCTGGCAACGACTCCAAGGTAAACGGTACTTAGGAAAAATTAATGTGCTGTCGTAGTTTCACAGCAACTCTGCGATGTTCCAGCTGATGTATGTCATGTCAAGTAACAGTCAGGAACGACGAGCAACAACACCTTTTGAACTCGCTCTCTAGTCTGCCTTCAGAGACTGGCCATTTACTGAGGAAGGGTCATTAAATTACACAAGAGCGTGCCACAAATAAAACTGGATTATTCAAAGCATGCTGGAGCTTCGCACTCTATTCAAAGAACAAGGCAGGCAAGAACTATGGAGAAAAAGGTGCTAGTTTGACAAGGATAATCTGACTGCAGCAGTCACAGTGAGGTGCAGATCTGCCTGGGTGATTAGAGACCAGTCCTTCCAAAATTAGTCCCCTTTTGTTGCTGCCATGCCATGCGGCTGCGCCACTCAGTGTCACCATAACCACCATCACAACCCTCTCACTCTTTGTGGAAAAAAAACCTGAAGTGGTACAACAGTGCTCAGACCTTCTCTGTTTCAGGAATTAGCTCAGAGAAAGGGTCTAAGCAGTGCTTTCAAGGCAGCTTCAACCCCTTCACTTCTCCCTCTAGCTCCAGAGGAAGGCAATGTCCCTGGCACTGCACTGCTGCCGGGACACTGGCTAGGTGCTTCTTCCACGTACGCCCCATGGGCCCTTCTACAGCCTCTTGGCCCAGCGGGTAGGTGGATGACACTGGTGACATGGCACAAACGGACGCCGCCCCCAGCGGGTCCCCACAGGGCAGCCAGAAACCCTGGGCAGGAGACTGCGGGCTCCACTGCTGCCTTAGCTCTGCGCCCACCAAGTGGGCTTTGGGAACAGGGTGCGACAGCAGCATCTGCTGACTGCAGAATCAGCGCCTTTACATCTTTTATTAAAAATAAACAGGCAAACAAAATAGCAAGGGCAATTATTACCTGCGTGAAAAGTACTGTGAAACCAGCAGTTCTCTTAAAATGCATGACTAGGGTGAAATTCAAACACTGAAATCTGCTGGAGATCCGCAGCACAGGCCTAACAGGCAATATAAAGGCTCAGACCAGCCTTTGGAATCCCATTCAAAAAAAAAATTAAAAAAATAAAAGGACAGCCTTGAGCGCTCCAAGCAACAAGTTCCCCTAATGCACATGGCAAGGAATAGCTTCTTTCAGAAATATTATGGGTATTTTTAAAATGTCATCTTTCAAAAGGCCAAGAACAACATGTCATACAACTTCTCACACAATAGTACTCGAAATTGAAAGAAGATCCAAAGCTTTCCAAATATATTTAGGTATCTTAACTTTTCTGACAGTGTGTAGAAAGTATGCCCAACAAATATAAAATCCCAAAGGCAGAACTAGGAACAGGACTGAGTTCTTGGTTTGTGAGTTAAAAATCATCAGCTAGGATGTCTCAAAAAGCACATTCTTCTCCCCAACTTCCGTGTTGATAAAATTCATCACATGCACATACATTGTCACCATTCGTAACATGCTGATGGTTTCCCCACCAGGGTGAATTAGACATGCAGAAATAAAATGCCAGTCTTCAGGGGCAGGAGAGGGAGGTGGCTACAAAGGCATGAAACTGCATTACATAATGCAGCTGTGTAGGGTATTTTGGCAGTGCTGATAGGGACAAAAGGAAGGTAATGCTTTAACATGGAGTCATTGTCACAACTGTGATCTGTAGAGGCCCCCAGGACCAGTGCACATACTACCAAGACACTTTCAGTAGTGTATTTTAATATCTTGAGCCAGACCTCAGTATCAGATAGACCAGGGCAGGTTTGCAACAGTTCTGTTCCAACAAATCCACACTTATGTCAAGTGTAACTGGGACAAGAAATTGGACCCCTTGATTTGTGAACACATCTTCACATATTACATTTCACTTTGTGACAACATAATTTTTTTTTTTTTGTTTAGATCTAGTTAACTTCACAGAGCAAAGGTTTTATTCCTTTCTATCGTTAATGGGCTGATCCTACAAGGCACTGGGCACCACCAGTTTTTATTTACGTTCTTTAAATAGGAATGCTGAACACCTGCAGCTCAGAGGCACTTCAGAGAAGGTGAGGGCTTTTTTACATTGCTAAAGATGAAGCCACATCCAGGTCTGTGTTTAAATTCCTGCTTTCAAAACTGCCTGATGGAGTTGGGTACTTTTCTCACTAGGACTTTGACACTTAATTTGCTTAGGCCCCTCCACTTTCCAGGTGTCTAATTACTAGGACACTCACCTGAAAAGCCTGATGTAAAACTCTTAAAATTACTTTTATTCTAAAAAGTTAAAGACTCCTAACAACCATTTGGACACTGACAACGTGGCGGAGAGCCGGGCAATCGGGGAGCGTTAGGAAGGGGGGCACTATGCCTTCACCTGCATCCTGGCAGGCTGCGATACACAGGCAAGGACTTGTGAACCTGCTTCAATTTAACGGCGAAAGATGAAGCACAGACACAGAGACAGCTTTACCGTGAGGCTGCGTTAAACCACCTACTTGTATGAGAGCTTTCTATGGTGGCCAGCTATCGCTGCCGCCGTATCAGTCAACCTCATAACAGGAAACAACAACTTTCTCCCTCTCCCCATCAATTCCTGATTTGTTCGCCTCATTTCCACCTCAAGCATTGTTAAAAGCCATTAAAAAAAAAAAAAAAAAAAAAAAAAGACAGCCGGACGGAGACACCAGAGCTGGAACGGTGTGACCCATGATGAATTCAGGCCCGTTATTTTTACAGATGGGTGACCTTCAAGCTAAACCCTGAGCCTAAGTAGCTCCAGCTCACAGCGGGAAGGGGAGGGGGTGGCAGAAGCGGTTTTTGAACTGGCCCATCTTTGTCACAGGCAAGCCCCAGGTGCCCACTTGTACCCCCCGGGGGTGTGGGGAGCGGTGGGGGCTGTGCGCTGGGGTGGCCCGGGAGAAGGGCGAGGGGGCAGCCGTGCGAGCGGGCAGCGCGGGGCTTTGGAGACCTCAAACGATCCCGAAGTTCCAAACCTGAGGCCCAGGCTGCCTCCCGAGCCGCCTCCCTTTACGGGCTCCTCCGGGTGCTGTAAGGGCACCGCCAGGGAGAGCGCCGGCCGCCGGGGCAGCATTTCCCCCTCGGCCGCCGCGGCATCGCTCGCCGCTTCCCGGTGCTGCCGGGACCGCCGGTTTCCCCGGCCCCGGCCGCGCTCCCCGCTGGGCCGAGGGGGGATAATCTTCCCTCCCCCCCGAACCGGGCTGCGCAGGGGAGCGCTCCCCGCAGCATCCCTCCGGCGCTGCCCTGGCCGCCCCGCCGCGACCCACCTCCGCCGCCCTCACCGCTGTGCTTGAACTCGAAGAGGAAATCGAAGTCAAACTCCTGCTCGGCCTCCACGCCCGTCATGGCTCCCGCCGAGACCCCCGCCACGCTCCGGCACCCAGGCGACTGCGGCGCAGCCCCCGGCCCGCACCGTCGGGTCCGCCCCGTCGCGCCCGGACACCTGCTGCCGCGGACCGGGCCGAGCTCCCCCTCGGCGGCGGCGGCGGGGGGCTGCGCAAGCCCCGGCAAAGCGGAGGACGGCGGCCGCTGCGGGCGGTAACGTGACCCCGGCCCCGACGGGCGGCCTATCTCACCGCCGCCGCCTCTGATCCGCCCTCCCTCCCGCTGTTGATGTTTCCGGGTCGATGCAAACAACTGCGGTGCCCGGCCCCCCCCGCGCCCCCCCGCCAAGACTCTGCCCCTGCAGCGCAGCCTGCGCGCCGCCGGGAGCCCCTCCGGCCCCCCGCGCGGAGGCGGGGGGGCGCCGGCACCTGGGGGGGGGGGCCCGGACCCCCGGCTCGCCGGGGACGGGATGGGGAGGCCGGGGGCAGGCGGGCAGCGGGACTTCACCTGCTCCCGCCCGGCGGGAACTAAGTGCCGCAGGTACCGGGTCCCGCCGAAGGCAGCGGGGCAGGAGCGGCGCCTTCCGCCCTCGGCCGAGGGGCTTCGGGGGGCAGCGGGGTCGGCTGTTCCCGCCCGGCCGGGACACCGGCGTGTCCCTCTCTTCGCTGAGGGCCGCTAGGGCTTCCTCCGGGGGTCCCCACCGCGCCGCGTCTGCGAGCCAGGAGGCTTCTCTTTCATTTATTATTTATTTTACTTAGTTGCAGCACCCACTAGTGCCAACTGCTATAAAAAGCGCATTAAAGCGGGACTCCTAAAGTTACCGGCTGCCTCCGTGCGCCGGGGAGGGAAAGGTCCCCGGGCCGAGGCCGCGCACTGGGGGCAGCCACCAACGGGCCCCGGGAACGGTGCGAGGTGGCTGGGCGCAGGGTGGGCACGGTGCTGCCCCGGCCTACCGCCTCTCCCGCCTCTTCGGGTTAAAAATCAGCTAGGGAAAAAGAAATGGGACTTTTTCTGCTTAGAAGTGCACTTCTGTCGGATGACACCGTCCCGTTTGAAAGCCTCCGCCAGGCAAAGGAGCCCCCCGCCCCGGCCCTCGGATCGCCTCGACTCTTGAGCTCCCCGAGCGAGCTTCAGGCCGGATTTCAAAAGGAATAGTTTTTTTTTTAAGCGGTTATGGAAATGGTATTCCCTTATAAACTCAGGGAATACCATTTTCCAGGCTTATGGCTGAAACCTCCGTTACGAAGCGCCAGGAAAACACAATTTTTTTCCATCAGAGCCCGCTACGCTTTTTCCCCTCCGCGCCGGGACGAGCGGCGCTGCCGCCCCGTCTCTCGCAGAAGCCGTCGGGCAGCGGCAGCTCCCAGGGTCCCCGGGGCCACCGCAGGACACGCAGCACCCCTCGGCCCCGGGGTGCTGCCAGAGGGCGGCCCCGCCGCGGGGCTGGGCTGGGCTGGGCTTGGCTCCGCCGGGGACGGGGTCTGCGTGGGGCTGGGGCAGCCTCCGGGGGGGCTGCCCTCGGTCCCCTGCTCGAAGCCGCTTTCCCCGACGGGCCGGGGCTGAGTCACCCGGGTGTGCAAAAGGCCTTGGCAGGCGCAGATCCCCTCCGCCTGCCGCCGCCGGACTACCGGGGCCGCGCTCGCCCCGTGGTGCCGGAGCAGGCCAGGGGCGCCCCCCCCAACCCTGGCAGATGGGCCGCGCTGCACGGACGCGCATCCCGCTTCACCCGACGGCTCTGCCCCGACGGCGGGGACGCCCGCGCTTCCCGCCTCCCGGCCAGGGCCTACTGGCGGGCCGGCCGCCTCGCCTTGCCCCAGCCCCCAGCCTCCGCGGTGCAGCCCCCCCCGCCTTCACCGGGCTCACCCCGCTGCTGCCCCCCCCGCGCCTGCTCCCCAACTCCCGCCGGGGGGAGGCGAGGAGGAGCTCCCTAGTACCCACCGCTCTCGCTCCTCTGCCTCGCCCACGTCTGGTACCCGCGGGATGGGTGAATTGTCCCGAACCCATCGCGGGGCGGCTTGATTTGCCAGCGCCATAAATCTGGGTGCCGTCCACGAAATATTTCGCCTGACACTCCTTCCCCTGGGGAAAGAGGGAAGATGGCCCACGGAATGGTAAAACCGAAGTGATGCCACATGTGGGGACGGAGTAACAGCCTCGCGCCGGTTAATAATCTGGTTTAAAACGCTGCCATTAAACTGGGGAGATAGAAACGGGGTGGGGGGGGGGAGAAATGTGCCTCGGCGAGGCCCATCCCCGTGCCGCCAGGCGCCTGTGCGCTGCCCACCGAGGGACCCAGCAGCACAACCGCTGCCGACCGAGCCTCTCCCCGAAGTCAGGCGGAGCTGCCCCGGCTCCCCCGGCCGCCGTGCGGGGCCGACAAGTCGCGCTGCTCCTGCTCCAGCCCCGCAGCCTAAAGGAGAATTCAACTTCTACATGGCCTTGAGCCACGCGCGTTCTCTGAGGCAGAGGACTCCACACCTCAGCTACGTCCCGAAGAAAAAAGCGGGGTCCTCCCACCGGGACACTTTGCGAGAGTTTCTTCCCAGGCTAAGCAAGAAAGTGAGGATTTTCTTTGATTGTCGTAGGTCGGCAATCAAGGGGCACCTTCATTTGCAGGCAGCGATCCTGAGTTTCCCCGACGGGTTTCCTGGATTGGGTCACACTTTCTGGCTGGCCTCATTTTTTTTTTTTTTTTCAGTCCCTTACAAAATACATCAACAGGGAAGAGAACTAACGACGAGGGCTGGCGACATTTGAAGAATGGCATCAGAAATGCCACAGAAATAAAGAAGGGGTATTTTTTTTTTTTTTTTTTTTTTTGACAAGAGGCCCCAGCGCACTTTTTGTGTCGACTGCCTCTGGGTGTAATTTTTACGAGTTAGTGCATTCAGTGCCCTCGAAGCCCAGAGCGCTGGAAATGCCGTGCGTGCAGCCCTCGGAGGTCCGAGCGTGCACAAGGCACGCAAGCTATTAAATAAGACGTAATTAACTTTCATCCAAAAAGGCGCTCGCATGCTTCAGAAGCGGAGCCGCAGTCACAGCCGCGCTTGTAGCTTTTGCATTGGCAGGATCCTGTCAACTGAAATGAACCCCTGGAGTGAAAACATCTGTGTTAAAAAAAAAAAAAAAAAAAAAAAAAGAAAGAAAAAAGAAAAGGAAAGCTGGGTCCTGAGCGCCCGTCCAGCTTCCCAGGGAAGGGAGCCCCGCTGTGGAATAAACACCGCGGACGTGGACGCGGCCCCCCCTCCGCGTCTTCACAACTTTCTCTTTCCCCGACGTGCGGGCTCGCTGCGCCCTGCCCGAGCCCCGCCGGGCGCTGCAACCTCTGCAGCGGCAGCAAAGCGGCGGCGGCACCAGGTCGGAGGGAGACTCGGGAGCCCGGGAGCACCGGGGCGGGGGCTGCCCCGCACCTGCCGCGGCGGGGAGGTGATGCCCGGCTCCCGCCTGCGGGGTCCCGCTCTCGGGGCGAGGCGGCGCGGTGGTGCCGCAGGGCGCTGGCAGGGAAAAGCGAGGTGCCGGAGTTTCGCCGGTGGGCAGAGGGGTGCTGGGTGACGATGCTCCAGGGAAGGAAAAACTGTCCCGACTGGCGCAGGAGAGGCTGGAGCCGGGACCGGCCCCAGCCAAACGCTGCCCCTGGCAGGACCGAGCTCAGCCCGGACGAGCCGCCCCCCGCAAAGCGCTTCCCACGCCCCGCGCCCGCGATCTTTCTCTCCAGAAACTTTGCCGCCGTGTTTTCAGCGCGCTTCTTGGCAGCAAGGTTACAACGGGGCACCGAGAGAAGTCGCGACAGAGAGCCGGGGTGGCGGGGCAAGCGCTCCCCCGGGGCCGGGGAGCCCACAGCCCCCGGGGCGCGGCAGGGCCCCGCAACCAGCCGGCCGGACGCCTGTTTCGGTGCGCCGGGGAGAGGGGGGGACTGCCGCCGGTACGGCGCCTGGCACTGCCCGGGACTCGCTTTTCGGGGAGACTCCCTCGTTTTCCCAAGGGCGAGGGCCGGCTGCCATGACGGGGTGTATTCTGACCTGCCCCCCAAATCAACCCGGTGTCTGGGGAGGGAATCCCCGAGCCGCTTTCTCCCCGACCGGCCCCACGGCGCCCTCGCAGCCCCGCCGGGCCGGGCCGGGAGCGGCGCCGGGAGCGGGCCCGGGCCCGGGGGGGGGTGGGGGTGGGCGGCCGTAGCGGCGACGCCGTGCGAGAGGCGCAGGAGACACCTATTGGCAACCGGCCGCCGGCCAACCGCCGGGCCGCCGCCGGGGAACACCGGGGGACACCGCCGCCCGCCCGCCCGCCCGCAGCGCCGCCCTTTACCTTCCTCCGCCGCCTTCATGGTGCTGCCGAGCGGGCGGGCGCCGCGCTGCGGGGCCGCCGCCGGCCTCTCTCCCCCGCTGGCTGGGTCCCGCGACGGCGGCGCGGCGGCGGCGGCCGGCGGGGCAGCGCTTGGCATCCACCCGGCGGGGCGGCGGAGCCCCGGCGCCGCGCCTCGGGGCCGCTGCCGGCCCCTCGCCGCCTGCCCCGCGGCCGCACCCCCCCCGCCCGCCTTCACGCCCCGGGGGCCGGGGCCGCGCCGCCCCCGGCGTGGTAGCCGCGCCCGCGGAGGCACCGGAGATCGCCGCCGCCGCCCCCCCGGGGCCGGGGCATGGAGAGGAGGGCGGGTGTGCGTGGGGACTTCAGAGGAGGCACTGCCCGCGCCGCGGCGGCGGGACGGGGCGGCGGGCGCTGCCCGCCCGCCGGGTGCCGCAGGCGGGGGACGGGGGCGAGTGAGTGTGCGGAGCGGGGAAGTCTCGCTCTGACGCAGGGCTGCGCGCCCGGCGCCGCCTTTTTAAAGCTGGAAAACACCCCCCCACCTCCCTGCCCCTCCCGGCCCCTCTCCCCGCCCCGGCCCAGTGATGTCAGCCGGGCCCCGGCCCCGCCGCCGGCGGGCGGCCAGCGGGAGGCGGGCACCGGCGGGCACCGACGGGCCCCGGCCGCCCCTCCGCGGGGCACCGGCGGCCGCCCGGCCCCAGGCCCGCCCAGCCCCGGCCCCGCCGCCGCCCGCGGGGGTCACCGCGGCCTGCGGGAGCCCGGTGCCCCCCTCGGGGGAGCGGGCGGCGCGCCGGGGTCGCGAAGTGAAGGAGGGGAGGGGGGGGGGTAGACGGGGGAGGCAGGCGGAGGGGGGGGGGGGAGCAAAGCGAGGCAGCCTCGCATGCTGAAATCATTATGTAAAAAATCGCAGGCTTCCCCCGCTGTGGAAATTTGGAAAAGAGCATCAACTGGCAGGCGAGAGAAAGGAAAATCCCATTCTGCTAAATTACTAACAGACCCGGTGGACTCGGTTTCAGTCGCTCCAGATTTATTATTATTATTTTATTTATTATTATTCTGTAAATATCTCAGCAACACGGTTGTATCTCATCACTTTGTCGCGGGGGAAGGAGAGGTTTCCAACACACGGCGAACTCCTCCTCCCACCTCCGGGATGCCCCGTCCCGGCCCCCGGCGCGGCCGCGACAGCCCGGCAGGGGCAGGAGCCCCCCCGGCGGGGGCTGCCGAGAGGGGCCGCGCCGAGCCCCGTTCCCCGCGGCCCGCGCTCCCCCTTCGGCCGCCTCTGCCCGGCCCACAGCGGGCAGGAGGGGACCCAACTTTCCTGTTCGGGTCGGACGGCGGCGTGCGGAGAGTTGGGGGGAGCGGGCGGGGGTTGAGCGTATCTGGTGTATGAAGACGAAAAAAAAAGCCAACCCGTAAATCTTGGGCCTGACACCCATATGTGGTTGAAAATAAACCCAATATAAACGAAATCCTGTCTGCTCCCGGGGCGAGCTCCGCCACTACATCACGGCGGGAGACGGTCCCCACCGAGAAGCGCGCCCGGCGAGGGGCGCAAGTCCCCGGCCCCCGCCCCGGCGCCAGCCGCCCCCTCGGGTGGGGGAAAACCCAAACGCAAACCAAAAGGGCGACGCTTTACTTTCAAGGAAACCTGAATGGGAAAAAATAGGGGAAACCCTCAACGGCCGGCGGCGCCGTCCCCGGCCTCGAGGCCGCCCCTCCGGCCCGCTCGGGGGTCGCCGGACGCGGCGAACGCGGGGCTCGCCGCCCAACGCCCGCGCAGAAGCCGCGGACCGGCCGCGGGCGCGGAGCGGGGCCGGGCCGGAGAGGCGCCGCCAGGGGGCGCTGCGGGGCGGGAGCGGGGCGGCGCGCGGCGATACCAGCGGGCGGGGGCGGCGCCCCCCCTGTCCCGCGCGCGCCTGGGCGGCTGCCGGAGCTGCCCGGGGGGGGGGGGGGGCTGGGGGGATCCCGGCGCCTTCCCGGGAGGCCGGAGCGGGGGTGAGGCGCGGGGCGGGGGGGCGGCAGCCGCGCTCCCCTCGGCGGGACTCTCCTTTCCTGCCCGCCCCCCCGCTCCCCGCCGAAATGACGGAATCCCCGTCTGTTTCCTCCTGTTTAATGCCGTTGCCCGGACCACCGTGGCTCTGCTCCAAGGCCCCGCCAGCCGGCGCAGGCAGACGGCGGCGCGGCGCGGGGCCCGCGGCGGCCCCCCGGCCCCGGCCCCGGCCCCGGCCCCGGCGCTCCGGCCCCGGTCCCGGCCCCGCCGCCCCGGGGCCGCCCCGCCTCCGCCCGCTGTTCCTCTTCCCTTTCCCCTGCGCCTCCCTCCCGCCTCCCCGGGTTTGTTTACAGCCGCTACTAGGAGAGACTGTTACACGGAGCTTATTTTGGGAGCTGGCGATGACTAACGAAGTTAAAAGGAGCTTAGTACAGAAAACAACCTTATTTTTAGACGGCTGTTGTTTCAGTGGATTATTGTAGCAAAGGCACCCTGGCCGGTTTGAAAAGCCACTTCGCAGATGCCAAGTCCTTTCTTCTGCGCTGCCGCCGAGGCGCTCACGCCTGGCCGGCCCCTCTGCGTTGTTTGCCTCGCTTTCCTGCATCTACTGGTTAAACCCTACCCGTAATTGCTATGGCTACAATTGGTCTTAATTAATTTGGACCTTCCGACACACAAACCTACAACTCCTTCCACAGAAGAAAAAAGAAAAAAAAAAAAAAAGAAAAAGAAAAAAAATGTCTTCGAGCATTTGCAGCAATTTACAGTGACGTCCAGCGCCGGGTCAGCAGGGACCTGGAATGGGATCCCCCTTGTCTTTTGAGGCAGGGCCACCTCTTCTGTGGGACTTCTTTGCCTCTGGGATGCAAGATGAAGGAGGCAGGTCTCCGTGTTGAGCTTCATCTCGAGCGGTGCCCTGGGCGGCTGGGTGATGGCGCTGCCCACTACAGCTGATGTGTGGGAAGAGGTTGGCAACGCGATGGGGAGATGCAGCTGCTCCTGCTGCTTCACTCCCTGTCACCCCACTTCTCAACATGCGGTAGCTCGGGCGCTCAGACCAGACATGGGGCTCCCTGTGTCCAAGGCTGCTCCTCTGACCAGCCCTAATCCCTTGTGGGAAAATCGCAGCGGAGCTGCTGGGAGCTCAGCAGGCTCTGCACCACAGGACACACAGGGCTGAGCAGATGTGTGTCCCAGCAAGAAATGCTCCCCTGCCACTGGTGTTAGGCCAGGCCGTATCTCACCCCCCTTCACCACGGTGCAGCCAGCCTTCTCCGGCTCTCCACACGAGCGCTTCCACTGGCCCCTCTCTTATCACGGTCCATCTCTGCCTCAGAGCATTGTACGGGCTCCCTGGGCAGTCCCTCTCCATCCACGCGTCCCACAGCAACAAGGAGGGGGCAAGATGGTGCTCCCATTCCCTCGTGCTGCAGCAGAGGCAGCTGTTCTTGAAAACAAAACACTTGCTGCTTTTAGCCAGTAATTAGGTTAATTGCCAGGGAGAGTTTGGCTGCCCCGCTCTACCTTTCCGCCTTGGCTTAGACTGAGCGTGCAGCAGCTTGCGTGGCCCAGGTCAGGCTGAGAAACTTGTCCGTGTGGCTGCGTGCGGAGGTGATGCTTGTGGGAGGCCGTGCAGTGTGACTCGCCCTCACGGGATGCAGCTGGACTGGGGCGAGAGTTCGGGAAGCAGGGGATGTAGTGCAGTGGGGACCAGTGCAGGCCACAGGGCCTCCATCTCAGGGCATAGCCTCTTTGGGTTCCTGCTGATTTTCAACAGCCTTGGCAGCAATCAGTTTGTACTGGAGAAATCACCAGAAGAAAAAAATCTGTGTATCGTAGAAGGAAGGAGGGCAGGAGTAGGAAAGGAGCTTCGCTCCCTCTTCCCACCCAGCTGTGGGCTCGGTGAGGAGCGCTGCCAGAGCACTGCGGTGCTTCGCATTGCCGGCGTTCGCTGTGCTGTGCCCCTCCAATGCTGGAGCTGCCTGTGGCCCCTGGAGCTGGTGTTGGCTTGGCCATCTGACACATGCTTCCTTTGATGCGGGAAGGAGTCAAGTGCTGCAGGTTTGAATGGGCACTTCTTGATCGCTTTTTATCCCTTCTGTTCATCTGTGCAAGCAAAGCTGTAAATCTACCCTCTGTCCCCAGCTCTTGCATGTAAATGTACTGCTATCCTTGAAAAAAACACCCCCAAAACCTGCAGAGTATTTATACAGGATGTTTTAATCACCAAAGAGCCTGATTTATGCTCATTAGATTAGTTTCACATTATATGAAGTGGTGTGAGTGTGTGTATTCCCTCCTGCATTTTGCTTTTCTGTCCTTTTCTTTGGGCCTCCGCAGACTGGGAGGGATGGTTTACATGAAACTTTGTACACAGTAGCTCAGCATTTTTCAGAGAACCTCAAATTCAACCAAAAGGCCTTTGCTTTCGCCTCACAGGAGGATACAGGTTAGTAGCACTTCACAGCAGACAGGCAGGGCTGCTGTTGCTGACTTGCACCCTGACCTGCTTGCAAGATTTGGGACAAATTGTTTCTCTGCATGGTGTACTGTAAAATGAGAATCTTTCAGCTTTGTCTGCACAAAAGTGTTCTGAAAGCATGGCCAGGAGGGATTTCTCTTTCCACTGTTTACCAATATCACGTATTTTCTTACAATAAATGCACAGAATCCCATAATCCAAGACACAGATCAGAGAAAGCCACCCATGCTCTGCACAGAAATTTTGTTCTGTTTTGGCCTTCTTGTCCTTACAGCCTTTTTTATCTCACATATAAAATAATGGCCATCTCCTCGGGGTCTGCGCGCCCATCTTTTGGGTCTTGGCAGCTTCAAAAGCATCAGCATCTGTTCAGAGTTTCATTCATTGTAACAAAAGATTTATAAGTCTCAAGCCTCCCTAACCAAGTCCCTAATTAAAGTCTTTATAATCCCCTGCTTTGAAAATTGTAACAAGATTTGCTGGAAAGTGAGGGAGCACATGGCCGGTGTTAGTGGCCGGTACCACACCATTTTGAAAGCACATCCATGAACCTTTCAAGCAAGGCACAGATTACACCCGAGCAGCAGCCAGCTGCTGCTCAAAGTCCCCCAAAGTTAGAAGTCGATGCAAAGGCAGGGGCTGGGCTCAGCCTCCCATCCCCCAGACACAACCTCCTTCACAGGCTGCCAGAAATCATTTCATCACTTTTAAGGTGCGTTGCACTTAGCAGGACAAATGCCAGAGGAGGAATTTTGCGTGCTTGAATAATGTTGTAATTTACCTTATAACCGGTCTCATTACGATGTTGAGTGCTCTGTTGATTTACCTGGCTTTTGATTTAGTGGACTCTTTTTTAAACGACTGTTTAGGAATGCAGCCAGGGACTGCAGGCAAAGGACCTTAAAGCTTTGTGGAGCTACAGTCACCCATTCAGACACCAGCTTTTTAAAATCAAGACGGACATCAGACAGCCACACCAGACCCGTATACAGAAAGCCGCAACTGAATTAAACCGAGACGTTAGTTCAGAGAAATAATTTTGTAATGATACATGCTGCATCAGTGCAGCTTTGTTTCCTTTTGGGTTTGCCCCTTCTTCAAACCCGAATCGCGGGTAGGTACGCGCCTTGTGCTCTGGGTAGGCCCCTCGCTGCTGACCGGGGTCAGTGTGCAGCATCTCCTCTCCGCAGCTGGTCCAGACTGAGGTGGGTGCCCGCAGTGGGCTGAATCCTGGCTCTGTTCCATGACTCTGGGAGTCCCACCATGGCGATTCAGGTACTCCCTTCCCATCACAAAATGACCATCAAAAGTGAAAATACAGATCCTCTGCATTTCTTCCTGAGATGTGCAATACAGTGGGTGGTTAAAAAAAAATAAGAGCACATATAATGCTCTGTTTGTAAAATTGTACTAAAGAATCGGCAAATTTTTGTACTTGTTCAGTATAGACAGACTTGCAAAGGAGCAGCGACAAAGTTTTCTACCAGACAACATATTTTAGCTCCAGAAATATTTCATGTGTTTCAGACTTCCCCAGCTGCTGTTACAGAGGGTGGTAACAAGTTTTTTGTCTCACTCAAAAATACTTAATGAAGGAAAGGCTGGTTGGGCACACAGGGAGTCAAGCTGGCAGCAGAGCAGACCCTTATTCGGGGGAAGGGGGAACGTCAGATTTACGATGTCTGTGGGAGACTGGGACCCATGGTAGGTATCAGATGTTCCTACACACTGTGGGGATGGTGGCTTTCACCTCATCCATCCTCCAAGGTGCGGGATTGCACCTTCATTTTCAGGCAGTGCAAAGCAGTTTTCTCCAGACGTCTATGTTTCATCTGTAGGAGTGGGGTTGCTGCAGGAGGCTTTGTGGAAGCACTGACCCAGGAGGAGGGATGCGAGGCCTGGGCTGGCTGCGCGTGCAGCAGTGCTGCCTCACCCAGCGGCCCAGGGGCCAGCAGCTGAGCCTGTGGTGGTCAGGAGTTAGGAAAGGCTGCGTGTGGCGCTTCCCACTGCAAAAGGGGATGCTCTACATCCCCTGGAACGTCTGCTTTTAGTGACAGGCCCCTGTAATTCCTTCTCATCCTCTCCCCCCTGCTGGTAGCTGGTCCCTGAGTGCTTCTACCTCTGCAGCCAGAGGAGACCTAGACTGATCTGACTGACACCAAAGGCAGAATGTGTTGAGTTGTGGTCACAACCAGCTGCTCTGGGAGCCCACACATGTCCTTAGCTGTTTCCTAGACAGGGGCCAAGACACACAGTACAGTAGCATCTCCTCATGGAACCAAGGGTCCTGATGCACACAATAGGTCTGACGGTGAAGTACCCTTTGTAGACTCCCTCAGGGACTGGCCTGTTTTGGACTACAAGTTCAATGCCAAGAGCACCCTGGTTGCTACATGAAAGGAGTGACCTGATGTGAAGTCTTAGACTCCCCAGCTGTAGCATGAGCCCTCTTTTCCAAAATCTCAGCTGCACCACTATTTACTTGTTGGGCTGCTGCTACCCCTACTGCTCTTCAGCACCAGCCCAAGTCTTTTCCTTCATTAGTTTTCTCCTGCTCTAGTTCATTAAACTTGCATTTAAATGTGCTATTGGTTCTCCCTGTGTGAATAACCTTCCATTGTGTAATATTGAATTCCTTTGTATTAGCCTGTTCCCCCAGCGTCTCCAAATCCTCCTGTAGTCTGGTGCATTCCTGAAATTTATCAGCAGCCTCCCCTCCTATCATGATGTCATCTGCATCTGGACACCCAGCATATCGTGCCAACCTTGGGCTCATTTGTACAAAAAACTCTTAAACAGAACAAGTCCCGGCACTGAGCCCTGGGAGATCTGGTCTGTTAGTTCTCTTCGTGTGCACCGTCCTATTTATTGCACTTCTCTCTTCTCTAACCCAAGTTTATCCTTCTAATATCGATACTGCAACACTTGTATACTTTTTACTGACCTCATTTTCTGATGCAGAGTCAGTAACCTTGTTAAACGCCAGCAAACACAAAATCATTGCTTTAAACTTTTCTGGGCTCACCTTCACAAACTTTATGAATAGGATTTGGACTACTCTAGCAGCAATTTTGACTATGGCTTCTTGTGCCAGATGCCTGTAAACACGAGTCCTTGCTCCCCCTTTCCCCAGTACTTTCAGCATGATAGGACAACCCAGGGGATGAGAGGTATTGAGGGAGAAAGGAAATATTTTCCAGGTGATAAAATGAGGTGCCAAGGTTTGGTTCACTCACTTGTGGCTACGCACTGTTGAGGAGCATCCTTTACATTTCATGTAAGGTAAGTAATGATGAACTACAACCCAATGCTGTAAAGCACTATACTCTCCTCCCCTCCTATTTACACCAAACGTCGAGCTTCTCAGTGTTTCCAAAGACAGTGGCCTTGGACAGGGATGAAACTTGGAGCTTTTCAGCCTAAAAGATGAAATGACAGGAAACTGCGTACTATTGCAGATGAAGGGTTATGATGGAGATGCTGAATGCAGCTGTCTCCAGCTGCCTGCAGGGCAGGGTACTACTTCAACAGTGATGGCAAGTTTCAGATACGGTATTCAGCGGTACCTAGGTCATGAATGAACCGCATCAGCTTCACTTTACCAGGGGGATAACGAAAGGCTGGCAAGAGATTGGGCTTTTAACATACACCTTTCCTTCTTCACAGCTTGCATTGTATCTCTCTTGTCCTTTTCACACCATATTTCATGCACAGTGGGTGTTTTTTTTATAGAGATGATTTGGTCAAGGGGACCAGCACCCTGAAATGGATTGCCAGACTCCCGTAGTTTGGTCAAGGATGTAAGTGTTTGGTTCTTCATGTAACAAAAAGACATAAGAGCCCAATGCCTTTGTTCCATTAGCTAATGGCAGCATTCCTGTTTTGTGACATCCCTGCATGCTGAAATAGCTATCTTGAAGAACAAATGCTCAAAATTAAAATCTTCTTGAGTCAAGCTTCCTCATTAGCAGCCTGCCTGGCTAGACTCTACCTTATTATTTTTTGCTGGTGTGTAGCTGTAAAGAGAAAACCAAGGAGAAAAATAGGCAATTAAAATGCATTAAATTGATTTCCAAATGAGTATGCAGAACCAGAAAGTCTCGGGAAGAACCCCATCTCTTCTCTTGCATCTGTTGCTGTATGTGAGAGTGCAAATTCACTAGCAACTAGAACAAGACACATTTGCAAACATTAGTAGGATCAAACTACCTAGGATGCCTTGGTCAAGTCTCTGAAAACCAAATGTGTTAAGTCATTGTAGTTGCTTGGCACACATCGCAGAGCAGGACTTTTCAAAGGCCGTGCAAAAGTTTTTCAGTATGAACTACTCAGCCCTAGCAGTTCAAACATGAGACTCTCAGCTCTGCAAAGCCAGAGAATCATTTTCCTCATTGTTAACAAAAACACCAGAAAGCACCTCACAATTCCTCTGCTCTAAACCATGTTCCAGTGCAACACTGAAAGTACAGGCATTATGAAACCACACAACTGCCTGACACCGGGCTCTGGGTCTGCACTGCGGCTCAGGTCTCATCAACAGACTGTTCTACCTCAAGTTAATGCAGGTGTATCGAATGCGAGCCTGGAGCAGTTAAAGAAAACCGTGAAGATGATACAAATTAATCTCTTCCTCTGTGCTTCCAGGCCTCTGTCTACTCCCTTCCTCCCAAGAGTCCAATTAAATTTATTTTGAGGTTGCTTTTTAAGCACACTAAGTAAGTTACAAAATTAAAGAAGCCTCTCAACTGTGGTGTGTGAGAAGGAGGCTCCCCACAGACGTGTGTGGTGCAAGGGAAGACAAATTGCACAGGCAGATACATGCAGACAGCAATGCATTTGTTAAGCTAAGAGGTAGAGAAATGGCAGGCTGGATCTATCCACCAAGCTTATTCTGGGAAAGGCAGGTGTGAAAAGACAGACCAAAGACAAGGGCTGAAACTTGGTTCATGGGACAGTTCGGGGCTTCTGCTGAAGAATCTGTCACTAGAGCTGAGTCTCTGAGATTAAAGCCACTTGGATTTACTGCTGAAGGGCTGCTGCCTGCTTGCTGCCCAGCACTGATGCACCGAGCTGTCCGTAAGAGCTGTGCCACAATGAAATACTTTTCTTGGCGTTTCTCAAGTTACATGAGTCAAAGCTGTCAAGTCTGTAAGTCCGGGATTTGGCTCCAAGTTTTGCTGGATGCACGCCAATAAGTGAATGCAGACTGATTTGACAGAAGTGGCCAGCAACTTCTAGCAAGACAAAGAAAGGCCATTCCCACCCACACATAGCCTCTGCTTCCACCCCTGGAAAGCTCCTCCACTTGTTGCTGGGCTGCAGAGGTCCAGTGCTGTATGGAGGTCTGGAGGCTCCCGTCTCCGGTCACTGTTCTCCAAGTGCCAACAGGTATAGTGACCCAAGGGATTAGAGGCCCCAGAAATTGTGCACACACAGGCACATAGACGCACACATAATGATCTCCTCCATTTGGAGTTCATGGCTGGCTAGACTTGGTGACCTCAGAGTAAATATTTGTATTGAGGAGGGATCTGAAGGTGGTTCAGGGTGACTGAATACAAAGCCTAGTAAAAGACTCCTACTTATATCCTGGGACTGGTTTGGATGAACAGCCAAGTTAGGGTTAAGGCTGGTATCAGTGGTAGGTCAGAGAAAGGTAAAGGCAGGGTAGTAAGAGATCAGCTTGGGATAAGTATGGAGGGGTCAAAGCAGGAGCTCCCAGTTCAGTGATGACGGTCCTTAAGGAACATTGGTGCGAAGATTGGGAGTGTGGCAGGATTAGGCAGAGGAAGGGCTGCCAGGATGTTGGTTCATGGACCCAACCACAATGCTGGGTCTGGCACAGCAGTCCTGTGGACTGGTGATTCAGAAGTGGTGACGAGGGGAATGTCCAGCTGAGATGAAACATTCTGCCCTGCTAGGAGCACAGGAATATGTTGCTTCTGATGGTTGGCCCTACTGGCCAGAAAATCTGGCAAAAAGTGGCTAATGAAGTCCTTGACGTGAAGTCTGACCTGAGCCAGCTGCAGCCACGGCTACTGAAATGTCATCCACAGGTTATCGCAGTAAATGCTACCTGAGGTAGTTTTCTCTTAAGGGCTTTTTCTCCTCTCATCATCCAATTAAAAGTTCAAGAAAAAACACAAACTTGCTTTAGAGGGAGAAGACTCTGAATGCCAAGATGTTCATTTGAAGCCAGCCTGGATGGACTGCTGTCAGAAACCCCTCTACCTTTCAACACTCGTGCTGATAAATTAAAGTCAGGTGGAGACTCCATCTCCAGTCACAGATGTTGGGGTGATGGTGTTTGACAATGACTGCACCGACATAAATCCTTTCTATAATAGTGATTTCTGTCTCATCTGGAAGATTTAAGACTAAGCCATTAGGGAAACTTTTCTTTCCAATACTACTGAAACACAATTTTAGAAAACGAGCACTGTGTAACTTGAAAGGAGGGGATTTTTTTGTTGGTTGTGATTACAGTGGTTGCGGGATTTTACTTATTTGTTAGCCTCCACTGCCCCCTTCTGGCTTTTGTGAAAATACCAGCTTTCACAAGAAACTCCTGCGATTGCCTTAGAAATAAAATACTAAGGCAAACCTCCCGTATCTGCTGATGTTGACTCTCACCTTCTTAAACGCATCAGTAATTCAAATAGAACCCGAGACCAGTTTTGGAAAGCGCGGATGCTGAATTAGAAGGGAAAGGATGCAGGTGCTGCTTCTGGCTGGAGGGCGTGTGAAACCCTGCTGGCCATGGAGAGCTGTACAGTTCTCTCTCTCTGCCTTTGATGCCCTAGCAGTAGTTTGCAGCTATTTCAATCATAACGCTGTGTTAAGAAACCTCAGTTCGACTGTGCTTTCCGTGGACAGGATTAACAAGCATTCAAACGGTTCAGGCGCTGGAAGACAGGCAAAGCAAAGAACCAACAGCCAGGCTCTGGCAGGGGAACTGATGGGGTAGTGTATGGGGGCAGAGCAGGAGCTAGGACCCGTTCAAAGCAGCACCAAGCCAGGGCAGCAAGTCAGACCTTGGAGCAGGACAGAAGTCCCTGTAGATGTATCTCCTGTACTCAGAAGTGCACATATTTGCACAAGATTGCAGTAATCAGGAGGGTGAGAAGAAAGTTGAGTGACAGGTATGGAATTACACTGAAGTTAATCAACTAATTTCTAGAGTGACCATTCCTGAATATAGGTAAAAATCACACTGTATTTTCAGGAAAAAAACCCAACCACAAGTGAAGCAATCTCCAAGCTAAAGGGCCACTCAAACAGAAGTACAATGATCCAGTCTTGGGTTAAAAATTAAGTTCTTCCTTCAACGCTCTGTGGAAATGGCACCATCAAGCCTACATATACCCATGATTTTAAATCAGCAGGTCTATGACCTTGAGGAAAGCCCTGCCTCCTTGTAAGAAAAAGGTACCATTTCTTTCCTTCCAGGTCACTTAGGCAAGGTCCTAGGACCTTTCTTCTTACACAATGGCTCTACCCCCATCTCACTATTGTTGTCATCATTCCTCACTTCTATCCATTCTCAGTAACGGCAAAACTACTCCATTGTCCTATCTTAATTAATTAGTCTTAATTAATCAAAGGGCCTCTTTCTATCTCCAAATAACCTTTATCATCTTCTCCAGCATCTTGCTCAGGGCCCATAATGTGATACCAACAACAATTACCTATTTGCTGCTCCTATACTCTTTATTTCCTTCTGACTGATCATTTTGGTTGACCAGCTTGAGATCTGTCAAGAGACTGAAGGCTTGATCAGTGAGCACTTAGCATTTTTTTGGAAACCAGGCTCCTACTCACACAGCAAACATCTTAAAAATAGTAGTATTTAAAGTCACCAGTGACTCCTGGTGGAGACCTCCTCCAACTGTGAATAGAAACTGTTGTATGGGCAAAACCATAGAAATTATTAGTCTTCCCCCTTCATCTGCCTCACATCTCCTAAATTCTTAGTTCCTACCTCAAGTTTTGATACTGACATTGAAATTTGCATAATAGGAAGCTGTATTGCAGACTCATAACCAGCTCCTGTTTTTTCTTTCTCTTAAGAAGAGATATGGTTCCCACATTTTTCATGCCTTGGAAGAGTATCAAACCAGAAAAGGAGGGATGCAAAGTAGAAGAGCCGGGAGATGTCTGGGACACAAACAGGACCGGCAGGTAACAAGAGAGACTATAGAGAGGCCTTTGTTTTTCATGTTTTCCTTGAGTTGCTGGAGGGCTCTTTACCTGGTGTCTTCTCTCCAAAATTTCTCCCTTAGCTGAACTGGCAGCACATGTGCTGAATTCAGTTTGCCTGAAAGCAGCTCAGCCCTGAGAAGCTGCTTGATCACGCTCTTCACATGATCACCAGATGAGTCTCTCTCATGGAATTTGTGTCCCATCTTTAAAAATAAATACAACACAAATAATTGAAGCCTTGACTATAGTCACCAACCCTGACCCACATGCAGATGTGACTATGCTTGAGTCAACAGCTACAAGATCAGCAGGCTGTGATTTCAGAGAGGCCCTAGACACCCATGTTACTCAGAGAACACAAGCAAGAATGGCAGGAAGGCGCTGAGGAATAGCTAGGGCAATGAGATGATCTAGAAAATGGCTTGCAAGAAGACCAGCTCACATGTGAGAGCTCCTGATGTCCCCAGGGTGGCTCCAAGTGGCTTGCTAGAAGAGCAGGGTCTGGCTTCAATCCATGTCAAAGCAGCATGCTGTGCTCAGGGGATATGCCTCCATGCTGAGCATTGGGTGGTGGCACGGGACCAGACCCATAGACTTGGCTTAGAGCTCCTTCAAGATAACTGCAAGCAGCCTTCTGATTTTTCCCCAATGGACTGGGAGTCACAAGCTCTCTCTGCTAACCATGGCAGACAGCAAAGGAGCTGGGTACAGGATAAAGTAAAAAAAAGCAGGAATTCACCTTCTAACAGTACGTCCTTTCCTGCCACGCTGGTGAACTGCAGGTGGAAGCTGTGGAAAGCTGCACTGATCCCACAGCATGGTGCTGCCTGGATGTTCCACCACAGCCCACCACATATGCCGGGGAGGGGGGGCGAGGGTAGAGGGGATGATTTTGTTGTGTCTCAGGCAAAATTGTTTCCCCACACGCTTTCCTTTTCTCCCCCAGCCTTCTGCCTCTGAAGGCATTTCCTGTGGCTGACCAGAACATGCCAAGTTCTGCAGTTTTAGGCATCTCTGCTCCCATACCCCAAAGGAGCTGCCGCTAGGGCAGGCTTTGCTTTAAGATGCCCTTTCCGTGATCCTCCGGCAGTGAGATCCATCACTCACCGTGCTGGTACGACTGAGCTGGCAGTGAGTTACCTGCACGTCAGGAAGAGGGACTCTCACGCTGCGGAATACCCGATCAGTGACTCGGGCCGGCTCTGTGTTACAGCTGAGCTATAACCTCATTCTCCTGCCTCACCTGCCATTTCCAGGTAATTGCTTTTGGACAGATGGTAAGCCAGTAGCATGGTTATGTGACTAGCAGCTTGGCTTTCTTCCTACTCCCCGCCCCCCCCCATCTGCTTCAGGTTGTACAGAGAGAGCTTATTTTTCTCTGCCCTGCTTCCCTTCCAGCACTACAAACCAGTTTACACAGAAGCCGATTGCTTCAACAGCTGGAAAACTGCTCTGGCTGGGGACTACTTACGCTGGTGTCGCTCGACATTTGAGTGGGCACAACAGGACCAAAGCACGGAGGCACCTTTGCATGGCAGCTATTCTCAGGATAACACAAGGCCACAAGTGCAATGTGACAACAGGCGAATGTGCAGGGATCCTGCCTGATGTTACCGGCAAAGCCCATCTGGGTCATTCGTGGTCAGGAAAAATCTCTTCTAATGCAAGCGGGGCCAGATGTGATAGCAGAGTGAGGCAAGAAATGCATGGCATTTTGACTGGCTGAAATAGTTTCTTTCGGGCTTGTGTTCCTGAAATGGGTTGTTAAAAATATGATTTCCCTCAGTAGTTCCAGGCATTCAGGTGTGGGTTGTCTTGGAAGTCTTATTTTCAGAAAATGTTATTGAATTTATTTTATTTTTTAGTAAGATTGGTTTTTTTTTTCTTCTCAAGTCTGCACAAGGGCATCACAAAACTGTTACTGTGAGCAGCAGATTTCTTATCCCCCCACCCCTCCTCCTAATTTCTAAGCTCATACAATATATGTAAACTTAAACCACTTCAAGATACTAATTTCTTAAATTTTGGCATCCTCTACTGTAACATCTAACTCCTAACAAATGCACAGATGTCCTCCTATGTCACTTACCCTCCTTCTATTCTAACACCAAAAATAATGTAAAAGAACCTAGCAAAATTATAACTAGCTATGCACAGCTAGGACAGTAACGTGAAAGCCTCCAGCTAGGATATTTTTAAAAATCAGATGACTATTATTTTTTGAATAACCTGAAATATTTTACTGTTTCCTCACATGAAGAGGTTTATGCCAAAAATTGAAAGGCACCTATAAAAGCAAGGCAAAAATCACTACAGCCACAGGACAAAAGTCTCAAAAGCCATTAAATCTCATTTCCCTTCAGCTCTTCTCAGAATTTGATAGAATTGTACCTTTGTCTGTTTGGTTGTTCTTAAATCACAGATTTGCTACAGTGCTTCAGTTGCATTTGGATAGGGATAAATATGTACAAGACCATGTCTGTGTCAGCTATCTTGCTCATGACACTCGGATGGAAAAACTACCTCCTACAGCTAGGATAAACTCCATTCAGCTGGGATCAAGATAAGCAACAATCAGAGGACTGTCACGGCAAAGTCAGTACTCTGATAAAGGGAGATGGTACTCTGGGAACCAGAAGCTGGGGAAGTGCATACGTAGCTGTGTTCCTGCAGATGAATTTGGAATTCAATGGCAA
Source organism: Athene noctua (assembly GCF_965140245.1). Lineage (NCBI taxonomy): Eukaryota > Metazoa > Chordata > Aves > Strigiformes > Strigidae > Athene > Athene noctua. The sequence continues at coordinate 103,489,866 of NC_134038.1, read as the reverse complement.
GAGAAGTCAGCAACCAGTGATTGTACACAGGGGAGACAACAGCTCATCTTCCTCTACTGAGCATATGCAGCCTAGAGGTGTTCCCCAAGGGAACATCTTGACTGAGAATTCCCAGATCTCTCCTTCAAATAGGCAATAGATGATTCCAATAAATACAAAACATATGTACGTGCACTTACCCCTTACAGGTCTGCTCATCCATTAACATCCCCCAGCCTTCCAGCCCAAATGGCCAGGAATTCATTTTCAACAGGCTTTTGAAGTAGTTATCTATAATTTCCTTCCACACAATGTGTGTTTACTTTGCAAAATCAAATTCATGCTTAGAACTCAGAGCAAAACACAGAGGGCCCATGGAAAAAACTAAATGTGTACGTTATAGAGAAACAATGGAAAGCAGTTCCACAAATAAGTGTTACAATGGTCTATTTTGTGTACCGCTTGCTTAAAGCTACATGAACGTTATAACCAAAGCTCTTTATTCTTACTGCTTTTGTCAAGAGAAGAGGAAATAAACATAGTTTACTGCTAGAAGAATAAAGGCAGGGCCATAAATACTTATCATGCATCATAGTTACAAAGAAATCCTTCTTAAGAGTAGATTATGATCTTTCTTATAGCTCGGTAATGCAAAAAGGCTAAGTATTCCTCAAATCCACTTTTCTTCTGGGCAATTTAGAGGTTTGCCATTGCCAATTACAATCACAAGTTGAACACATGCCGGAGGACAGGAGGAAACTACAGTAAAGAGAAATCTCAGCTGCAGTTTTGCTGAAATCTGGTCAGGAATGGGAGAATAAATTAGAATTTGTCAACTCGACTGTGGAGTGTGCTTTCATTATCCTGTTCAAGCCACCCGGTTTTCACAACCTCTGCTGTAAAACATTTTGATCAAAACTATGTTTTTGGTCGATGCAGTACTGAATAGGTCTTTCAGTGCCATTCCCTATTAGAGAAGGATTTTGTTAGCAATTGGCTGAGCAAATTCCCACTCACAATAACAGCTGTGAACCCTGCTGAGGGCATCTGTTGGGTAGTTAATACTTGTTGGGAAGTATCTCACTTTAAGTGTGTTTTGTTTACAAAAGGAATTCCTATGCTTTTTAACACAGTGTTAAAGATATTGCGCCTCCTGTTTGTTTACATATGATGTTCGATCCATGTTGTCTTCGTTCACTCATACTGATTTTCCTCCCTACAGGGGGCTAACATATCGAAGGGCTTTTTTGATTGCCTTCAAGTTTCAATTGACTTATAATAATAACAGCCTAGATACAGAAAGGTTATTAAATGAAGTGTTGTAAAAGGCTGCTGGCCAAGTTCTTTCCTTTCTAGCGTGCAAAAATAAGGAGAAACTCCATGGAAGCTAAAATTCAAATGGAAGTCAGAGTAAGCAGGACCTACAATAGCTTCTGCAGCAGTAGGAAGAGCAGAACAGCCACCTCTCCTCCTGTGGCTATCACTTTTTAAAGAGTACTGTCTGTCCAGACTCCACATACTCCACGCTAAATTCCTTTGTCCTGCAGGGGCTGTTGGGAGCCACATGAATTCCTCCGGACATGTGAAGGGATGCTAGTGTGAAACAGATGCAAGCCTCTTTCAAGTTATCTTGCCAATATAAAACCCAAGAATACAAAGCTCTGCAAAAGTTGGAAAAGGTGTCATGTTGGAGTATCTTTGTTAACAGCACATCTCCAAAGCCTCTAAGGAAGTCTATAGTGTCACTGATACAGTAAGCCCTTCCCCAAGCCTGACTCACCATCATTCACACGGTAAATATGCAAAGGTGGATCAGGCACAAACATCCCCAACCTCCAGCGATGAAGGAACCCTCCAGTGTACCCTGTACAAGCAAGGCAGAGGTGCACATCAGTGTAGGGATGGAGGATGATCCCAGCAAATTACTGCCTAGCTCACCAGCAGAAGATGAGGTCGGTTCTTCCTCAAAGTAATCTGAATGCCCTGAGACAGGCAATAAGGGTGCAGAGGAGTACGGAGACTATACTGCTCAGGCCTACTAACATGCAGAAATAGGGATAAAAGCAGTATGTGGGGAAATCATCTCCTCTTCATCTACAGAAGTTGACCCTCATGACTAACAGCTGTTTAAGTACATATGTGAATGTTAAAATTCTTGCTTAAATACCTGCAGAACTGGTGACCAGTCTGAAAAGGTTCCTGGTGCAGAATTCCCTCTTGCAGACATGTATTAAAAGGAGACTGAAAATTGTTTAAGCTCACACTTGCAGGCACAAGGTAGGAGGACATTTATAATAGAGGCTGGCTCAAGCAGATGCTGCTCATCAAGATAATACACACTTCCTATGTACATACAAAAGCAACGGCATGTTTTTGGACAACCATTCAGAAATTTTAGGAAGAAAACAGGACGTACCACACAGCTGAATTCCGATGGTATGTGTCAGCAAGCTCAGTCTGAACATAAAAACACTGTTGTAAACACTCGCATTCATGGAAGAGTGCTACAGATTTAATGTTAAGTATGAAATGATTTAATTTTGGCTTCCATTTGCAAGCTAATACCTTCTGTAGTAAAATGTCTTCCAGCAGTTACACGAACACATAAGTTTAGAACAGCATCAAAAGAAACCGATATAATAATTACCAGTAGTTCTTTTTTGCAGGATCTCTCCTTTTCCCTGTGTTCTTCCATCAAACTACATAGGAAATCTAGCAGATGTTTAGCTCACATGCTTATTTAAACATGGTCCAGATAGGTCAGTATTGTTACATGTGTTACTTTGGTGAAGGCGTATTTCCTGTTCACATCTTGCCCCTCCATCCTATCCCAATTCTGAAACTGTTTTCCAAACATGTTTTCAAAGAGGCATGATTACCATTTCAGAAATACATCTCTGACATAGCAGCTCACAAAAGTAAACATTATTTAATAGCAAATAAAATAAGGTCCTTCTGGGTGTAACTTGCAAATCCAAGGCCTAAATCTGTGTTTATGTAAACTGATCTGGTGCTCCAGATTTATTCCTAACATATACTAACATGAAATGGCAACAGAACGAGATTCTTATGAAATAATTTATTCACCTTCACACTGGACACGTTACCATTCTGATCTAAGAGCCAAGGACTGTGATGGAACTTAAGCTTACTTTGTACTGAAATCCACAATACATTAAAGCTTTCTACTGAAAGATGTCATATTACAATACTGAAATTCCGTATTGATGTTGTTACCTGTCAACTACTGTGATATGGTAGCGCTACCCCTTTACAGTGCTGTGGCTGAGTGACATGAATGAACAGAAAGCAGACTTTCCTGGTAATACATAGTTTTGCAGTGGCTGAACCTCAAAAGCAGGGTCAGTCACCTGAATCAGACTTACGCAGTCTTCAAAATAAAGTGCTAGCTGAAGCTAGACCTTTGCTGTATATTGAAAATACTCTACGAAAGCAGGCACTCCAGAGAATTGACTCCACTTCTGAAAGGCTTGTATCTGTGTGTAGGATCTAAAATTTGCTATCACACTAACCTCACAGTATTAATGCGGAGGATTAATATATGTACACTATAAATTCTGTACACATGGATAAGATTGTATTACAGTAACACTATCACTTTCATACTGCTAGTTTAATTTCTGTTTTTTTCCTATTTTTCTGCCTAATGTCAAAGATCTGATGTATAGATGAAGGACGACCAACTCTTAAGTTTTTGCTTTCTACTGAATCTTATACATATGGTTGTGAGCTCACAATATACAAGACAAAAAGGTCTGAAGAAAACATCATCAATGTTTCAGAACAACTGCACACTGGTGACTTTCCTTAAATGATTCAAAGTAATTACCACTTATTGAGGAAAAATAGAAAATTAAAGCAAATCAGCAACAAAAATATCACAGGACTAAACTAAAAATACAAACTAAGAGCATCTTGCCAAAACCACATAAAATGAAGAAAGGCTTTGGCTAGTATGCAAGAACAGTGACATCTTGTGGGGGTTTTACATAAGTGAGTTTACAGAAGGACAGAGCAAACTAATCTGCAATGTTGTATCATTAAAAGAAACACTACTGCAGTAGCTTATTTAATACATATACCATTAATAATATTTGGTAGAAATTAGGCTTTATTGCTTTTGTAATGAGGAATGAAATTTTTTTTAAAAAGGCAGAGAAATAGCTAGTAAGAAAAACGTTCAAAACAAAAATTGAAGGAGTGGAGTCCAAATAGCTCTGCAGCAGTTTCCTCTGCTCTCCCAGGAAGTAGTTATATTTATCACTTAAATATCTCTCATCCGATATAATAATGACATCAGGGCAAAGTTATAAGAGACTAAACAAGGAATTATGTTGCACAGGCATACAGTCAAACATAAAAATGACATCCATATTACGTGTTTTTTTAAAACACATACATAAATATTTAATAAAGCATGGATAATTATGCTATTCTTTTCCACTGATTAACAGACTATGCCAAATTCCTTATACGTACTTCTTGAGAAAGCAAAGTTCTATTACAATGGAAAACTAAAATAACATATCCTACTTTCCAGTACAGTATGCAGTATTTGGACCCTTCAGATTGTATCAGAATATATGAGTTTCTGGAACAAATCTTCAACTGCTGTAAAGTGTCATAACTCAGCCAAGATACTCAACTCTGACAGTTTACAACAAGCAAAAATGTTTTGATTTTTTTTTTTTTTAAACAAGTTTGCACCCAAACTAAGTTATAAAAACATTTACAACCTGGAAGATGATAGATTTTCCTACCATAATGTTCATGTGTTCATCTTATTTTCTTTTACCTGAGTAACCTAAGTAAACAGATTACAAGGCAATTTAAACATATTAGCTAATACAAGGTTTACTGGACTTCTCATATATAGAAATGTACTTTGACACTATTTGCAGTTTTACAAATACAAAATGAATAAGAATTTGAAAACATGTTTACTGAGCAGCCATGTCTGATATCTGTACAGATCAACAGGTGCAGTGAAGTTATGTACAGAATTTATCATTTAATTTTTAAACAGCTTTTGTGCCACCTGAATGCAATGTGCATTTAAAGAACTGCTGTCAGCATCACAGATCTGTAATTCACTGGTGCCAGAAATGGAGAGTACAGAACAGGACAACAGATCCTAAAATAATACTGTGCTATGCAGACATCTGTACATAATTCAAATAGTGCATATTAGTCAATGTCTGATGAGGAATAATAGCTGCTAATACAGACACGGGCATTTACAGGTATTAGGTTTGTTATAATAAGTATGGATGAATGAACTTTTCCATATATAAACATTAAAGGAAAGCACTTGAATTAGGAAGTTATGTAATGATTAAAGAAGGGAAGTTATGTAATAAATAATGAAACTTTCAATTCAACTTGCAGATTAGTACAGTAGGAAAAAAATCCTTTACAGTAGCAATGAAACCATTCAGAAGCACTGTCAAATCAACGGGAATTCAGTTTTATTTTATAATCATACCAACTGAATGTAAAAAAAAATCAACATGAAAAAATTAGTTTATATCTGATACTCTTGTTAGTATACTTCTGTGTTATTGTACCTGTTGGATGTTTCCTCCTCTTTTTGTGCTCTATTCACTCTATCACTTTTATTATTTTTTTTTAAATTCTTTAGTCCAACCAACATAAATCCATAGACACTAAAGCACAGTGAATGTGCAATTTGCAGACTGGTGTGAGTGAAAAACCATAGGAATATAATTACTTTTATGAGGTAAGCTTGGAGTAACTCGGAGGAGAAAATTTGCGCTTCAAGTACTTGAGAATGTAAAGTGGAAGACAGCTTACAACAGTGATTGCTGACACTTTCCACAGGAAGGTCACAGTTGTGATAAAGGCAACATCTGCAGAAACAAAAAGGGAAAATAAGTAATGGGAGCTGGTAACATAGAAACTGGAACTTCCATAGTGCAAAGTCAATACAACTCTCAATTGCATGCTTATGCCATTGTTCAAGACCATGCAAAATTAAAAAAAAAAAAAAAAAAAAAAGGCAACAAAACAACATAAAGTTAACCTCAACATTTTGATTTTGCCTACTATTTTCTTCAGCCAGGAATTTTAGAATTCCTTTATGGTCCTTACACTGTTTTGCAGCACAAAATAATTTTAGGGGAAACAGAATCTCAGTTTAAAAGCTTTCTCATAATAAAAAGCTAAGCCAGCTTATTTTTCGAGTAAGAAGAACTTTTTGCACACTATAATACAAGTTCCCAATCAGAAATTCTGCTAACATTTTCGATCTTTTATTCCATATTCAGCTTATTTTTCCCTGAAACAGCCACCACAACTAGACTGAATGATTCTTAAAACCTTAGAATTAAACTAGAGCCCCAAAATTTAAAGCGAAAATAACATAGTGATATTGCCACAAGCCACAGTGGAAAAACTATCTTTTGTGACAAATATTAACAAGAATGGTGACACTCTACACTTGCTAGTGAAATTTTTTGACTACATTTGTGATGGTCAGGTCATACTTAATTATCATGGAAAGATCCCAGAACCCAGGTAACGTGAAGAATTATGTTTTTTTGCCTTTTTCCATTATTTACAAACGTGTATATTAAATAATTTACTACTCTTTAATGAATTGTTAAGGACTTTAAAAAAAACTTCAAGGAAAGTTGAAATTCACCTACCTAAGAAAGCTCCAAAAGACACTCTGCCTATACCTGTTTCACAAAGAGGGAGAATGAAAATGAAAAGATTTACAGAAAATAAACAAGTTATGTGAAAAAAACCCAAAACAAAGAGGTTAGCTACACAGAACAGAAATGAAAAATATGTTAGTAGCAGTAACTGGAATATTATTGCCTTTCACATGGCAATCAGAATATTTTAAACAGCAATTAAACCAAAACATTTTGAAAATACAAAGATTTTATATTTGGTCATGTTTTAAGGTTGTAAGTAGGCAGTTTTGTTACATTTGACTTCAAGGTATAATTTACTGTATAAACAACTTGATTGGAACTGTTCTAATGTGAATGAAAATTCACTTCAGAAAATGTAGTAAAGAATGCTTTACTGCTCCAACTTTACTCATTAAAAATATTTTGTATCTTAAATTTCAACATATAAACTTGTTATACAGTTTTAGCCTCAGCCTGCTTAGACATACTAAAAGCCTATGTAATATATCAGAGACGTGTCTACTAAGGCCATTGTGTGCAATTAACTCAGAAATCTAAAAACTGATTTACTTCCATGAGTTAGAGCTGTAGAGCAGTATCAAATATTTCCATCTTTTTAATTTGACTGTCCTGTCATAATTTCTCTGGGAGGAGATGATGCTTGTAAGTAACATCATTGAAAGAAACAGTCTACTTGCTGAAGTCAAGCACTATTGGACTGGATTGTTTTCCCTGATATATGGAAGTTGTTTTATACCTTGAACTGTAAACCATCACTTAGGTCTATACTACCTTACATGCATAAAAAATGGCTCCCTCCCTCCAGTTATAATTTGACAGATTAAGTAACAGTAAAGCATTAAGCAGAAGTGAGACTAACAGAAATGCATTTTCTCAGATTAACTGATGTATAACACAGTGTAAAATACATCTTTACAAAAGCCCATGAAATTGCAGCCTTTTCAGTACCCCCAATGATGAAAAATACAGAAGTTAAATTGTCACATGCCTGGGGACTTATGTACTCAGTTGCTTGGACTTGTCCAACAAATACATGAGGACAGTAAAGCACTCCCCTTTATTGCAAAGGTTTGCAAGAAACAAGGTCCCTGAAGTTTGTACACATCTGTGAACACCACACTTGAAGGTGTTTCTCCCTGAACAACACCTACAAAGGATGGAAGGACTGTCTGTCACCAGTACTAAATTCTTACAAAGGTGAAGCAGCAAGTTCTGCTTTATGAAGTTCCTGGAAGTTTGATCTAAAGAGCCACTAACTGTATCTGTTCTTGCTTGTTCCTTTCATTTGTAACCTGGCTGTGGAGATTCAGGACTCAATCCAATAATCTCTATTAAAGAGTCCAGGCATCAGTGTCAGAGAACAGAAAAAGGTACTCTGGTAAACCTGAAATAATGTGCAACATGAGTACCAAGAGCCCAGCAGGGTTGTTTCTTCATTAAATTTTGACTGCTGAGAAATCTGGGAAGTAACAGAACACCTGGGACAGGCAGTAAAGCATTTACTGATTAAAAAAAATTGTATTATACAAGTATACTACCCAAATGTTGAACATCTGGGACATGAGAGAGTGAAAGCACAACTATGAGACTCCTAGAAACTACCGTATAATATTTAATTCTGCTATGAGAAGTGACAGTTGAAGAAGGGCAACTCTATTCATCAGCTCCTGGAAAATGGAGAGAGGAAGAGCTGGATTCTACCCCTTGTGAGGCATTATCAAAATTTTTATATGTATTTCTGTAAAAGTTACATTTGTAAAAATCACATTAAGACTGAGATAGTTTTTACTGAAGAATAATTTGATATGAAACGAAATCTGTATTATTTTGATGCTCAGATCCTTGACTGTTAAGATTTGCAGTTAAAATGTGTTTTTTCATCTTGTGAACTGTGAACAATCATAACCTTAAGACACAGTATAGTATACTGCAATTTAATGTAAAGCAAGCTTAATATAAGTTTACTATAATTATGAAATAATGATACTTATATAAAGTATCTATCCTAATAGTCTTTTGCCTCACTGAGCAATACTTCAGCTCTTTTAAGCTTGTGGGTTACATCTAATGAGATCCACTTGGTCTGGCATACTAAGTAATTCACCAACTCAGTGAAAGATGCTAATATTTTTAAAATGCTATTTGCAGTATAGTGCAAATCCAAAGCCAATTTAAGGTATGCAGTTCGGACTGTGAAGATCAGATCAAGGATGGGAGAAGCATGCATGCTCTGAGTAAAGTTTATCATCTAGATAAATCATACTAACAGGAATAAAGATTGTCAAACTGTAGAAGAAAAGGGTAAGAGAATATTTTAAACCCTACATTATTTAAACTTAATTTCAACTCAGTCATATTTCTTATGGAGAAAGCTGTATTGCACAAAGTATAACTTTGTCTATTCTTAATTAAAAAAAAGAGAAAAAAATATTAAAAATATAAAGCACAGTTCTTTGCTAAAATACTTTTACTATTACTCACCAAAGTATTCATTTAGAAATGCAAGTGAGGCCACATAGCAGCCAAGACTGAGGAATTCAGCCACCACCATTAACCAGTGCCATGTTCGTATGGTCAGTGCAACCATCAACAGCTCAGTCAAGATTAGGGCAGTGAAGGAAATGGCAACGACATGTACAAATTCAGATTCAAAAAGCAGCAGGGCTCCATACATCAGAATACCACCTAGGAAAGGCACACAAAGTTAACAATACGCTCTGCAATAAAATTTCAGCATACCAGTTTTTACAACTGCACACTGAACATTTGATTTCTTATTATGAAAACTTGCCCAGGAATTTTTTTATAAGGTAACACTGATCTTTCTAAAAGAAGTGATATTTACCGTACTTTTTGCATTTGATATAAAACAACCAAAGTAAATCTGTGAAGAAATAAAACTATTAGAAAATTAAACACCTCTTAGTGCCGTGTATCTGATGAACTGTTAATTAACCCAATTTTGTCAAGTGCTACAAATAAATGAGATACTGTTGAAAGTGTAATTACTTTTAACTGATTACATAATTCAGATTTTTTTGACAGTACTTCTGTCATTCCATGAAAGAAGACTACTGTGTAAATAAATGCAATGTGATAAGCACTCATTAAAATTTTTCTGGATTAGCATTTAATTAAAAACATGTCCTTTTTTAGGTGACATGCATCAATAAATATACCAATCCACACCATGTTTCGAATAGGCCTGGCACACTACCGGAATATCGATTTACGAGATAAACAGAAAGCAATATATATAACTGCTGATGAAATGTTAAGCTTTGGGAATTCAACCTGCAGCTGAAAAACAATATTGCTAATAGCAGACAAAAAATTCTCAGTTCAGTAAAATTAGGATTCTCTCCTACCTTGGTAAATACTGATTAAAACCCAGATGAGGAAAGTCTTAAATGACAAAGATCTTCCCTAAGGAAAACATGTGAGAAGACAGTTAAACACAAGTTGTTTTTGTTTTTTTTTTTTAAATCCAAACTCCTAAAATCTACTCAGTTCATATATTTTTAATAGTTAATAACTACAGAGACGTTTTACAAGTAAAATAAGCAGTCTTTGAAGTGATATAGGCCAGAAAGCTTCTACTTGTTTTTATGATTCTTAATTGCAAACTTGTATAGAAATCACATAAAGTCTAAATTTGGGCATAGGACAAGTAAGGCCTTAAACAGCAAAGATACTTTAGCTTGTAATGCTCTGGCTGGTTGTCAGAGGGATAATTACAGTAAAAATAGTTTATTTTTTATTTAAAATGCTTTTATGTCTGCTTTGTAAAACACATTCTTAAAGAAAAACAGCATTGTGTACCTACTGATCTAAACCTCAAAACCATCATTCCTAGTCACTTCTAAATGTTGGATAAACTGTCTATTTGCATTCATACAATAAACATGACTCCTCTAAGTTTTCAGCAAGGAACTATTACCTAATACATTTTACTTCATCTTGTGATTGTGAATGTTATAGATTGAAACATATACATAATTCAAAGAATAAATGCTGTACATCTGCATATGATTCTTTCATTCTGTGAGGGTACTGATGAAATATGTTAGAACTGTAGAGCTGAAAATATACACATTTAAAAGGATAAAATGGCAAACAAAGCAGCCATTTTGCCACAAAAGAAGTGATCACTCTAGAACAGGCAAGAATCAGTATTTACAAAGAAATGTGCTTTGTTGCAGTAGAAAGCGATGAGTTTATTACTTCAGTAGATGCTAAAACATATTCTTAGATAGACAGAGTTCATGGCAAGGTGCTAAGGACATTTTCATTATTCGGTATACAGTCTAGAATGTTGGTGACAGACTGAACATACAGGAAGAAATACTTGTATCAGCACAAAGAAACATTAGATTTTTTCTTTTTCCTTAAGAGTGCCTACTCACTGTCCTTTGAGCACTGGACATTGCTTTCCACCTTTGACCATAGCTCCCAGATAGCAAGATTTGTGAAATAAGAATGAGCTTGAGTTTTGGTTCACCTTTATGGACTTCTGAGTCTCCAGGGAATGCTGCACAACAGGCTGTGAATCATTTTCAGATGAAAGCAGGGAGGCCTTGTACTTCCTTTCCAATTTTCACCAGCTTTTCTAGCTATAACTCCATAGGAGCCACAGTAATACTGAATCAGTGTGCCCTTCAGGGTATGTGGCCACACCTGTCTCTTCAAACCTTGCTAACTTTTTCTTCTTCTTGCACTGGTACACGGGTCTGTCGATGACTTGTGCCAATATATCTGATTCTTTTAAAAATCTAAAAAGCATTCTCATCAGCATACCCCAGAAAAGAAACCAATTCCCAGGAATACAATTAAGTCCATGTCAAGATGTGTTTGAACAATACTGAGTAGCATTGGTAGAGATTTGCATTTGGAGTCCATAATTTGAAAAATGATGTGCAGAAATATGTAGGCTTCGTAGTGTCAAAACTAAGGCAGCATGATCATAAATTGTTGTAATAAACACTCACATTACCTGGTAATAGTGAAGTCAAATATAGCACATAAATAACTTTTTGTACTACTCATCCATTATCATTCACTGATCACCATCTGCCCCACATAATGCACTGAACTGTACTTTCCAGTCCTCAACATTCTCTCTCTTTTTTTTTTTTTTTTCTTCCAAAGAGAATTATTTGGATTCTACTTATTTAATATTCATAGAGGTGCAACATAAGCTGGAAAGCCAGTGATTCAGCATCTCCAAGAACTGTCATATAAACCTAAACAAAAGATTTAGCCTGCATTCATCTACCCATCCTGAGCAGGTTTTGAATACAGGTTAACTTTTGTTTTTGGAAATAAGATGCTTCCAAGTTCCATAAACAGGTTTCCACAGGCAAGCTTACAACTGCCTTTAGCAGGTGTAAGGGCATGCTTTTATGAGATTAATTATAGGCTGAAATCTCACAAAGAAACTTTAAAGGTTCTGAAGAGGAAAGAGAATCAAGAGCTCCAAGTTCTCCCAGACTAACATATCTTATTTTGTACAATTAAAAAGACAAAGCATCTGAAAAGTCTGGACCCTCACTGAGTAGAGTCTGCTTTTGAACTTTGAAGATGTTTCTAAAAGAATCTATCCTAAAAAGACTATCTACTTATGCCTTGGATGATAACTTTTCTAGCTAACAGTTTAAGATGGAGTGGAAGTACTTTTCAAAAAATTTATGGAAACTTGAGATTTGTTTCACTTTGATGGGTAAAGTATTATACACTTTCATTGTTTGCAGATATGTGCACAGAGAACAGTATCTACAGATGGTTCAGTTAAGATAAATCAGTTATCAACATCTGTTATTAAAGAAAGTCAGCTTTTGGAGTGGTCAGTAGTAATTTCAGGGGGTTAGGTGGGGAAAAAAAAAAGATCTACAAATTAATCTACCTGTTAAAAGGGAAAAGGAGCTTTGAAGAAGTAAGCATAAATAAAGCCAGACTGAAAGCAACTTTTACATCAACATACCTTTATGTTTGAATTATTTAGGTTCAACCATTGGTGACTTAACAAATGTACGAATAAAACTGAGTGAAACATTTGGTACTACAGATTATTTTCATAGTACAAAAGTCTGCATTACAACAGTTGTGCATCTGTCTTGCATGGAATACCTTAAGAAAATGTAAGAATTCCCAGTTTCGTACACCAGAGATTTCAGCATTTGTTCATATCTGATCACTGAGGACATCCATACCTTTGTGAGATCCTTATAAAGTTCTGGATATAGCAATGCCATTTCTGGCTTCACATCCTGATCCAGTACTAGAGAGAAAACTGGAAACATAGTATATATGGTTGCATACCTAAGTGAAAGGAAAGCACATAAATAGACACTTTTGTATGATATGATTTTAAACTGAACTACTGAGTGCAATTATTCTTTTTATGTAAGGGGAATTAAACTGGTGATTCTACCCAGTACTGAGGCAGCTTACCAATACATCTTTACAGATGCAGCCTGCTCTTGCACTTTTGAGAGCTGCCGGTTCATGAAAAGTTACAGAGCTTTTATAAATTCAAAAATAGTAAATACCTATCTTTCTTCTACAAGCATCACCCAAGCTTGTCGCCTGTTACTGTACAACCTGTGCACTTGAACTTTGGACAACTAGTTCAAAGACCTGACATTTGAATTCATCCACTCATGATGGTACGATTTCAGACATCATGGTATAGGTAGGTGGGTGAACAAAAGTCTTAATAGCTTTGTAAATGGCTTTAGATTTTAGTAGGCATGTGCCAGATGCATACTTTAGAATGTACTTTCCTAGAACTTAGCGCAACTATTTACAAATGTTTTGGAGAGGTCTACTGCTTGCCTCTGCAATCTGGTATAATCAGACTTTGATCTGATAATGATTTAAGTTGTTATTGTTTATAAGGAGTATAAAAAGGAGCTCTTAGGACAAAAGAGGCTGAGAGCAGGGACAAACCTGAGTATATTCATATCCCTCAGCTGTATGACTAGTGGAACCATATTACTAAAGCAGCTTCTGTAACATAACCAGGGTGCTCCTAATCCTGCATACATTCACCTGAATGGAAATCTATGTGGCAGACTTCGACAGCGCGTTCTCAGAGGAAATTTCATAGTCAGCAGGTTCAGCTCCACTTTTAACAGAAGAATCTATGATTCTCACTGAGGCTTGCATGGCAATCTATGTAATAGCTGAAACTGGTTTGGGAGATTTCCTCTACTGTTTTCGCACTGTACGTGAAAAAGGCTATATGGTATTTTCTTCTGAGGTTATGTAAATCCTCCTCTTCAGAGAGGTGATAATGAGGCTTCCCCCCTCACATAGTGCATTATTCAACCTAGTTTGACTTTTCTTTGTAGACTCATTCCAGGCCTTGGTACCATACTAATGATAAATGTATGAAAAATGTGGCAGACACCAACTACACGATGTTATTTAAGATTAGTTTGCTATATTTATTACCAAATATCATAACTGCTGGTTTTGACTTACCCTACCATTAGGAATCCTTGGTACAAGGGAACAGATGCAAAATAGAAGACTGATGAAAATACAGCCTACAAAAAGCAGGTAATTAAACATATTTAATAAAATTCTATAGACAAAACATTACAATAAAGAAAAAAATAACAATAATGGTTGATAAAGTTTTTGTGACATCTCAAAGACAGACATAGTGTTTTTAATTATTTAGAAAACAAAGTTTTTACCTGCATAGTTGAAATAATAAGGCCTCGGTGCATGACAAATTGACCAAGTGCTGCTGATCTTTTGTAACTGTTTCGACCATGTACCATCAGCAGCCTACCTATGTGTTTAAACTGTGTGATAGAAAAGTCAGCTGCTAGGGAAGCTTGTTTTCCCTCCTGCAATAGAAAAAAATATATATATGAAACCCAGTGTAAAAGAGGTATTTCACATTTCAAAGTTCTAAGTGATAATTAATTTTAAACCCCAAGTTAGCTCCTGCTTCAGAAACCAACCTTGCAACAACACACAAAGGACAATTTTTTTGTGCATATTGTAAGATGCAGTGGCTCTAACCTATCCTGCTTCTTTCGGGTAAATGCTACACAAAAGTAACTATAATGTTTTCTGCTTTTCATATTTAAAAAGATAAAGCAGAAGACAAAGAAACAAGGAAAATATTAGTTCAAAGACTAAACATTTCTATCACCTTACAGCACATTTTAATTAGAAATTACCAATTCACTACTGTTTAAGAATAAAGCTACTAATCCCATTACTATACTATTATGTGGCACATAGTTGATAATGAAACTGTTAACATTACCTTGCCTTCAATTCCAATTCCACAGTCTGCTGCTTGGATCATGCTGACATCATTTCCTCCATCACCTGGAAAATTTCACTGCAATATTCAGCTCTTCAGAGGTTCTACTCTTCTGGCCTTACAGTATTTTAGAAACTTCTTATATACCTTTAAATTCTTATAAGTAATCTATAGTTTATGATTAATTATTTCAGCAATCAAGACTTTTTCCTGTGGAATAAGGAAGATAACCATACCTTTCTCATGCAAGGGCATTTTCTGCTACAGCTACATAACACCTGGCGCTTGATAAAGGAGGCTCTTTGGTTTTGTTTCAACTATTTCTCAATGGTGCCATCTACTGTTTATTACAGATTTTAGCTACTGCAAATGAAGATCGTGCCAACAGTTACCTATTGCACATGTGCGTTTTCCAGTGTGGTGCTGTAACAGTTTCACAATATGAGCTTTTTGGGTGGGAGAACATCGGCAGCACACTACAGCAGGACACTGACAAGCCAACTCTACAAATTCATGCTCATAATACTTCAGACAAACCTAAGGAAAAAAATACGATTGCATTTACTTATGATTAAGTACTACTACATGCAGTCTAACATAAAAACACAGTATAAAGATTTCTTTTATGAATTTTTGCTTGCACAACATCCATTTGGGAGAAAACCCATCACATTCTCCTGACTACGGCTTCATTAAACTGACATTCTCTTTCATTTAGAGAAAGCCAACATGCTTTGGGGTTAAGAGAAGAGACAATACGAAAGCACGCTGCATACAAATTCCATTCTGTTACCATACAGGAGACCATAGAACCTATAACATTTGCCCATGTAGCAGATAGATCTTCTAATTAGCACCCAGTAAAAAGCAGAAGTATCTCTAAGGACAAATAGTGGAAAAAGAGTTTAAGAGCATGAAGACACTGATACTTTACTTTTTAACATAAGCATATAGGTAAATGTAATTTGACAGAAACCAAGTTCTTACCTCTAGGGAGTCTCCAGATACCACCAAGGCACAATCATGCTTCCTCCTAAAGGCATTTAGTTCTAAGTGAGCCTCTCCTCGAGTGGTAACCTTTAATAAAAAAAGGTTTTGTTAAAATCTTAAAAAAATCCTGCCTAAATAAATCAGATTTTGAGAACTTATACCCAGAAGTCCTTTGTTCTTCAACAAGTGTTTTATCCCAGTGCAAGCCCAATACCCATGGGATGTGACTATAATCCTCAGATCTTATGGAGCTATATTCAAGTTGACCTCTCCACCTTGGTAGGGCTACAGAAAAAAATAGACAAAAACCCAAGCAAACTCCAAACCTTTTATTTATTAACCAGTAAAATATATTCTTTGAATAATTAAAAATGTTCATATTAACATTTACTTCAGTTTAGGTAAGTAGACACAGATTTCAAAAGGCACATAAAAATACTCCCTAGTACTAATCCTTTTGGACCCTGCATGAGTATGCAAGCAGGATCAGGTGGCATAATACAAAAGAACTGTATCATAGGTTTTTTTATTTACATAATTGTTTCAGAAAGGCCCAGCCGTGAAATGCAAAAAATGGTCAAAGGTTACCAGATGGATTTTGTGAGGTTTTGAGCTAGAACACAGAACATGAAAAATTTAAATTATGAACAGATTTTGAGGAGACTGGCAGTTTTGTTTTCTTTTTTCTCAGTAAAAGATCAATGCATTCTAGAGCTATCATGAAAGATAAAGTTCCAAGCACAGAATAACACATAAAGACTGATTAAAATTATAATTTTGGCTCTGCCAGCACTTTGATTAAGTAACTTTGAAAATATATGAGTCTTAATTACACTGAACGTGAAGTTTTGGCCCACTACTACCCAGAACTAAATACAGACCAAAGACCTTTCTCCCTCCAGTTGGGCTGTACGACACATAAAATCTGAGTTACATTAAAAAAGCATGTGCAAACAGAAAAACCCATACACAAGCCCCAGTTCAGATTTTTTTTTCCCCTTTCCCACAATTACAACATGTAAAGAGAAATCTCCTTGTCTGCCAACTGTGGGGAACCTTGGATTGCACTGGCCCATTACAATCTTTCTGCATTACAGAGATTAAGAGATGTCAGCACTTGGTGCACACTGATGAGCAGTGATAGACCTCTCTGTTCTACCTTTCACCCAACAGAGGTATTTTTTAAAAAATTTGTAAATACCTCTAGAACAATATATCAGTAAATTTCATTACAAACTAAAGAAGCCGAGACATCTAAGAATAAAAAGGAAGAGCATTAAAAACAAAATGCATATTTTTGGGAAGACAAGGTAGTAAATTTTTTATTTACTGCTTTGTAACTAAACCAGAAGTGTTAGAGTGCTTAATATTTTCTTATATTAATCCAGTAGCTATTTCTTTACAACAAATACAGCCGCAGAAATAATTCTGTATAAATCCATTTTCTACCTAATTTAAAACTTGGTGTACTCTAAGTTAACACAGTTTTATGCTGATCTCTTATTACCAGTTGAGGTAATGAAAATAAAAATCTGACTCAACTCAATAGATTTTGTTCAGGAAGACTTAATTTGTGGTGTTACAACATGGAAAGGTCAACAAAAATTGATCTGAAGTTTTATCAGAAGCATTAATAATTTAATTGCAAATAGTAGTCTGCAGGGCCTAATTTGCCATTCAGATGCTTCAGAAGAAACTACATTTACATGTAAATTATATTCATATAATTATTTCTGTAGGTGCAAGTGTTTCATTTAGAACACACACAGGCATACTATGTCTGATCACACAGCATCAATCAACGTCTGGAAAATCTATTTTTCTTTGGCTTCAGTAGAGTTGATGCTGTGCAAATATAACTAAAATGTATAGAAAAAGATAGTTTATCTTTCTAACAATTATCTTAAACAGTCTGTTAATAACATGCAAGTATATATTATGATATAAAAAAAATCAGATTTTCTTATACTGATTGGAACTACATCTATACAGATGATGCTGGCATCACAGTTTAATTCAGGATTAATTCTGATTGAGTCTAGAGAGTTCTATTAATGTAAATGCTAGAACAGGCAAGAACCACATTCAGATAGCTTAAATTCCTGGACGCTCTTTCCTACTGGCTCAGCACCTCACATAGATCCCCCCCTCCATCATTATTCAGAGGTACCTTACTATGTCCATGGTATAAGTGAAGAGTGTAAAATGCATGTTGAACCTGGGTCACCAAAATATGGCTACAAACATTTCTGTAGCATATCAACAAATCTAGAAACAAACACGCTTAAACAGAAGCAATGCTTTGTAATTCTACATCCTTGAACAAAAATCTAAGTACTACTCTCTTGACTATTATTACACTCAGCACCCATGGATTTTCAAAAGGCAGCCAACTACTAAACAAATAAAGCAACATTGTTACTAGCTGTCCTTTCATGAACCAACAAACTTTAATTATACTTACAGGTCTGAAAATGTGAACATCTTGAGTCCTAGACACTAAGTGTGAACTTTTCGCAATGCAAGTTGCTGTCTCCAGTTTATCTCCTGTTAACATCCATATCTGCAACACAATGTAAAAGTTTACTCCATTGGACCGTGTCTGTTTTCCAAATCTAAATGACATCTCTCTTCAACCTTTTCCTGGTACCTTTTTGAGTTAGATTACAAGAATACACTGATATGTGCATTTTTAACTAAAATTAATGAGCATTTTTTACTGCAATAACATACAAAGCAGAAAAGAACTGTCTTTACTACAAACAGTTCCACTCCCCTTCCCTTCTCACAAGGCCCAAAGTTTGAATTCACATGAAGACAAGGTGAAATTCTGGGGAAATCCACTGGCATACCTGAACATCAGGGAAAGCATAAAAGTCTTTCCGTACGGCCCTGATATTACCTTGATCAAAGGAGTGAGGATGCAGGCAACTACAAGAGAGATAATATTTGTCAACAAAATGATGCAATGCAACAGTATGTGACCCTAGTGAGAACCTATCAGAAAGCAGCAGCCAAGCAACGAGACAGCATATCCTGGAGGAAGAAATACAAGTTCCAATGCTCCAAACAGATCCTGCCCATTGATCACACAGAACTGGGAGGAAGGCATTAAAGTTTAAAGAACAAGGTTAAGCATCCATCTGTTCTTAAAGTGAGACAGCTCCCTCTCCCTCAGCCCCTTAACAATGAAAGTTGAAGGACATGTTTAAAAAGAGAAAAAAGGAAGTCCTGGGGAACTACAGACCGATCAGTCTTACTCCTGTGCCTGGCAAGATCATGGAGTGGATCTTCCTGGAAACTATGTAAAGGCACATAGAGAATAAGGAGGTGATTGGCGACAGCCAACATGGCTTCACTAAGAGTAAATCATGCCTGATGAATCTGGTGGCTGCCTATGAAGGGGTTACAGTGCTGGTGGATAAAGGAAGAGCAACTGACATAATCTACCCAGATTTGTGCAAAGCTTTTGACACTGTCCTGCACAACATCCCTGTCTCTAAATTGGAGAGACCTGGATTTGATGGATGGACCACCTGGTGGATAAGTAATTGGCTGGGTGGTTGCACTCAAAGAGTTGTGGTCAAAATCTCAGTGTCCAAGTGGAAAGCAGTGATGACCTCAGGGGTCTGTATTGGGACAGGTGCTGTTTAACATCTTTGTTGGTGACATGGACAGTGGGATTGAGTGCACCCTCAGAAAGTTCACTGATGACACCAAGCTGTGTGGTGTGGTCAACACGCTGGAGGGAAGGGATGTGCCATCCAGAGGGACCTGGACGGGCTGGAGAGGTGGGCCCGTGCAAATCTCATGAAGTTCAACAAGGCCAAGTGCAAGGTCCTGCACATGGGTCAGGGCAAGCCCAAGCATAAAAACAGGCTGGGAGATGAGTGGATTGAGAGCAGCCTTGAGGAGGAGGATTTGGGAGTGTTGGCTGACAAGAAGCTCAACATGACCCTACAATGTGTGATTGTAGCCCTGCAAGCCAACCGTATCCTGGGGTGCATCGAAAGAAGTGTGACCAGCAGGTTGAGGGAGGTGATTCTCCCCCTCTACTCTGCTCTCATGAGACCCCCACCTGGAGTGCTGTGTTCAGCTCTGATGCCCCCAACATAAAAGAAGGACATGGACATGTTGGAGCAGGTCCAGAGGAAGTCACAAGATGGAGCACCTCTCCTATGAGGATAGGCCAAGAGAGTTGAAGTTGTTCAGCCTGGAGAAGAGGAGGCTCCAGGAAGACCTTATAGCAGCCTTCCAGTAACTAAGTGGCACCTACAAGAAAGCTAGGGAAGGATTTTTTGCAAGGGCATGTAGTGATAGAACAAGGGGTGATGACTTCAAACTGGAAGGGGGTAGGTTTAGATTATCTATAAAGAAGTAGTTCTTTACTGTGAGGGTGGTGAGGGACTGGCACAGGTTGCCCAGAGAAGCTGTGGCTGCCCCCTCCCTGGCAGTGTTCAAGGGCACGCTGGACGGGGCTTTGAGCAACCTGGCCTAGTGGAAGGTGTTCCTGCCCATGGCAGGGGGGGTTGGAACTAGATGACTTTTAAGGTCCCTTCCAACCCAAACTATTCTATGATTCTATGACATCTGGATGAAATACCTTTAGCCCTAGACCAAATGAAACAGACCACAGAGGAAGTATGACTTAAACTGCAGGAGTTATTACTGGATAGTACTGATAGTTGCAATTTTATGAAACTGTAAGCTTCTGTCTTCCTCTTTGCTTGTACATCTCAGGTAAGATCCTTTTCATTAGTGTCCATGTGGGTGAATGAATGAACAAAAGACTCATGTTTTCTCATCAGTAACCAAGTAATCTATAATTTTATGATCTATCAACAGCTACTATGTTTTTTCCAGCCTATTATAATGCTGGTTGTAATTAAAGCCAGAACAGTTTTAATGTTCTGAAATCCTAGAACTAATCATTAAAATAACCCCCAAACCCTAAAAATTGTCACACTGTTCTATACCTATTTGTAGCCAGATATACCTACCAGTCAGAAATGACCATATATAGAAGAAATATTGAGAGCAAACAATACTATACATGAAGTATTAATATATAAGTACTTTGCACTAGTGACACCATACTAAAAATTAATTTGATGTAATCATAAGGCTTTAATCCATAGATATATTTTCTAATTGTGCACACCACTGCATTACCAGCTAATACACCTGAAAGCCTGTGGGGAACAGGGATTAATTAAAAACAGAACAACAAAACAGCAGATATGGGAAGGGGACTCCAGAGATTATCTAGTACAGCTCCCCAGTTCAAAGCAGGGTCAGCCACAGCAGGCTGCTCAGGACAATGTCAAGACAGTTTTAAACATCTCCAAGGATGGAGACTCCACAGACTGGGAGACCTGCTCCAGTGTTTGAACACACTCACAGTAAAAAATTTTCTTCTCATATTCAAGTGGAACTTTTTTTATTTTGTTTTGCATCCATTGTCTCTTGTGCTTTCACTCTGTACCACTGAGTCTGGCTCTGTCCTCTTTGCACCCTCCCTTCAGGTATATTTATAGACACTAATAAGATCCTCCTGAGCCTGCTGAACTTCACCCTCTCATAATTACTGTGGATTGCCACGGCCATTCCCTCAACTTTCACATCCCTGACCAATTCCTCCTTGTTTGTTAGTATGAGCACTAGTAGAGCATCTTTCCTTGTTGCATCCTCAGTCACCTGCATCAGAAAATTACTGTCATTACACTCCCGACATTCTCCTAGCTTGCTTGGGCCCTCCTGTCTCACCCTTCCAGCAGATACTGGTGTGGTTAAAATCCAGCACAAGGACCAGCACATGCAAATGTCAGGCTTCTTCCAGTTGTCTGAAGAAAGCTTCTTCTATTATTTCTTGATGATGCAGTCTGCTACAGACACTCACTATGATGTTGTCCACATCAGTTTGCTCACTAATTCTAACCCATAAATTCTCAACTGGCTCATCATTTGTCCCAAGGTAGAGCTTCATGCATTCCTGCTCCTCTCTCACATAAATGGAGATTTCCTATGCTTGCTGCAAAGCAAACTAACTTACTCTTCTTCTCAGGTGAAAAAAAACATTGTATCTGATTCAGTTTAACCAATGAAAAGTCAACACAACCTTTCCTGTGCAGTTTGGCACTCTGCTTCAAGCAAAATGTATATAATCTTGCCCACTCCCCTCAGATATTGCTCGTATCTTTACTTCAAACCCTCCCTCAGATAAACATATTACTCCTAAATGAGCAATTGACAGCTGTCTAGCATAGCCTGCCAATGAACAAAACACAGCACAAACTCTTGTGCAGTTTCTGACACTGTCCCTTTAACATGACTTGAACAAATTTCAAGGGCAGTTCTGAATTCTATTCAAACAATTAACCTTTTGATCTTTGCTGAGACTTCTCTAAAGTGCCAAGCCTAAAACCGTAGTTATCGTATGAATCTTGCGCCAAACTCATTTACTGTCAGCTAGGACAGTTTACTGTAGACAGTCAGGGGATAAATGACTGGGAGTCACATACATTTATCCATTGGTAGTTTTCCTACAGAAGTAAGCTTAAGATCAATGAAACCAGTGGTGGACAAGGGAACTTTGCAAAGGGTCTTGTTTGCTTCTGCAAGCTCATGCCCAGAACATGCAGGACATGGCATATTTCTTTCTTTGAATGAATTTGAATACAGACAAATATAATTCATGCCTTGTTAAAGAAGAGTTAATAAATGATAACCTGTTATGTCAGCAGTATGCATTTAGTACCTTTATTCCAGCATTTCTTAGCATCTCTAGGGTTGGTCTAACATCTGCTTGCAGCTGATCTTCTACTCCAGTGAGACACAGCAATTCCATTTCTCGCTCCAAACTCTCTACAACAGCAGCAACCTTCAGGTTTCTATCATGTATGCTTAACTTTGCTTGGTTGTATCGACTCTGTACAAACACAAAACCACTTAAGAGTTTGCTATGACTCATAAAGTATATATTCAGTCTACCAATCAGTTATAATATGGATTCATTAGGCTAAATGTTTGTCTAAGTTTCATTAATGAAGAACAAGGTTAAAAGAGAAAATTTTACTTTACACCCAACGTTATAAATTTTTTTTGATTAATCACCTCAAGAGAATGCCTTCTGAAGAACTATTAAGAAGGCGGCATCACAGCATCTAAGCAGGAATTGCCCATATCTTTGCAAATAAGTAGATTTTTTAGGTCATGCTGAAGCCAAAAAATTAACACTACACTAGCTTCTGGGAAAACACTATCCAGCCACATAACAAAGCAAAACCATATTCTATGTCTGACTGCTGAACGAACACTAATGAATGACGAAATCTCTAACAGATTGTGCGCCATATCTCAACTATTGGCATTTCAAATGCAAATAATCTTTTTTGCCACCTTAATAGGATAAAAAAGAGGAATGTTCTCCTTGAACTAACTAAATATGGTGAAGCACAAGATCACTCCATCCCTTCATACCTCAAAATCCTGATACTGTTCTTCAGTCAGTGATTTTTTGGCCACAACCAGTGTACGCAGTCCTTCTCGTGCCATATTACCACACTAAATGGATCAAACCACAGAATATTTATGTAAATATTCAACCATACATACATGTTTTATACTATATGCTAACAGGAGATGTGTACCATAAATTTTGGTGTTTCTCTTAAGATTGTTTTGGAGAAGCCACAAACAGAATAAAAAGAAATTATACTTCATGTCCCCCAGATTAAGTGGTATGCTACTGATAAGGCAATTAGATTTCCTTTCCTATCTTAAAGAAAATTTCTGTTAGGTTGAAGCTTTAAAATGAACTAAAACTACTTCTGAGGCACCTAACAGAGCTATATTTTCTTTTTCCATTGAACGTACCTCTTATTAGAAAAATATCTACACGTTAAAAATAGCCATGGCGTAGCACGTCTTAATGAAAAACAAGGCTGTCCAGTGCAAAACACTTATTGATTTGACCCCATAAAGCTAAATAAATTAAACAAGTATTTTACAATTAATTGTGCATCATTATCGCCAAAAGTAATTTTTATGACATTTTGCTAGGTCTTGAGGGAGTTTAATTTATTCATGTCCCTGAATAAATCAAACTGCCCTGCAGCAGATATTGATTCATATTGCCAATACCATTATGAACATACATGGTGTAATCATTGTATTAACATATTGTCTGTATGTAGGGTCAAAATGAGATGATTGCTGGTACCTACTAGAGCCACACAGTGAAAAACATTAACCAGTTTTGAAATTCAGACACTGGCTATTTTATATTAACTTTAATAAATGTGGCAAAAAAATATTTCAATTTGGCTGCAACCCTTATAAAATTTCATAATTCATAATCATACCTCACTGCAGAATTTGATAAAACAAAAGGCATTTCAGGATAAATAGGCTTACAGCACACTACTTCTCAGAAGTAATTAGGTTTTATGTGAAAGGTCAGTCAATGAAAAACAAATTTCCTTGTTTTAAGTAAGAACGTGTTCTGCTATGACTACCAGCTATTCTTTTCCTGTGGGTTATTCAAGAATTGCAAATAATTCTAATCCCTTAAAACCCATTCAGGATATATGTAACTGGACTCCAAAACTCATTAGTGAATTGGCTAATAAAGGTTGTCCTTTAAACTCATACCAACATTACCTAATATTCAGATTTTAAATTTTTAGTTTTTACAAAATTTTAATTTCTAAAAATTTTAATTTTGTTTCTTACCTCTTCTTCTAACCAATCATTGTACTGTACAATAGTGGACATTGCAATGTCTGCACCCTTCATGTAAAATGTAATTTCTCCTGAAGATTCATCCTAAAATTTTACAAAAGAAATAGGGGAGAAAAAAAAAAAAAGCTGTTTATACAGTCAAAACAAATACCTACCGATAACCTAATTGTCTTTTGAAGTAGTCAATGGATTATTAAAAGATGGAGTACCTTTTATAGGTGGTTTTTATTACTTGATGTTACTACTTCCAGTGACATCTCTGATTCCATCTAGATGCATATTCCCTACTTTCTTCTATAAGAGGATCAGTTGTAACTGAAGTCAATGTGAGCAACAGATTCTCAGCATTCCCAAAACGCCCATCTAAATTTTAAAATATCACTGTTGTGTCCCCCTAACTACTATTTTGTTTCTTTGCTGGCATATACTATCTAACCCACAACAGAAAGTTTGCTCTGTGTCTTTGAAATACCTAAGTAACTGAAAATTTATAAATAACTTAGTGTAAATACTTGTTACAGATGTTTTAATGATGAAACATTCATTGAATATTCAGGGAATTCACATGCGGGCAAATATAATCCAAATCAGGAGTTTCAGAGGTATGGTCCTGTCACAGAAGGAATGGATTAGTCTGATTTGCAAGCTTCTTAGAGTATCTCTGAAGATGTCACTGTTAAACAGGCTCTTAGTGCCAACCTCACTTAATGAAATACAGACTTGCCAAGGTCTCTCCAGACCTGAGCATGCACGTATTCTGCCTGAAGTAACCTTGCTTAAGGCTGATGGCATGCCTGCTTGTCATCATTGGCAAATAAAAAATGGGATGAGTTTGACAACTATTTAACTGGGACTTGGCACTGATCTAACCATCTAACAACGTTGTCTGCTACAGTGTCTGATTTTAGGTAGGAAAAAGGTAGAATTATGTAGCGTGGATGGCTTAACATTCGCAGAGGTTTAAGCCTTCCTTTTAGCATCTTTAGTTTCCTTTCATCTGAGGTTTCAATGATCATTACTATGCTCCCAGCTGGGCACCCAGGAGACAACTAAGCACGCATCTCGTAAATCTTAGACCCTCTGGGTTGTGCTGTGTATGCACGTCAGTTCAGATATCAATACGGGGTCTGGAAAAGCAGCAGCGCTTGTAGTACAGAAAGATGGTAACTACTATTGTAAGAAATTTCAGCCATTAATTTATTCCTTGAAGAGGCAATATATTTTGTATGAAAGAAATAAATGGAAAATTAAAGACAAAGGCTTAAAGGCAACCTGCAGAATCAGAGGCTAAGCGTGAAACAGTGAAATTGAGAGAATGTAAGAGAAGACTGTCCTTTACAAAGCTCTCTGCAACATTAGATTAGCCTGGTTTTGCTACAATTGCTTGCCTAGTATTTCATGTGTACCTGTGTCAAAGGTATACTTTCCATTTGAAAATCTCGTGAAATGCATTCCCTGACCGATCAAGTTTCTATAAAATGTCATAAAAAAAAATATTCAGTAAGAACATTTTTTGAGAAATAAAAACCAACACCCAGAACACCCCCAAAATTACCCTAACTATGATCCCCATGCGCTTGCTCTCAGAAGTGAAGGGAAAGATCTGCAGAATATAGTACGTCAGAATGTGCCCACCAGGGGTCTTCAGCTGCATTGAGGTCAAATCCCTGTTAACAAGAGTGAGACCGACACTCTCTGTCCACTGCACCAGAGCTACCTAAAGAAAGAAAAAAAGTAAAAAAGAGACATGTTTAAGTGTGAAAGGTCTATTATACTGTTATATAAATTAGGCTAAAGCCAAACAACTGTTGCTAGGGTAAAAGTCTAAACTCTTCCAAGAATCTAGAAAAAAAAATGTGAATAGCAGTAGACTGAGTTCAAAATCTTAACACATCAAGTGAGTATTTTCTTTCAGAAAGCTTAGAAAAATTCTTAGGAAGAATATAAAAACTTATTTGACCTTATTCTTGCAAATGAGGTATTTAGAATATATTATTCAGAAATAACAATTCTAATTAAAAAAACATTTATATATTCAACTATACTTAAAGGACATCCAACAGAAATGATGCAAAACCAGAATACAATTTCTGTACTAACAACACTGCTATGTAAGTAAATGATTTGGGAAGTATTTCCACAGAAAATATTTTTAGATCCCCACAATTACATGCAAGTTAAGACACTGTAATATGCAGTAAACACATATGCAAAGGATCTTCTTTTTAGCTTTCCTTGTTCACTTGCACCATTTTATTACTTTGTTTCGACAAAAATGTAATCGTGTTCTTATCATATCAAATGAGATGGAAACCAAGTTTACAACACTGCATCCCACAAACATGCTTGTGAAAGCCCCTTTTACAAACCCAGAACTGCTGCATTATACAATCATCACTATTAGCTGCCACTACACGGCATCTTAAATGCATGCATTAGAGATTTTTTTAAAATTTTGCTGCTTTAAAGTGCATGACATCTAGTTTCTACTTTCTCCTATGTTATGCTTTAAATAATCCATTAGATATTTTTCTATCACCACCATGGTATGGTTTGTTCCTTCAAAAAATTAATACTTAAAGAAAACTGCTTTACTGTTAGTTCATATACAAGCCATATTCCATATCTGAATGGGAGGTTTCTGATAAAAAAAATTCTCATCCTCAATTCTATTTTTGTTTTTCCAAATGATAATCATTATTGGAAACCAGATTTTTAAATGAATAGAATGGTAATTATAATGAAGTTTACATGATTTTTATGGAACCTGCCTCTGCTATTAATTTCAAGTAAGATGAAAAAAAAATAAAAATCAAGCAGTCTGATAAAAGACATGCAAGTAGTAAAATCCCTAAATAAGTTCCACAGACATGATGACTAATGCTCACTAAAAAGTTCACCCAAAGCAAGTAAATCACTGTAGCGTCTACAAAAATTTAAATTTGGAAAAAAAAAAAAAATAATTGTGTGAAGCCCTAATAAAGCCTAGTAGCGCCATCTGTATAGGTACCACCAAATAAAAATACGGAGAGATGTAGTTACCAAAGAGAAGAGAATGCACTTTGAAAGGCATAATTTTAAAATCTCAAAAATCACAGGAAGTCTTTTTAGAGGTTTTTCTTCTTCAATAAAAGTACCATATAAGCTGTAAGTGATCCAATACTCCCAAGGTTAATTTTCAATTTTCACAGTGAAAGGTTACTATTACATTCTGACCTGTAAATTGCATCTTTCTACTAACACCCTATCATCTCATTTATGTCTCTTTGCAGCTAGGACTTAAGTATTCTATATTTGGTGACTTGCATCTGTTTATTATTGGGTTTATGCTTGGCTTCACCTACCATTTGAATTAACATTTTGTAGCACAGTCATTTTGGATTCTTATACCTGGCCTACACACAACTACTTCTTTTTTTTTTCCTCTTTTAAATTGATCAGTACAAATACCATAGTAGAAATAGTCAATACAGCTCAAGAGTCAAATAGATGCCTAAAAGGCCACTGAATAAACTTGAGAGCAAGACATTAAATTTGACACTTGTCCTTCAGAATGAATCGGAGCAGATAGACCTTAACAGCATCCAGAACAACATAGCTAGACCTTTCCATTAAATATATTTTAGAATATATAATTAAAAAAAAGTTATTTCACAAAGGGCATGAAAATCTAAAATTTAAATCTTAACAAATAAATATATACTGAATGGCTGGCTATATAAAGTTCAGAAGAAGGATTCTTAGGTTAAGTATCTCTTCTTGAGACTTCCCCTCTTCAAGTGTATCTTTTTCTCTTCAATACATTTCTGAAACCTTACATTAAAATGTTCTTGTAATGCGCATAGATCAAGAACCTCTAGAATGTCAGGTAAATGCAGCAGCTGTGGCTTCTACAGTGCTTGACATATTGGATGGAGTCAGATAAAGCAATCAAAGGTTGGACAAGCACAGGAGTCTTCAATGGTGATGCTACCATTTTGTTTTAAAAAAATTCATTCTATTTATTTGCCAATAAGCATTAATTTTTTAACACGCACAGATAAAACGTGTCGAGTTTTCTGCATCCAGGTTAGGGACTTACTTGAATATTTTGTTTGTCTTGTCGAGCTTATCATGAAGCTTCCCTTCTATGGAAACTTGCTGTCTGGGAGACAGAAGTACAGTGGTAGATATAGGGTCCTCCCACTACTGACACACGGGCATGTACCTCAACCCACTAACTGTGTAGTGTTCTCAGGACAGGTAACATAGGTGGAGTCAAAGAGAGCTTCTGTGGTTTCTAACTTGCTAGTTGGCTTCCTCCTCAGTAGCAATCCAAATGGCAAAGACAGCTATCCACTTCTTGTGTGACAAAGTCAAAGAAGCAACTTCCAAATTAGCAATGAAGGTAGCAACTACTTGCATTATGAGATGGAAATGCAACAGATCTGACAAAAGCTACTGAGAAACACCTCTTGTTTAGTGTTTCTTACTCAAAAATTTTCAGATATTTGTGTTTGCCACATGCCCACTGTTGAGCTCTGGTTGCCTCTGTCAGCGGTGTCTCTCCATTAGAGGCCACCTGACCCCTCAGAGCTTCCATAGTTCACAGCCCCAAATATCAAACTCTTCAATTACCACAGCAGAGATTTCCATTTAAAGTCAAATTCGGATATAGAAAAATCTCTCATCTCAAGCATAATGTGTGACCCACAATGTAACCTACAGCAGTACGAGTTCAGGAGGTCTAAGCAGCTTCTCTGAGCAGGATGATGTATCCAGCTGAGTTACCTGAGGAACATGTACATTGTGAGAAGGGCATGAAGAGGGGAAACTTCAGAAGCACTGTTCTTACAGACCATGGCAGCTCTGCATACTAATTCCATGTTTTGGGGACATAATCATGCCATTTGTTTAGAAAAATTCATTTACAGAACTGAATCAAAACAAGCAGCTTTTAAATATTTTAGGTAGTTTCTAGAAAGTTTCATAAAGTACACAAGGTTGTTAAGTGACAGTGACACAGTTACCTACTTGATTAGTCACAAAACCTAAGCCTACTAGAGACAGGAAAATGAACAGTTAATGAATTATTATTAATGTATAGATATGGGAATAAACCCCGTATCAATCACAGAAAAAAACCACTAAACCGTTATTCCTGTTATGGACTCAGAACTGCATATTTAATTAGAACATTAGACTGATTTTAACCTAAAATAAATATTAGTCAACAATTTTAAAAAAGCTTTAGAAAACATTTAAACTGATAGGCCACAAAACCCTTGTTATATTTAATTTTATTGTAAACCAATTACATTCTAAATGATTTTTTTTTCAACTACGGTGCCAACATTTTCTCATTTTTTTTAAAGGGAAAAAACCTCTTCTACAGTAAGTTCTATTAGCCTATGACTCCTATTTAATAACCCCAGTGAATATAATTATGTGGCAGAAAAATGCTACAAATATTTAAGCAGACAAGTCAAGAGTCAAAATTAAGGCCAACACGTAAAATGAAACAGATTGCACATAGAAAGCATTTAAAGGAACAGCCATATCTTTATTTACTTTTACTGTGAGGATGAAAAAAATCTAAGTACCCCCCTGCCTTATCAAATAACAGGAGTTTTGCTTCTCTCAAGAGTGGTGTTAGATGGCTTCAGGCCATTCAATCAGTATGTACAGGACTGTTCCTTACACAGCCCAACTCAAAGCCCATCTCTGAATTCTCCTGACCTTTCCCCGTGAGGGTGACTAACTTACACAAGGAAGGGCACTCTCAAACCCTCTCCGATTAACATCTTCCTTAGCTTCCTCTGGACCAACAGGAAATATCACTTATCACCCAGCTGTCTTACTAATTTTCAGTTTGGTGAATTACAACACTGTCCCTTTGCTCTGTGGAAAATGGTAACTACCTCTAGTTACTTGTCATCTTGGGAGGATGGCAGCATAAAGAAGTCCCAGTTAAAGAAAACCCAATCTGGTCACTTGAAAAAATGAAACTCACCTTGCCTTTGGATACATGGGGTTATAAATCCACAGAGTCGAGGTATTTGAAGCACTACTGAATCCTGAAGACCTTCAGTTACTGGATCAATCCTAAAAGGCTGTTACTGCTTGGCAGAAGACCAAAAAAATGCCCTAAGGCTCTTCTTGCTTGCTTTAGATACTACATCAATCAGAACTGGAACATGCAAAGTACCATACTGCTACCGGTCCCTTTGAATTCTGGGCTGTTTGAAACTTGGCTGGTCCATGGAATCTAATCACTAATTTTGGTTTTTATAATAGAATATTATTTTGAGAGAGAAAGCAGAAGTGGAAAAAACCCAAACCAAAACCAACAACCCACCCCACTCTTAGCCTGGGTAAACTAAACCAGAGATTGGATCCTTACCTGACTCAAACATAACCTTTTATCTATCAATCAAGACAGAATAGCAATGTATTATATGAAAAAATATTCAAAACCCTATTTAGACTGAAGGCCCTGAGTGCACCCTCCTTCCTAGGAGTTTAACCAGATGCATTCAAGGTCATCTCACTGTTAAGAGCTGTGATGAAGAAACAGCTCAAAGAAGCCTCCATGGAGGCTGCCCTCCCCCTTTTATTTGGCTCTTATGCTTGGTACTGAGCATGCTACATTGCAGTCACATTGCATCTATGCCCACAATGCGTTGGCCACGCACCCCACTGTTGTGGAGCTGAGAGACAGACACGACCTCATGGCTTTAGACCTGCCTCGCTCACCAGACTGTGGCTAATACTGGTTACTGTCTTGGGACCTGATCCTAACTCAATGATTTGACTTCTTGGCTTGAATTCAGACATGCCTCACCACCAGAGACCTGTACAACAATCTATACTTTTGAACTGCTTCTGGTTTACATCATGAGACGTGCTCTTTCCACCTCGCTTGGATATTGTGGGGCTGTACACCTCATCACTGAGGCCACTGCCTCTAGCAGCCTGGCTATCACATGCTCAGCTCCCGGCTTCGCTTTCCTTGTGGGCCAGGCTGCCATTGCTGCTCCCTAGCAGAAATATCTAACCGCTCACTATCTACAAAGTGTTGCTCAAAACAGTTTATGACCAACTAATTGTCACTTTCAACATACAATATTCCATTTTGAGCTAAAATCAGTTTAAGAAAAAGATATACCACCTCGCAGCTGGTGTTGGCAGTTATCTACCCCATCCAGCAGTTTGGGAGTTCCCCCACAGTTGTGCTGACAGCTTTTCTGGAGCCAGGCTATCAACTTGACCACTTGAACTGAAAAATAACCCATATAAATAACTGCTTTGATGATTTTGGCATATAGGAGGGAACAATTTGTAGGGTGAGAAAGAAGGACTAGGGATAGAAATGTTGTAAGCTAGCTTTGCTGCTCAGAACTCTCATGTAACCAACTTCATTAATTTCAGAGTACTTAAGAGCATCTTCACTTCAGACAATAGTATCTACTTTCAAAATCAGGTTGCTATGTAAGGTATACAGAGGTTCTATGTGTGGTATTTTGAAGTTAAGGCTATTGGTTTGGAAACAGGGAAGAAGTAGTGTGATTTCTTTTTCCCTCTGCCTGAGTGTTCCCAACAGTTTCTGTCTGGATTGTTCAACAACTACTCATAGATATTTCCAATCAGCACTGGTTTGTTTATATTTATAAACAATAATTTGATAACCAACATTTGCAGTCCATCACTTTTCATTGAGAAACTTAGTAATTAAAATAAAATTATTAACTTAAAAATACAGCTTGATCATGTGAAAAAACTGCTGATCAATATTCAAGACAAGCTACGGAGTAGTTATTCTTTGTGGGTCTCGAAGGTCATGAAAGTGATGGTTTTATGCTACCGAGTGATTTGCTTTTCACAATACATTGACAAAACAACACAATTAGTCTTGCTTCAATAAGCACACACAATAAAATGAATTAAACAATACAACATGTCTCATACATTACAGCTTCACTTTTGTAAACACAAAAGCTGCTTCACTAAGGCCATATCATTTCCCTGTCTGTTTTTAAATGATTAGCTTCGTATCCTTGTAATTAATTTTAGCAACTCTGTTGTCTCTGGACAGAAATGTTGGAATTAAATAACTGACCACACTTTAAGGTAGTATTTAAATATTCAAAATCCTGGAATTAGAAATGCTTGAGCATATAACAGTGCAGGACAAGCATAACCAATAAATAGCTGGTTTATGAGAGTATGCAGTCATTAAAAATCGTGACTGATCAATCTTTTCTGACCAAGGGGAGCAAAGGTCTTCAGAGGCTCCTGTTCATAGCATGCCCCTGAATTGCTGGGGTCTGTGACCTTTGAACTCCATTGCTTTACCTACTTAGCTCATACCCTTTTATGATTGTTCATTACATTAAGGTAGCTGGCTTTCTACAGATGAGCTGAACCCACACCTATGATGGCCAAGTAGGAGCTGTTTTAATTTTTTTCAGTGACTTCTCAGTGAATGTTTATTGTTTGCTATGCTACAGCTGTAGAGGACAAGTGACAGACAAATGAAACTTTCCACTCTTTCAGAGAAAATGAAATATTGATCACTTATCATAAGAAACAAAGAGCCTGGCATAAGTAGGGTTCACATTATGAATACAAAATCAGTTACTTATCTCAGGTTACTCTAACAATAGATAAATACATCTTTTATGATGAATGTACCTACTTCTAAATGTGCATACTTTGTTATGGTTATATTTTATCTGTATATGGATGCACACAAACACACACAGATGTGAAGAATTTAAAATTAATTCCTCAAGTCAATTCATTAAGTGTAGAGCATGTCAACGTATTACTAAACTGCTTCTTATACCTTCCTATATGGAAGAATAGTCTATACTTACACATTGTTCTCTGCTCTTTATATGCTATGGTGATACCATGCAATATTATATAATGCAACAGACAACTGTGCAAATAACATCTTTCAAAAGACTGCAATCAAGCCAGATCCATAAACAAAATCTAAGAGAACAGAATTGTAATGTTGAAAAAGTACAATGCATAAAACTGGTTAAGTCTATTAAATGATAATGTTGCTTATTAACCAAATATGTTGTGATAGGTCAGTGCTGAGGTTAAACAGAAAACATCAATTGAACCATTTCCCTAAATAAAGCTCCAGGGTGCAATATTCAAAGCACTTTATTCAATAAAAAATGCTTTTAAAATGGTACTTCGGTGATTGGGAAACATTGGCATCATCCGTCAACCTAACTGCAGGAAAGTTCAATAAGCTAAATAATGAACCATTTACATTATTTTCCTTAGGCTCCAGTGATTTGCAAACATTGCATCAATAGAACTCTTTAAAAAATTATGATAAAGACCTGCTAGTCTTTCAACTCTCAGGCTTTTTGCTGTCATGTTGCAATTTTTATGCTGTTTAAATGTTTTTTGTAGCTTAGTCTTTTTATAAGACTTCATTTAGCATCAATTTCTCATTATATTAAAGTATATTTGTTCAATATGATAATTTTACTAGTGTTTCAAGTATTTGAGAAATGAAAAGGAAATTTAATGCTGTCTGTTCTAAAATGTAAGTTTTTAATTTCACTGTCATATAGTTTGAATGTATGAGTCGAGATTATTAAAGAAAACATTATTAAAAGGATATCTGCGCTTTCTCTTTGTTGAAGCACTAACAGTTTCTTTGTTGCTGATTTCCTCTTCTACTTCCCTTTCCACCCTGAGTCCCAGATCTGTCATGTTAGCACTTTATCAACTTTCCTCTTTCCAAGGTCAAATTCCCTACTGTCTTCCCAGGGCACCACTTGCATAATTCTCAAATCTTACAGCTGTTTCCTTTAGCAAATATGGGCAGAGAATTGCTCTTTATGGTAATATTTTCAAGTTTCAAACAATGAATATACAAAAGTCCACAGGGATAGAAGAACAAGTGGGATAAAAAAACCACATAGTCTATTGCACATCTCTTCATCTGATTTAGTAATACCTTTGGCTGTTAAAACAGAATTTTTAATTAATCCATAGCTGTTGTCGTATCTAGATACTTGCTGGTGCAGTCTTTCATTATATTTAGTAATACCTCATAGGCTCATTACACTGATTTATTTAGCAAATATGAGTATATGTGCATATGAAAATTTGTACACATGTGCATAATAGAAGTCTAACACTATACAATTACAGTAACAAACTATATTTATGATGTATCTCTGGCATAAACAAATGAACTTCCAGCATTCTCAATTCACAATGCACATCAACCACTACTATATAACAACACAAAGAGTATTATGGATTATTGATTTTAGCCAAAGAGTAGGGTCTCAACTCCTGGCTAGAGTTTATTTTTACAAATGTTCTGACTGCCACTTTTTTATCACTGGGAACCAGCCACTTTAAAGGTCTTTGACACTATGAACGGTGATTATAGCATCTGAAATGCATGTAATGCCTGCTAGCTTGGTACTACATGACGACAGACTTGATTTTATTTCTCGCATTCCTAAAAATACTTGCTAGAGACTTGTTACTTTTAGCAATTACAGCTTGCAGTTTGGATTGCTAAAGTTTTGTTAGTATTACATATGGTGATATATTAGACATAAACCAAATATGTACCAAGAATAATAGGCTATGCTGTGGCAAGATGAGGTTTGTGGAAGAATTATCAACCTGTATAGCTAGAAAAATACACAGGCTTTCTGATACACACTCTCTTCATCACATTTTACAACCACCTTGTTTTGATTATGACTAAGCTACTGTAGATACACCACCAACAGTACACCCAAGCTTCAGACACTGCTAGAATTTCTTTAAAACAAAGACATCCCTCAATCTGCTCACTTTCAGAGGCAAATCAGCCTTGAAATACTCTGTTTCTATTTTACTGTATCGAGTACATACATGTTTATAAGTGAACAGGCTATAATTAATTTTTATGTTTACTTTGCAGTATATTGAAACTTGAGCTTTGCCTCTCTTCTAGTATTTTTTTAGATGAGTTTTAGGCTATCAATTTAGGCCCCAAAACTGGATTATTTGGAACAATAACTCAATTCCACTGAAAGCAGTGGGATTTGTTTAAAATTTGGATTTAAATGGAAGTCAAATGCATGTTTTTATAGAAATGGGGTTTTAAATCTGTGTTACAGTTGATGCAGTTTTGACAGAACCCTGAAGATTATGAAGCTGCCTAGGGTTTGAAGCTCAAAAGCTTTTCAGGAGTGTTTGAGGTTTGGGATTTTTTTTCTGTTAAGAATCTATACACTCCACTAACTGTGTCTCTAGCTAATGTACCTGGTTGTCCATCGCTCAAAGCAGTTTCATATTCCCTGTTGCATGTATATGCTATGATTCATACATGGATTAATGTTCTGAGAATACACCCAATAACTTTAACTGCAATACTCAACACAGTACTGACCCCAAAACACTGACTTCACAGACCTTTTAGTCAAATGATTGAAAACACTTATGTAACAAACACCAGTTCTTTCCTACAGCTGTAGAGGAAATAAAACCAGATTACTGCTAATTTTAAAGAAACCCCAGCCCAAAACACTCTTCTTTCACATCTTTTTAACTTATTCTGTTCTTCAGGAGCTATTAGTTTTTTCACCCTTGCATACTAACCTCATCAGGGCTGGAAGCCTGGTAAGTTCGATTTTCATCACTGAAGTCCTGATCCACCTCTGCATATTCTGTTTCTCCAGACACACCAGCCCGGGATTCATATACTGGGGTCACATTGTGGCACAGTGCAATGGCCTTCACTGCTTCGTGTATCCGACTGCTGACACTCTTGCGGACTTTGGGTGCAGACAATTGAGGTTTCCTAGATGGTGTTGAACTTGTACTGTTTCCACTATTCTGAGAGTGCACCTTTAAGGCCCAACACAATGAACAGTAAACCAAAGTTCAATAATGGAAACAAAACATGAATGATAATATATATATTAAAGCGTTCCCTTTAAAAAGGTTGATAAATGGTAAGGATAGTAACCATTTATTTATTTTTTATAACCTGCTAACCCATTCAGATTGTGATTCATAAAAATCCTCATTTACTGTTCTGTAGAACTGATACATAACTGTGTATCAGTTATATACATAACCTTGTATTTGTAGTCTGATTTGCAGTGACAGAGCCTGCAGACAGTTGAAAATACATGAAATGAAAACAAGTATGCAGTTAAAGGGGTGAACAGACTGACTGGATTCTGCAGAAAACTGTGGTTCTTCACTTCAGAATTTACATTTTTCAGTGATCCATCAGAATAGCCCTTTAAAGTTTTTTATATTCTATGAATTGTTTTTTAAAAAAATATTTAAGTCAGCAACCAGTTGGGTGAGTTCAGAAACACCAAAACAAAATTGCAAGGGTGGTGTTTTGTCATTGTCCTCTTCTAGTCTCTTTTTCACCTGTATACATTTACAGGTTGGAAACTCCAATGCCATTAAACTGAAAAAACCATCTTCTTTTAAATCTTCACCTAAAACCTCTGTATTTTAAAGACCATCACATTGGTGTGGAACAAGAGCAAATATAACTGTTAAGTATAAATATTAGGAGTCATTAAAACACAAATATTGCTGATCTCATTTATAGCCTACATAATTTCTGTATTTGTGAACTAATGCAGTTTGTATGCCTTTGCTGCAGGCTGAAATTTGTCCTTAGAAGAATGCAAATATCTAATAATCCAATATCTAATAATCATGCAAAATAATAGTTTGACACATATTTGAAAATCACATTACTGTTGCATAACCACTAAATTAGCTTTAAGTTATCCTTCAGAAATGCTCAAGCACATGAATGAATTAATCTTTTAAGAAAAGGTAATATATGTTTATAATTAGTTTAAAATGACTTTGTTGGGGGGTTTTTTTGTTTGTTTTTTTTTTTTTTTCTTAAAGTCAGCACATTCAATATATCAGCAGTACTACCAAAGGCTCTTCTGTTCACTCCAGGGTAACTCTGAAAACCTCTTCAGAAACTACACTTTTTTCCTCCTGACTGCAATCTGCTGAACCGTGAACATTCTGCCCATCAAATTACAGTGTTGTCTAATAAAGGGTTTAACTTTCTGCTCATCTGGCACTGCTTTTCAGCTACTGCTTTAAACCTCTGCATTTGCATTCTGCTAACACTGATGCCATTACAGCCGCAAATAAATTAAGCTGATTTACTCCTCCTGAATTATGTTATGTTTATTGATGCTTGTATAATTTAATTTCACACAAATTCCATTAAAGATTATGCCCTCTATCACAAAATGCTTCCAGTGGGGAAATATAATCAGGTTATAATAGATTTGTGTGTTACATTAAGATGACAATAGTCTAGTAGGTCCAGTGTAATAATAAAACAGAACACAAACAAGGGATAAAATCAATGTCACACAAGAACCACTGCCTAGCTAACTGGCAGCTTCTATTATCATACATTACATAAAAACCTCACTATACTTTTTAGATTGAATCAATTGTTTAATAGTTGCTTGTTTTGTTATTGAGACTCCTTAATTTTTCTGTTTTAAAGAGTTGCTACCAACACACACATAATTAAGGCATTATTTAAACATCAAGCAGTGTTATATAAAACTATAAAAATAAAGAGTTCCAAGAAAGTTCTTTTCATCATCTACTAACAGTAAACCTAGATTTGGGCAATCTTTTCCCACAATTGAGAAAAAGCTTCCCTCACATTTCTTTCTTTTAAAAATTTCAGTGCCAAATACATTTATTAAAAACTTAACTAACCATGAGTATCACTCATTAAATTTTACAGCAAACTAGTAAAAAGCTTTAAGCAAGTAAGAATTCCAGAGACAGTGCAATTTTTTTCAAATAGCAAACTTATCTGCAAAATATGAAAAGAGTGTTAATGAGTGTGCCTCCCCTAGAAGACTGGTTCTTAGCTGCCAAACTCAGAGCTAGGTGTACCAGCTCAGGACTCTCACTTAGTATTATTTATTGCTACAGTTGTTACTGTGAATATGGTAAAAACTATGTTTGAGTGATTTTTATAAACATAGTCAGGTAGCAATTATTTTCAGTAACCTGTTCTGAACTAAATTTGGACTGCTCGTCTTTAGGTAAAAGAGCTCCGCATCTCATTTCCAAGGCATATTATTGCATCTCAGTTGCTATTCATGGCTACACCTACTAAGAATTAAGCTGAAATAGATTTATCCAAGGAAAAGGTATTAAAGAAGTGGATTTGTTTATCTGTTTAGATGGGAAATAATACAGAAATTGAAGCTGCAGACTAAGAACTTGTAACACACTGCTTACTGACTGCTTTCCCTCCTGCCTCTCTTCCCAAAAGTTACATAATATTAATAGAGTCCAGTGTGGTGTCAAACAACTGCTTTTAAATTTTTATTTTAAGCAAATGAAAAAGCAGCCATAGTTCAAAGCACAGCGCAACTAAAGATTCAAATCAATTGTTGATACTACAATCCTTTTACAAGAGAAAATGAGGACACAGACAAGGTCAGTCTACAAACTTAACTGGGTCAGCCAATAATGGTTTTGTATCCAAGTTAACTATGGAAAAGAACTTTTATATTAAGTTTTATTATCATACTGTACCCAACATATGGAAATATTAGTTAACCTATCATTTATTTTCTCTTCTGTCAATTTTTTCTTTTTTGTTTCAAAGAATAGAAATAAAAAGTAAAATATCCTTCCTAACCCCAGACTGAAATCAGGCACTTTGAAAGGTTTGCAGAAGGCACCCAAGTAGCATACATATATGGGAGATGCAAGTGATGCTTGCAGAATTCCATCTTTCTTCTTCATCCCACAACTGGCCCACAGACAGACAGGGAGTCACAATTCACTTGTACACTTTCCAGAGCAAGCACTCTCATATATCACCAGAACACTTCACTCTCAAGCAATATGTAATTTTCCATTCCCCTGCCTTAACCCCAACCCGAGCTTTATGCTGTTTGCAATCATCTTAATTTTTTTAAAAACACTTTTTAGATATGCTTTTATAAATTTTCTTTTGACAACTATTTTTTTTTTACTTTTTGGTTATACCAATTAATGTGTTTTTTTGATGTTTATTCTTGATGAGTATCTTCAAAGATCTGATTCCATTCATCTTGTTCTGGATGCTTACTTGCGATTTGTAGTCTCAATAACAAATAGCTTACGCCTAGATCACTTGGCAGGAGAAGGACTGCATTACACAGGTTAACACAGATTTCTGCTAGTGGGGAATAGAAAAGTAAACTCCTTTAAGTGGGTATTACAAGGAACATCAGAATCAGGAGAGAACTACATACTGTCTCACATTTTTCCCTTTCATCATATTTGTTAAGAGATACTTACAAATGAAAGAACTTTCATAGCATCTCAAATTTCTAGACATAATCAGTAACAATAATACTTCAATGGTGTTTAAAAATATCTCAGTATTAAAGTTAAATAATTTATGAAATGAGATACCTGTGAATAAGAGTTTATAATATGACTCTGAATTTCATCCATTGTGTCTGTTCCATAGGACACAGTACCTAGGTGGAGGCGCTTAAATACCATCTCATTCTGCGTAAGTGTTCCTGTAACAAAGAAGTAGTATATCACACAGCAGCAAAAATGAGGCCACAAAAAACCTCCCCAAACCTTTCTTTTGGAAAGAAGGAATGAATCATGAGTTAGCATCTGTTTAGTTAATAAAAGGATTATTTGTGGTGAAAGATCAGAGTTAGTCATACTAGAAGAAATCACTGGTTCCACCTTTAAGCTGATTCTGCCAACACAACTAAATATACAAGCTTGAAAAAAAGAAATAATTTTTCATATGAAAGACAGAAAATGCAGAATTCTGGATGGAACTGACTCTCAAAAGTCAATGCAAGAGTTTATACCATGTACCAGAAAATCTAAAGCAAAAACAAAACCCCAACCTGCCAAATTCATAAAGATAATCTGCACTTCATGTACAAAGGGAGACTTTCTGGCAAAGGGTGCATTCAGTGTTATCTTAAGTAAGTTATTAAGACCTAAATTCACTTCCAAATGTGTTAGATTTAGCCTCCAACCAGAATAAGCCAGAAAAAATAAAATCAGTGTTTTCAGAGCTCACTTTACATTTGTAGGAAACTACAGGGTGTCAGTCACAGACTGACACTTTGCGTCCACCTCTGCCAAAGAGTCACAGCCTCTGGGTTCTCTAATTGAGGGGTGGGGGCTTCAGCCTTCCATGATGGTGCACATCAGGCAGAAAGAGATCACTACCGCCTGGCTTCCCACGGTCAATTTACAAAAGATTATTTTGATCATGGTCCTTCCTAAAGCTTCTTTTCTATGGTTACTAAGTTAAATTAATATAGTATAAAGTTATTCTTCTATCTAACTATATAGTTTTGGGTCATTAAAATGTATAAATTTGATGATTAAGTAAACAAAACATGGTACCAAAAGTTACATTCTTGAAGCTTCTACAATATTTTTAATGTGGAACATATGATAATTATCTATAAATAAAAATTGCAGAATAAATGATTTCATATTAATTCTATTTATCTATTTTTATAGCATATCTTTGTCCCAGTATGCCAAAATACACAGTAAGGCACAAGAGAGAAGACTAAAAGCATGACATATGCTATAATTACTATCTGGAAAACAGAACTGTTTGGACAGTTAGCATCCAGTTTATGCATCTAATGGGAAAGAACCATTAGTAATCTTCAAAGATTCGGTAGGGCTGTAAAAGTCTCTCATCTTTCTCAGTTATACTTGAGATGTCTACCACTCCTACTCCCTGGTAGTATCTGTACAGTGACACTTCATCCCAATTGTTGTACCATCATACTGCACTATCAGATCATGTTTTCCTGTATTACCAGCACTAGATGATCATTCCAAATTCCCCCTCTACCATAAAAAAAATAAATTACACTTCCCATTTGCTCTTCCTTACATGTTGTTGAGGATTTCAAATAATATGACCATGAAAAAAACCTTGAAAAAAATATTTAAAATAAGGCTTATGTGAAATACATAAATTCTCCACAAAATATGCATAACATTATGAAAAATTCACATGAGAATTAGAATATTCCCAAGGTTGGAAAACAGCCCAGAAAGACAAAGTTCCTGATCTCTAGAATTAGCAAGTCAGAATTTTTTTGTTACTTTTATACAAGGAATAAGAAGATTATTTTGTTTTTACAGTAGTCTTAGAAAACCATGAGAAATTCTGTCTTTAGAAAGCTGTACTTTGAGTCCTTTTGTTAAATTTAATGAAAGTTTTTACTTTAATAACAGACTAGAAAAATACAATCATTAGTTTGCACGAGAAACATGAAAGTTTCCACTAACAAACATGAGACTAAAATCTTCATTTCTAAAAAAAACACCCCAAACCAAAACCCAAACCCACCCACTTTGTTCAGTAATGTTTATTGCAAGAAATTTCCAAGTAAATCTCCATCACCTTCCTTACTTTCCAGTCATACTAATATCTTCTCACTGCCCTTAGCTGCGCCAAGCCTTTGAATTAAAATAAACATTCCCTAGGAGTTGTGAAACTAAATGCTACTCAAAACTTGAGACAGCAGGCAACTGTCAAATCTGCTTCCCACTAGTTCTGTAATTGCTGCTTGGGAGAACTGAGCAGGAAACAAAATTAGCCCTATGATTATTATATGGAAAGATTATTTCTTCTGACACCATTAAATCAGTCCAACGCCAAATCATGCTTGGTGAGGGAAAGGTAGATAGGTAGAAAATTTGTGTGTTCCCTCCCCCCAAAGCCCTTCTCAGCAAGTAGAAAAGAAAAGCTTCTGAGCAGAAAAGTATGGATCTTCCTATCCTGCAACAATCAGAAGCCAGGGAAGGAGGTTTAGGAAAAATGCAAAAGGAAAAAAAATCAACTTATAAAGACAGAAATAACCATTCTAGCAATTCTGATTCAATGCTCACATCTTATATATATTACTTATACCAGCCTTTTTATCAGCTACAGTAATAGGAAACATCTATGACATACAAAAAGTGGCTATAAAACCACCTGTATCTAGTACACAAAATTGTAATTAAAAAAAAGACTAAAAAAACAAAGAAAGAAAAGAAGAGAACAAACAACAATTACAGTTTGCTCATGCTTCTTAAGGCTAGTGTAAGGCTTTCAACAATAGTCACAATAAACTGGACATCTTACTAGACAAAAAAAAGTAGCTGCATTTATGAAAGAACTCCTAAAAGTTTCTGCAGCAAATCAAAATACACCTTTTTCAGTCATCCACATGGAAATTTCACCATGTATATAAATTTAGAATTTACTTCAACATTCTCCTAATGAATGAA
The DNA here is from genome assembly GCF_965140245.1 of Athene noctua. Taxonomy (NCBI): domain Eukaryota; kingdom Metazoa; phylum Chordata; class Aves; order Strigiformes; family Strigidae; genus Athene; species Athene noctua. The sequence continues at coordinate 103,446,840 of NC_134038.1, read as the reverse complement.
ATACCAAAATAGGACAGAAACATTCCCAACAACTTGTTCCAAATATTAAATGGTGACTATCAGTCACATTTTAACTTTAGCAGCAGTTCTGTCTTAAATTTGTTTTTTTAGTTGAAGACTAATACACCATGACAAAAACCCCAGATCTTTCACAATGCAAGCCCTTCAAATATCTAGAGGTAGATTTTCTAATATAGCCCACTTAAGAATGAAAAGCAACCCAAAACTGAGCTCTCTAGTCTGCTCAAGGTGATAATACAGAACAGTGAAAGAGCTTTCTATTTTTAATAATGCTTTTTCAAGACCTACTTATCAATTCCACACTTTCAGATCATGGCTAATATGAAGTCAGCAGAGAAAAAAAGCTTATTTTAGAAAAGCTTCCAGAAATTATGCTAATGAATATATGATCTACTATTATACATTCTTAATCTTTGCCCTGAAACGCAGGTACAATACAAGGAAAATATCCTGACAAAAAGTTAGTATACAATTGCTGAAGAAAAATTTAGTATGTTCTTTAACGAAGCCAAGAGCTCCCCCCCCCCCCCCTACAATTGTATCATTAAACACAGAGTAAAGCAGGCAAAGAGGAAATTAATTTCTAAGGAAAAAGTCCTGAAGGCATCATTCCCTGGGTGGCAACAGATGTGATTCACAACAGAGCAGTAGTTTTTTTTATTTTGTTTTTGAGAAGCAGATGCAGATCTTTCTCATCCTATATTACTAGATGGTAATTTGGACCGATATCAACAATCTAAAAAGACCAAAACATAAAAGCAAAAAACCACGTACAGCATAAAAATTAATAACTTTTTAAGAAATTGAGAGGATGAGTAACTTTTAATAAAAATATGAGTACTTGGTTTGAGCTATTTGCTTAAACAGCAAATAAAAGTCAGTGTAAATGTGAACATTTCTATGGAAACTTTAAGGGAGATCAGGCCCAATGCTCTTAATAATGAGACTATTGGCAACAATCTGGAGATATAAATTCTTGATATGAACCCTGAAATAAATATAACCTGGTACAGAACTTAAAAAGAAAATGAAAACACTCATGGTAAACACATATATGCTACATGTCTGCTCACTTACCAACAGGCCATAAACATAACTCCCACAAAACCTCAAACCAAACAAATCCCAGTACAACCCACTGAGAATGAGGGCAAATACAAAGAGGGAGTTATTCCATCCTGGGTGGAAGGTAACAGTAGAGGTAACAAGTAACACAGTCATGAATAGGAGTAGCTATTTCCTCTGCATCTTCTGGTTCCCACAAGAATGACAGCAGTATCTAAGAGCAACGTCCATGCTCACTGGCTACACCGTGCATTTTCAGCCCATGGGAGTCCAACAGAAGCCACAAAGTAAGGATTCCTTTGACTGACCTACTTTGAGTGCATGTCTGGAAGTTTCCTGTAGGATCTCTCCATCAAAACTTTGCATTTCTAGTCTGCTCTACTCACCCTGCAACCTTAGTGGTACTAAAAATCATAGAGTTAGAGTAAGTGTAAGGGCAATAGTTTGAATATCCATCAAAGTGAAGTGAAGAAACATTCTATTAGCATTTTTTTTAATCACCTCTTCTCTGTGGTAGCTTATGTTGAACAGATAAAGACTCAATTAAAGTATACCTTAAAAGATTAATTTTCAGAAACAATTACCAAAATTCACTATTCTAATAGTACCTTACATTAGGCACATTTAATAAAAAAGCCCATATACACTATCGTCTAAAACAAGGATTTACTAGAAAATCAAGAATCCCAGTGCTCTATGCATCTGTTCAACTATTATATCTGTTAAGTATGTCAATTGGTCCAAACACCCACTAAAATGTTAATTACAGAGCTCAAATACAAGTGTGTGCATTAGTAAATAAATATGCTTGGAAGACTCTACATGTTTGTTTTAGCTGAATACTTTGGTACTTGTGGACAGCAAAAGGCTTGCCATCCTACATCCTAAGCAACAAAATAATTCATAAATATTGCTAAATATTTTTATTTTTCTTTCATTATTAGAATCTTTTTGTACCCCAGAGAGGTCAAGATATCATGCTCATCTGCCCATGGAAATTACTGGAAGCTGCTCCCCTCCTGTAACCGTGTTCCACCCCACTCCCCCCTCCCCACCATAATGGATGACGCCTTTCTGTCAAACTTATATGTGATTCAAGTCCAAACAACATGGCATTTTGGGTAATGGATGCTATAATTAAAATGTGAGTCCTAAAAAACCTGTTGTTTTAGTGGGTGTTTTTAGTAATGGCTTTGTTCTACATGAAGATAAAAACTCCCTAACAAAGGAATTAATGTATTGCTTTAATAGGCTGCACCCTGAGTTAAGTTTTAAAATTTATGAGTTCTCTGCAGCATTGTTCTTTAAACAATGGCATTGTCAAATGCAACCAGTGAGAAGATTAAAGTTCTCCCAGCAGATTAAGTACAAATTATCTGTCCTCCTGTTTCAGCATCATTTGTTCATTTATCACATAACGTCTAGTATTTCTGGTCAGTGTCAATATGCTCTGCATCCTTGCAGTTAACAGATGTCTTCTCTTGTCGAATGAATTACTTTATGTTTCACGCACTGGTGGCCGCAGATGTGTCACTATAGCAACATCATTAATTTCAGATCTTACCGGAAACATGCACTCCAATCAAACCTAATTATACCACATTGCTTTCTTGTCCCACAATAAGGAAACTATAATGCAATTATTGGGATACTTCATTTTCTATTCTACTGTGGCAAATGAGAGAGCCACTGTGATGGACGCTTCTTGTCAAAAAGCTTATTGATGAAGCACAAACCCAATTTACAATCATACAAAGGACTACCTTGCAATTACGTTAGTAATGCAATGCTCCTTAGACTCAACAACTAATTCTCAATCATTTCCAGTGAAGCTTGGACCACAATATAAGATTTTTGTGGACAGTTCTCTGGTTTCCCTTTCATTTTCGACATTGAGAAAAACTTCACCTGTTTGCATTTAACCAGATCAGCCTTTTAGTCCTGCTTTTTAGTAGCACCCACTTGGAGAGAGCTACAAAACTGGTTCTCTTCTTTCTCTGACAGCCAAGCCTTGAAGGGGCAGAAGAACAGAATCAACTGGTTTCTATGACTAGAACTGAAAATTCAAGTGCAAAAGTACTGAAGTCAGCTCTCATGAACAATGTATAATCATGCAGAGGCAATCATGGATTAACTGTACAGATTCTGTTCATTACTCAACAGTGTGTTTCACATTTATGATAAAATGTAGAATGAGACCAAATGTATTTGGGAAAGGAAACTAGAAGCAACTACCAATATACTCAGGTAAAAAGTATATTGGCTACGTTGTTTGTCCAGAATTAAAAATAGTTTAAAATTTGCAGGAATTTAAGACTAATGACATTGAGCATTGTTCCTCATTGCAATCTGAAGAGCAGCGTGGCCTGCAAGGCTGTGGTCAGCGTTCTGAAGCTGGTGACGCCTGCTGGACTCCAGGCTTATTTTCACTTACATCAGCTTTCAGCTAACACTTGGATAAAAGTGCATAGGGTGGGACTGCTGACTGTCAGTCCAAGACATTTTGGAACTACTGCCCTAGAATACTGCTTTTATTTTCATTTTTGCATCATTAATTTACAGATTCAGACCTTCCTCCAGTAGACTTCAGTGCTCTGAAAAGCCTTTGAGGTAGAATGCTATCAATCTTCCAAACTACTTATAAACACATTTGCTGGTAAAAGCTTTTTAACATTTGTCTATTTCGCCCCTCTTAAGTATGCTCTCTGAAAGGCCAGAATACAAGTGCTTCTTCTTAAAATAAAACAGAATTACTGTGATTGCAAGTGGCATGATGTGGGTTGGAAAAAAAAAACAAAAACAGAAAACAATTAGAAGCAAAACAAGGTTGTTTCTCTTTGTATATGCAAATGTATCCTTTCAAAGCTTTATAGATGTAACACAGTATTTTTTGCTTTTAAAAACCCAGTATCACTAAATTTTAAGTTGAAAAAAAAAATTAAGGAGAAAAACTGTGTTTTTAATTACTGTTGTATTAGTTTAAGTGTATTGGTTGTTTTTCTCAAAGTAGAACCGCAACAACTTTTTTAAAAATTTCTTTTTCAAACAATCTTCTATTTCTCAAACAGGGTAGTAGGCACATACACCTTGAGGAAAAGGCAGCAGTACACTAATATTTGTGCCTCAGAATATAAAGTGGTCACCAGAGTAAGAGTATAATTCCTGCATTGCAGAGTTGGTGAATAAACTGTTAGCATTTTATTTGCAAGTCTCAAAATTTGCAGTGCTGCCTAACTGTAATCAGAATACCTCAACACTTGAACTGCATTTCCAGTTTGGTATGGTAACTAGATTTTCTATCAGAAAAGTTTAAGAAGTACACATTGGTTTTGATTACAAAGTAGTGCTTTGGGCAAATGAACTCTACCGCATTGTTTTGAAAATTCATTATTTTTGAACATACTTCTTTTTCCAAACATATGCTGTAAATTACATATTTCAAGCCTTTGATAAGACAGCACTCAGTTACATAAATTATCATGATGAAGGGTGCAATTAAAAACAATAAGCAGTTTCAAATAGCATACAAATCATTAGCTAACTGAAATAAAACTTGTTAAAAGAAGAATTGTTCACTTGCTTTGAAGAATTACCACACTGTAATTAGCAATACGCTTTTCTACGTGCTAAGAAAGGTGGCAGTTGTCTTTATCTTTTAGGAAACAGAAGAATAGCATTCAGAAGTGTATAGGGTAACATATGTACCTATAGAAAAAAATGAAAGTGTATTTTAAAAAAATATGACAATACATTCAATTTACATTTCATTTCAAAATATACAGTAATGGAAGCATTCAGCATGGGAGAGAATGTGGAACTGTTTCAAACAGAAGGAGATGTAAACTGTGTATTATGCTCTCTGAACAGTATAACATAGACCAACTCCTGCCCCCTCCCCCCAAATGCTTTTTCACCATTTTTAACTATTTTGCTTAGAACTACTAAAAAATTTATTCAGCTGTTTGAGAAACAGCTTCCTTAGTTCAAAAGTTCAGCTCCTTAAAAAAACCAGTACATCTACCAGAACTGATTTATTCAGTCTCAGAAAGAATGAAGAAAGGAGAAGAAATATTGTATTTCCTAGAGAATTTAACTTATTATCTATGAAGATATTTCTCAAAATAAACTTTAAGATTACTTAAATACATCTAGAACTAACAGCATGGTAAGACTAACGGCAGACAGCAGCACAGTGCAAGCTATTACTTCTTCACACACTTACCTACCTTGTGATCCTGGTAAGGGCTGGGTTTTCCAGGATACTAGGTCAGGTATAGGAACATGCTATAGTTATGAAAATGAAATCAGCTGTAGAACTGGTGTTTGTGAAGTAAGGAGTAACTGACTTCATGGGGATAACATGTCATTTTGGAGGCTGTTCTTATGACTTGTTTCAGAAATTACTTGCTCTCTCAAAGGCCATTCTTAACTTTATTCTAATACAATATTGCAACAGAAATGAGGTGCAGAATAAAATAGCATCCCGAGTGCTAATCCGGAGTCTTTTCAGAGTAAGATATATGGTACTCTTACTAATGCTATCCAGTGTTCTGTTACTATAGCAGGAGTGTTTCCACCAGAATAAATCAAATTACTGCCAAATACTAACTTTCACGTGTAAGGACTGGCCTACCTAAGCCTGCAGGCACTGGTACAAAAGTCCTCAAGCACACGCTTAAAATTTTAGAGGAAAATAAAAATCAGCAGTCTAATTCTACTCTTACATTAACATAGTCAAATAAAGTTTAGAAATTTTAGAAAAGTCATCACATTTCAGAATTATAACCTGATATACCTGTTTTATCCGTTAGTAAATAAACTAATCGTCCCAACTCTTCTGGTATGGTGCTAGTTCGAACAACTGTTCCAGGAATATTGTCATCTTTCATAATCATCCACCCATAGGCTGCCTTACCCATGTCCAAGTTCACACGTAAACTGCAAAGGAAATTTATACCGTAATCAGCGTGAATATTAGGCAAAGTGAAAGTTATAACATAAAATTAAAACTAGAAGCTCTTTTTAGGATACCTGAAAAAGATTCTTTAAGATTTTTAAGTATATGCCACAAAAATTTTGAAACAATGCTTTTATGTGTTTGTAGAGTATATATCACATTAGAAATTCAAGCTCCATCTCAGACTCTTAGAAGCTATTGCAATACAAACAAATGCAGCACCATGCCTTCTGCATGAGACAGATTGCAACACTTTGTAGAGATTCTTGACATAATTACATTGCTACACTTACAGATATAAGAATATTATATACACTTTATCATAAACAAGACCCAATCCCTATTCAAGTCAGTTTTAATCTGTTAAAAACCCTCCATAACATCTATGTTTTCTTTATGACATGAAAGTACAAATATTTTTGTACCCTTCAAGTCAGTTTTGTAAAAAACTACTTTTCTTTAGCAAAGTATAACTACATTTCTCAACTTCTCTTGTAGTTTTGAAGTTGAGCGACATGTTGATTTCTGTAGACCCTGCTCTAACAGAAATACTGAAACAGGTAGGACAGTGGCTATGTGAACTATTTCCAGCTAATTTGCCCAGGGCACAGGACTCAGAGTCCCAAAGTTTAATAACAGGTTTACAGTAACATGACTCTTAAAAATGTTCACAGGTATATCTCCAGGTCAAAATACTGCTAATGTGCTTCAGACCTTTATTTTAACAGTCCTGAAGTGCTGCTTTACAGCATAACCCAAACAGCAGTCACAGTTTTCATCTGTCATTTTGCAATCACAGTAACAGACTGATTGTGAATTATCTGAGGTAACAGTGGAGGGAACAGTGAATCAAACTGCAATACCCCATAAAGAAAAGATGCATTTAACTAGAATTGTGAGAACATCTGAAGTTTCAACACACATTGAAAAAAACCCCAGTTTATTACATATCCCCTCTTTCCTGAATTTGTACAGCAGAAGACAACACATGTTCCACAGCAAAAAGAAACAAGATTCTTGACCATTCAAGATGGTATTTTGTCCTTTAACTTGCTCTTATTTTCCCATTAAAATCAGCAGCAGCAGGAAACCATCCTTCTACCTGGTGATACACCCCAATTAGTTTTGCAATATCATACCTAACTTCAGCTGTCTTCAGACACACAAACATAGAAAAAAAAATAGGACAACAGAAGGACTCCTCTACCAGATTCTTTTTATTGAAAATATTACAGTACAACAAGGAGTAAAATACCAGAAGTCACTTGCCTCACACTGGTTAACTACAATTTTACCCTGTTGTACTCAATCCAGAGCCAGTAATGAGCAACCATTAACTGTATTATGTTTGTCTGTTAACTTGCAGAGTTAGAGGGAATATAAGAATCAGTGTAACACTTCACACTGAGATATGTACCAATCACCAGAAGGAAGAGCAAAAGTTTTACTCCTCTTAGGGATAAGAACTTGCTAGTTTGCCAGTCAAGTACAAAGGATGCTGTCTAGCTCAAGAAACACGTATAGCCAGACATTTGCTCTAGCCAGAAGTAAGCAGGGTAAGTGAAGGATGAAAGCTGCTCATCGCCCCACTTAGAAGAGGCATTTGGGCTATAAATATTTTTTTTTTTTTTCTGCCGGGGCTACCAAGACAGAAATTCTGTGATGAAAGCTCTATTTAAGACAGCAATCTCAGGTACATGGCACACAAAGAGGGAAAGTCACATGGCTGCTCTACCAATGGATACCTAAAAAGTCATCCAGATAGGAAGAAGTCCACTTCAGTGAGATTAAATGAGGAAAGTCTTAAAGCTGATGTGCAGTTCATTATCTTCACTTGCACCTTTTGTAAGTGTGTGTTACCTGTTTTTGATGTTCTAAACACTCTATATATGCATTTAATCTCACTTGAATATAGTTTAAAGGTAAGAAAAGAAAAAAAAAAAAAAGAAAAAAAGACAGCTTCTCTTGCTGAGTGGTGAGGAGAAATCTGTATTTCAAAGCACTGAGGCATTTCAGGAATTACCCGAGCTTTCCAGTATACACTGCTAAGTGGAACAGAGTGTACCCACTTTATGCTGATGGACCATTATAATAGAAAGCTGGCACCACTGGCCTCCAGAGAAATAACATCTCCCCAGTGACTTGTATAGTCCAAGACAGCTTTCTGGCACGCAGAAAGATATTGGGTATATGCCTGAATTGTTAAGATGAATAAAGAATTAAACAGGAATAAAATAAGGGAAAAAAATGAGGGCTACTGATAGATTTTTAGTATTAATTCTAAAATTTGTACACTGTAACCTGCTCTGATATCCTTCACCTAACACATTACGGATATTGTGTAACACTAAAAATGACGGAAGCCTACTAATCCTGAGTTTGCTTTCAAAACTATAAATCTCTCCAACGGAGCTTCACAGGAATGGATAGAAATACTTGACTGAAAAGTCCAAGAACTTTTACACAATAGAACAAGGAGATACTAAGCTTACTCAACACCAAGCTACTTTCAGTGCTTGACAGTATTAGCTATAATTTCTCATAAATCCTTTGTGGACTTTATGAAACCTCATTATATCACTAAAAACATTTTAAATTCACCAGCTTTTTAATCCTCCTCGATTTTATCCAATTTAAAAGACTCCATATGTATCAGTTATTAATGAAAATGCACAGAACAGCATCACATAGCATTAGCACATTGTTGCATCAGTAATGGTCATTTTTAGCAAACCAGTCAACATGTGATCTTTAGAAACAGTATGTTGATTTGAAGGCTGTTGCAGAGAATAAGCATATTTAATGAACATAGTAGTGTGAAGTTTCTTGTCTCTCAACCTCAGCACTAGTTACCCTAGAGCAGGCAAACCTAAGGCAACTTTTATCCAACTTGGGCATTTATTCCATTAAGAGCAAGGTGTCATTTCTCTGCAATTCTGCTTCAGAACAAATCAGTAACACAACATTTCAGAATCCACACTGCTTTTTACTATAGATTAAACCCTTTTGCTTTTATTCCCTCAAAAACATCTGTAGTGTTTTAGGTTAAACAAATTCATATTTACAGAACTCCTAAATTTCATTTTTTCCCAAATGGTAATATTAGGTCCCTTTGTAAAGAAGCCTGATTTTGGTTTTCAGTCAAAATGGACAAATTTGCCAATAAGCAAAGGTCTTCATGGAGAAAGTTTCAGACAAAACCATTTAGAAACTCCAGAAAGATTCTGCCTTTCATGACTCAGTGAAAAGTAATCAAGACCTAATGAAGTTAACAAGGACAATTTTGTGAACAAAGTGATACTGTGCCTAATAAAATTCAAGTATGAATCTGGATCAAAATTGTATGATAGCTTTATTTCAGCTTTTGCAGGCACGAAGTACTTCCTGAGCAGTTCTGTATGTAAGCAGAAGTTTCACAGCAAAAAACAAAGCCCTGCTAAAATTCAAGATACAGTATGGGTACTTGCAGTGGTATTCAATTTTTAAAATAAATTAAGTAATTGTAATGTAGCCTTTTTATTTTCAAGACTTCCCAGACCCCTATGGCTACAGCCCTTAACCTTCCCATCTCCCTACTTGCAGGAAACAGCCATAAACTACACACAGACACATTATTTATAATCTATAAACTGATATGGAATAATTTTAAAATTACTGGTCAAAAACCAACCACATGTTTTATTTCAACATGCCTGGAAAGTTAAATCTTCACAGAAAGTGATTTTTGGAGCCTGACAACTCTTAACTGGCACTAAACAAATAAAAATAGAACAAAACAGAAGTTACTTCTTTTAAACACAATATTCTATCAAGATCTAAATATATAAAAATCAACCCACAACTCATCCCTTTAATTTCCTCTAAATCCCATATTTTATTTGGAAAGGAAATCTGAATATAATGATCCTTTTGTGTTTACCCCACTATATACATTTTAGTTAGTTTTCTGCTCTCTATCTGATACTCCCAAGAAGAGCATCAGATCTGTGATCTTGTATAAAAATCAGTCTCACTAGTTCTCTTGAACTAATTTTTCTAAATTTTGACTATTATACAAGCATATAAAAGGAAATGAAAGAAGGTACATCCAGCACTTTATATAAAAAGGAGGCAATGAATGCAACTTTAAAAGAGAATGCAATCCTACACACTTATGCTTAAGTGTGTGTGACAAAAAAATGTGTATCAACACTGGATTGCTATAGCGACCGTGGCACATGTAGTTTTTCAAGGGCCACATGCAACCTAGGTACAGATAATTAGATGTTGTAACATAGGTAGAACTTAAAACCTCAGGAGAAAAAAATAGCACATAATTAATGAGAAAATTAATCTATTAATTTCTTACAGGCTGAAAACATAGCAGAGTGCAAAATACAAGTAGAACGCATGTCAAACAAGCACCTTGGCACAAGAGACATAGAATATGCAGCTCAGAATAAAAATAAATGCTTCCTATTAAAAATGTTTCTTTATTATTTTCACATTTATCAGGTCAGATGCCTTCTTTCTTTAAGCCTCTTACACAATAGCAGCAATATTAATACTAGATGTCTAACACAATTTTCACAACATGAATATTTTTAGTGTATTCCAGACAAATTTGGCATTACTTACCATAATATTATTAGATTAAAAACAGAAAACCAGCTAGGAGCAAATAAGCAATGTCACAAGATTAAAAAGGAAAAATATCTACCACAACAGATCAGTTAAAAAATGTCTTTTTTTCTTTTTTTTTTTTTTTTTTTTTTTAACTGATTGTGCTTTCTCTATGTAGCATGAATATCAGACATTGTAAGAAAAGCACCAAGCTAGCTCAGGCAGTAGTATAGCACCATACTGGGCAGGGTAAAACTTACTCTTAGCAATGAGACACACACACCATAGCTCCTGATGCATGAAGAAGTCAAAATTAGTTTGTAAAACGTAAAGAAGCTTCATGTATTTTTCAATCTCTATATAGATTGCATTATATACCATGGTATGGTATAAAAGCATTTGTAAGGACTGCTTAAACTCCTTCAAGAGTAACTCTTTAGCTTTTTCACACTGAAAGGTTTGCATCACCTCTCTAATATATATTCTGCCTGTATATGTGAGACTGCATATCCTGATACTCTCACATGTATATGTTATACAGATCAGAGCTCCAACACAGACATCACAAACTACACTATGACTGAAAGCAGCATAGCTGCTTGCTGCTGTTAGATAGCCACTACAGTCCTGCATAGGTGTGAGTTCCCTTGCTCTCGCGAATACACAGATATACCTATTTGTATGATCTGGGATTCAGTTAAATATTTATGAATTTCATGTACAAGGTTTCCTAGTAGTGTCTTCCTCACTGCCCACTGGAAACAGACATAACTTGAAGGATTTTCTTCAGATGCTCCTCTTAAAGGCCCAGAAAAAAGCAGCCAGGAGCCAGGTAGTGCCCCAAGACTTTACTACTTAAGTGCAAGGCAGTTCTTTCCAGATGTTTGGGACAGCTTATTTTGGCAGAATGGCTCAGTGCCCAGGAGCCTTAGGGTGTCTGAAGGAAAAGACAAAAGACATTTCAGCTTCAGTGTACAACAAAACTAAAGGATCCTCCTAAAAAGATGGCTGATTAAGCCCCTGTCAATCCAGCTCTGAACTGTTACTAAATATAGAGCCTGGATGATACACATTTTTACCAGATCCCCAGTCAATACCTTATTCTTTTATTATAAATCCTTTACATTTCTTAACAGCTTAGCAGAAGCATTTACAGCTACAGGATTCACACGTCTGTATACATGAGGCAGTAATTTCAACAAATACTGCTCGGCTAAGCTTAAATTATCTTGAAAAACTTTCCTGGCTACATTTTTTAAAAAAAAAAAAAAAACAAAAAACAAACAAAAGGCCCCAAGTCAAAGTGCAACCACTTTGTCTTTCAAGGTGTTGAAGAAGACTGGACAATGAATAAACAAAGGCCCATGACTTGGTGGTGGAGGGGATCCAGTTTGGTGGTGCACTACCATCCCTGAGGCTAGCCTTTTCTTTGGCATTGGCTGTCAGTTCTGAACTGATCACTACAGCAGCTCAAAAGTGATCTGATGAAGAGATGCTACAGATAAATGGCATGGAAAAGGATGTAATTGCTTTGTGGCAAGGCTCTCTAACAGCCCAGTAATGCCTCCTGCACCCATATACACACTGAGTTTTTCAGCTCAGTAGTTTAGAGTGGGTATCTTGCATCCCACGTTGATTGAAGTCTCTTCTGTTCCCCTGTACTTAAAAATACAAGTATTGTTAACTGTCTCTCTGGCAGCTTTTTTAAAAAAATTAAAATGAAAACAACAGATCAAATTAGTAGCTGCAAAAATTGAAGGAAAAACTCCTCAAGACTTACATAATTTCTATCAAAATTTTAAATGTGTACAGTAAATGTCTTCAGTTCTACACAAAAGGAAATTAAAATCTCCTGATAAAAATGTAAGCCTGATTTTAAAGAGATAAAAAATTTAAAAGAATGTATCTATAATCACAGTGATAGAGTTAAACTGGTTAAACCAGGAAAAGACAGCATAATGATGAAAAAGCTTTAACCTCATCTTCCGCCATCTGAGCCGCTGACTTCTCGTTAGCATGACTGTTTTTGTTCTCTGGCCTTTATCATTCAGAAAATAGACAATCCAAATAAATACAAGTTGTTCAACAAAAGGACTTTACTCTTTGAAACAAACAAACAAAAAACCTCAAACATCTCAGGCCTATGAACTTCCATGCTGGTATCACAAAAAGTAACAGCATGGACATAGCTGAGGAGACAATCTCTCCCCCTGCCTGCTAAGTAATAACTGCACTAGGTGATACAGACAAGATCTTGTAAACTAATGGACAATGCATTTCAACTAATGATTTTATTTAAAACAAGTAATGAAATGGTCTCAGTGACATTGAAGGAACCAATGGATAGGCATTAATGCACCTCAAACTGGCTAGAGCCAAGCAGAAAAAAGGCTAAGAATACAGAGAAACATGGAAAAACTCAGAGAATGGGTGAGCATAATCCTAGAGAGATTTAGTTCTGCACAGTCTGTCAAGGACTTACTTTCTATCCTCCTTTCCCAATGAATTTTAAGAAATTCAAATAGATTAACTTTGTTGGGAGGCAGAGTGCCTATGGAGGTTCCCTGTGCTATGCCTCCTTCATAGGGGAAAAAGAAATGTCCGTTACAGAAGAGTCATTTTTAAGGGCCAAATGTTTCTCAGGGTGCAGGGCTGTTCAAAACATTTTACGCATACTGGTTCTAACACAACCAGTTAAAATCTGGGCTAAGCTTTCAAGGTTTGTTTACTATTACTTTTTCTCCATTTTGCTTGATTCCTTGTACACTACAGAATGTGTGCAATGTTGTGGGCTGGGCTTTTGGGGGGGGGGGCACGGGAGTGTGGGTGTTGGTGCTTGGGGTACTTTTTGTTTGGCTGTGCTGATGTTTATTTGGGTTTTGGTTGGTTGGTTGGTTGTGGTTTTTTACAGGTGCTTTATGTTTATACTCCTGAAGCCTTACATGCCCCACAGTAACACCCCTCACAGTGAAGCAACACTGATCTAGAGGAGTATTTAGGATGCAACTGAATCATGAGGAACTAGCTGCTCCCCAGAGAAAAAAGAGCTCCTCTTCCTCTTAATTATTGGAGAGGCTGCACAGAGATCAGTTAAACTCTGCTAACAGTTGTTTATCTCTCCCTGATGATCTTCACCTAACATGTCTGACCATGGAAAATTAGGTTTTTTGCATACCTGGAATTTCCCTTGCCCTGCAAAACAAAAGCCAAACAGAACTGCAAAAAAGCTCCATGTTTATAAACGTCCCGAATTCTCTAAAACCATCAATCAACACATTTAATGCGTGCATAAGTTCAGATATGCTTTGCCTCTACCACTCAATCCTAATCTCCCATGTTCCACTTCCTTTACCTGTGAAAAGTTCATTATTTCCCCCATATAGCTATTTTTAATACAATGAGAGGACATAACACCTGGTGCTTCTGTGTCATCAGCCTTGTAATGTTCATCTCCAAGAATTTACACCCCAAATACAGCCTAAAGAGTATGTAATTTCCATGATTAACATCCAGAAGTGAGGGAGAGAAGTGTAGTTATATCTGAACACTGGCATGACTAGAGTTACTTATTTTGCTAACGGTGTGGGAAGTGACCATATATATGAACAATTTGAACTGAAGAAAAGTTGGCAGAGAGATAGATGAACCTCTAGAGAGAAAAGCATTCTCTGATAGATTCCTGTCTGATCTTCCATAGAGTAACTATATGGTCCATCTCAGAACTAAACCAATCACATTCTCTAATACTTGTGCTTTGTATAGTATCTCCCACAAGCACTTGAAAAATGGGTTTAGGTATATCCTAGAAATTATTTTTCAACAAGAACTATTCCACACGTCCACTAAACAACTCTGAAGTTGAAAATGAGCTGCTCAATCAACATGTTTTTCAGTGGCATATGTCGAACTGTCAATAGAGTCAAATTTACTTATGCTACCTATATGCTCTTAATCCTCTTGCATCCAGTAACAAAGATATATCTGTCTTTTAACTATTTTAATAAGTTTTGGCTTAGTATGTTTATTGTGGAAGAACACAGTGAGTGACAAGTGATCCTTTATACTCTTAGCTCATTTTTCCCTTCCCCTACATAACTTTGATGATTAAATGCATCTTTCAGCAATATGTAGACTTATCATTTACATGCAGCATTTTTTGCCTCTTCATATGGATAAATTGCTTAATACTCAATAACTATGTGCACACGAGGGAAATGATGACATGACCTGAACAGCAGCATCATACAAGCAGTAAGGGAGTTATGACAATGACAGTTTAGAAAGATACCATAAATGAAACATGAATATGTAAATAAAAAAACAAGAGCCAGTTAAAGGAAGTGGAAACTGTTCTAAGATGACTGCTTTCTACAATGAGATCTCCTCAACTCCCCAGCAGATTTGCTGGAACCTTCTTCAACTTCCAAAGATAATCAGTTGCTCTTGCAACACAAAAGGAGTATAAAAATACAGGTCCTTTAAGTTATAAAACCTTAAGACAGATACTTCCCGAGTATCAAACTGGTCAAATATAATACATTTTCCTTCACACAGACATGTACTTAAAAAATGTGAACACAGAACATGTACGTTATGTAAGCTTAGATAAAAATGCCTAATGAAACCCTCCTGTGGTGTTTGTTTTTTTTTTCTTACACAACATGGATTTAAATATTGTGTGCAAACCTGAGGGGATAGGTCTTAAACCTATTTACAGTTTAGTTGCTGCTACCACTGGGCTTAGTGAATGACATGCCTCAAACTGAGGAGTTCCAGAGAGCATCTAAAATTAACAATCACCTTAATCTAAACACTGGATATTTTAACAAGAGAGAGTATTTCCATTCTGCAAAGGCAATATCCATTCAAGGAAAAAAAAATTCATTTCAGTCACTGTTCTCAGTTCTGTGTCCACAGAAGACTTGATTACACACATAGATATTATTTCCTGTTCCAGTTTATCTGCAATTTGAATATACAGTACTCATGCTTAATGAATTAATTAATTCAGGGCAGGTCTCTACTTGGTTACACATGTTAAAAGTCCTCTCACTGTAAAAGTGCACCTACATTATTCAGCCATTCCATTTAAATTAATCATTGTTGTAGTAAAAAGTCTGTATTTTAGCCAAAGAAATTGAACATTTTCAGTATTTAAGGCATTAAAAATAGAATTCCAAAATACACCTAACAGTTCATTCAAATACATTTCCTACGACCACGTTCTCAAATATACAAAGATTGTATCCTTATTAATACATTTATGCTAGTAAAGGATTAGATATCCTGATTACTCCAGCAAGATGAACATTATACAAAAAAAATACAACAGTATTGTTTTCTGTACAGTGATCCTTCAAGAATCAGCAGATTTGTTGGCACCTTCTCCTTCAGCTTCCTGATAAGATCAATTTCCTTTGCAATGAGAAGCAAGTATAAATTTCAAGAAAGTCACATTCAGTGAAATTAGACATTTGTTTTTCTTTCATTCTTATACATACCTGATGGGGATGATATAGGAAAACAGGAGGAGGAACCGGAAAAGGTTGCGATACCATGGGCCTACAAATCCTTGCAAGGTTACCATAACAACTGATAGTGCAACTAAAGCCAAAAACAGGGCTTTGGTCAGTTGATTCAACTCCAGGTCCAGCAAGCCAACCTAGAGGAAGAAGTATAAAGCAAGTTAGCCATGAGCTCAAATTTTTGCAATGCAAATAATTAGCTATTATTGGCTTTATTCCTACCTATTAAAAATCCATGCACTCTTAACAATTAACTGCATTTTGATAACTGAATTGATTATGCATCAATTGCATCATCAAATACTTGCATGCAGTAGCTGTTCCCTGTTCACAAGACAATAATGATTCCCAGAACCAGTGTGAACTGTCCCAGGCAGGCCTTCTGAATGCCTTTACATCTGACACATCCCTCCCCCATCTCCTGATCCAAAATAGGAACACAGGAGGGCAAGGAAAAACGACAATTAAAGATGAACAAACGAGCAGGAACAATTTTTTTCTGTCATGCACGCAGCAAAAATACTGGCATTGTGTGTTATATTTGCAGGGTAGCTACTGCTCATTTACTGCTAGAAGATCAAAATCCTGTTCGATTCAAGAATCAACGGACAAATGTGACAGAGCTACCTTCTCATTCATATAACTAGTGTACTGTAAATTGTAACGATACTCCCATACCGGTCTGTAAATCTTAACTAATTGCACAGAAATAATTTTTAATTGTACGAAGCTTTCAATTATTCAATATAATAACAAAACCCAACAATCAAGTGGAATATCCATTTCCAAATCAAACTAGTAAAACAGAGCTTCAACTTTTCATGAGTAAAAAGGTATTTAGAAACATTTTAGCAAAAACATTGAGAGGCTATCTTTCATCCACTTTTTCTCATGAAAAAATATTTTTAAGCTATGTAACTAAGACTCTCACCATTTCAATAATGTATGCTGTAAGCTAAGTATTTATACTCCACTTTTTGGGATGCTCTTGTAGTCAGTAAAATATGTGGGAAAATTATGTCAGTAAGAGTTTCCTAGGCCCCGTCACAGATGCCCCTTTTATCTCCAAGTCTTGCCAGTAATACCAGTAAAACATAACACTTCCTTAGATAACAAACAGTTTGCAAAAGAACCACTTTAAATATAGTTCTTAAAAATTCCAACAATCTTGCTTATACATGGGCTCTCCCTTCCCTAGAGAACCAGGCAGCTGAAGACCACAGCGGCTGATTTATCAGCTGCATTTAAAAAGCAGCACAACGAGAACAAATATCTTGCAATTTCCGCTGCTTCAACTACTACATAGTTTATGCTTGAATTATTGAGAAAAATAGGTTTTTGGATTAAAATGAAGAAAAATTAAGCCAGGGAAGTAGAGCATGTTTCAAAGCCCAGATCTTTTTGCGTTGACAAAGGCAGCCTAAGTTTCAGGCCTCGCTGAGGATCAGATGAAGTCATTATTCATTCAGTCAGGGAAAAAAGACTCAATTACCTCAACCTAAAGATGCTATCAATGAATGCAAAGTGCATATTTTACTCTATTCATCCAAATCCCATTAAAAAGTGAAAGGAATGATTTAATCTGGCCTTCTAGAGTTGGTCTTTTTTTGTAATAAAATAAAGAATCACTGTCTTGCAATATGCATAACCACTACCTCACACTTTTTTTTCCTGCATCATGGTAGTGAAAGCCTATCTCTCCCCTCAGCTCCCCCCTCCGCCCCCAGTAAAAACCCCACCCCAGAATAGAAATGAATAAAGAGCTTCTTTGGAAAGAATGCCACTTTTTGGACAGAAACATTAAATTTAGTCCACTGCACACTGATACGCAGCTAATTCAAAGCATTAATACCTTTCTAATTGATGAAGACAGATGTGAACTGAAGTTTGGAATCCAACAAAAATGCATTTGGAGAGTTATTAAGAGAATAAAAAAAGTTGATGATGAAAATTTTTCACACAATAAATCTTTTGCTCAAGAGCATTTGGTTTGTTACTAACAATGTCATCCTTTTTCATATAGATCATAATACTGGCCATAGTCAATTTTAATATTTTCATTTACTAGCAAGTGAAGGCAATTGCAAAACCCTACTTAAGAAGGCACACAAAGACAGAAAGTTTTAATAGAAATGCATTCTCCATTCCTCAAAAATTAGTTACTACAATGTACTGAAATGTACTTAATTAGTTTAATTCTGTGCCTTTCCACTTAAACAACTTCTGCACTCAATCTAATGAAACACTGTGAATTATCCAGATACATTTCGTGTAGAAATTTACTGACATTCTCTAAAATTCATCTGCATACTGGAAAAGTAGGTAAACTTCATTTTAACTACACTGTGTTTTTATCAAAGCATTAGTAAAACATACCAACTTAAAGCGATTTCTTTCCTTTTGAAAATATTCATAACCAGAATAATTATGACAATATAAGAAATAGATGAGTTAAGAATTGGAGTAATTTTCCACATTTATTCCTATTTCCCCTATTAGAAAAGCAGATTTTCCTCTACTTGTCATAATATTTGTTTTGTTTGAAACAACTGTGTAACAAAATTAAACACACCACTGGAAATTTTAATCTCCAAGGGAAAATTTGTACATAATGTCTAAGACAACCACAACAGTTTTGCAAGGGGGCTGCTCTACAATAATGAATGCAATAATTGCCTGTATAATCTAAAATGCTACTAATGGCAACAACTGCAAATCCATTTAGCTCCTCTTTAATTTATGCACAAAGTTTTAAATAGCTAATGATTCTCAGTAAAATAATGGCTTATACCACCAATAAAAAGTATGTCATTCTCTACTTGTACCAAAAAAAATTCTACAAGTTTTAAAAATACTTTATTTTTGAATGAGGGAATGCTTAAAGGTTTAAATTTCACATTTTGGGCCACAAGGTATAGAGAAAAATCTTAAATTAATTAGCAAAAGTTGAAAGCAATAAAAAAACCTTTCTGACTACTGAAGTAGAACATAAACAGTAATATTGCTATTGCTGCTCTAGATGCTTAACTTTTGGGAAAGGTTATCCTCTGAAGCTATTATTGTAGTAATAAAACAATTCTTCTAACATTAGAAAAAATATATTACTTGGAAAATGAGAAAATTTTTTAATGCTAGAATACTGAAATGCAAAATTTAATAGTTAAATGTTGCACAACAGTAAAGATTTCTCAAAATAGTCTATTGCAGTAACTTTTTATTCAATTACAGTTTAAAGTGCATTAGAAATAATTGCTCATAAATAGCATTTCTACAGCACCCTACTTTAATGCTGTTGAAGTATTAAGGCACTATCTTAGGAAATACTTCTCCCACAACCAAATTCCTCCACGAAAGTAATTATATTTCAGTAATCAGTGTGGTTCTGCACTGACAAACACCATATTGACTACAATGAATTTCATGGTATGTATGTTTGAGATAGACTTTGGCTTTAATTGGCACCATAAACATAAAAATTTTCTTTCCTGTTCTTAATATGTGCTCTGAACTTAACTTTATTAAACATCGAATACTAGTCAACTATTCATGTTTTCAATAATTCTAGTCTAAACTTAGATGTAACATCTATGCAAAAAATAAATATAAAATTATTACATTTTAAAAATATTTTAAATTATTGAAATTTAGATAATATATCTTTCTTCTTTGGGCTAACAAAATTAAGCTTTGCCTAAGTGAAAATGATTCCTAGAATTTCATCATTTATAAATTTATTTTTTTTTACATAGACTACTACATAACGTTAGCTGCATAGATCTGAACCCCTATGGCTTGTTTCAGTAATCTGTCAAACCTTTCCTATAGTCCCTGGGAATAACAGATTATTAATCTGTGTTTAAAAACTAAACAAAGAGAGGCATCATTATCTGTTTACCTTAATCTTTGATACTAAAAGCATGTACAGCAACTTTGGAATCTGTCAATGCTGCTGCTTTGTTAAGTCTCCTAGTTCTAAGGTTATTCTTATGATTCAAATGCTTTACTGCTCAGCAATTCAGGTAACTAATATAGCCAATGTAACAACAAATCAAAACAAGTAAAGCATGTGAATTCCAAATTTAGGAAGTATCTTTCCTTAATTCACTGTACTCAAGTACTGGTCTGACAAATATGTTTCTCTACAAGTCTATCCTGATTAGCATAAACCCCACCAAATCCTGCATACAGGATGTTACACTTTTTAATCACTATCTTACTCATTCTTTGAAGCAGTAGAAAACACTAATATAAAGTGAAAATTTAGTGAAAAAAGTCACCTATTCCTGTTTTTTCTCACACTTTCAAATATCCCAATCACTGGTTTAACAATGACAAACCTTGAAAACATTTTCTGAAGCACTAAAAACCTATAACAGGTTTTATTCATTTTAGAATTAGAGCAATAATCGTGGTGGTGTGCGTGGGGGTTCTACCTGACTTAGTAAAAGTGAAATAAACTTTAATTTTTTAGTCCACTCCAGTGCAGTTATGCAAAAATAATAATGAGAATTGATTCCAGTAGCATTTTCTGTATTTTCTTTGGCAAAAACAATGCATGCATCCTCATGCTAGCTTTAATGCAACCCAGCATCACTCTGACCAAACTAAAATATCTGGCATTACATTAATATTGCAGGTTTATGGAATTGAATTACATCAATTCTACACTGATTTCAAGAAACATTTTTAGATATTTAGCATCCATTGTACCCCCAACAAACAAATTACTTGTCTATATTCTTACAAGAAACAGCCCATATCCAACAGATTGGCGCTTAAAACAGTAGAAATATCTTAAAACTCAAGAAGAAATTATCATCTGAAGGAAGAAGAGTAAGCTGCAAGTAGATAATGGTTTTTTGAAAGTTTTGATGCATATTCAAAACCAGAGGTTTAAATGCTCTTAAAAACTAAATACATGTATTACAGTTTTAAATTACGCTTCTGACTTGTCTGGTTTTACAACAGACTATTCCTAAACCGTAATATCTATGTTTGAAACAAACTAATCACTTTAAGAAACAAAATTCCCTTTTGTAGCTAGCAGTATCTATATGGCTAAAAGAAAATGAAGACTCAAAGACTGTTTCTGCCTCCTTTATTCCTATTTATCATCCTTGCCTTTTCCAGACTCAACATGATCTGAGTTTGGATACTCAAAGTGAAACTTGAAAGTCCTTTCCAGGTTTTTAGAGGTGCTTAACCCTCTCTAGTTCAGTCTACTACAATAAAAATGTGAGCTACATTCACAATTGTACTTAAATAGTGGACTCAATTGCTTGAAGGGACTCATTTTGACAAATACTGGCCACAGATTTCATAACCTTAAGTATGTCTTCTTTTTCAGTACTCTATCGGTAGCGAAACATGTTTCAAAAGATCAAAATGAGAGAAATTGAAGGTGACCTATTCTTAATATCCAGTTGACTATAAATCTGGTTTTCATTAATTCTTTTGCAGTTCGCTCAACTGTCCAAATGTCTCTAAATATTCTCCAGCCTGATGTCTCTTTTCAGAATCCATCTTTATATATAACAGTGAAGCCAATTAATTGGTATGTGCCTCGACCTTATTTCAGTATTTTGCTTCAATTTGACTGAAAGCTAAAAAAGGAGACGTCAGTTAAAGAAATGCCATGTATCGTTTGGTCAGCAGAGGGTGCTCAAGATTGGTGTTAGCTACTGTTTTCAAAAGCTCTCTGTCAGTAATGCAGTACCAAGCACAGCACTGTACCTTTACAAGGCGACCTGTATTTCTGTATCATCTTCCTCAGCCGACAGCATTTACCTCGTGTAGTTTGAAATGTTCTGAATTAATTATTCGAAGGACTCTGACAACTCAGATTGTGTACTGAAACTATTATATTTCCTTAGCAAAAAGTTACACTTCATATACTCTTATATGGTGCCAGTAGTCACATGCTGTGGGACCATATGTTCTCTGACTTTGGTACATATTTATCACATACAAGAATGATAAAAATGTGCACAGAGCATATTAAGAAACTGAAAAGGTTAATGGCTTCTTAAACCCTGGCATCCATATAGGGGCTGTGTTGTATTAGTAACATACCCTCCTCCTATTAGAAGCTATCAATTGAAAACATTTTCTCAAGACCACCCATCAATTTATAATAATTACTTCAATAATCTAAGATAACTAGTCATATTGGAGACTTCAACAACCAAAAGCATTCACACAGTGAACTCTTAAAGACATCCATTTTTTCAATTTAAAACAATCTAGGTACACAAGATTCCATACAGAAGACACTGAGAGTTTCTAAGCACTCGCAATCCTCCTTACATCTGATCAAAATGGGTAAGACATGGAATTCTAGGGGAAAAGAAGATCAGGCTTTAAAGATGTTTGATTTTACACTAGAACACTATCTTCAGATTTATATTTCATCTGTATCTTTCACAAATGCTTGTTGTATCTTCTTTAAGGTATTGATCATCACCAGCTTCAAGAAGATTTTTCTAGCATACTGTCATGTAATCAGTATTTTTAATGGTCAGAATACTGAATAAGCAGCTTTTACACATTACACACTTATTAAAACACACAGTGGAGATAGCATTTTTTCAAATCTGAGTAGATTGAAAAAACATGGCTTACTCTCTCTTAGCTGAAAATAATTAGGTTTGTCAAAGTAACTGCAAAACTAGCATGGGGAGAACTGGTTTCAAAGTTTTTAGTGTAGAATTTGCAATTATATAAATAAATGAAATAGCTCAGTACGAGGTACTACTTCCTTCAAGAAAAACAATCATATAAGGTTCCTAACAAATTGATAGCAACAGCTAGCTCTTTCAGTTCTGTGAATTCTGGGAATTCTAATATCTTACTTCAGACCATGTAGCTGACTGATCTAGATAACTTTTTTCTATATGGAAAGCTGCACACAATTATTTTTGTCACTGTAGGGCCTAAATTCATGTTTTATATACATTATGTCACACTGTATGTTTAGTAAGATTTCACAAGTGGTATGAGAACCTTGTAGCTTTTTCAAAGACATCTTTAAAATTAAGCACACACTTAAAAACATGTATTTAAAAAATTCAACATTTGCTTACTTCATATTAAAAAGGTGTTAGTAACTCAGCTTCTCGTAGACTATCTAGATTAAGCTATTAGCAGAGATTTCTTAAACAGTTTATCTCACAACAGGGCTGGGGAAGAGAGGTCAGAGCTAAGGTTATCAAAACACACATGGCAGTTTTTCCATTAAGAATTCAATTAAATAAATGAAGCCAAGAACCCAAGAACTTTAAGCTTAAGTTTTACAATTCCATTTTATCCCAGATCAACAGTAAGTTTAAAAAGACAGTTAAAAGGGTTTTTTCTCCCATCTTACTCAAGGTTAAATTGAAAAGCACATTTGAAGATTTCTTTCCATGTAAATTACATAATTTTATTTCATTATATCTTGCTATTTTAAAAGTTACAAGAAAGTTCAGAAAAAACCTTAATTAGGAAACAGTGGCATATGTCAAGTTGGTGCTTATGCCATAAAAATACAGGGAAATCTGAGCTACAACCTTTCTTCATGGAACTGTAATTGAAGTAATATGGTACATACAACACATATTTGACTAAAGCAACTGAGGCAACTTTCTGAAGATGGATCCAACAATAAATGCAAGTGAATAAATAAAAACAAAGATGGAATTAAAACTATGTCCACTGGCAGTATGCAGCAATTATTTAACTGGTGGAGAGCTTCCAGAATCTCCCTCCTCCTCCACTGCGTATACCTCAAC